>NC_140586.1:869058837-869667408 GCF_964204655.1 Triturus cristatus | reverse complement strand
CGGTGCCTTTTAGCGGCTCCTATCTCTGTGGCAAAGTGCGGGGTGGGCTCCCGCCGTAGAATAAACACCAATGCGGGGTGGGCTCCCGCCCGGAGGGGCTCACAACAGTCTTCAAAGTCGCAAAAGCTGGGTGGGCTCCCGCTAACACAGCATCACTGCGGGGGAATCCCCACATCGGGATTCCTTCCAAATGGGTCGTAGCTCAGCGCTGCAAAGTCTCAGCACTCTCCCTGTCCTGGAAGAGATATGTAGCACTCCCAATGTGCCAACGCAAAGTCTCAGGGGCACAAGGCTGGTGCCAGCCAGGCAGGCCAGCTCACAGGGCCCTCAAGCAGGAGGTAGTCCTTCGTGGCAGTTCCTCCTGGGACCCATCAGCAGCAGACCCAAATCACAAGGAAGCACCAACACATGGGGTCACAGCCCCAATATTTATACTACATTCTTTCTTTGTTCTGCCCTTTTTTTGGAGCACTCTTCTTCCCCATTGTCAGGTGGGGGCTCGGTCATCAGACCACCACGGGGGGCGGAGCCAGCATTCACCAAGGCCGGCACAGACCTATTCAGGGTCAAGGGACTACTCCTCCCACTACTCCAAATGCAGATCCCCTATTCAGCCTAGCGCTGACTCACCCTGCCCTCCCTGGAGCCACACACACCTCACCAGTCCCTGTCACTCCAAAGCCAGACATGCAATACACATCAGGCAAGCAGACACATATCACACAGAAATGCCAACTTCTAAAAGTGTCATTTCTAAAATAGTGATAATAAAGCTTCACACACCATTGCGTAGCATTTATTATTACTATTCCAAATATACCAAATTTGACCACGCTGCTCCTCTCATATCAGGAATTACCACTGAAACACTTATCAGGGAATCCCCAATGCATTCCTATGAGAGGGCAGCCTCACAGCAGTGAGAAACCAAAATGGCCATTTGTCACTACCAGGACATGTCACACACTTAAGGTACATGTTCTACCTTTTACCTACAATGCACCCTGCCCATAGGGCTAGCTAGGGCCTACCTTAGGGGGGACTGACATGCAGTAAAAGGGGGGGGTCACAGACATGGCACACACTTTAGCTGCCACGTCACAGAGGCAGTAACACTGCATCTACAGGCCCTGCAATAGCAGAGGCCTGAAACAGGTTTGGAAGGCTACTTTGGTGGGTGGCGCAATCAGCACTGCAAGCCCACCAGTAGCATTTAACTTACCGGCCCTGGGTATCTACCACATTACAAGGGACTGACAGGTAAATTAAATATGCCAAACAGGTGTAGACCAATCTTTCCATATTTACAACAGAGAGCATACTCACTTTACACTGGACAGCAGTGCTAAAGTGCCCAGAGTCCTAGAACCACCAACATCATGTCAGAAAAAAGGCTAGGAGGGAGGCAAAAAGTTCAGGGATGACCCAACCAAAAGGGCCAAGTCCAACACCGCACCACTTTCAAATGTCACCAGCCGCCACTGGAAACAAGAGAAGCAGAGGAAGGAAACCATCACCGATTAAAATATCATTACAGTGCAACCAATGTGTCACACAGGAATCCACTTGACAACTTAGTTTAAGTTTAGTAAAGTTTAATTTTAAATTTAGAAATAGGTCAATGTAAATCAATCTTAATATAATCTTATAGAAATACAGAAATGGCAGAACTAGTCCAAATCTCCTGAAGTGATGTACCCTATATAGTACAAAGCAAATGACTAACTCTAAAGTAATGGTGCAAATGATAAGGAAAAAGAATTGTCCATTGAATGTCATAGGACAGTTCGCTTTGAGAAGCATGAGCAACCTATCTTTCCCTACTCTATTCTAAAGTGGCATCCTTATTCTGAAGGAATCAGGTAGTGGTCGGCAAAAAAGAAGAGAAAGGTGTCAGCATTTAGGGGAATATTTACAAGGGGATAATGCCACCAGAAAGTCACTTTTAGCGTTTTTCTGGTGGTGCTATGGTCTCCATATTTACAAAGCGGCGTTAGCCTCTTCGATGCCGATGACGGAACGGTTCCGTCATGCACGCCGGTTGGGCTGTGCTTATGACGGAACCGTTCCGTCATGGCCCCGCCCGCACACAGATCTTTCAGCACTGCGTGGGAATCCGCGCAGCGCTGAAGAGGTTAAGCTACTTTTTGTGGCTTAATGTCGCCTTGTAAATAGGGCCCCTTTACTTGCATCACTTAGCGTGAAAGGGGCATGCAATGGGTGATTTGCTTTGGATGTTCCACCGCAACACCCATTGGTTTTTGACGCTGCCCCAGATTTACAAGGAGGTGTAAATCTGAGGCAGCGCCAAAAGCTGACGCCATGCGCATTAGAATGGCGAAACAAGGAGAAATGCTTTTATTTCTCCTCGTTTTTGCTTTTTCTATGTGTGCTGAATTCTGCAACACTGCCTTGTAAATAAGGCGAAGCCCCTATCGCCGCCACAACGTTGTGGAAAGTGACATTGTGATGACGATAGGGACTTGTATATATGACCCTAAATTTCTCAATTTATCACAACCTAAACTTTAAGCTGCATCTGTTACACGTGGAGCACTTTATTTATGCAATACTCCATCTTTATCTTTTAGTATGTTGATCACACAAAAAACACATTTGAGTCCTGGCCACTCATAGATATGATGCACTCCTAATTTTATCTCAGATGGGATCAAGATTACACTTTCTCACACCCCTGGGCTCTAGTGTGACATAACCTTCTACAACAATGATAGCTATGCACCTGCTGCTGAGGAGCTAGCCTGGGCAGCCGAGTGACCGTGCGCTCAGAGGCATCATTGTTGCAATAAACTTTAAACAGGTGGTGGTGGGAGACCCCTGTCATATCCAAGAGTAAGCTGCATACAACTGAAGTAAACTAGAGTTTTTGAAAGCTGTAGCAATAATCATGGGGACAGGCAATCACTGCCACTGTGTCTTTTGAGTGGGCCATTACTGAATGAATATACATCTCCATTCCATCTGCAGAGGGAAATACACGTTTTCCTTTTACATCACTCAATAAAAGTGGGGTATATTTTGGGTATATTTTGGGTTTTAACACACAATTTCGATAAACTATCGAACTACCAGCAAATGACATGTATGTTGCTCAAACTGACACCATTAACTTTTCAGGACAATCGTGTTGGTAAAAGAAGGTTGGTTTGAGTGATTGCATAAAGAACCAAGGGGCATATTATGAAGCCAGGCGATAAAATTATCGGCGCTTTAGCGGCAGAAAACTGTCCCATGCTTTAGTTGGCAGGGTCAGTCATTTTGGGATAGTCCCTAGCATTTTTAGCGATCATAATCCTCTAGAATTAACAATAGAGACCCCTGATCCGTGTGCCAAAATAGATAGAAGACCTCTTGGGGGTAAATACAAGGCAACGGACCAGGGCAGGAGGATTAAATGGTGCAAGATTGACGGATTGGCATTACATAGAGCGCTCCTGGCAGAGAATGACAGTTATATGTGGAAGTGCCTAGATAGCAACATTGAGGGGAGCGATCTGATTACAGCATTTGAGGGTACTGCCCAACAGATTGATAGCCTCTTAAGGCGTAAGATGAATAAGCAGACAGACCCTTGCCCAAGATGGTTCGATAAAGAATGCTCGAAGGCACATAGGAATCTGAAGCAGGCGCTTAAGACAGCCCCAAGGGACAGAGGCACAATCATGGAATACAGGAACCAATATAAAAAGGCAATTAGTAGAAGGAAGTATTGCCTTCAATCTCAGGCTTGGGAGTCACTAAAAGAAGCAGCGGAGCATCGTGACATGACTAGCTTTTGGAAAACAATAAATGATCCTTGTTTCCAAGATTCAAACAAGCCCCAGGTGGTATCCGATATCCTACCGGAAGAATGGGTAGCACACTTCTCTAAATTATACAATCGGGGTAACCAAGAGACGCTGCAATCCCAAACTCTGGAATTACCCAAGGGAGAGTGCGTACCATTTACGGTGGAAGAAGTGAAACTAGGTATAGAAGGCCTGACGTTAAGAAAAGCACCTGGACCTGATGGGATCCCACCAGACCTGTTCAAAAGCCAGGTAGAATTGTGGGCACCAATACTGGTTAGGGTATTAAATGCTGCCTGTCAGGAGGGCATGCCGAGATCATGGTCCACGGCAGTTATTGTCCCAATTTTTAAAAAGGGGAATAGGAATGACCCCCAATGTTACCGCCCAATATCCCTCATAGATGTCACGGCGAAAATCATGGGGAGAGTCATTCTTAATCGTCTTTTGGAATGGTCTGAAGAACATAACATCATTACAGATCTCCAGTATGGGTTCAGGAGTGGGCGTTCAACCTCAGACCAGTGCCTTAACCTTTACCATCTAGTGGCAAAATACACCCTGGCCAGGGAAGGCACTGTGTACTTAGCATTTATGGACCTCTCAGCAGCTTTTGACTGCGTCAGCAGAAGGAAGCTGTGGGAAATGCTGGCTGAGATGGGCATAGATCAGGGCCTGCTACGAATACTTCAATCACTCCACTTTGAAACTACGGCACAGGTGAGATTCACAGATGAGGGCGACCTGACTGAGGAGTTCCACTGCCGGGGAGGGGTGAGGCAAGGCTGCATCCTGGCCCCTTTTTTATTCACATTATATGTAAATGGGCTAGATAAAGCACTGGGGGGGCTGGACGCAGACTGCCCTTGTATAGGAAGGAGAAGCATACCAGTCCTCCTCTATGCAGATGATGCGGTACTTTTGGCCCGCACAGGAAGGAGCCTGCAGTTGCTTATTAATGGGTTCGTCAGGTTCATGGCGGACCTAGATTTAGTGCCCAATTTATCCAAGTCGTATGTCATGGAAGTAGGCAAAAAACCGGTTAAGAACTTTAGCTTCTCAATAGATAGCCATACATTGGAAAAAGTAAAAACTTTTAATTACTTGGGGATTGTCTTTGATCAAGAACTTAGCTTCAAACCCCTAGTAAGCCTGAAGTGCAGTCAATTCCCGAGTGCTGTGGGATCCATTATGAATTTTGCAACAAGATTGGGTCGCTGGTCCCCGCACGAAATTACTCAGTTATATAGTTCTGTTAGCTGCTCAAAGATCCTCTATGGAAGCGAGGTCTGGGGCTTTCGTGACATGGGGAACATTCAAAAAGAAGAAGATACATTTTTGAAAAGGCTTCTGCAGGTCCCTATAAGCGTCTCCTCGTATGTTGCCCATGAAGAACTGGGTATGGACTACCTTATGGATCATGTTGCCTCTAACCCAATTTCTTGTTGGGTAAAAATATGGACCAATCCAGAGGCCACCCTGAGCAGATCAATTATACAGGTTGCATGAAAGGGGATAAGTGGACTAAAATACCATGGCTAAGATATGTAAGGGATGTTCTGACCAGGCTGGGTTATGAAAAATTTTTCAACGAGCCGAGCACGCTGGCCAATAAAGACAAGGGCAGCATAAAGAAAGCCTGTAGGCAGTACTTGGCTAGGACTAGAGAAGTAAAAGAGGGGTCTAAAAGTACAGTGAGATCACACCAGCTCACCAAAACTCAGCCGGGCATGGAATTTTATTTAGCAAACATGTATAATAGACATGATAGATATTTAATGTCTAGATTTAGATTAGATTTGCTACACCACATTTTGGCCGTCCCAGCAGGTTTTGTACATGACATAAGCATAAAAGGGTGTTGCGGCTGCGATCTTAGATCTCCGCAAGATACCCTGCATTATGTTTTATTGTGCCCCTATTATTCTTATCCACGTTCATTGTTTTTAAAAACATTACTTAAACGTGTAAATATTGAACAGGCCAAAGTGGCTCTCCTATTTCTTAAGCTCGCTGCTGATCCCTTCACACTGTTTAGCATGGTACATTTTCTGCGCCTGGCAGTCAAGCTGAGGAAAACTAGGGGAGAGGAGTAATGGGGCCGACGGCACTAAAAAGGCGCAGCAACAAAGGAACCAAAATTAAGAAAGAAGTAGAGTTTAAGTGTATAGCTCTCCCGCTTAAGGAAGACATGGAATGTCTGCTTTTAAAGTTGCTTGTTTTAACATGAATTATTTATTAGTGTATGGAAAACTGTGTTTTATAAGGCCCGATTGTATAATATGTATCTTTTATGGCTATTTTTAATAACCGAATAAAGATTATTTGAATTGAATTGAATTGAGTACCGGCACTTGATAAACGGAAAGCCATGCACCGTATCTCTTAAATTCGGTGCATTCCTGCCCTTTCAATTAGTCTTAGGGCAGCACTGCAAAAACAATTGCGGTGCTGCCCTATGCAAAATCATTGTAAATGAGGCCCTAGATTTAGAGCAAACTGTGGAACAACTGACAAAATAGGAGTCCTGTCACTAACAGCACCCAGAACTTTTACAAAAAGAAGCTAACTCTTTGCTTCTTTCATTGACTTCAAGAACACCTTCCACAGCACTGCCAGAGGATTGCTTTGTAAAACAAAAAGTTAATTAAATGAGGAATTGAGGTCCTGATACACTACTAAAGGGAATTGTCGAACTTTATTCTCAGAACTGGGTCTTAGTCAAACTGGTTGACACAGAGAAATAAAATATATATCAACAAAGACCTCAATCAAGGCTGCATGCTAGCAGCCTTGCTATTCAACCTGTATGTTGTGAATGTTGATCCAGCCCTAAGCAACTCAAGAGCCTACCCCCTCAGTTAAATGGATTATGATTGCTTATAATGAAATTTGCACATTACACTGTATTACTAGACCACACCAATGTTGCCTACAGCACACATGAAACAACGTGAGAGCACACGGCGTGGCAACAAACATAAGATTACCCCTGATAATACCAAGGTGATATAGGTGCTTTAGAATTTAGAAGAGTCCTGGGTTCTTGACAACAAATCAATCTAAATTGCTGCAGCAAATAAATACTTGGGGCTGGAGCTTCAAAATAGGATCATACAACAAGCATTTACCAGCTTTGGTGTATACTAAGGGGCAGATTTATAAGCCTCTTGCGCCTCATTTATGCCGCCGTTGCGTCACTTTTGTGACGCAGCGGTGACGCAAATCCTGCGTCATGGTGCGGGGTACTTACAACGTGACGCATCTGGGAGATGTGTCACGTTGTAAAGCCCTGTGCCAGAAGTAGGCGTTCCTGTGCAGGGTGGGGGCGTTCCGGCGCAGGAACGCCTCCTACAAGTGGCTGAGTGAAATCTATAAGATTTCACTCAGTCACTTTTAGGCCCAAACTGCGTCAAAACCCTGCGCCTGCCTGAAGCAGGCGTAAGGATTGACGCAGCATTCACAAGATAGGGCCCCCCCAGAGCATTACTGGAGCTGCGTCGCGCTTGCGACGCAACTCCAGCAATGCGCCACTTTTACGGCACAGATGCGTCACGCATCTGTGCCGTTTTTGCCCCATGGTGCGCCGCATTGTAAATGCGGCGCATCGATGGTGGCGGAGCTGTGGCGCACAATAACAGGCGCATCCCTGCTGATATGCAGGGATGCGCCAGTTATTGTAAATCTGCCCCAAGATTTTTAGCTGCCTCCTTATACTCTCAAAAAACCTTCTGCTCCAACAATAATAACGCCTCTTCGTTAGTAAGTGCTAACATTTTACGAGTGCCTACAAACACCCTAGAGGCATTTCCAGAAAAAATAATATGTGACTAAACAATGCTCAATTTTTATGGAACAATCCTGCGAATATATTAATTAACTAGTCATGTATAAATCTGACTGGAGTTTAAGTTATTTGAGTCCTACTCGCCCTTTCTAGCAAGTAGGAAAACATACTAACTTTTGTCCTCTGTCTTTGAAAATGAAGCAAATGTGACAAGATAACAAGATTTAAAGGCCTTTTTATTGCTCACAAAGCAAATGAGCAATAAGGATGCCTTTAAATCTTGTTATCTTGTCACATTTGCTCCGCTTTCAGAGACGGAGGTCAAGTAGGTTACTGTTAGGTCGAGGAGAGTTTTCAAGGTACTAGACCTGCAGGACTAGTACCATTTTTCAGATTTTTCGAGCCCTGCATTAACAAAACACTTTGGCACATAATGTAGATTTTCCTAGTAATTTATGGACGAAAGTCTTAATGTTTTTTAAAGACATAGCGGCGAGTATTATGCTTCTCTAAACTTGCATTTTATCATTAGCAGCAGTCAAGAAACATAACAAAAGTACAAATCCCATAGTGCCCAGGGAAGACTAGCCAATGGTAAAATGAACAGAATGATAGCTGGCCAATAGCACAACAGCAAAGTCTATATCTAACAACTTGACTGTGAACAGCTCTCTTTTCTTGAGCGAGAAGTCAATGATCCATGATCAAAGGAAATATTGATAGAATTATGAAACAGGCCACAGTAAAACTAAACATTTCTTGGCAGAAGTCTTTGAATTTGAGTCCCACTAAGGAAATCGGAACACCAGATAGGAGTACTCCAGGAAGGTCCACAACAGGAGAAGTGGAAGCTGAAGAAGCATGTCTAACCGGAGCCTCCTTAAGATGAAGGTGGTAATGCTACAGCAACTATGGGTGAAAAAACACACAGGGACTTATTTATGAGCCCCTTGCGACACCTTTGCATGCATTTGTGTCACTTTTGCATTTGTCACCCCGAGTGGTAAGGGTATGCCCAGACTTGGGTCCCGTGCTCTCCATGCCACTGGAATCAAGCTATCCTGGCTGAAGAGGGGTGAAACCCCAAAACCGGTCCTAGGATGCATGTTTCCAGTCCAGGGAGGACCTGGCTTGGCAGTTCGGGCTGGACTGTACCCATGAGGCACAGGGTCAAGACTGATTTGCATATGGCTGGGTTCAAACTGGAACGGCATGGTGAGCAAAAAAGCGATGGATTTAGGCCCAGATCTCTGTACTGGGGTGAATGTATGACATTGTTCTGCATTCTGTCCATCAATTGTTGTTTTTGCATTTGTCACCCCGAGTGGGAAGGGTATGCCCAGACGTGGGTCCCGTGCTCTCCATGCCACTGGAATCAAGCTATCCTGGCTGAAGAGGGGTGAAGCCCCGAAACCGGTCCTAGGATGCTTGTTTCCAGTCCAGGGAGGACCTGGCTTGGCAGTTCGGGCTGGACTGTACCCATGAGGCACAGGGTCAAGACTGATTTGCATATGGCTGGGTTCAAACTGGAATGGCATGGTGAGCAAAAAAACGATGGATTTAGGCCCAGATCTCTGTACTGGGGTGAATGTATGACATTGTTCTGCATTCTGTCCAATAATTGTTGTTTTTGCACTTTTCGTGATGCAGCAGCGACACAAACAATGCGCCTCGTAGCGCCATATTTAAAAGGTGACACATATATGCAGATGAGTCCGTTTTTAAACCCCTGCACCACATTATACCTGCGCCAGGTATAATGTATGCAGGGTAGGCATTCCCACACATCAAGCCTCATAGAAGAGGCGCATTGAAACCTATAAGATTTAAGTGCGTCACTTCTAGGATGCCATTGCATCAAAACGTCACGCCTGTCTCATGGGTGGCGTAAGGGTGAAGCAGTGCATTAAAGATAGGCCTCCCCCACGCATTCCTGGAGTTGCATCATGCTTGCGACACAACTCTATCAATGCGTAACTTTGCACCGACAGATACGTCAGGATTCCTGACGTATCTGTCTTCCTTGCGACATGGATCGCCGTACAATAAATATGAGCATGTCGCAAGGAGGGCGCTGTCAAAACTGCTGCATCGCTGTTTTATCGCAGCAATGCGACAGTTTTCATCAATAAGCCCCACAGTTAATACAGTTTTGATGTGGGATAAAACTTGCATCCATGTCTTTTGGTTTTTTGTAAAACAAACTTTGTTAATTTTGTGTATCATACATGCACATGCTCCTCAACTTTCACTTTCAATCAATCATGACATTTGTAAAGCGCGCTACATACCCGTGAGGGTCTCAAGGCGCTGGGGGAAGGGTGGGGCTGCTACTGTTCGAAGAGCCAGGTCTTGAGAAGTCTTCTGAAGACAATCAGGTCCCACGTCTGTCGTAGGTCGGTGGGGAGAGTGTTCCAGGTCTTGGCGGCGAGGTGGGAGAAGGATCTGCCGCCGGCGGTGGATTTCCGGATGCGCGGGACTGTGGCGAGGGTGAGGTTGGCAGAGCGGAGGCTGCGGGTGGGAGTGTAGAAGTAGAGTCGGTCGTTGAGGTATTCTGGTCCGGCGTTGTGTAGGGCTTTGTGCGCGTGGATGAGGAGTTTGAAGGTGATCCTCTTATTGACGGGGAGCCAGTGCAGGTCTCTCAGGTGGGGTGTGATGTGGCTGCATCGGGGGATGTCGAGGATCAGTCGTGCTGAGGTGTTGCAGCCGTCTCACGAGCTTGGTTGTTGTTCCTGCATAGAGGGCGTTCCCGTAGTCCAGTCTGCTGGTGACGAGGGCCTGGGTGACAGTTCTTCTCCTGTCCGAGGCGATCCATTTGGAGATCCTGCGGAGCATTCGGAGGGTGTGAAGCAGGATGCGGAGACCGCGTTGACTTGCTTGGCCATGGAGAGGGAGGAGTCGAGGATGACCCCCAGATTGCGTGTGTGGTCGCTGGGTTCTGGGGCTGTTTCCAGCGATGTTGGCCACCAGGAGTCGTCCCAGGCTGAGGGGGTGCGACCGAGGATGAGGACTTCCGTCTTGTCAGAGTTCAGCTTCAGTCTGCTGTGCTTCATCCATTCTGCGACGGCCTTCATTCCTTTGTGTAGGTTGGCTTTGGCGGTGTGGGAGTCTTCGGTGAGGGGTATGATCAGCTGGGTGTCGTCGGCGTAGGAGATGATGTTGAGGCAGTGTTGTCGTGCGACGTGGGCGAGTGGTGCCATGTAGATATTGAACAGCGTCGGGCTGAGGGAAGATCCCTGACGGACGCCGCAGATGATCTCGGTGGTCTTTGAGTGGAAGGGTGGGAGGCGGACACTCTGGGTTCTGCCGAAGAGGAAAGATGTGGTCCATGCCAGGGCCTTCTCTCGGATACCGGCGTCATGGAGGCGTGCTGTTAGGGTGCGGTGGCAGACCGTGTCGAAGGCTGCTGACAGGTCCAAGAGGATGAGGGTGGCTGTTTCTCCTTTGTCCATGAGGATTCGGATGTCGTCGGTGGCGGCGATGAGGGCCGTCTCGGTGCTGTGGTTGCTGCGGAAGCCGGACTGGGATGGGTCCAGGATGTCGTTGTCTTCAAGGTAGCGGGTGAGCTGTTTGTTGACGATCTTCTCAATAACTTTCGCCGGGAAGGGGAGCAGGGAGATGGGTCGGAAGTTCTTGAGGTCCTTGGGTCCGCCTTCAGTAGGGCGTTGATCTCGGCGTGCTTTCAGCTCTCCGAGAAGGTTGCTGTCTCGAGGGAGATGTTGATAGTCTTCCAGGGGTGGGGTGCGATGGCTGTGCAGGCTTTGTTGAAGACGTGGTGGGGGCATTGGTCAGATGGGGATCCGGAATGGATGGAGTTCATGGTCTTGATGGTGTCTTCGTCATTGACGTTGGACCAGGTGGTCAGCCGGCTGGTGCGGGTGGTGTTCTCAGTGGTGGCGGTCTCGACGACGGGTGCGGGGGTGGCGGTGTTGAAGCTGTCGTGGATGTCGGTGATCTTGCAGTGAAAGAGGGTGGCCAGGGAGTCGCACAAGTCTTGTGAGGGTGGGATGTCGTTGGTGTTGGAGCTGGGGTTGGAGAGTTCTTTCACGATGTTGAAGAGCTCTTTGCTGTTGTGTGCGTTGCTGTCTAGGCGGTCCTTGAAGGCGGCCTTCTTGGCGGTTCTGATGAGTTGGTGGTGTCTGTGGATGGCGTTCTTGTGGGCTGAGTGGCTGTCTGGTGTTTCGTCATGGAGCCAGTTCTTCTCCAATTTCCGGCAGTTGCGCTTGGAGGTCCGGAGGTCTTCGGTGAACCAAGCGGCCTTCTTGCTGGAGTGGTTAGTGGTGGAGGTCTTGAGTGGGGCGAGGGTGTTGGCGCAGTCGATGATCCATTGTCTGAAGTTGGTGGCGGCAGTGTTGGGGTCGGTGGGATCTGCGGGAGGTCCCAGGGCGAGGGTGGCGGTCAGTTGGTCCTCGGTGACCTTGCCCCAGCGGCGGCGTGGCATCTGTTGGGTGCGGTGGTGTGTGGTGGGTTTCCTGAAAGTGAAGTGGACGCATCTGTGATCTGTCCAGTGGGGTTTGTGGTGCGGTCGAAGGAGACGTGGGGCCTTGCGGTGAAGATGGGGTCCAGTGTGTGCCCAGCGGCGTGGGTGGGTGTTGTCATGAGCTGTTTGAGTCCGAGGTTGGCGAGGTTGTCGATCAGGGCGGCAGAGTTGACGTCGTTGTTGTTCTCGAGGTGGAAGTTCAGGTCCCCGAGGAGGATGTAGTCCGTGGAGGCGATGGCGTGGGTGCTGATGAAGTCGGCGATGGTGTCGCAGAACTGTGGTCGGGGTCCGGGTGGTTCCTCTGGGGGTGGTGTTGGGGTGGATCTGGAAGTGCATGTGCTCGGCGGTGGTGAGGGTGTCGTCCGTGTTGGTTGATACTCGGAGGGTGTCCTTGTGGATGATGGCGATTCCCCCTCCTACTCTGTTGATGCGGTCTCTGCGGGAGATTTTGTAGCCCTCTGGGATGGCAGTGGCGATGTCTGGTGCCGAGGTAGTGTCCAGCCAGGTCTCCGTCAGGAAGGCGACGTCGGGGTTGGTTGAGTCCAGGAGGTCCCAGAGTTCGACGTGCCTGCGGGCGGAGCGGGTGTTGAGGAGGATGCATCGGAGGTGGTTGGGTTCTCTGGTTGGTGGTTTGTCGGGCAGGATGCTGGTGTAGTTGCAGTTCCGGCAGGTGAAGGGTCCTTGGGTGCGCTTTGGGGTGGCATGGTAGCAGGCGTGATGTCGTCCAGGGTTGAGTGCGTGGAGGCTGATGGAGTCGTAGTGCAGTCTGGTGTTGTGGTGGCTTTGGGATCCAGGGGTTCTGGCGCTGGGCGCGGTCCAGGCGCGGACGGGCGCAGATGGGTTTGCCTTTGGTGCGCCTTTGGCGCGACAGCGGCGCGCCCGCTGCACGCGGCCGCCATAAGAAGGGGAGGTGGGAGGGAGGAGCAGCTGGGAGGGAGCCAATGGGGGCGGGGGGGTGGTTCCGCAGGGACGCAGCGGCGGTAACGGGCGGGAAAAACAAGCCTAAGGCAAGGCAGCGGAAAACGGCAAAAACAGGGCAGATAAGGTCACAAGCGAAACAATCACAGTGCAAAAGGGGGCACACAAGCAACGGTTCACACGGAGAAAAGGGGGCACAGAAGCAGAACGGTCACAGTGCAAAAGGGGGCACAGAAGCAACGGGTCACACGGAGAGAAGAGGGCACAGAAGCAGAACGGTCACAGTGCAAAAGGGGGCACAGAGCAACGGGTCACAAGGAGAAAAGGGGGCACAATGAGCAGTGGCAACAACAAACCTGAGGCGATGAGGCACAGGTGGAGGCCTGCGGGTGGAGGCGGGCCTCGAACCCACAAACGAGTAGCAGCGAGCGGAGCAGGAGCACAGGCGCAGTCTGGTGGAGCTGCGCGGCGTGGGGAGCGACCTGCCTAAGGAAGGGTCTAGGGTCATTCCCCTGTAAACTTCGTAACACATTTAGGACCACAGCAGTTTATCAATGCCAGGGTGGGGACCATTGTGCCTACATAAAAGCAAATGATGCATGTGAGTTTCCACAATTAGCATTCAGAAATTAGGATAATACAACAAGAAACATCCCTCCACCTCCCCGGTTTGGCTCATCCTTTTCCTGTTTACCAGGCCACAGACAGTACAATCCACATCTGATATCGTCTCTTGATCTAGTGGCCGAAAGGCCATGTATGTGCAATCATAGACAAGGTTGGGTTTGTTTTATAATGTTCGCTCCTCAAAAGGCACCCAGGGATTCAATTTGTCTGAATAGTATCATTATATCGGAAGGTCAGTAGCCTGAAAGGCTTCCAACAGCGTATCCCACTCCATTTAGATTGGTATTTTCCTCAAACCTCTAAGGGGCATATTATCATGAAACGGCGTTAAAATTATCTCTGCTTTAGCGGCAGAAAACTGCCACTAAAGCGGTGATAATGGGCTTGATAATATGCCCTCGAGAATTCCAATAGAAACCCAGGTTCTGGTGTCAACATGGGTTTCTATTAGAATTCTCTGTGGCATATTATCAAGCCCATAATTCTAACGCCGTGCTTGATAATATGGCCCTGAATTCCTCCCTCCGTATTGCCGCACTCTCCGCCTTTGATCCAGCGAATTACCAGCTTGCGTTACTCACACACCATATACTCACCTGGGCCCATAAACATTCATACAATAAGCTAGTAGTACCGCCGGAGTCAATTTTGTTTTACCTGCAAGATTTTGTTATCTTTACCCAAATCTTACTAATCCAATCTCCTTGACAATAATTTTGCTCTGGTCAATGAATCTAGTTGCTAGTAGAATAGGTAGAAATAACATTTAAGGTTTTCTCCAATAATCACAGAGTTTTAAAAGTTTTATCTAATCAAAATTTTGTGAGTCAAAGATCAAATACATGTTATCGGCTTCATTCAGGAAAGAAGTCAAGTTTAGTTCAATAATAAGTTTCAATTAAGAATCGTGATGACAGCCCCTGAAGAGGGAGAAAACAGAGAGCAGGTACAAGGACAGATTTCACAGAATTATATTTACCTAGGGTGATAGATGAACCCAACTCCTTGGAAATGAGTCAGGTGGAGTCCACCAGGACAGGTGGAAGACAAAGGATCAGGACAGGACCGGGAAGGTGACCTCTTCTAAATGCAACGCCAGCGTCATACCCCTCTCTGGCACTACTCTCCTCGATTGTTCTTCCACGATTACCCTTCTAGATGATTGGATTATCGATCAGCATTTCGCTTTCTCGAGCAATATTCCCTGGCAGGGTCTGAGACAGCATCTCTGACAGAGTCTGTGGCAGCATCTGTGTTGAGTCTGACGGGTCTCTCTGACATCTAACTAACTAACCTACCTCAATTACACTATTCTGTGTTCGTGTACCACCCCCAAATGTTTCAATATCGTGAAATCCCCTATTTCTGATTGGACAAGGCAAGGAGGTGAGTTCATCACACAATGCTAAATGTAATATTTTACTTTGGTTCATTGTTAAATGTTCCCGCCCCTTAATTTACTTTCCCAAAGCTTTATTCCCACCAGCATTTCACATTATGCTCAATACATTGTATGCAAAAATTTAAATTTCTTGTTCCTCTGTCCGGGTCAATGGGTTAAGTTCTCATGTGATTCTTGCCAGCTTGACCTTGGCTGGGTTTCAACGGTGTCATCATAGTTCCAGGCAGGGTTTAGTACGCTTGTGCATAGGTCAGGTGGGGTAGGGAATTCAGTCACCCTTCAAGGCCCAAATACAAACTAATAATAAAGTCAGAGAAAGACATGTTAGAATACGAAAATAAATGAATTCACTGTATACCACTTATCACTACTCCCATTTACTTATATATATCTTTCGAATTAGCAATTTAGTAGAACTTGCAAGGTTTAGTTTAAGCAAAGCATGCGCATTAACATGTGAGTTACAAGCGGCCGTTTTAGAAACTATTGCGCAGCTGCAAAGGGTTCCCTCCAAGCATAGAAAACCTCATACTATGTAGATGCAGTAGACGCATGTGCAGTGAAATTCCCGTGTTTCGTCGGCCATTTTTTGTGACACTCGGGTTACTGGTTAGTAATACACATAGGCAAGCATCCCCTAGATTCAGTGTAATGTGTGTAATGCAATTATTAGTATTCACAAACAAATTGATTACGGTATTATACGTTATTTGAGAGGATTGCATCAGAGCAAGTTTCTTCTTTACGAAACCTTGCTCCATCACCTTCCCCCAGCGGGTAACCTCCTCATGCCAGTGCATTATAGTAGGTGACTTAGCCAATTTCCATCTCATAGTGATGGCAGGCTTTACGATAAGTAAGGCTAAGTCTGTATATCTTGCTTGCACTTTACGATTTTTAGATCGGCGGTATAATCCCACCATACAGGTTTCTACTGTGTACGAACTTCTACTCTGGGTCACCTTTCCAATTATGCCCGTTACCTGTATCCAAAAGGTAGATAAGGATGGACATGTCTAGAGCATATGTATTAGACTGGCCTTTGGGGAGTGGCATCTTGGGCCACCACTTTGTGTGTCGGGAAACATTTTGTTTAATGGATGGGGGTGAGGTAGGCCCTATGGAGTATAATACACTGTATAAGTTTAAATTTAGCGTTGCTTGATACTTTTTTGGGGTGCTCCAATATAGAGTTCCACTCCTTGTCCAAGAGTTCCCTTTCTGGGTCCCTTTCCCATTTCTCTTCCAATCGGGTCAGTGACGTTCCAGCATGTGTACGGATACCTCGATAGAGCCACCGAATTAGGTGGCGGCCATTGCCCATTAAATGTAGAGAGTGGACGAGCTTGTGTGTGGGGGGTTCGGAGTTAGTTGGGGCCCAATATTTCTTGATGAGTCTAGTGATGTTTGCACGCAGTAAAAATAGGGACCCGGGTACTCCCTGTTCATGAATAAAATCCTCGTGACTTAATAGTGCTCCATCCGTGAATAGTGCCCCCACGGTTGTTACTCCCTCTCCGATCCATTTTTGTGTGCAGCTTTGTGTGACTAAGCCTTTAGGAGTGGGGAGACCCACAAGTGGGATGTTTGGGGAGTATTGAACCGCTCCGTTTGTGTACGGCAAGGCTCTATTCCAGTACTCGAAGGCTTCCTTGAGCAGTAGCGGAGCTTTTGGCGGGCCCTAGTTTGGGGTAATATTAATGTGTGTATGGTTCCTTGGACCAGGGCAGCTGGTGTATATCCTATTTTGTGTAAGTTGCGTCCTGCAAGCCAGTACGCAAGCCATTGCAGCTGTCCTGCAAAGCAACATGCTCAGAAGTCGGGGGCTCCCATGCCTCCCTTGTCGGTCCCCAACTGTAGCTTAGAGAGTTCAATCCTTCTGCGACACTTTCCTCACACTAATTCAGTCAATAGCATATCAGTCAATAGCATATTTAGGGCCGAAAATACGTAGCTGGGGTCACTATTGGGAGGTTGGAAAAATAATAAAGTAATCGTGGGAGCATAACCATCTTGGAGATTGCTACACGTCCTGCCACAGGCAGAGGAAGGAATTTCCAAAGTTTCACTTTTGTACGGAGCGCAGAGATTGTTTTTGGGAGATTACCTTCTAGTAGGTCTTGAGGGGATCTGTACATTTGGATACCTACTTGATACGTAAAGGTACGAGGGGCAATCTGGAGTACATGGGGTCCGAATGGTACTGTTGTGTTAGCTTCATTTATGGCAAGGCGCGAAATGCGTTCAAACTGCGTAAAGATATCTGCTGTAAAATGTAAGTCATCCTGTAAGTCCTTGAAGTAAAGGATTATATTAACTGCGGATAGTGACAATGTGTGTGTCGTTGGACCGATAGTGATGCCCTTTCCTACTGCCTCTCGCCGAAGCGGCTCAAGTGCTAACACAAAGAGTAGGGAGGGACAATGGGCAGCCTTATCTTGTTACTCTTCACACAGGGTAGGACTGTAAAATAGGTGCTTGCGGTAGGCAGAGTGTACAATAGTTTAACCCACTGCAGGAAATCAGGGGTGATACCAAATTTCCCAAGCACTGCTAACATATATCCCCAGTTGAGGGTGTCAAAGGCTTGGCACAAATCTAGAGAGATGCACCTGGCTCTTGTATGTTCTGTGGGGGTTGCGTCCATTACTTGATAAAATCATCTTATATTCAGAGAGGTGCTTCGACCGGGCACAGAGCCACATTGGTCTGTATGTATGAGTTGGGGCAAAAAGGGGAGTAATCGACGGGCCAGGATCTTGCTTAGGACCTTATATTCTGTGTTTAAAAGTGATAATGGATGGTATCCGGAGATATCTTTAGCTTTCGTGCCCAGTTTGGGGAGGGAGGTGACCAGCACTTGCATTGTAGTGGGTGGTAGACCTCCTGTGTCTAGTGCTGTCTGTTTGATAGAGGCGTTTCAAATGGGGGACTAATTGAGCTGCAATGGTGCTATCAAATTTGGCAGGTAGGCTGCCTAGGCCTGGTGTTTTGTTGCGTGGGAGCTCTCTGATTGCTTCTTTGAACTCAGTTTTGGTGACTCGGCCTGACAACTCTTTTTGATCCATCTGGGATAGTTGTGGGCAATTGAGGTCTTCTGTTGTATCTGCATTTACTACTGCGGGAGCCTTGTACAGTCCCTTATAATAGTCCCTAACGACTGAGTTCATTTTGTTCTGTGTTGTGACTGTCAGATCCTCTACTGTGGTGACTTCTTGTATTGGAGTGGAATGTGGGGTATCATGTAATAACCGCGCTAGGAGTATACCAGCCTTGTCCGCTTCCGCATGTCGTCATTTTGTATAGGATTGGTGGTCTATTACGCGGAGACGTTCAAGAAGTTCAGCATACTTGATGCATGCTTCTTGTAGGCCAGCAGCACAATTGGGGTCCTTTAACGTGTCGCGTTCTAGCTTCCCTAGTTTGTCTTCCAAATCTTTTAAGTCCTCGTGTACGGTTTGTTGTGCTTCTAAAGTCGCACTGATAGCAGTCCCTTGGACCACTGTTTTGAATGCTTCCCACTCTGTTAGATATGAGTTGGTGGTGTTAGCGTTTTCAGTGAAGTAACTACTGATAGTATCCGTCATTTTGCTACGGAATACTGTGTCCTCCAGTAGCTGGGGTCGTAATCTCAACTTGCCTCCATGTCTTTAATAAAATGAAGGCTCTCCTTCATAAATTACTAGGAAAATCTACATTTTATTGTCAGACCGGAGGCTCCTGTTATGTTTGTTCAAAGCAAATTAATAACAACAGTAAAGGCTGTGTGAACAGATTGCAATAAAACGTGCAAAATACATTGGGGCAGATTTATATCAGACTTGCGCCACTTTTACGCCGCCGTTGCGTCACTTTTGTGACGCAGCGGCGGCGTAAACCCTGCGCCATGTTGAGCCCCATTTACATCGTGACGCATCTATGGAAATGCGTCACGGTGTAAAGCCCTGCGTCACATGAAACCTGCGTCAGGTTTCATGTGGGCGTTTCTACTCAGGGGGGGGCGTTCCGTCGCAGGAACGCCCCTGAAAAGTGACTCAGTGAAATCTATAAGATTTCACTGAGTCACTTTCCCAACGCTGATGCGTCAAAACCCTGCGCCTGCTTGAAGCAGGCGTAAGGATTGACGCACCATGTTAGGGATAGGGTAGGTTGGAACAGTGCTGGAGTTGCGTCGCGCTTGCGACGCAACTTCACTGCGCCAACCTTACTCCAGCAGATGTGTCACGTATCTGCTTGTCCTTGCGCCACGATGCACCGCATTGTAAATGCGGCGCATCTGCGGTGGCGCAAGGGCAAACTTGCGTGACGCATCTTCCCTGGCGCATCCATGCTGATTTGCAGGGATGCGCCAGGGAACATAAATCTGCCCCATTATTGTTAGACTAGTCAGCCGATCTCAGAATGTGATGTCCTCAAGATGCGAACCAGCCAAAAAAGCTTTAGAAGCCATAGCCCCCTTGAGGAATGGGCTCCAAAAATAGAGGCATCAATGTCAGCGAGGGCAATGGCCCCTCTGAGTTTGGCGTTAGAGGACGTTCTAAGATCAAGGGGCAAAGTTATCCATTTATTCACGCAGCGCAGCAGATGCAAATGCTGCACTGAGCTACGTGAGAAGGAGAGAGCAGGAGAGTGCCAAATTTACTAAAATATGGCACCCCCCCCCCACTTGATAGCACAGGCACTGAAATCAGCTACCGTGCGCCACGGTGACACCTTTGCACCATGGTGCAAGGGTGTCTCTGTGAGTATATCATAGGTTGTGTACTGGAAGGTTACTCTTCCAGTACAAAATACTATGCATAGACTGACTTAAAACATTTTTCCTCTATGTATGTGTGCTTTTAGTGCTGCACATGTACAAAGTCGTAAAAGGAAGGAGAAATTAACGCATTTCTCTTTCCTTGCGCCTACTTCAAAAGGGCACCGTTTTCTCACACTAAACCCTGTCTACTTTGTTTAGTAAATTGAGTTTAGCGTCAGAAACCTTGGGTGGTTGGATGGGAAAGCGCGTGTTCCACTCATAGTATGCCCCCTTGGCGCTAAGTAATGCAAAGCAGCGCTATGCACTGCTTAGCGCTACTTTTAACTTCCAGCGCTGAGCAAGTTTAGCCTGGAAATGAAATAGGGAAAAAAAGATTTGGCGCTGATCTGCATCCCTTTTGTCATGCAAACACGACGTAAAATATTAGTAAATCTCCCCCCAAGTGTTCTGTGCTTGAACACTTTAAGACATTGTCCAACACAAAGTTTTGGTTGATTTGGAAAGTAAGGGTAAAACACAGTAGATAAAGTGGTCTTCATCTGTAGCTAAAGCAAGAGGATCTTGTCAGCCACTGCAAAAATGAGGAAGTTAGGAATTGAGGGCCTCATTTACGAGAAAGTGCCGCAGTGCGGCACAGCAAGCACTTTGGCTGTGCCACGCTGCGGCACTTTCAAAGCACAGGGATGCGACATATTTACAGCAATACGTCTCATCCCTGTGCTTTCCCCTGCGCTGGTGCACAATTGGATGCCAGACGCAGACACCCTTGCACCATGGTGCAAGGATGCGTGCGTCATGGGGATGATTGTTTATGTGCAGAAACGTGCCCCTTACTGCATATAAACAATCTGAAATGGTGTTTTTCAACTTCTATGTGTGCTGCATTAGCACAAATAGAAGTTACAAAACGTCATGTTTTTTAATGATTGTTTATGTGCAGGATGGGACACCTTCCTTCACATAAACAATCACCAAAGGTGATTTCCTCGTTCTATGTGCATGCATAGAAAGAGGAAAAGAATTAGGAGAAATTAATGCATTTCTCCTCGTTGCACCTCCCTACACCTCCCTGGGGAGACGTAGGATTCAGAGGCATTTCCAGGTTTACGATTTCTCGTAAATCTGGAAATATGTCAGGTTCCATGGGAGTTGCGTTGGAACTCGCATGGAACGCCCCTTTGACGCAAAGTGCTGCGTGTAAAGGGGCCTTATTCACAAGGACGGGAAAAGCCACGTAGGCTTTTCCTGTCCTTGTAAATATGGGGCACGAAAATGCACCACCGGTGCATCACTAAAGGTGACGCACTAGCGGCGCAAGGGGCTTGTAAATAAGCCCTTGAGTCTGGAGGCGAAACAGTCTATGTGGAAAGGACCCCATTTGAGCATCAGTGACTTGAAAATGGAAGGATGAAGTTTCCAATCGCTTAAGTCGCGGAGATGACGAGAGTGCCAGTCTGCCGTGACATTGAGGTTTCCGGGTAAGTATTCTGCATGAACAGAGATTTTGTTGAGAAGACAGATTTCCCAAAAACCCTTTGCTAGATCTGTGAGGGGCCTGGATATGATGACACCTAGATGATTGATGTATTGGACCACGGAAATGTCCATGTGAAGAAGGATGGAAGATTGAGCCTTGTTTTCAGCTAGGCTTCTGATTGCAAAGGAGCCTGCAAGTATTTCTAAATAGTTTATATGCAGTTTGGACTCCTCTGGAGACTGAGGGCCTCATTTATGGGTTTTTTGCCATAGGGCAGTGCAGCAGGCCTTGCTGCTGCGCTACCCTATGGCAAAAGTAAAAAGGGCAGGAATCCGCCGTATCCATTAGATACAGCGCATTCCTGTCCTTCTCCCCTGTATCGGCACACAATGCGCTGCAATGCGCCAACGCAGTCACCTTTGCACCATGATGCTAGGGTTCCTGTGTTGCAGGGATGATTATTTTTGTGCAGGAAGGGAAACGTTCCTGCACAAAACCAATCACAAGAGGCTATTAAAGATATTTCTCCTTGTTGTGCCTCCCTCACGCCTCCCCTTGGGAGGTGTTAGTTTTTGGCGCTGCCTCAGACTTACCATTTCTCGTAAATCTAGGGCAGTGTCAAAAAGCCATGGATGTTGCTATGAACGCCCCCCAGCAACACTCCTGGGGCTGGAACGCCCTTTCCACACAGTTTTCTGCGTGAAAGGGGCACATATTTATAAGGCCATGAAAAGCCACGTAACATGGATTTACGTGGCCTTAGTGACACATTTTGCCACCTGAACGACAAAAAAAGTGACGTTTCGGTGGCGCAAAAGTGCTGGTATGGCCTCATAAATGAGGCCCCATGTACCTCCAGTCGAGATTGATCCACATCGGGCACCCCAGCCCATCAGGCTTGCATTGGATTCTAATACAAGATCGGGGCTGAGGCAAAGATAGTTCTGCCGTTCCAGGCCTCTAAATGGCCTATAACCCATTGTAGTTCTACCTGAGATTCTGCATCTAGTGCAATTACATTGAGTATTGAAGATCTTTGCGTAAGTGCTGAATTTTTTGTCTTTAAACGTCCTGATAGTGGAGGGGACCTGAAAACATTACTTTATGGAGGTAGATTGAAGGCGTACCATTCTTACTAGAGACTTTAGAGAAGATTGTGAACTTTGTAGAGTTTGAAGAATCTCTGATTTGATGGCTTTGACTTTTGACAGAGGGAGGAGGACAGTGGAGCTTGAAGAATTTATTAGAAACCCTAGGAATTCTATCTGCTTTGCTGGAGAAAGTACTGATTTGCCTGTGTTGATAAAAAAACACAAATATGACAGAAGGGAACAAGTGAGCGGTAGTTTGGATTAGAGAGTCTGAAGGTTTTGACACATTAGAAGTACATCGTCTAAATAAATGAGTAGTTGGATTCCTCGAGATCTGAGGTATGCAGCTATGCGGTATATTCACAAGAACATGTGATAACTACTGCAAGAGTAGTTTAAAGCAACTTTCAATATCGCAGTCCATCGCGGGAAAATAACCCCATGTCAACGTGGAATTCACAACACAGCGGTACCATGCGATAGCCACCAGATAACGCGTCAAATGTCAGCATCAAAATCAACGCCACGCCCCAAAAGTGCAAAACGTGAACGCGAAAAATCATGCAATGAGGCCAATCGCGGTACACAAATCAGCGAAGACCAGCCACAGGCCTGCAAATCCCACGCGTCTGGCGGGAAAATGCACAATAAAAGCAAGAAAAAACAAGCCATAAAACAATTCAAACTGCGTAGCAACATGGATGCACCCGGACTGAGTGCAGAGGACAAGCCGAACACCACAAGCCCCATGGAGGACCAGCCAGGAACCCCACATTTGTTGAAGGGCAAGGACAAGAGGAAGAGGAAGACAGGGCTCAGTCCGCAGGAAGACCGGATCCTCGTCACGGAGGTGATCGAACACCAACAACAACTGTTCGGCCCCTCCACTGCGGCACTGGCAACCCAAACCGAAATATGGCAGGCCATCGTTACCAACGTCAATGCAATCGGAGTGTTGAGGAGGTCACTGGAGGAGGTCAAGAGGCGCTGGCATGATCTATAAAGGCAGACCAAACATAAGCTCGCCGCCAACAGGGAGGCAGCAACGGCGACTGAAGGTGGGCCACCTGCGACACAGGAAGAGCTGGATGAGCTGGAGCAAATGATGGCCACAGTCAGCAGTGAGGAGACGGTGGCAGGATTGGGGGGCCTGGACACAGCACGATACGACCTGACCCAACAGGAACAGGTTGAGTAACGACCAGGGACAGGGGGACGGGGGGAAATGGGCACAATGGCACACATGCACAAGTATGCGTAGCACACTGCACACCCACAATGACTGTGGAAGATGTCCCTGATTGCCTTGGCACACTGCAGCACACATAGAAACGCCAAGTAGGCCCCCATCCACAATGTGCACAGAGGGGCCCCCCCATCACCAATATCACAACCGAGCCATGCACATGTGCTGAATCCAGCAAAGCAGCGGCTCTGTGACCCACACTGACTATGCAAGTAACACTGAATGTCCGATAGCATGGCAGCAGCCAAAATAAATGTCATGGCCCACGAATCGACATGGAGGTAGCCCAGTGCGGATCACATCCGTAAAGGAGCAGGTCACACTCTGACATGTCCACGTGCACCCACAACCCATGCCATACAATACACGCAGCAGACGAGCAATGCACCAGGCACAAAATCTGTCCGAGAGCACATATGACCCAAGTCAAAAGCAAATCAGGCCCCGAAAGCAAAGGCACCCCGCCTCAAAGGGAGAAGGGTGCACGAAATCAGAGCTGCAGGGGCAACTCCCTCACAATGCAGCACACACACAGCAAGCACAGAACATCAGTAATGACGGCAATGTGGCACAAAGTGCAACAACAACACCACAGGACAGGGCTCACAACAGGTTCCGCTCATGCGTAGTATCTGTTCACTCACATCTGGTATTGCCTGACACAGTGTGATGATAATGAACGGGTACTACCACACATCCGTCATGTATTCGGAAAACACACTGACTGCCATCAAATAGCCAGCTCCCCCAAAACAGTCACAATGTACATTGGCATGCAGTCTAAATGTAAACATCTGCAAATCTTCAACATACATGTGTAACTCTGTTAACCTGCATCTCCCCTTTACATTACAGAAGGACAAGCAACACCACCTGCAGAGCACACCACACTTCCCATCATTGATGATGAAGAGGACAACCTGCATATATGTCAGGACACCCTCCAACGGATAATGGACAGCCTCCGCACCCCATCACCGGGAGCAGGGCAGGCCAGCTGCCCCGAGGTGACCCCACCACCTGCACAGACCACACAGCAGGAAACACACACCACCACGGCTGTCTCCCAGGACCCCCCGACTAACACATGGAGCACTTACAACGTGTGTGGTCTTCCCAGGAGGAGTTGGCTGAACAGCTGCGGGTGGGTTTCAAGCTCATGGATTTCAAACTCGATGCCATACGTGGGTGTCTGAGTCCCATCAGGGACCATGTACAGTCCCTTACGGACACCCCCTGTCTACACCATGCTCCGCAACAGACCTTGGCTGACCTCGCTGGTGCCATGAATCGTACACAAGAACTGTGTGGACAGCCATGACAGCACAGAGTTGGGACAGATGCGGATGTCATGGAGCGGATGCAGGCTGGAAGGATGTCTGACACGGATGGACACCAGCGAGTAGTAGCTGGGGACTTCAATGCCCTGCAGTACTTCATCTTGCCATTGCTGCCACTGAGCCGTTCCCAGATGACTGTGCGGGAACATCGACACACACAGCTCCGACACCTGATGTGTCCGTGGCACACAGTGATGCTACCCCATCACCTTCACAGTCTGATGTGTCAGTGGCACACAGTGATGCAGCCATCAACCCGCCACACACAGCGGACACACCGGACACAGAACCTGTATCAGGGGAGTAAGAAGGGGATGTGAACTACTGTGTGAGGAAGGAGGCAGCAGCAGCCATCACCGCCACATGGCCTGTCCCTGCCTGGTTGTGGTCTATGCTTCATGGCCTGGGAAACCCCTCCTAGTGACCCCTGGAACACTCTGCGACTATCACCCGGACCCCGACACGGACTGCCATTTCATCACCGAAGGCCAATTACACAGCTATCCTGTTGCAGACTGTACTCTCCCTCTTCCCAATCACTGTGCAATCCCCAAAGGACTCTGGTTCGCACACCACTGGGCTTCCATGTGATGTGGGCTTGGATGGCCATGTACAGCCCCAGCTCCATCAATCACCTGAATGTAAATAAAACATTCTAAATCACACAGATGTGTCATCACTATATTCACTCACGCATGGAGGTATGGCTGGATGTAGGTACAATGATTGCACATGAAGGTACACCCTGGTAACTGACATCTATGCGCATGTGTATCCCTGAGACACATGGCCAAATGGATGACTGTGAAGATGAGTACTAGCTGTGCCTCCATTGCACATCAACAACAATCTCACAACCCTCAACGTAGGCACACATCCATGTATTGAATAGGGCTGTGTGTAGGACTGCCCCAAACAAAAGTAGCCCAGGGGTGGTGTCCTACAGCACATGTGACACCAGAAGTTCACGTTGCATACCTACTCAGACACATCTGTGTGGACAAATTCTGCTGTGATATACAACATTGCTCCACATGGTCAGAGGTTGGACACCATACTCACATTGCTGAAGTCGCGTAAGTGCACATGGCGTCCAGCACCTATCCAAAAACAATGTCTGGGTGTTAGACCTGCCAGCCCTTTGGCTGTTCCCTCCTCATTTTATTTTTTTCCTTTACCCCCTCATTTTTTTTTCCTGTCCACTAACTTCTTTTTGGTGTTGGTGTAGAGGCTCTGGGCGTCCCACTCTCACTATCTGAGGGAGAGGCGCAAGGTGCTTCACTGAAGAAATGGAGGAAGAGGGAGGGTAGTTTCACAAAATGGTGGTTCCAACTGTCACCTCAGAACCTGGGCCATGGACTGCCATGAGAGGTTCCGGAACCTTCTGGGCCACTCTGGCCAGTCAGCCCCCAGGTTATAAATAGAGGTGAGGGGGGTCGGCCATTTTAGGACTTAGTTGAGCTGTGAGGTAGTCAGGAGTAAGGCACCTGAGTGGGGAGGTGGCTGCGCTAGATAGGGCACACCCACAATGACTGTGGAACATGTCCCTGATTGCCTTGGCACAATGCATCACACATAGAAACGCCAAGTATGCCCCCATCCACAATGTGCACAGAGGGGCCCCCCATCACCAATATCACAACCGAGCCATGCACATGTGCTGAATCCAGCAAAGCAGCGGCTCTGTGACCCACACTGACTATGCAAGTAACACTGAATGTCCGATAGCATGGCAGCAGCCAAAATAAATGTCATGGCCCACGAATCGACATGGAGGTAGCCCAGTGCGGATCACATCCGTAAAGGAGCAGGTCACACTCTGACATGTCCACGTGCACCCACAACCCATGCCATACAATACACGCAGCAGACGAGCAATGCACCAGGCACAAAATCTGTCCGAGAGCACATATGACCCAAGTCAAAAGCAAATCAGGCCCCGAAAGCAAAGGCACCCCGCCTCAAAGGGAGAAGGGTACACGAAATCAGAGCTGCAGGGGCAACTCCCTCACAATGCAGCACACACACAGCAAGCACAGAACATCAGTAATGACGGCAATGTGGCACAAAGTGCAACACCAACACCACAGGACAGGGCTCACAACAGGTTCCGCTCATGCGTAGTATCTGTTCACTCACATCTGGTATTGCCTGACACAGTGTGATGATAATGAACGGGTACTACCACACATCCGTCATGTATTCGGAAAACATACTGACTGCCATCAAATAGCCAGCTCCCCCAAAACAGTCACAATGTACATTGGCATGCAGTCTAAATGTAAACATCTGCAAATCTTCAACATACATGTGTAACTCTGTTAACCTGCATCTCCCCTTTACATTACAGAAGGACAAGCAACACCACCTGCAGAGCACACCACACTTCCCATCATTGATGATGAAGAGGACAACCTGCATATATGTCAGGACACCCTCCAACGGATAATGGACAGCCTCCGCACCCCATCACCGGGAGCAGGGCAGGCCAGCTGCCCCGAGGTGACCCCACCACCTGCACAGACCACACAGCAGGAAACACACACCACCACGGCTGTCTCCCAGGACCCCCGACTAACACATGGAGCACTTACAACGTGTGTGGTCTTCCCAGGAGGAGTTGGCTGAACAGCTGCGGGTGGGTTTCAAGCTCATGGATTTCAAACTCGATGCCTGAACACAGCCAATGACTCTGGGGGTCATCGTCACCTTGGAGCCCTCAGCGTGGTCAGAAACCCTGAAGTAGGACCAAGGGGAAGAATCGCCGTCCGGGACTACCTTGCCCTCATCCTTGTTGTTGCCTGGGATTTTGAACCCAATTGGCCCTAGCGACTGTCCACCTTCCCTGGCTGTAGGGGAAGTGATCGTGCCCAATAATCCAAAGACTGGCGGGCCTACTCAACTGCTCTGATGTGAGCCTTGCACCCTTAATTTCCGCCCCCCCCTCCCACTGATCTCCACCTGGGACACTAACCGCCGCAGCTCCGGGGTTGTAGGATTGCCTGAGATCCCCAGGGAGTGGCCTAAGATCGCCGGGAGGTCTGGGGAGGTGTCGGGACTCCTCGGTGTAAGCCAGAGAGCATCGCGTATGTCAGCTGAGGAGAAAGTTGCATCCAGGAAGCACGGGACGGGACCGGCCTTGGAGCCGACGTCCTGGAGTCACGTGAGCAGGGCAGACGCCGAAGCGCCGCCCCCCCCCCTGCTGCCAGCCGAGGGTGGAGGCCACGCCCCCTGCAAGCCGCGCTGCTACTGGCGGCTGCGGGTGCGCCTGTCTGAGGAAGTGGAGCGGAATCGAGTCTGCGCCTGTCCTGGGAGTCCGCTAAAGAGTGGAGCGGCAGCGGGGGAGTTGGCGGAAGAGCGAGGACCCCGCCAACTGAGGAAATCACTCCATGGGGAAGCCCTTATGGGAGGTGGTCGGTGGGTGTGCACTAACCTCAACCCCCCTAGGGAAGTCTCCGTCTTGGCCAACAAGTGAGCACCGCTTCGTGAGGATTCCAGGTGTACACAGTAAGCTGGGCATGATAACAGGGGAAAGGTTCTGGAGAGTACACGTTTTAGGCCAAAGGATAACCTGTTAAACCCAGTTACTGGTCCCTTGGAGAAATACCGGTTCAAGTTATTAATACCGGCACTTTGGCAAAATTCACCACGTGTGACTGAAGTTAACGCATTGACGATTTCAAGCATAGCGCAGGAGGTAGCAGTTTGAAGTCTAGCAACAGAATAAGTTATATGCACTGCTTAACTGTAATGGATCCGTATTGGTGAGAAAGTAACCTGCAAGTAAACTGCCTAGATGTGACTAATTGACTGCCAGCAGCATTGTTGATCTCCAACTTAGTACCTCAATATGTAAAGGGCTGATTATTAATGACAGTATAAGGTTTAGAAAGTATAGCAGTTAGGGAAACTATCTATCAGAAGAGCGCCGTATAGACTGAGATGAACATCTGAAGTCGTGTAATATGTAAATGTTCTTTGGAGCGCAGTCTATGAGGATTTGAATTTGCACTCCAGAGTCAAGGCAGGGTGGAAGCCTCAGAGAGTGTTTAAGTATCTGCTGTGCTAAAGTAAAAAATCGAGGGGAATGTTACTGTCAAGTCAAATGTAATTAAATGTTTTACCCTGAAATGGGCTGGATGAAAAACTGATTAGTCACGTTGAAGAGGGAAAGATAAAGACTTCTTCTAAACTTCATCAATATTCGGTGTAGCGTCATTTTTAAGTGGTGTTGCGTTAGGGTGTGAGTTGGGTGTGATGCAAGCACGATATGCCTTACTGGAATAAAAGCCTTTTGGCCTGAGCCAAGCTACCCCAAGGACGTTAGGTCCAACAAGTTGGTGTTCAGCGGTGGCATACTGAGTCTGTGCTTGCATCCATTCATTAACAGTTTAGTGCGCGCCACAACCTACACCTGATTGTTGTTTTTATTGGAGTTTTCTCCAGGTTGTCCCCCTGATTGGAATTTTTCGAAATTGTTCTGTCCTGTGGTGTACTTCCTCTTAAAGGAAGGGTCTCCTATCGTGAAGTTCTTTTCTGCAGTGTTGGGGCCCACCTGGCAGGATGGAGTTTGAGTTGGGTAGGCTGGAAGAGAATACTGTAACCCAGCTAAAGGAATTCTGCCAGGAGAGGGGGGTATTTTTCAAGCAGGGGGCGAAGAAAATAGAACTCCAAACTAGCTTGAGAGCCTGGGTTATGGCCCACCCTAGCGGAAAACGGGAGGAGGAGGGGCCAGGACCAGACACTACGGAAGGGACAGAATCACTTTTTCCCCCTGAGAGCGGCAACATGGATGTAGGACCTAGTGCCCCTTCAAGACCAGGTAGTAGCGCTTCGGGGGGAAGCCTGTCTTCAGCTGATTTAGTTGACAGGAGGGAAGAGAGGCAGTTCAAAATGGATCTAGCCCGCTTGGAGAAAGAAAGGGAGGAGAGGAGGTTCCTCCATGAGCTCCATTTAAAGGAATTGGATCTCAATGCCTTACAGTTTGGAACCCCCAGCAGTCCCATTGGTGGCAGCGTACATAGAGAGATCACCAGGGAGCCCAGACCCTATCTGCCAAAGGACGTAGTCGCCAGCTATGGTGTCGGGGATGACATTGCTAAATGGTTGGCTGCCTATGAGGTCTCCTTACGAGCCCATGGGATCCCCGAAGTTCAGTGGGGGGGTGGTCTATATAGGTATATGCCTCCGGTGGGGAGGGATGCCCTTTTAGCTCTGGAACAGACCGATTACCCCACCATGAAGGTCGCCCTAATTAGAAAGTTTGGGCTGACCCCTGAGAAATACAGGCAGAGATTTCGGGGTAGTCAAAAGCTGGCCAACCAAAATTGGGTGGACTTTCTGGACTACGCCAAGAAGGCCTTGGAGGGCTGGGTACAGGGCAGTGAGGTAAAAGACTACGAGGGGTTGTATAACCTGGTTTTACAGGAGCACCTCCTCGAGAAAAGTTTTCCGGAGCTGCGTCAACACCTGGTGGGCAGCAAGCTAACTAATCCTAGGAAGCTTGCAGAGGAGGCGGATATCTGGGCAAGTACCCGGGTATCCTCAAAAGGGACTGGAGTGAATTTCCAAGTGGCTGGTCAGGACGCCCCCCAGAAGAAAGAGGGGGCAGGCAAAAAGAAGGAGTTCCCTAAAGGCCCCCAAAAGAGTTCGCAAGGGAAGGGATTAGGATTCCCTCCTAAGGTTGGCCCCCACAAACCCCCTTATCCTGACCTTGGTCAGCAGCCTAGGGTTGTCCGTTATTATGAGTGTGGCGAGATTGGGCATTACAAGGGGGATGCCAAGTGTCCCAAGAGACCACACCCTCCCCTTGGAGGAAAGACCCCTGGGGTGGCGAGCGTAGTGCTCGGGGAGGAGTTGCCCCTAGATAAGGGAGGTGAGTGGGCAGGGCTAACCTTAGTGTCCCTAGGGGATTGTGAGATGGTTCCTAAGACCCATGTGCCCTCGAATACTACTAAGTTTAGGCAATGGGTCACCATCAATGCCCAGAGGGTGGAGGCTCTGAGGGACACAGGAGCCAGCATGACTATGGTAAGGAGTCAGCTGGTGTCCCCGGAGCAGGTAGTTCCCAACGTAGTCCACCCGGTTGTGATGGCTGACAACCGAGAGGGCCACTATCCGGTGGCCCAGATTCCCTTTGAGTGGGGAGGGGTTGCGGGTCCTCTACGAGTTGCGGTAAGCCCTGCCATGCCGGTTGACTGTCTGCTGGGAAATGACCTTGAAAATACGGCATGGAAGGAGGTCGAGTTCAAGGCTCACATGGAGATGTTGGGGACACCTGAGTGGACTTGTGCCAACACACGGTCCGTGACTGCCCGAAGAGGGAGTTCACAGAGGTTGGAGCCTGGGATAAAGGCCCAACCAGCTGCCAGAAAGGGTAAACGGGGACAGGGGAAGCCTGCCCCGGCATCTGAACCTCAGAAGGTGGATGTGGCGACTGAAGTGCTCCCGGAGTCTACAGAGGGGGATGTGACTTCCCTGGAGGGCTTACCTACCCCTGCAGAATGGTAGGTGGAGGGAAGACCTACTAGGGAGGAGCTTTGTCGGGCCCAGAAGGAGTGCCCTACCCTTGAGGGTTTGCGGCGACAGGCCGAAGCCCAGGCAGCGGGTAACGATTCGGGGAACTTCCACATATATTGGGAAGATGGTCTCCTCTATAGCGAACCCAAGGCTCCGGTGCATGGGTCATCCCAGGCCTTGGTAGTTCCCCAGCGTTACCGAGCCTTCCTGTTGGGATTGGCTCACGAAATACCCTTGGCAGGACACTTGGGACAGGACAAGACTTTTGCTCGACTTGTTCCTCATTTCTACTGGCCTCAGATGAGGATTACGTCCGACACTTTTTGTAGGACGTGTGGAACCTGCCAAGCTAGTGGGAAAACAGGGGTGAAGCTGAAGGCTCCCCAGGAACCACTGCCTGTCGTTGGCATCCCCTTTGAAAGGGTGGGCATCGACATTGTTGGGCAATTAGATCCACCAACGTCTGCCGGTGACAGGTTCATACTGGTTCTGGTGGATCATGCCACCCGGTACCCAGAGGCTATTCCTCTGAGGACCATTACTGCACCTGCGGTGGCACGGGCTCTGATGGGGATTTTCACCCGGATGGGGTTCCCCAAGGAAGTTGTGTCGGACAGAGGTACCAACTTCATGTCGGCATACATGCGGGCTATGTGGAAAGAGTGTGGAGTCACTTACCGGTTCTCCACCCCTTATCACCCCCAGACCACTGGTCTGGTGGAAAGGTTTAACAAGACCTTAAAGGGCATGATCAGGAGTCTGCCCGAGAGCCTGCGGAGTAAATGGGACGTCCTCCTACCTTGTTTGCTGTTTTCCTACAGAGAGGTACCACAGAAGGGAGTGGGCTTCAGCCCCTTCGAGCTGTTGTACGGACACCCTGTGCGTGGACCCCTCAGCCTGGTGAAGGATGGATGGGAAAAGACTCCCAGAGAACTTCCCCCGGATGTGGTGAGCTACATGCTGGCCTTTCGTAGCCAAATGGCTCGGTTGTGGAAGCAGGCTTCCGAAAATCTAGAAGCCAGCCAGACGGTCCTGAAGGAATGGTATGACCGAACTGCTCACCCGGTGGAGCTGGAGCCTGGCCAGAAGGTGTGGGTTATGGAGCCTGGAGAGCTTAGTGCCCTCCAGGATCGCTGGTCAGGCCCCTTTGAGGTGATTGAAAAGAAGGGTAAGGTCACAGATGTGGTGGACCTTAAGACCCCCAGGCAGCCCCATCGAGTGCTCCATGTCAACCGCCTCAAACCCCACCAAGAGAGACCAGAGGTCACTTTGATGATGGTGACTGATGGATCAGAGGAAGAGGAAAGTGAACCTCTTCCTGATCTTTTTGCGTCCCAGGAAAAGGATGGGTCGGTGGAGGGAGTGATCCTCTCACCATCCCTAACTCCCGAACAGCGGAGGGACTGCCGCCAGGTTCTGGAGCAGTATGCCTCCTTGTTCTCCCTTATCCCGGGAAGGACTCATCTGTGTACCCATGATGTGGACACAGGGGACAGCCCACCTGTGAAGTCCAAGTCCTACCGTTTATCGGATAAGGTGAAGGCTAGCATCCATGGAGAAGTCACCAAGATGCTAGAGCTGGGGGTGATTGAAACTTCAAGCAGTCCCTGAGCCAGTCCGGTGGTACTGGTACCCAAAGCTGCCCCGCCGGGCACCACCCCAGAACTCCAGTTCTGTGTGGATTACATGGGACTGAATTCTGTGACAAAGACCGATGCTCATCCTATCCCAAGGGCGGATGAGCTCATAGACCGGTTGGGAGCTGCCCAATATCTAAGTACCTTTGACCTTACATCCGGGTACAGGCAGATCTCCCTGACAGACGGAGCAAAGGAAAGGTCAGCCTTCTCCACACCCGAGGGTCACTACCAGTTCTGTGTGATGCCCTTTGGGCTCAAGAACGCCCCTGCCACTTTTCAGCGGCTGGTGAACCAGGCCTCTCCGGGATGGAGGCCTTTTCGATTGCGTACCTGGATGACATCGCTGTCTTCAGCAGCAGCTGGGAGGACCAGTTGTGTCACCATCAGGCTGTCCTTCAGGCTTTGCAGCAGGCGGGTCTGACGATCAAGGCCAGTAAGTGCCAGATCGGGCAGGGGTCGGTAGTGTACCTCGGTCACTTGGTGGGTCGGGGCAAGGTGCAACCCCTCCAGGCCAAGATTGAAACCATCATGGCCTGGGAACCCCCCAAGACTCAGACGGAGGTCCAAGCCTTTCTGGGCCTCACTGGCTACTACCGACGCTTCGTCAAGGGATATGGTACTAACGTGGCTCCCTTGACTGAGCTCACTTCTAAAAAGCACCCTCGACGGGTAGTCTGGACCGAGGGGTGTCAACAAGCCTTTGACACCTTGAAAAAGGCAATGTGTGCGGCGCCTGTCCTCAGGGCCCCTGACTTCTCCAAGGAGTTCATTGTCCAAACGGATGCGTCGGAGCATGGTATCGGGGCAGTGCTGTCGCAACTCAATGAGGAGGGTCTGGACCAACCTGTGGTTTTCCTGTCCAGGAGACTACTCCACCGGGAACAGAGGTGGAGTGCGATTGAGAGGGAGGCTTTTGCGGTGGTGTGGGCTCTGAAGAAGCTGCATGCATACCTGTTTGGCTCGCACTTCCTGGTTCAGACCGACCACCGGCCCCTCAGGTGGCTGATGCAAATGAGGGGCGAGAATCCCAAGTTATTGAGGTGGTCCATCTCCCCACAGGGAATGGACTTTAGGGTGGAACATCGCCCAGCGGTGGACCACGCCAATGCTGACGGTCTCTCCAGGTATTTCCGCCTTAGTGAAGAGAACTCCCAAGGGATTGGGTAGATCTCCCCACTTTCAGCTGGGGGGGACGCGTGTTAGACCTGTCAGCCCTTTGGCTGTTCCCTCCTCATTTTATTTTTTTCCTTTACCCCCTCATTTTTTTTTTCCTGTCCACTAACTTCTTTTTGGTGTTGGTGTAGAGGCTCTGGGCGTCCCACTCTCACTATCTGAGGGAGAGGCGCAAGGCGCTTCACTGAAGAAATGGAGGAAGAGGGAGGGTAGTTTCACAAAATGGTGGTTCCAACTGTCGCCTCAGAACCTGGGCCATAGACTGCCATGAGAGGTTCCGGAACCTTCTGGGCCACTCTGGCCAGTCAGGCCCCAGGTTATAAATAGAGGTGAGGGGGGGGTCGGCCATTTTAGGACTTAGTTGAGCTGTGAGGTAGTCAGGAGTAAGGCACCTGAGTGGGGAGGTGGCTGCGCTAGATAGGGAATTGACAGGTATTAGGGTCTGCGCCACTTCCCTCATCAGCTGACACCACCCTCAACCTTCTGACCAGTCCTTGAACACAGCCAATGACTCTGGGGGTCATCGTCACCTTGGGGCCCTCAGCGTGGTCAGAAACCCTGAAGTAGGACCAAGGGGAAGAATCGCCGTCTGGGACTACCTTGCCCTCATCCTTGTTGTTGCCTGGGATTTTTAACCCAATTGGCCCTAGCGACTGTCCACCTTCCCTGGCTGTAGGGGAAGTGATCGTGCCCAATAATCCAAAGACTGGCGGGCCTACTCAACTGCTCTGATGTGAGCCTTGCACCCTTAATTTCCACCCCCCCCTGCCACTGATCTCCACCTGGGACACTCACCGCCGCAGCTCCGGGGTTGTAGGATTGCCTGAGATCCCCAGGGAGTGGCCTAAGATCGCCGGGAGGTCTGGGGAGGTGTCGGGACTCCTCGGTGTAAGCCAGCGAGCATCGTGTATTTCAGCTGAGGAGAAAATTGCATCCAGGAAGCACGGGACGGGACCGGCCTTTAAGCCGACGTCCTGGAGTCACGTGAGCAGGGCAGACGCCAAAGCGCCGCCCCCCCCCTGCTGCCAGCCGAGGGTGGAGGCCGCGCCCCCGCAAGCCGCGCTGCTACTGGCGGCTGCGGGTGCGCTTGTGTGAGGAAGTGGAGAGGAATCGAGTCTGCGCCTGGCCTGGGAGTCCGCTAAAGAGTGGAGCGGCAGCGGGGGAGTTAGCGGAAGAGCAAGGACCCCGCCAACTGAGGAAATCACTCCACGGGGAAGCCCTTATGGGAGGTGGTCGGTGGGTGTGCACTGTCCTCAACCCCCCTAGGGAAGTCTCCGTCTTGGCCAACAAGTGAGCACCGCTTCGTGAGGATTCCAGGTGTACACAGTAAGCTGGGCATGATAACAGGGGAAAGGTTCTGGAGAGTACACGTTTTAGGCCAAAGGATAACCTGTTAAACCCAGTTACTGGTCCCTTGGAGAAATACCGGTTCAAGTTATTAATACCGGCACTTTGGCAAAATTCACCACGTGTGACTGAAGTTAACGCATTGACGATTTCAAGCATAGCGCAGGAGGTAGCAGTTTGAAGTCTAGCAACAGAATAAGTTATATGCACTGCTTAACTGTAATGGATCCGTATTGGTGAGAAAGTAACCTGCAAGTAAACTGCCTAGATGTGACTAATTGACTGCCAGCAGCATTGTTGATCTCCAACTTAGTACCTCAATATGTAAAGGGCTGATTATTAATGACAGTATAAGGTTTAGAAAGTATAGCAGTTAGGGAAACTATCTATCAGAAGAGCGCCGTATAGACTGAGATGAACATCTGAAGTCGTGTAATATGTAAATGTTCTTTGGAGCGCAGTCTATGAGGATTTGAATTTGCACTCCAGAGTCAAGGCAGGGTGGAAGCCTCAGAGAGTGTTTAAGTATCTGCTGTGCTAAAGTAAAAAATCGAGGGGAATGTTACTGTCAAGTCAAATGTAATTAAATGTTTTACCCTGAAATGGGCTGGATGAAAAACTGATTAGTCACGTTGAAGAGGGAAAGATAAAGACTTCTTCTAAACTTCATCAATATTCGGTGTAGCGTCATTTTTAAGTGGTGTTGCGTTAGGGTGTGAGTTGGGTGTGATGCAAGCACGATATGCCTTACTGGAATAAAAGCCTTTTGGCCTGAGCCAAGCTACCCCAAGGACGTTAGGTCCAACACTGGGTCACAGAGGTGGAGCTTGCCTAAGGGACACAGCCCCATTGCACATTCATCAGTCAGCTCCTCCCTGTGTAGGGACGATGCTCATTGTGGCACACGAGTAGACAATGAAAAACAACACACCTCACAGTTAAACACCAATGGAGTTGCATAGACTTTATTGGCAAGTGCGTGTCAGTACGGACGAGGCAACTGCCACAACAGGCAGGGACATGCTTAAGACACTTACACGCAGCATGGGTACATGTAGAGGTTCAGAAAATGTTGGGGCTAAAATGGGCAGCATTCATCATGGATGGCAACACTCTCAGCCCACCTTGCCTGGCTGGATGAGTCATGTGTTGTTTGGCGTCTGCCCATTTCCCTGTGTGAGGGGGCAAGACTCACTGCCCATGGGATCTGCATAGTGCTTTGCCTCCGGAGTGCGCTGATTGTCTGCTCTGCTGACAGTGATCAGGTGTGAGGGTCCGACAGGTTCACATATGGTGCTACATTGCCATGTGTGTGCTATCCCCCAGTAGTGTGTCAGAATTGGCAACGTTGCGAAGCGACGCTGTTTTGCACCAAGCATGGAACTGCATCACCTTGCACGAGTGTGTGTACACACGCGTTGTTCCACGCATATGCATCCAGAGCCCAGACGCAGGCAGACGTGTCCTCTGTTTTAGTGGGATGTGTGAGCAATCCCCACGATGCAAAAAGTTGTTGGGATATGTGCTGTGGGTTACATGGATGTGGCTGCAGGAATGTAGTTCCTCGTCCATGAAAGCATGTGCAGCTTCATGTGCAATGTGTTCCAACAGTACGTCGTTGTCGTGTTCAAGGAAACCCAGGGTGAGCCAATCCATTAAGTGGTCCGGGCAGGTGTGCTCAGCCCACGCCGTTTCACCAATCCGCAATACAGCCCAATAGGGGAGCGCCTCAATGTGGTCACTGCACACGAGGAATTGTGCAATCTCCCATGCACAACTACCAATTCATACGTAGTATAAACAAAAGTCAAAGTCCTGAGCCACATTCACAGAAAAAACGTAATCAGTCCAAATAGTGATTTAGATCTTCTTAGTCCATTTTCGAAGGTTTATTCAATTTTCTTATATATCCAAATTTTCTTATATCTCCAAATACAGTGTTCTTCACTCCTTCAATGTAACAGGTAGCCACAAGCTGAGCCAACACGTGTTTCGTCTATAGGCATATAACCTCAGACTTCATCAGGGCATAGAACTCAATTATCCAGCGAGGATTCTATGTACACAGTAATCACAAGATTCAGCCACACTTCAAATTTGCTGACATTTCAAAGCCGACAAAGTCCTGAAACCAATAATGTGAAAAATTCAGTGTGTCAATGCGACCTCCAAGTAAGAGGGAAAGTGTTCATACTGCTGGAGGCGATCTTAAATATAAGAAGGACGAAGCAGAGAGTACTCCTTTCCATGTCGAGATTACGCAGTATGTCAGGGCATCCCATGCACGGCTATCTCGGTTACACTCCTGTTCGTTATCCAACGGGGGCGCAGACACAAGTCATAGTCCAATTCATCAACGGTTGTGTTGGCTAGGCAGTCATCTATGGGACACTCGAATGTGCATGTTCGGCAGTGGAACCAGGGCTGGACGCAGGTGATGTAGGCAATGCGGAAGCTGAGCCGGTAAATGAACCGCAGCACTGCCAGTGGCACTGCGCCCAGTACATGCAGCATAAGTGCACGGTACTGTTCCACGTGACGGGGGTTGTGCATGTGCCCGGTATGGCCTGCCATTGCTTTGGTGCGTCTCGTGGAACCGGCACTCTTCTGAACTGCGCCAGTTGTGTGGAGGATATTCTACGGCTCTGAGCAATAATTCGAATGTATGGGAAATGTTGGGGAGATTGGGTTGCTGTTTCCGTGAGTGTCAAAGGCATCCCACGCGGGGGTATCACATGCAGGGTGTGGGGTGTGGATGAGTCGGATAGTTCATTTGTGGAATGCGTGGTATGGGTGTCGTCCCCGTCTGCCTTGGCATCTCTCTCAGGGTGTTCCAGGAGCGTTCTGGACCAAGGTCAGAGGTGCAGGTGTCCTACTGCCTCCTGCATTGGAACAACGGAGCTTTCATCCCTGATGTTTGTCTGACTACTACTTGCGTTTTCGGAATGTGATGTGATGTGGCTTTGGCTCTGAGATTGGGACACGGCCTTGGGCTCATGGTTACGGATGGCGATACACACACACACATTGGCATGTGGAGCCAGGTGCCCGAGAGGCCTTGCGCTGCTTGTGCAATCTCACTCCGTCTCTCTCCTTCGCTCTCCCTGTCTTTCCTTTGGTGGGCGCATGGCACACCTTCTTCTCTTGGAGTTGGTCTTCCAGGCTGTGTGCTATGGACTGTCCAGTGAGGAGCCACTAGGACTCATCCTAAGGTTTGTCTCTGCTTTTGTTTGTATGGTGTTTTGTGTTGGTGATTGCATTGCTGTTTGACTGAGTCTCCATTTCCTGGCCACGCATGTCTGTTGATTTTCCAGCTTGTGCGACATCAGGCAAAAGGTTTTTATTGGGATTGGTGGTGTTGGTGTGCAGTTTCTTAGTCCGTGGCTGGGGGTGGTCCTGGGGGGGGGGGGGTGTTGCGGGACTTCTGTTACCCTTCCAGTGTGGCCCTGGGCTGGTCTCCCTTTTGTGATGCAGGCTACCGTCCGACTTTACACCAGGTCAGAGCAGGTGTAGATTTCCTGGTGCTAACGCGCCTTGTCGCCTTTTTGTGTTTTTATCGCCGATGTGGCTGGTCGTTGAGAATGTTGTGGTGTGATGTTGTCGCTGATTTTGGCACAGGAACGCCCACTCTGCATCTCATTAGCAATAGTTGCTCGAGTCCTCAGTGGCGATGTTCTTAGCGGATGCTATCACGGGTAAACTGGTGCTGTGTGCTGTTACCACCAGCTTGTGAATGGGGAGGTATTTTTATCACGACTTTGGCAGCGATAAAGTGCCGTTGGTTCGGTAATAGCTCCTTGTGAATATGCTCCTATGTGTTTCATTATTTTTGTAAAGCACCATGGTGCTGAGGAGAGACCGAACGGCAGAGAGGCAAAACAATAAGTCTGGCCCTGCCATTGAAGAAACTTCTTGCAGCTGTGATGGATGGGAATTGTCAGGTATGCATCCTGGAGATCTAACCTGACCATATATTCGTGTTGGAGTAAGGAATACCTGAGGTGTAGAATAGTTTCCATTTTGAAATGGCAGTATACTACAAAGTGTTTAAATAGTCTGAGATTGAAGACATGTCTCATCTTCTTGTTTTTCTTTTGGACTAAAAAGATGGAACTGAAGAACTTGGAAGAATCCAGGGAGAAGTGATTAGCATGTTTTTGTAGTAAGGACTGTATTTCTTGAGAGATCATGCTGGACATTTCTGAGGAGAACTTTGGAGGGGGAGGAAACACTTTGAAAAGGCTTGGGGTAGAGCTCTATAACATAACCTTGTATAGTTAACATTTTCCACTTTGTTAGATAATAGGACTGTGGACCTCCTTCCGGAGGTTGACGAGGGCGAAGTCTTATCTGTCTGTGCGAAAGCTCTCTGAAACCATAAGGATAGTTCTTCTGGCTCAATAGGCTCATATTCCAATAGAAATGTGTCCACCATATCAAATATTCATGACAAAATATCAAGTATCTTATCCTGGAAGGTAGATCAGGCTTTGTCCACACCTTTACGGGGGTCTTTCCGAACTTGGAAATGAAAGTTAGTAAGGTAGGGTCAATTGTGGGAGTGGAGGTAATATTTGAGGGTAACGAAGGCCTAGGACATTCTGATTTTAGTTTGGCTCTGGTTTCTTTGCTTAAGGCCAAACATAGTCTGGACAAAATGTAATTCCCTACATGTTCCTCGGGGAACCATTCGGTTGAATTAGGGTGGTGTATAAGAGTAGGATCAAACATAGGAATGCTTTCGACTTCTAAAACTGTAGAACAAAGGAATTCGAGGAAGAGGAAGTTTAGGTTATTGCAAGGGGAGGGGAAGGAAAAGGTTCAAAGGTCCAAAAATTATCAGTGTCATCATCAGTGTCATTATCTCCCATGTCGTCATCTGTATCCATAATTTTAGAAATCACTTTTGACAAATTCTGTTGTGTATTTTATTATTTAGTTTTGCACTTAGAAGGTGTCTTAGAATTCCCCTCCATTATAGGAGGACTTGGAGGAACACCGTCCTCATCCATGTGTGAGGAAACCTCACTAGTCAATAGTGCAACTTAGGGAGAGAAGGAGGCTGAATGCTCCTTCTTAGATAACTTAGGTAATGCACTGGCTTTGCGTTTTTGGCTTCCCCCCACAGAAAGTGCCATGAATGTCTTTGACATAATATTTACCACAGAATTTTCAATACTTTTGGACATTTTGGTCATAGAGGCTTCCACAGCCTGTTCACCAGCGGAATGGGTAAAGTCTCCTAATTCATTTTTTTCAATTTCTCCATTCTCCTTTTGTGAAATAGGAGAACTATTAAGCTCCATAGTACAAAAACAATGAAAAGCACCAGCAAAAACCAAGTAATCAGGAAGAAAACGGGATAATCTGAAGGGGGCGTGTGGAAACCAGTCTGTCCCTCCCAATAGGCGTGTTTATAGAGGGAGAAAGCGAGGGAGTTTGAAGCATGTGAAGAGAAACCGCGCCACTGGAAGTGTCTAACCGCAGAGAAAAGAGAGCTTTTACGCCACAGACATAGGCGAACGTTGGCCGTGTGCAGCAAGGAACGCTGTTGCGGGCGCGTGAGTCAGTGGAAAGTACAGGAAATGCAAAGAACCAAAACAGTAAGGCAAACAGCTATACAGAAACCAAATAAGGCAAATGCCATAAGGTAGAATAAGAAAACATAAGAAGTAATTGAAATAAAGTGAAGATACTTATCTTGACTGTGAGCAGCAAGAAAAGAAGGCTCTTCGCAGTCAAGTGGTCAGATATAGACGTTGCTGTTGTGCTATTGCCTCGTTATCATTCTGTTCATTTCCCCCTTGGCTAGCCTTCCCTAGGCCATATGGGATTTGTAGTTTTGTTATGTTTCTTCACAACTGCTGTAAATAAAATGTAAGATTTGAGAAGCTTAATAGGAGCCTCCGGTCTTGCAATAAAATAGTTAATTCTAGATTAAAGTTCGTACGAATGTTTCCAGAAAATGTTAAATGAACACACTAGTCTTACAAAACCATTGATCTTACCATCTTTAAACAAAAGGCCCACAGCAAAGTAATACTCGCAAGCTATAACCCAAGTGAAACTAGAGTATACCCCCAAATTGCTATACCTTGGGAACAAAAAAACACAATGAGCCTCATTTACGAGGATTTGCCGTAGGGCAGCGCAACAGGCCTTCCTGCTGCGCTTCCCTACGGCAAAAGAAAAGGGCAGGAATGCGCCGTATCTATAACATACGGCGCATTCCTGTCCTTTTCCCCTGCGCCCAGCAACAATGGGCTGCCCTGCGCCAACGCAGGCACCATTGCACCGTGGTGAAAGGGTGCCTGCGTTGCGAGGATGATTATTTTTGTACAGGAAGGGAAACCTTTCTATACAAAAATATTCACAAGAGGCTTTTTCCTATTTCTATGTCTGCTGCAGAATGCAGCACACATAGAAAAAGGAAAAACGAGGAGAAATAAAGATATTTCTCCCCGTTGCGCCTCCCTTACACCTCCCGTAGGGCAGTGTAAGCTTTTGGCGCAGCCTCAGATTTACGATTTCTCATAAATCTGGGGCAGTGTCAAAAGGCCATGGATGTTGCTGAGAACGCCCCCAGCAACACCCATTGTACGCCCCTTTAACGCAGAACGCTGCGTTAAATAAAGGGACTGATATTTATCAGGCAGCATTAACCCAAAAAAGTGGCCCAGTGCTGCCTGATAAATATCACGCAGGCTTCTGCGCCACGGAACATGGCGGTGACGTTCCGGAGGCGCAAGGAGTCTCATAAATGAGGCCCAATATTTCTGTCTTCAATTTGGATTATTTGACTTGGGACATGTTTTGCAACCTTGAATCTAAAAGAGAGGTCTTAGCCTACGTTACATGCTGCTGTGTGAGATGCTGCTGTGTGATATGCTGCTCTGCAACTTTTCTAGACAACTTTTCTATGTAGCTGGTTCTGGTGGCTTAGTGGACAAATGCATCCACTTCAGGGTCCTGTGTTTGACCTCATGGTAGCAGGTTCACATCCTGGCAGGTCCACTCAGCCTTTCATCCTTCTGAGGTCGATAAAATTAGTATAATTGAGAAGGGTAGCAATTAATACCAGTTATTCACTGACAAGATAACCTTGGGTGAACGTGTGCTTTACAAATACACTTGTTATATAAGTTTCAAGCACCTGCCCTACCCCTCCTAGAAGTGTGAACTTGTAAGGGTACAAAAGTCACTTATTTTCAAAACTAATGAACATTATATTAAAAAAGTGGGGGCATATTTATGAGCCCTTTGTGCGGCGTCACTTTTTGTGATCCAATGGCAGCGCAAACCACCAAATGAGGCAATGCAAAGCCACTTTGAGTGGCTTAGATTGGCCTCATAGATATGGAGAGGATGTGGTCCGTCGGCTGCGCTGCCGACTTTGGTGCAGGACACCAGGGTTCGAGCCTCGAGGTCGCGTCCGCATCCTGTGATTCTGGGCAAATCACTTAATCCCCCCGTGCCTGAATTTGTAATGTAAATACGGTGCTCATGTACAGCGCTCCAATACCTTCGGGTCGAGTTCGCGCTATAAAAAAAAAAAAAAATGGAGTAAGGCAAGGCTGCCCAAATCCCTGCGTTTTCTTATCTGCAATAGGGAGGCGTTCCATGGGCATTGCAGTGGGTTTTCCCATACAACACCCATAGATTTTGACTCATTCCCAAATTTATAGGACTATGTAAACTTGGGGATGGGCTAAAACCTTACACCTCACCTGGGGAGCCATAATATGGAGAAATATCTTTATTTCTCCTCGTTTTTTCCTCTTTTTTAATTTTTTTTTTTAAAAAAAATGTATTCATTTTTATTAATGTTCCACAGAAATCCACACGAGGAAAACAATACAACTGAATTTTACAAAGACAGATAAAAACAGAAAAAATTACAACAAGAAAAAGATTAGTCAGATAAATGATCAATTAGCGGTTGCCAAATTGCAATACCAAATTTCCTCTTGCGTGGTTTTTTTAGCCTATACATACTGATTTCTAAATTATACAAGTTGAATAGTTTGGCCCGCCATTGATCAAAGCTCGGAGCCTCAGGTTGTAACCAAGCAGTTGCAATAGTGAGTCGGGTTACCGCAGCGACAATAAACAAAAAGTATCGAAAATTAAATAAACATTGTCCCTCCGATAACTCTCCTCCAATCCCTAATAAGATCCAGCTTGAAAAAACAGAGACCGGTTTGCCTAAAATTTGAGACAAAAAGCTTTCAATTTGGTTAAACAAACATCGTAGAGAAGGGCAGGAGTAAAAAACATGTACAATATCGGCGTTGTCCATTTGGCAACGAAAACAAACTACTGAATTGGGGAATTGACAAGAATTGCCCCATTTCCTAATAACCGCAGGGGTGCGATATAAGTTAAACAAGGTTTTAAAATGCTGGGCTTTTAATGAGGCAGAGTACAAAGTTCTGTGAGCAATACTGATAGAGTCTTCGACGTGGATAAGAGGAGAGGCTAGCCAGGTTCTCCACTTCAAATTGATTTTATCCAAGTCATCTACTCTAGAATCCAATAGTATATGGCAAATAGAGCCAATTCGTAACTGAGAGCTTATAGCATCAATAATACGGATAGAGACTAGATGAAAAGTGTGTTTGTGATGGAAATCCTGGATCTGAAGAAATTTAAAACACTGATTATTAGCTAAATCAAATTTCTTTCTAAATTCGTCAAAAGAAAGACAAGTTCCCCTTGCAGAAACGAAAGCCCCTAACCGTAAAATCCCTTTGGAATACCATTGCCGACCAACTGAATCATAGAAGATAGAGGGAAGGAGATGTGGAGCAATTAAAGGAGTACAAATAGTGTATTTGGGGATATGAAACATCTTTTTAAGAGTTTTCCAAACAGAAAAAGCAGAGGAGAGTATCTTAAAGCGGGTGCGCTTATAGTAGCTGCCATCAACTTCAATTTGCAAACAATTCTTGGCATAGCTACCAAGCGCCATTTGATAGATTGACGGTGCTTCTGCCAAATTACTAACCTCCTCCCCCGTAAGCAGAATGCGCATCTTTAAGAGTAATCAAGAGATTTGATATAACGCAAAATCCGGGATTCTCCATCCCCCGCGATCAAATGGTAATGTCATCCAACGTGAAGCTCTCCGAATTCTCCCTGGAGCCCAAATGTATCTTTCACAAAGGGATTGCAATTGTTGGATCTGATACTTGGAAACCAATAGAGGGACAGCGCAGAAAAAATAAAGTACTCTTGGAAGGATAACCATCTTTAGAAGGTTGGATCTGCCCACAAGTGTAAGATGTAGACTCTGCCAGGATTCCAATGTGGATTTGGTTTTGTCCAAGATTTCATTCCAATTGACAGAAACCAAATCATCCAGGTTGGATCTGATCTTAATTCCAAGGTACACCACCTCTTCGACCACCCTGGGATCGGAAACTGTGGGTAAATTCAGACAAACCTACATGACGCACTACACAAGACTATAAAAGTCTATATCCTTATTTTAATATTCTTCTGAATATTTCAAGCATCAAAAATTCGTAAATATTTTTACATCTGTCAACTTGTTAAAACATATAATAGTCAGAACATCGTGAGTACAAACAACAGTTGTGCAAAAATCATAAAAGTATGAAGAAACATAGACATGTTCAATCCTTTTACATTTCTGACTTTAGAAGCAACAAAGTAAAAATATTCTTTTGTTTTACAATGAAAATTCCCAATGCATTTCGGGTTGACGAAACCCTTCTTCAGGGGATACACATTGTAGCGAAGAAATCAATTTTCAACATGGTCCATCAATCTGAGAACTACAACGAAACAGAAAGTCTCTTTCACTAAATGAGAAATTGCAACAAGCTGTGAAATAGGATTTGCACTACTGGAAGACTCCGTGAAAGCAAACAGTTAAAACGTGCGTGGTTTTCAGGAAAGAAGGTAGTAGCCGAAAGATGCCCAAACGTGCCGAGAGTGTGCGTATATCAGAACGCGATTAAATCCAAACCGGGGGTGTGATGCAAAACTAAGGGAAAGTGCTGCTAGGGACTGAGTGATCTTGTGCGTGCTTGAAGGTAGTATCGCTGAGTAATATACTTACAGCGAGATCTGTAGTAATAAGATGGTCACTGGAAGATATGTCACTTTCAAAGGAAGGGAATATCTGTGGAGCAGAGATAATAGCTGTGAAGCGTAATCTCTCTAAGGTCATGTGACCTGTGTTACCGTTTTAACGAGCACCCGAGTGTCTAAGATCTTACCTAAATGGTGGTAACGAGCCATATGTTCATGAAAAGGTCAGCTGTCGGGGAATCAAAATGTAAATACAATAAGACTCAGGGGAGAGATTAAATGGGCTGAATGAACCAAGTTTTTGTATTGCACGAACGCCGCTTACCAGCTAATCCGTGCGGGCTCCGACCGAGTGCAAGGTTCGTCGTCTCCTGAGAACGTGCGTGATGACGCTTGTGTTCCCGGGACTTTTTTAAAGGGGCCTTCCTTTCAATCAAACGACTCGAGTTGAAAAACTTTATGGGCATGAACAAAATAACGTGAAAAAGAGTGAAAGTGGGATGAGAAAAAGAAAAAACGGAATTTAAGAGAGTGCAAATCCTTTACAAATAAATGAAAAATGCCTCTACTGTGTTACGTATGTAATAGCAAGATCTCTTCATCTATGATGTCAATATTTGAGGGGTTGTTTACAAAAAACATAGCAATTCTACATGGTCATTGAGGCCCCCCGGGGTAAGGGTGCCAAGTTGTTTTATCCAAACAGTTTCTTTTCGTGCTAGGGTTGTGTTGAAATCAATGCCTGGATTAGGTTGTATCTTTTCTAACACTGTAAATCGTAATCGTGGTATTGTGTGCGAGGTATTTACCCAGTGTGTTGCTAAGCTTGACTTGAAATTTTTGTTGCGTATAGTGCTTTTATGTTCCACTATTCTTGTTTTTATTTTCCTGGAGGTTCTCCCTACGTACACTAATCCACAAGGGCATTGAATTGCATAAATGACGCCTTCAGTGTTACAGTCCGAGGAGTGTCTTAGAGTGATTTTTTGTCCTGATTGTGGGTGTGAGAATAAGTTGCCCACGATGACATTACCACATTGGCCACAGTTGTGGCATTTTTGCATGCCTTTGTAGGTTTGTTTTCTGGTTGAGTCTTTAGGTTTTAATATTTCTCGAATGTTCTTAGATCGAGTGTGGGCAAATAAGGGAGGGCCTTTGTACAATTCTTTGAAATCTGTTTCCTGTGAAATGATTTCCCAACGTTTGTGAATGATTTTCTTTATTTGAGAGGTTTGTGCTGAGTATTTTAAGACAAACACTTCCCGTTGTTTGGTCTGTTTCTGTGAGGGTTGGAGAAGTTCCTTTCGTTTTTTGAGTGTCACTGTCTTTTGGGCTTGTGAAAGCACTTCTTCCGTGTATCCATGTTCCATGTATCTCACTTTTTGCTCCTCTATAAGTTTGGTGCATTGTGTTTCCTCTGAAGTTATCCTCTTGATCCTTATAAATTGAGACACCGGAAGATGTTTTTTCAAGGAATACGGGTGTGCGCTAAAAAAATGTAGCGCATTGTTGACATCTGTCGGTTTTTTGTATACTCTTGTTTGAAGCCCTATTGGTGTTTTGGAAATTTCAATGTCTAAGAAGTGTATTTCATTTGTTTGAATTTCTGAGGTAAACTGAATGCGTGGATTGTGTCGGTTCAATTCTTGAATGCAATCCTTTAACATTTGAATTGGTCCCTTCCAAATGACCAGTAAGTCGTCTATGTACCGTAACAGTAGAATTGTGTGTTTTCGCCACGTGGGATTCTGAAGAATGTGTTGGTATTCAAAGTGTGCCATGAAGGTATTGGCATACGACGGTGCCCCGGGAAATCCCATTGATGTTCCTGTTTTTTGTAAGTAGTGGTGTTTTTTCCAGCTAAAATAGCTGTGATAGAGTGAAAAGTGTAAGAGTTCCAATAGGAACACACTCATGTCCTGTTCTAATGTAGATTCCAAAAGTCGCCACTCCACCGCTTCGAGACCTTCATTGTGGGCTATGGATGTGTATAAGGATACCACATCTATTGTGCATAGAATGATATCCTCTTCATTCTGGTATTTTACAGTCTCCAATTTTAGTAGGCAGTCCGTTGTGTCCTTGACGTAGGTCTCCCATGATTGAACTAGTGGTTGTAGATGAAAATCCAGGAACTGTCCGATGGGTTCATGTAAAGATCCACACCCTGCTACGATAGGGCGAAAAGGTGGTTTAGACGCGTTCTTATGTATCTTGGGTAACATGTATATGTGGGGAGTTTTAGGTGTTTCAACCAGTAAGAACTTTCTCGTATTCTCTGTAATCAGATTATTCTCCATGGCTTTAGTTAGAAGTGTGCCTAAGAGATCTTTGAATTGATTGGTAGGATCACTATCCAGTTGTATGTATGTGTCTCCATCATGTACATGTGTGTTCACGCTTTCTTCATAGAAGTTGGACACTTTTGAACTATTGGTAAAAAAAGATCTACAACAGATCAAATACGTCAAGCCAAGACACAGCAATCTATCAAAAAAGGAACTCAGAACCCTGAACGCATTACAAAAAAACACGGAAATAACCATCCAACCCGCAGACAAAGGGGGAGCTATAGTTGTTCTGGACACAGACTTCTATGAAGAAAGCGTGAACACACATGTACATGATGGAGACACATACATACAACTGGATAGTGATCCTACCAATCAATTCAAAGATCTCTTAGGCACACTTCTAACTAAAGCCATGGAGAATAATCTGATTACAGAGAATACGAGAAAGTTCTTACTGGTTGAAACACCTAAAACTCCCCACATATACATGTTACCCAAGATACATAAGAACGCGTCTAAACCACCTTTTCGCCCTATCGTAGCAGGGTGTGGATCTTTACATGAACCCATCGGACAGTTCCTGGATTTTCATCTACAACCACTAGTTCAATCATGGGAGACCTACGTCAAGGACACAACGGACTGCCTACTAAAATTGGAGACTGTAAAATACCAGAATGAAGAGGATATCATTCTATGCACAATAGATGTGGTATCCTTATACACATCCATAGCCCACAATGAAGGTCTCGAAGCGGTGGAGTGGCGACTTTTGGAATCTACATTAGAACAGGACATGAGTGTGTTCCTATTGGAACTCTTACACTTTTCACTCTATCACAGCTATTTTAGCTGGAAAAAACACCACTACTTACAAAAAACAGGAACATCAATGGGATTTCCCGGGGCACCGTCGTATGCCAATACCTTCATGGCACACTTTGAATACCAACACATTCTTCAGAATCCCACGTGGCGAAAACACACAATTCTACTGTTACGGTACATAGACGACTTACTGGTCATTTGGAAGGGACCAATTCAAATGTTAAAGGATTGCATTCAAGAATTGAACCGACACAATCCACGCATTCAGTTTACCTCAGAAATTCAAACAAATGAAATACACTTCTTAGACATTGAAATTTCCAAAACACCAATAGGGCTTCAAACAAGAGTATACAAAAAACCGACAGATGTCAACAATGCGCTACATTTTTTTAGCGCACACCCGTATTCCTTGAAAAAACATCTTCCGGTGTCTCAATTTATAAGGATCAAGAGGATAACTTCAGAGGAAACACAATGCACCAAACTTATAGAGGAGCAAAAAGTGAGATACATGGAACGTGGATACACGGAAGAAGTGCTTTCACAAGCCCAAAAGACAGTGACACTCAAAAAACGAAAGGAACTTCTCCAACCCTCACAGAAACAGACCAAACAACGGGAAGTGTTTGTCTTAAAATACTCAGCACAAACCTCTCAAATAAAGAAAATCATTCACAAACGTTGGGAAATCATTTCACAGGAAACAGATTTCAAAGAATTGTACAAAGGCACTCCCTTATTTGCCCACACTCGATCTAAGAACATTCGAGAAATATTAAAACCTAAAGACTCAACCAGAAAACAAACCTACAAAGGCATGCAAAAATGCCACAACTGTGGCCAATGTGGTAATGTCATCGTGGGCAACTTATTCTCACACCCACAATCAGGACAAAAAATCACTCTAAGACACTCCTCGGACTGTAACACTGATGGCGTCATTTATGCAATTCAATGCCCTTGTGGATTAGTGTACGTAGGGAGAACCTCCAGGAAAATAAAAACAAGAATAGTGGAACATAAAAGCACTATACGCAACAAAAATTTCAAGTCAAGCTTAGCAACACACTGGGTAAATACCTCGCACACAATACCACAATTACGATTTACAGTGTTAGAAAAGATACAACCTAATCCAGGCATTGATTTCAACACAACCCTAGCACGAAAAGAAACTGTTTGGATAAAACAACTTGGCACCCTTACCCCGGGGGGCCTCAATGACCATGTAGAATTGCTATGTTTTTTGTAAACAACCCCTCAAATATTGACATCATAGATGAAGAGATCTTGCTATTACATACGTAACACAGTAGAGGCATTTTTCATTTATTTGTAAAGGATTTGCACTCTCTTAAATTCCGTTTTTTCTTTTTCTCACCCCACTTTCACTCTTTTTCACGTTATTTTGTTCATGCCCATAAAGTTTTTCAACTCGAGTCGTTTGATTGAAAGGAAGGCCCCTTTAAAAAAGTCCCGGGAACACAAGCGTCATCACGCACGTTCTCAGGAGACGACGAACCTTGCACTCGGTCGGAGCCCGCACGGATTAGCTGGTAAGCGGCGTTCGTGCAATACAAAAACTTGGTTCATTCAGCCCATTTAATCTCTCCCCTGAGTCTTATTGTATTTACATTTTGATTCCCCGACAGCTGACCTTTTCATGAACGTATGGCTCGTTACCACCATTTAGGTAAGATCTTAGACACTCGGGTGCTCGTTAAAACGGTAACACAGGTCACATGACCTTAGAGAGATTACGCTTCACAGCTATTATCTCTGCTCCACAGATATTCCCTTCCTTTGAAAGTGACATATCTTCCAGTGACCATCTTATTACTACAGATCTCGATGTAAGTATATTACTCAGCGATACTACCTTCAAGCACGCACAAGATCACTCAGTCCCTAGCAGCACTTTCCCTTAGTTTTGCATCACACCCCCGGTTTGGATTTAATCGCGTTCTGATATACGCACACTCTCGGCACGTTTGGGCATCTTTCGGCTACTACCTTCTTTCCTGAAAACCACGCACGTTTTAACTGTTTGCTTTCACGGAGTCTTCCAGTAGTGCAAATCCTATTTCACAGCTTGTTGCAATTTCTCATTTAGTGAAAGAGACTTTCTGTTTCGTTGTAGTTCTCAGATTGATGGACCATGTTGAAAATTGATTTCTTCGCTACAATGTGTATCCCCTGAAGAAGGGTTTCGTCAACCCGAAAGGCATTGGGAATTTTCATTGTAAAACAAAAGAATATTATTACTTTGTTGCTTCTAAAGTCAGAAATGTAAAAGGATTGAACATGTCTATGTTTCTTCATACTTTTATGATTTTTGCACAACGGTTGTTTGTACTCACGATGTTCTGACTATTATATGTTTTAACAAGTTGACAGATGTAAAAATATTTACGAATTTTTGATGCTTGAAATATTCAGAAGAATATTAAAATAAGGATATAGACTTTTATAGTCTTGTGTAGTGCGTCATGTAGGTTTGGGTTACTCCACTCCTCCACTTTAGAAATTTTCCTCAAGGGGTTAGGGCAACACCCCTACACATGACAGCACACCTCACAATTAGTTAACCAGATTAGAGTTGATTAGAGTATCCGGCAAAACTTTGCTACACTGGTGTGCAGGCTCAACCTTTCCTCATTCTTAAATTCAGACAAAGACATTGAGTCTTGGTGGTATTTAATTTGTAACCAGAGTATCTACCGAAGGAAGCCGCAAGCTGTTCAATAACTGGAAGAGCGACCTCTAAATTGGAGGTGATAACCGTAATATCATCCGCATAAGCAAGGATTATATATGGCAGATTCTGAACTACAAAAGGGGGAATTTGGGCATTCAACTCGAGCATTTTCACAAAAGGGTTAATGTAGAAAGCAAAAAGGAGAGGAGAGCAAGGACATCCCTGACGGGTCCCCCTGCAGATTTGAACCACCTCCGATTTGATTCCCATTGCACAAATCCTTGCTGTGGGGGCTCGATAGAATATCCGGAGAGCACGTATAAAACCGGCACCGAATCCCATGCGCTTCATTATTTCCCAGAGGAACAGCCATGCGACCCGGTCAAAGGCCTTCTCGGCGTCGAGCAGGGCGAGACCCAGAGGTCTGGATTCGACCTGCGCGACGTCGAGGAGAGCGACAACCCGGCCAACATGGTCGACTGTACCTCGGCCCGGGACAAACCCGTGCTGCAGTGGTGAAACCAATTCAGAGACAAGCGGAGACATTCAGTTAGCGAGAAGCTTAGCATACAATTTACCGTCACAATTGATCAAAGAAATCGGGCGGTAAGACCCTGGTTGATCCGTAGGCTTCCCTTTTTTAGGAAAAATAAGGATATGTGCTTCATCCCAAGAACGGGGGGGGGATCCTTGTCTGGCCGCCTCGAAAGCACATAACATATCTTCCCGCACTTCAGAAAAAAATACCTTATAAACCTCCATCGGGAGAGAATCTGGCCCAGCAGCCTTGCCCGCGGGCATTTGGAATAATGCTAATTCAATTTCTTCAGATGTTACCAGCCTTTCCATTCTTTCGACATCCACCGGATCCACTTGTTCCCATCTCAAAGCAGGTAGACCGGGTTTGGCGGGAAGATCTCCAGTGTTCGGTTGGGCATATAGGTCAGAATAAAAATGATGGAAAACCTTCACAATAGTCTGTGGTTCATGAACTAATAAACCCTGAGCATTGTACATAGCATTAATCATTAGGGCTTGGTTTTTTGCTCGTATTCTTTGAGCCAGAAATCTCCCCGAAGATTCACCAAATTCATAAAGTTGTCTCCTGTAAAGATGGTGTTTAAGCGCGATCTCCTGCGCCCAAACGAGGTTAATGTTAGCCTTACACTGAGCGAGTTTATCTAAACTTGCTTTAAGATCATCTGCTTCCCATAGCCGAGTGGCCAAATCCAAGTCAGCGTTTTTCAGATGAGAAAAAAGGTCTAGCATTTTTTGTTCACATGATTTTTGAGCCAACAGACCAAAACTGAGAACCTCACCTCTAAAACAAGCCTTAAAGGCGTCCCATACCCCCGCAGGGGAGGCAGACCCACGATTACATAGAAAAAAATCCTGAATCCATTTCTTCATGTGAGCCAAAAATAAGGGGTCATATAACAACTTCCTATCGAATGAGAAGGTCTTGGTACCTTTTAAAATGGCAACACTAGATAAAGAGATGACTACTGGGTCATGATCAGACAAAAGTCTCGGAAAGATTTGAATTTGAGTACTAGGGGCCCAGGCAGCTGGTACAAAAAAATAATCTAATCGGAACAATTTATTGTGCGGGGAAGAAAAAAAAGTGTACCCAGGGTCCTGTGGATAAATCGTGCTCCAAACATCTACCAAACCATGGTCTTGTACCAAGTTCCTAAGAGCTTGAAAGACTTTAGGTTTGCGACCTTTATACAAGCAGGAGGAATATGCCCAATTGCTAGAAAGATTAATATTCAAATCTCCACAAAGTATTAGAGGTGAAGGCCAAAGAGCAAGTTCCCCGTTTAAAAAATCAAAGATACTTGGTTCATCTAAGTTGGGGCCATATATAGTGCATAGCGTAAAACTTGTCCCCCCTACTAAGCATTCAAAAATAGCCCACCGACCTGAAATATCCACCGAAGAACGCCCTGGAGGGACTAGGGAGGGTCGAGCTAAGATGGCCACCCCACGTTTCGTATCGGATTGTTTAGATGTAGCAAGTATGGAATATCCCAAATCAGTTAACTTCTGCCTATGAGACCAAGAGATGTGTGTTTCCTGCAAACAAATAATGTCAGGAAGAGTAATTTTCAGTTCTGCTTGGATCTTTTTACGTTTAGCATAATTATTAAGGCCGCAAACGTTATATGTGCCTATTCTAATCCCCTTATCAGCCATAAACCAGCGTATTCTGAATAACCAATACAAATAAACCTACTCAATAAGACATAGAATAAACAGTAACAATAAAAAAAGAAAAAAGAAATAAATACATGATCTGTGGAACAAAATGTTTTTTGATTTTTAATGTGCCCCTCCCAACCCCCAACCCCCACCCGCCACCCACGAAACCCACCCTGCTTGGAGGCAACAGGACCGAGGTCCTGGTGATGGAGAGTGGGAGACGCTCCCTGTGGTGCTCCCCCAAAGATAATTATAACAACAAGAAAGACAGAGGACGGGGAAGACCGAACAAACAACCACTTATGCCAAACCCAGATTAGGAACCAGACTTGAGTGAGTGTAAATACTCCTTAGCTAGATTTTCAGAAGAGAAAAACTTGTTCTGGCCTTAAAACACAATTTTTAGCTTTGCGGGATTGAGGAGAAACGCTTGACACCCTTTAGCTAAAAAAGAGGGTAATCAGTTGGCGGAGCTGTCACCTCCGCACAACATTCTCATGGCAAAAGTCGGGTGTGACAAAAAAATTGACACCTTTGGCAGCTCTCTTCTGATTAGGTCTTGCTAGGTTATATACATCTTCTCGAGCAAGAAAATTGTTAATAGAGATCAAAATAGCTCGAGAATGGACAGCCGCTGATCCAGGACGAGGGGCTTGAAGTTTATTGTAAAAAGGAAAACGGTGGGCTCTTTGGATCTCAATCTCCCAGTTCCATTTGGATAGCTCGGGAAAGGCTTCTACAAAAAGCTGAATGATAAATTGTCTCGTATCACCCCCTTCTGCGCCCTCCGGGATACCCAGGACCCTTAAGTTGTTACGTCTCATTCGATTTTCCAACTCAGACAGCTTCCAAGTAGCGTCTTCTTTTTGAGCCTTTAGCTCGTTGACCAGCCCTTTCTGTATTGCAGCTTCGTCTTCCAGCATAGAGATACGAGTTTCAGTCTCCCCTACTCTTATGCCAATCTCAGCGCAAGACTTGCTGATCCGTCTGATAGCATTCTGCAGCTTACGGCAAGCCCCCTGCGTTCTGGCATTTTCGAGTCTCGCCTCAGCCCTATGTGACAGCATCGTATCATAGATCGTCTCTAGAGTAATTGGTTTCATAGGAGCTGAGGGATCAGTAGAAACTAAGGCTGCGTCTATAGCACCCGCTATCTGATCATTACCAGCTTCCAAAGGGTAAGGATGCGCAGTCGAAAACGAATTATCCCAGGCCAAGTTCTCCCCTGGGGGAGAGGAGTCTTTGGAGGGCGCGGGAATTACAGAAGACTCTTGTCTGCTTGAAGGTTTACATTTCCGAATTGTACCGTCAAGTGGGACCGGATTCATATAGCCCCCCAGAAGACAGTTGTCCACCTCACCCTGGCTAGCAGAACCAGCCTCATATTCAGCCCAGTCTCTGTTAATGATATCATCATCGTCGTCCGAAGTTGACGATGTGTCTGAAAGTGAAAATAAATTGTCCAGGGGTTCTATATCTTGATTGGGATCGATTCTCTCCCTGCTGTTGATCGCCAATCCTTCCCCGACTGCCCCACTCTCCAGAGAAGTACCCACCACCGTCTTAGTAGCCTTACATGGAGAGACTGCATGAGTTGGAGGGACTCCAGATCCCATAATGCATCCTGGTAAAATGTCTGAAACCTGGAGATGGTCCGTTGAGACTTCCACCGGTATTGTGTCTTTAGACGATGATACTCCCTCGTATTTTTGACCAAGAGAATAACTCACATCATGCACAGGCAAAGAGGGGGATAAAGCTGTCTCAGATGATAACCCAGGATTAACAGTTTTAGAGGTGTTTTGCTCCGTATTTCTCAGGGATCGTTTCAGAAACAGGGGGGCGGTGTTTTTAACAGGATTAGAAATGGAGGGGGCCTTACCGGAGGATGTCTTCGCCAGCTCCGAGAGGGCTTCTTGTGGGGATTTATGCGTCTTCGGGCCCCCCCCCTGGATTACCAGCAGTGTCGATGCTCCCTGTAAGCTGGATATTGCGAGGTTTGTTGTTCTTTGCAGGGCCTTTGGTGGTTGGCTTAGGCGGCATCTTCCCGCTGCCTGCCTGCGGAATGATGACACCGGAGGAGGGAAGGAAAGAGGAAGAATGCCGAACCCAATAATGAAGCACTCCAGCGGCTCCAGAGCGCCAATATGTTCTGCGCGTCGATAACAGGAGAGAAGCAGCCGTAAGCAAGATCATTGTTTCTTATCCGGATTTGCGGGTTTGAATCAGGATTTAAGCATGTCAGGTCCCGAGGTGTCGGTCTTCGCCGTTATGATGTTTGAGAGGGGGAGCGCCAGCAGCCGGGAGCGCTCAGCCCAGCTCACTCGGCCGAAGCGTCGGCCGCCATCTTTCCTCTTTTTTCATTGTGCAGCACACATAGAAAGAGGAAAAAGTCCCCCAGGATTGTTTTTGTGCACAAAAGCAATCCTGCATGCAAAGCAGGCACCCTTGCCCCATGGTGCAAGGGGGCCTGCACTGGTGCTAGGCTGCCGAGATGGGGAAAGAACAGGAATGCGCCGTATGCCATTGATATGGCGCACTCCTGCCCTTTCACTTTGACGCAGGACAGCACAGCGAGGTGACTTTTCAGGCAGCCCTGAGTCAAATCCCATAAATATGCCCCGTAGAACAACAATATGAACCTAGCTAAATTTGCATCCCGAATTTGCCTGCTAACAGAATGAAGGTTTTACACAAAGGAATCCAAGATCTATTTGCATCACGCATGAACCTTTGTATAGCTTAATTTAGAAGAAGATAACTGTTTACATTTGCAAGTATTTTATTACATTTGTGTATGCTAATTTAGTTTTAATTAACAATAAACAAATCAATCATACATGTGATCTACATTACTTGACACTGTGCTTTTTCGTAAGGGAAAGAGGTGCTTCTAGATTCCCTCAGGGTGAACTCAGAGTAAAGACAAAACGGAGGCACAAAAACGACACCCAGCAGAAAACATTATAGTGAAATTAATTTCCAAAGCAAATCAGTATTTCAGTTGGAAAGTTGGCTAAAGTAATGCAAAGTAGTGCGTCAAAGGGCATTCAGTGAGTGGTGCACGGGCGTTTTCATGCAACCACACATATGTTTCTTTTAATGCAAATCCCTATCTACTAACAACTGTAGACAGGGGTTGCACCAGAATATTACGCCTCCTTGAGGCAGGCGTGACGGAGTATATATGTTTTTATTTCCCCATACTTTTTAAATGTTGCATGTGTGTCTCATTATACAGCATTCTTACAAAGCATATTTTAATTCTAGAAGTGTCTCTTTCCAGTACAAAATCTGTGTCTGACAGAACACACATGCACTTGCACTATGGTGCAAGGGTGTGCACATTTGGCACTAGGCAGCCTAAGGTGCAAGTGCACCTGCGTTGCAAGCAGGGTTCTTTTTGTGCAGGAAGAGGCTCCTTCCTGCACAGTAGCAATCCTCTGAATTTGCATGGCCTCATAGATATAGAGCCGAGGGGGTGTTCTATGGGTGTTGCTGTGGGTGTGCCTATGGAATTTAACACTGCCCTAGATTTACAACATCACATAAACCTGGGGCAGCGCCAAAAACGTACGCCTTCCCAGAGCAGGCGTAATGAGGAGAAATGTTTACATTTCCCCTCGTTTTTCCTCTGTCCATGTGTGCTGCATTCTGCTGTACACGTAGAATGAGGAAAACACTTCTTGTGATTGTTTTTGTGCAGGAAAGAGCCCTTTCCTGACCAAAAACGATCATGGCAAAAACACACAGATACACTTGCACCATGCTGCAAGGGTGCCTGCGTTGGCACTCTGCTGGACGTTCTGCACCAGCGCTGGCTGAAAGGACAGGAATGCAACGTATCTTGTAAGTACGGTGCATTCCTGGCCTTTCAAAATAGGGGAGGATAGTGAAGTAAAATGACTTGCAATGCTGCCCTATGCCACTTCTTTGTAAATGAAGCCCTGGAAGTGACAAGAAGAAATAAAGATATTTCTCCTTGTTGTAACTTCCCTGGAAAAGAGTAGCATTTTAGTGCATTCCCAGGTTTACCAGTAATGTTAAGTTTGTTAATGCGTAAAAATCCATGGGTATTGGGTGTGAACAGCCACACAATACCCATGGAACGCCTCCCCGGGGCAGAGTGACATAATGCAGTGATTAGCGCTGCGTTTCATTATTCCAGGTTTATTAAGACATCAGGGCCACGCAAGTAGTAGTTGTGTCACGCATGTATCCTGTTGCATGGTGCAAGTGTGACACAGCTACTTGATAAATAGAGTCCTATGGGTGCAACATCAGCCTGAGGACGTCCGGCCTCCCACTGACTAAAATCACAATCAGCATATTTAGGAGTGGAGTTGCATCGCGCTTGCACCACTCAACGTGCTGCATCTGTGACGCAAGACCAAAACATGGAATTTATGAAGCCACACAAGGCCACCTTGCATGGCCCTGAGTGGCTTAATAAATTCAGAGTAATGCAATGCAGGACAGCGTTGTGTTACTCTGTCCTAAAGGCATTCCATGGGTGTTGCGTGGGTGTTCCCACGCAACTCTCATGGGCTTTGACACATTCCTAGACTTGCCAATGCTGGTTGACCTGGGAATGTGCCAAAATAGTGCGCCTTCCCAGGTGAGGTGCAAGGAGGAGAAATACCATTAGGGGAATGTTTATCAAGGAGTTTGTGTCGCGCTTGCACCAGGCAACATGGTACAAGCGCAATTCAAACCCAAAATGCTCTGTGTGGCTTCATAAATCTGTGGTAACACAACGCAGCACAAATTGCTGTCTTGCATTACTCTGCCCCGGAAAGGAGTTCCTTGGCCGTTGCCTGGATGTTCCTACACAACTCCCATAAATTTTGATGCACCCCCAGATTTACAAGAACCTGTAAACCTGGGGATTTGCCAAAATCTCACATCTTCCCAGGGAAGGTATATCCCAGTGAAGGTGTAACAAAGAGAAATATCTCTATTTCTCCTAGTTTCTTCCTCTTTCCATGTGTGCTGCACTTTGCTGCACACATAAAAAGAGGACAATGCCTCCCGGATTGTTTTTGTGCAGTAAAGAACATCTTCCTGCACAAAAACAATGCTGCACGCAACAAAGGTACCCTGGCACCATTGTGCAACGGGCCTGCTTTGGCGCTAGGCTTCCAAAAGGGTTCTATCTCACAAGAAAAGACAGCAGTGTGCCGTATTTAATTAAATACAGTACATTCCTGCCCTTTCCCTGTGACGCAAAGCAGCACTGCAAGATGACTTGCTGCTCTGCACTGCATGATATTCTAGTAAATAGGCCCCAAAGAATTCTCCTTACAACGCAGGCACCCTTGAACAATGGTGAAAAGGTGCCTGCGCTGGTGCTAGGCACCCAAAATGGTGGCAGCTCGGGGAAAACGCAGGAATGCACCCTATTCTTTTAAAGGGGGCACACTCCTGCCCTTTTCCTGTCACTTTGCCACAAATATGGCCCCAAATCTTTTGAAAATGTAATCGGAACTTCACATGCCAAAACTAGCAGAAGATAGGGGGCGCTGTACGCCAAAACTTTGCTTGTGGCTGCCTGCTAGTAAATGAAAAGGTCACTGCCTGTAGGACTCGGGCAGGGATCTCCAACCCTTTCTCAGACAAGTGCAACTTCTGCACACTGAAAATCATCCCGAGCTACTGAAAGGGCAGGGCCAAATAGTTCTAGACCTTTTCCAGAGACAAACTCCAATGGTTCTTTTTCACAGTATGAAAGTGTAAAGAGAAGAAAATGTGTTAATAAACAGTTAAGTAGCCAGCAATTCTCTTTGATACATAATAACCCACTGACAACGACATAAGGTTAGTTAGTTTATTACAAAGCCAATAATAACTGGACTTAGAGACACCTCAACACAAGGGCATAGAAATACAAAGGAATTAGCATGAAGCCAAATCTACGCATCACATTTAGACGGTGCAGCATGAACAAAACTATTAATTCGAGAAGTAGGATACACAGAATCAGAAAGCATGAGTCTAAATTTCACTTCATTGAGGGTCGGTGAGTGAAAAGGATTAAATCCATCCCTACTCTAGCACTAAGAGGACATTCCTACATAAGCATTTTCAGATAAAGAAAGTAAAGGAGCCAGTACGAGGAGACTTCCTAAGAAGCCTCTCCACCATCAATGGGTCAATTAGCAGAAAGCCACTATCACAAAGAAAGAGCTTGCTCTAGGATGCTCTCTCCGAAGGCAAGAAAGAAGTGGGAACTTTCTCTAATCCCAACAAACAGTTATCCACAAGTAGAATTCCCATAGTGCACCTCGCACACACATCCACTCTGGATACAGTCCTGAGCGTGCTTTGCCATGGTGTTGTCGATGTGCAACCGTTGCAACAATTCATCCTTGGCTCCCAGGCCTTCTCCTGTGTGAAACCCTGGGCCTCATTTACAAGGAATTAACGCAGAGCGGTGCTGCAAGCCATTTGGCTGCGCCGCGCTGCGTTAATTCAGAAGCACAGGGACGCGTCATATCTACAACGATATGATGGATCCCTTTGCCCTCTCCTGCGCTGGTGCACAGTTAGCTGTCATGCGCCGACACATTGAGGGGAATTATTGTTTAAAGTGCAGGAGGTGTCCCTTCCTGCATATAAAAAAACACTATAAAGCATCTCATAATTCCAAAATGTAATTTGTTGTTCAGTGTGTTATGACCAAACAATCTTTTTCAACCACAGACTTCCTGATGACTACTAACCAATCCCAGCTCGGCGTTACACCAACTGACCTATCACAGCATGGCACAATTTGACATCACTCTCACTCCTCGCAGCGGCTCACCCTCCTTCACAATTTCCCCATGCGCATTCACTCACACAATCATCTTAAGTTTGTAATTGTCTGCCACTCTTAAAGATCGATAGAATTCAATGTCTTAAGAACAAGGGGGCATATCAGCAACAGACGGAGATAAATATCGCAAAGCGCTCTTAGCGCCGTCTGTCTCTGGAATTTATCACCCGGTTAGCGCGCTATCATCAACGCGTATCACCGAGGCGATCAAAAATCCTGCAAAAGCGGCGATATGTGGGAATATCGCTGGAAATCCAGCAATATTCCCGCAGCGATAGGGGAAAGCTTGATGATAGGGAGATGTTGATTCAGCCATAGAATCCACCTCCCATGATATGCATAGCTAAGTCTGTTTTTTTGCAGACGCCAGCTTACGGCGGTAATCGCGGTTAGCGCTACTTTTCTGGACGCAACGCGGGCATTGATAATAGGGAGAACTTGTCTTTGCGACTCTTTCCCTTTACTGTTAGTGAGGATCACCTACTTTGCATGTCATCAGCGATAAATATCGCTGACATGCAAAGCGGAAAGAAAACGGGCGCTATTGCCAGTGAACTGTCGCTAACAGCTGTTAGCGACAGCTTGCTAATAGGGCGATAAAAATATTGCCGCTTTAGCGGCAAAAAGTGCCGCTAAAGCGGCGGTATTGCCCTTGATAATATGCCCCATGGTATCCTTCGCCAGTGTGGATCACCCGAAACAGTATAGTTAACCCCTGTACACAAGCTCCACTAGACGATTCCCATACGTCCCATTCACACAAAGTTCCCTGTCTTAGGTGGAACTGCCGATGACTTCTCATGACAACTCCTCAATTCCTCGGTCAGACAATCACAATCTTGGGGGCATATTATCAAGCACGGCGTTAAAATTATCGCCACTTTAGCGGCAGAAAACTGCCGCTAAGCGGCGATAATGGGCTTGATAATATGCTGCAGAGAATTCCAATAGAAGCCCATGTTAACACCAGAACATGGGCTTCTATGGGAATTCTCAAGGGCATATTATCAAGCCCATTATCGCCGCTTTAGAGGCAGTTTTCTGCCGCTAAAGCGGCGATAATTTTAACGCTGTTTCTTGATAATATGCCCCTTGGTGTCTTCCACACCTTTTAATACCCCAGGATCTTAGGCCACCTCAGGACTTGCAACTCAATCCTTGGGACATGTCAGATCCGAAACCACATGCACTCGACTCTCACTTCCAACTCCGTAAGACATCACACAATCAAATAATTCTCGCAATCTACCAAATTACATACACCCTGTTAATAATCACTCCTCCTTCTGCCGCTGATCTCGCCGCACCTTCAAACTCGGACAGTCTCCACCAGATTCCTTCGCCTTCCATTCTCGATCATTGGGCTCTAGTTCGGGGCTTTGGGGTTCTAACTTCCACCTATGCTATGCTAGATCACTTCTAGATTCTCCCCTTACTTCATGTGCAAACCTTCTTCTGCTACCAACTAAAAGGGCCTGGCCCATTAGTTCTAGAACTTTTCTAGAGACACACTCCGATGGTTCTTTTTCACAGCGTGTAAAGGTGAGAAAATGTGTTAATAAACAGTTAATTAGTCAACAATTCTCTTTGATACATAATAACCCACTTACAACTACGTATGGATAGTTAATTACAAAGCCAAAAATGACTGGACACAGAGACACCTCAACAAGAGGGTATAGAAATACAAAGGAATTAGCATGAAGCCAAATCTACGCATACAATTTAGACAGTGCAGCATGAACAAAACTATTAATACAAGAAGTAGGATACAGAGAATCAGAAAGCATGAGTCTAAATTTCACTTCATTGAGGGTCGGTGAATGAAAAGGATTAAATCCATCCCTACTCTAGCACTAAGATGATATCCCTACATAAGCATTTTCAGATAAAGAAAGGAAAGGTGCCAGTACGAGGAGACTTCTTAAGAAGCCTCTCCACCATCAATGGGTCAATTAGCAGAAAGCCACTATCACAAAGAAAGAGCTTCTTCTAGGATGCAATCTCTCCGAAGGCAAGAAAGAAGTGGGAACTTTCTCTAATCCCAACAAACAGTTATCCACAGGTAGAATTCCCATAGTGCACCTCGCACACACATCCACTCTGGATACAGTCCTGAGCGTACTTTTCCACGGTGTCGTCGATGTGCAACCGTTGCAACAATTCGTCCTTGGCTCCCAGGCCTTCTTCCGTGTGAAACCCAGGGGCATATTTACAGGGGCCTATCGCAACAGGAACGTCACTTTTAGTGACGTTCCTGTGGCGATATGGGCTTTGCCTTATTTAGAAGGCAGCATTAAACCACTTAACGTGGCTTAAGGCTGCCTTGTAAATAAGGCACCCTTTCACGCTACACTTGGCGTGAAAGGGGCAGGCAATGGGTGTTGTGGTGGGTGTTCCACCGCGACAACCATTGATTTTAACGCTGCACCATATCTACAAGGGTGGCATAAATATGGGGCAGTGCTAAAATTAAGACCACAAATATCTGGTTTTAACATAGCACAACGAGGAGAAATGCTTTATTACTCCTCGTTTTTGCTGTTTCTATGTGTGCTGCGTTGTGCAGCACACATAGAAACAGCCAACCGCCATTGATTGTTTATGTGCATGAAGTGTCCCTTCCTGCACTTAAACAGTCATTAAAAAAAGTGACGAGTTGCAACTTCCAATGTGTGCTGCACAAGGCAGCACCCATAATAAGTTATAAAAACGCCATTTCAGATTGTTTATGTGCAGGAGGGGACACCTATCTGTGCATAAACAATCATTCCCCTCAACGCAGGCACCCTTGCACTATGGTGCAAGAGTGCCTGCACTGGTGCTAAGCTGCTAAATGTATCACCAGCGCAGGGAGAAACGCAGGGCTGCACCGTATTCTTGTAAATACAGTGCAGCCCTGCGTTTCAGAAGTGGCGGAGCCCGGTGTAAAGCCAACAAAGCTAACGCTGCGCTCCGTCACTTCTCTTGTAAATATGCTCCCCAATGACTCAAGTCACACAATTGTAACTTCTCTCCTCGCCTAGCTGCTAAGCAAAGACATTATTCTGCCTATAAGAACGCTTCTTCGCCTGCAATACAAAACATGAGAAAGAACCAGTTCCTTAGCGAACATGGGGGCAGATTTATGATAACTGGCGCATCCCTGCATATCAGCAGGGATGCGCCAGTTATTATGCACCACAGCTGCGCCACCATGGATGCGCCGCATTTATAATGCGGCGCACCATGGGGCAAAAACGGCACAGATGCGTGACGCATCTGTGCCGTAAAAGTGGCACATTGCTGGAGTTGCGTCGCAAGCGCCACGCAGCTCCAGCAATGCTCTGGGGGGCCCTATCTGTACAATGCTGCATCAATCCTTACGCCTGCTTCAAGCAGGCGCAGGGTTTTGACGCAGCATGGGCCTAAAAGTGACTGAGTGAAATCTTGTAGATTTCACTCAGCCACTTTTAGGAGGCGTTCCTGCGCCGGAACGCCCCCACCTGCCCTGGAACGCCTACATGTGGCGCAGGGCTTTACAACATGACGCATCTCCCAGATGCGTCACGTTGTAAATACCCCGCACCATGGCGCAGGATTTGCGCCGCTGCTGCATCACAAAAGTGACGCAACGGCGGCGCAAAAGTGGCGCAAGTGCAACATAAATCTGCCCCATGGAATTCAACTATTAATTCTAAAGCGACAGTTGTCAGGGACTTGCATTTTAGGCCTTTGATTTCAGCTAACATAAGAATACATCATGTAAGCATTACAAATTCACATAATCAGTAATACATTTCAACTAATGCATTTACTTACGTATGAAATATCACCATTGATAAATACTTTTAGTACATGAGTAATTGGCAGTTTCACAACACAAGTTCATGTTAATGTTTCTGCTAGTTACATTCATTTCCTATGTTAATTCTCCATGCTGCTTGCCAATAACCTAAAATACGTCACTTATTTATGTGAATACATTTCACAATTCTAACACCTCACGTTAATATAGTTCAAAGATTGTAAGCAGGTGCACTTTACACATGATTATGATGCACCCTACAAATGAAATGAGATTTCCGCTCCATTACGACTTATATTATTAGTGTTGTACACATTGACAAGATTTCATTAGTGGCCACCCTATGCAAGACTACGAGTCCGTAAATACCTCAGCGCAGGATTGCCAGCAGTATTCCAAAAAGGGCTGTCAATTTAGAATGCCTCTATAAGGGAAATACATAAAATACACATCTATAATGCCCTCTGGCACAAAGGTAATAATGTTTGTAATAAGTATCTCAATGCTGCATGATTTATTGTCCAAATATCAGCTTCAAATATATTTTGGAAATTATGGGTTCTGAAAATACACAGATTTTCATATCAGTTACACAATTCTCTATTTTGATATTCGGATATTAATTCAGCCAAATAAAAGCTTCTAATTTAGTAGGCTGGGCTGCACACAAGCGAGCTACTCACTGGTAGCTGGAGAACTATGGGGCATATCAGCAACAACCGGCGATAATTATCGCTAAGCGCACTTAGTGCTAAGATAATTATCGCCGGCTAGTGTGGATTTTTATCGCTGCGATAGCGTGCTATTAGCATTGCTGGAAACCCAGCGATAATCTCACGCAATGTGGCGTTAGCTTGCTGATAGGGCCTCACAAACTTAGCCATGATATCCACCTTCCATAGGCTATCATGGCTAAGTCAGTCCTGAAGCAGGCGTAAGGAAAGTAGCGATAACAGGGGTTATTGCTACTTTTCCTGCCGCTATGCTTCATAGCGTGGGGCTTGATGATAGGAGAAATGTCGCTTAGCGACATTTCTCCTGTCAGGTCAGGAACGCCCAAGCTGGGTGTTAGGAATTCCTACGCTAACGCAAGTTTTCACGCGTCAGTGTGTGCTTGCTAATTAGGCGATAAAATTATCGCTGCTTTTCGGCTGAAAACGGCCGCAAAAGCGGCGTTGATTCTATCGTCTCGCCTTGCTGATATGCCCCTATGAGTAGCTCACAGGCTGCTCCTTGTAGGACACTGCACTAGGCGATAGAACAATTTGCATACCCACAATCCCTCAACCATTTCATCTTTTCTGTAAATCATGCCACATAAAGAACACTAATTTTGTAACTGCTAAAAAAAATTCAAAAGGTCATTTTAATATATTTTTACTTGTTTTCATGTCTGTAAGTACTCGCACTATTTTACTAAGGAAAGCGGTTTTATTTGTAGCATGCTGTAAATTAGTCGCTAGTTCTCTTGTAGGGGAATCTTCATTGAAGCTCTGTTTCTTTGCGTAAGCATTGAATCAGGAATTTTTGGAGACCAGAAAATGGTCAATTAGCTAGTAAAAAAAGCGTGGATATTTGGAATGAGAAGGTTAATAAATCTGTCTCGTGGGCTTCGTACATACGTAATCGACGACACCTGTCGGCGACTTGGTGTAACTGCGCCCGTTTTGCGCCATTTCGACTGCTCGGTGTTACAGCGGCCCTTTGTGTGCTCTCTCACGAGCGGACACCTGTTGGTGGTTCGGTGTAACTGCACCCATGTGCACCATCTTATTTATTTTATTTAATGCGTTTTTATATAGCGCGGACTTTACCCGAAGGTGTCAGAGCGCTTCACCATCTCCTGTGAGGACACACCTGTAAGCGGCTCGGTGCAACTTCACCTGTCGTGGGCCATCTCGCGCGAGGACACCTGTCGGCGGCTCGATGTAACTTAACCTGTCGTGCACCAACTCCTGCGAGGACACCTGTCGGCGGCTCGATGTAACTGCGGCACTTAGTGCCCCATCTTAAGTGAGGACACCTATCGGCGACGAGGTGGAACTGCACCCATCGTTCACCAGCTCTTCTGAGAACATCTTCCGGCGGTTCGGTGTAACTGCACCCGTCGTGCTCCATGTCCCGTGAGGACACTTGTCGGCGATGTGGTGTAACTGCACCCGTCGTGCTCCATCTCCCGAGAGGATATCTCTGCGGCCCACTGTAACTGCGCCGTCCCGCGCCATCTCCCGAGAGGACACCTGTCGGCGGCGCCGTGTAACTGCACCTACCGTGCGCCATCCCCTGTGGGGTCACCTGTCGGCGGCGCCGTGTAACTGCACCGACTGTCCCTGTCCTTATTGCAATGTCCTCTGACTGTCGCTGTTGTTCCCTCTCGGTGGACAATGTGGTGAATAAACGACTCGGGAGCCAGGATAGAGTTGGTAGGTTTATTGCATAGGAAGCAGTGTTGCCAGATTTTTAAACCCATCCCAAACTCAAAGACGCGCGAGTATAAGCCCAAATTCAGCCCAATGCATACAAGTGTCAGCCTGAAGTCGAAACTCTCAAATTTTGCAAAAGTAGGGGCATATTAGCAAGACCGGCGATAATGGGCTTGATAATATGCGCTATAGAATTCCAATTGAAGCCCATGTTAGATGTCCTGCACATCTAACCTGGGGGCATATCAACAAGGGCTTTATCTCTGCTTTTTTGGCTTTAAAAGCCAAAAAAGCAGAGATAAAACTAGCACCCTATCAACAACAGGGTGCTAACACGCAAATTTGCATGTTAGCACCCTTTTACTCTACGCTTCCCCTTGCATCTCTAATGAGATGCAAAGGGGGCGTTCCAGAGTAAAATAATAGGAGAAATGTCGCTAAGCGACATTTCTCCTATTATTAAGAATGTCGCTAACCCTGTTAGAGACAAAAAAAGCAGCGCTAACCGCGGTTAACGCTGCTTTTTTACGTCTGCTAATTTTCTGACTTAGCCATGATATCCTAAGGAAGGAGGATATCATGGCTAAGTTTGCCTGTCCCTATCAACAAGGTAACGTGTGATTATCGCTGGGTTTCCAGTGATAATCTCACGTTAGCCTGTTAGCGTGTAGATTTTTATCGCTATTGAGATAAGCGTTGCTAATAGCATGCTATCTCAGCGATAAAAATTCACGCTAGCCGGCGATAATTATCCTCACGCTAAGAGCGCTGAGCGATAATTATCGCTGGTTGTTGTTGATATGCCCCTTGGGCTTCTATTTGAATTCTATAACGCATATTATCAAGCTCATTATCGCCGTTTTTGCTGCAGTTTCGGGGCATATCAACAAGGGCCTTATCTCTGCTTTTTTGGCTTTAAAAGCCAAAAAAGGAGAGATAAAACTAGCGCCCTATCAGCAACAGGGTGCTAACATGCAAATTTGCATGTTAGCACCCTTTTACTCTACGCTTCCCCTTGCATCTCTAATGAGATGCAAAGGGGGCGTTCCAGACTAAAATAATAGGAGAATTTCTCCTATTATCAAGAATGTCGCTAACCCTGTTAGAGACAAAAAAAGCAGCGCTAACCGCGGTTAACGCTGCTTTTTTACGTCTGGTATTTTTCTGACTTAGCCATGATATCCTATGGAAGGAGGATATCATGGCTAAGTTTGCCTGTCCCTATCAACAAGGTAACGTGAGATTATCGCTGGGTTTCCAGCGATAATCTCACGTTAGCCTGTTAGCGTGAGGATTTTTATCGCTATTGAGATAAGCGTTGCTAATAGCACGCTATCTAAGCGATAAATATTCACGCTAGCCGGCGATAATTATCCTAGCGCTAAGTGCGCTTAGCGATAATTATCGCCGGTTGTTGTTGATATGCCCCTCCTGCCGCTAAAACGGCGATAATTTTATCGCCGGTCTTGCTAATATGCCCCGTAGTGTTCAGAAGACATTTTAAGGATGTATTTAAATTCTATTCAATAGTAGGAGGAGGTTAACTGGGCACCTGTTTTAATCTCTTTCAAGACCACTCAAGGCTCCGATACCTGAACGCATTTGTGAATTTTGAAACCATGCACACGATGACAGGCCGAGATTTTGGTTCTGTTAGTGGACGATTATTAGAAGCTATTAGTGCAATTTATGAATATCTTTGCTGGTGTACCTTGTGGGTTGGAATTATCACCACATTTGAAATAGATTAGGACAAGTGACAGAGCCTTGAAAAGTAGCGGGTTAATATTCCCACTGTGGCGACGAAACACGTATTGGCTGGCTAAGAACTTGTACAAATAAAAGAAAAAAGAGGAAAAGAATAAAAGAAACTTAGGGGCATATCATCATGGCCCGCAGATAAAATTAACGTCGCTTTAGCGTCTGTTTTTGGACGGAAAGCGGTGATAATTTTATCGCCTAATCAGCAAGGTCACGCTATCGCGTGAATCCTTGCATTATCGCCCTTTCCCCCACGCCCATCTTTGCATCTCTAATGAGATGCAAAGTTAGCGATCCTGCCATAACATAACTAGAGAAATGTCGCTAAGCGACATTTCTCCAATTATCAATGGGCACGCTAACCTGCAGAGTGACAAGCAAAGTGGCGATAACCTCTGTTATCGCTACTTTCCTTACGCCTGCTTCAAAACTGACTTAGCCATGATATCCTATGTAAGGTGGATAACATGGCTAAGTATGTCTTGCCCTATCAGCAAGCTTTCGCCAAACCTTGTGCGATTATCGCTGTATTTCCAGCGATAATCTCACAATTGGCAGCTTGCGCTCTGAATATTATCGCTTTGGAGTTAAGCGTTGCTGATAGCACGCTATCTCTGCGATAAAATTCAGAGTTAGCCGGCGATAATTATCCTCGCGCTAAGAGCGCTGAGTGATAATTATCGCATGGCCTTGATGATATGCCCCAAAGAACCTCGGGCCATATTATCAAGGAACAGCGATAACATTATCGCAACGGTGATAACATTATCGCCGCTCTAGCGGCAGGAAACTGCTGCTAAAGCGGCGATAATGGGTTTGATAATATGCCCTTGTGAATTCCCATGGAAACCAAGGTTCACACCAGAACCTGGGCTTCTATGGGAATTCACAAGGGCATATTATCAAGCCCATTATTGCCGCTTTAGCGGCAGTTTCCTGCCGCTGAAGCGGCAATAACGTTATCGCCGTTCCTTGATAATATGGCCCCTCATCACTATGTGTGCTTTGTGATTAAGAGGACTTACGTATGCTACTGCTGTCATTTTCTTACAAAATAGAGTAACGTGCTGGGGATTGCAATTTCCTGTCTTTGCAGCTTAGGCCACAAGTTTTGGGGAGGCTGGTGGTTCTCTTCACCCTACAGCACCGTTGAATTGATGAAGGGGCATTTCATCAACGATACATATCGCACAACGGGCTTAGCACGATTTTGTTTAACCCCGGCTATCGCCGGATTTGATCGCCAGGATATTGCATTATTTACAACGCTTATCTCCACGACGATGAAAAATCCGGCGAGAGCAGTGAAATGCTGGGTTATCGCTGTGAATCCAGCGATAAACCTGCATCAATAGGGAAATTCTTAGTGATAGGGAAATGTGGATTTAGCTGTACAATCCACCTCCCATGTAAAAGATAGTGAAGTCAGGAATTTATCAGACGTAAAATACCGGCGATAATCGCGGTTAGCGCGTCTTTTAATATCGCTATATGTGTCCTGGACGGGCTTGTAAATACTGCGAAGGACAGATAGCGATATTTTTAATGTTGTTTTGCTAGGGAACGCCTACTTTGCATCTCATTAGAGATGCGATGCAAGGCGTAAGGAAAACCGGTGCTAAGACAAGGAAACACGCACTAGCGTGTCCTTGCTAATACTGCGATGCCATTATTGCCGCTTTTCGGCCAAAACAGCCGCTAAAGCGGCGATAATAGGCTTGATAATATGCCCCTCAGGGGCATGTTAACAAGGGCCGTCGATAAATATCGCAAAGCTCGCTTAGCGTTTGCATATTTATCGCCAGCTATCTCTGGAATTTATCGCCCGGTTAGAGAGTTATCAACAACGCGCATCGCTGAGGCGATACAAATTCCAGAGAAAGTGTGGATATCGCCGTTTTCCATGGTGGAAAACGGCGATATCCTAGATGGTAGGGCCTGTGGACTTAGCCACAGAATCCACCCCCCATGTTAAGTATGCCTTAGTCAGGAATTTAACAGACGTTAAATTTCTGCATTAAGGCATACTTAACACAATTTAAATAATCGCTACCCTTCCTTGTTAATATCGCGAAGCTGGCTTCGCGATATTTTCCCTGGTTGGTTTCACAGCCATGCCTACCTTGCATCTCATTAGCGATGCAAAGTTAGGCGTGCTGGAAACGGGCGCTAAGTCAGCAAAACATGCGATAGCGTGTCTTTGCTGATAAGGCGATAAAATTATCGCCGCTTTTTCGGCCGAAAACGGCTGCAAAAGCGGCGATAATTTTATAGCGCCGCCTTGTTAATATGCCCCCCCCCAGTTCTTTTGAGATATTGGTGAAATGACCCTTGTAGAGCCAGTTTCCCTAATATTATACGACCTCCATTTGTTATTCATTTTCAAGACCAGTCACCACTTTGACTTTTTATCTTGCAGTTCTGTCACCACACAACCGAACCTGAACCTGGCATTCATGATTTACCTCTACAAAAGCAGATTATAAACCCCTTTGGGGCAGATTTACAAGCCCCTTGCGCCTCTTTGCGCCACCAGTGCCTCACTTTTTTTGACCCACCGGTGACGCAAACAATGCGCCCTATTTACAACGCTTTTCCTACGAACTCCGAGGATAGTGGGTGCTGCCGCCTCTAACGAGGCTGGATTCCTTTGTGATTAGTTTCACTCTCGCCACTGAGATTGCGCCATGGCGTTTGATTTGGGAGCAATTAATTTCTCCGACCTTTTCGACATTGGCAATTAAGTGTCATTCACTCTACCCCCATCGGGAGCTTTTCAGCCCCTGCGCCATTTGACGCCAAGAAGTTATTGATTACATGTTCACCTTCTATTTGGGTGCCACTCCCCTTGTCACACTGTCTTTGTCCTGAAGAAGACCCCGTTAGTAAGGAGCCTACGTACCTACCTATGTCCAGGGGTCGAAACGTCGACAATACTTCATTGCCAGTACTTCCAACAGTGCATTTCACACTGTGTTCTTGCTTGTACATGGTTTTTGTTAATAATTCTATTGTTCAACCCAATGAATTTGATCTGGATTTTATGGCTTAAAATTGTTTTGCCTTGCAATTAAGTTGTGACAGTTTCATACAATTTATATGTCACTTACCCCTTTTACCTCACTCAATTCACTACCCCCATCATTCCCTTCCTTGGCACCCCGCACTGTTTGATCACAGTCGATTGTATTTATTAAAAAATGTGTATTTTGCCAAAGTGTGATTAAATAACACTTTGTCATCATTCTTTTTGTATTCTTTGTTATTGATTGTGTGTCAGTTTTTAATAAGTCTGTATATCCTGGGACCCGTTCTCCCTTATACTATTTACAACGTGACGCATTGAGGGAGATGCGTCACGTTGTAAAGCCCTGCGTCACATTATACCCGCGTCAAGTATAATGTATGCAGGGGAGCGGTCCCATGCAGGAAAGCCTCGTAAAAGTGACGCAGTGAAATCTACAAGATTTCACTGCGTCACTTTTAGGACACCACTGAGTCAAAACCTTATGCCTGCTTGAAGCAGGCGTAAGGAGTGACGCAGTGTAGTGGGAATAGGCCACAAAATGCATTGCTGGAGTTGCGTCATGCTTGCGACACCACTCCAGCAATGCGTGACTTTTACCCCAACAGATGCGTCAGAATTTCTGACGCATCTGTCAATCCTTCTGCCATGGTGTGCCGTATTGTAAATACGGCGCATCCATGGTGGCGCAAGCCTTTTTTGGTGTGGCGCAAGGAAAGTGACGCATCTCTATAGATGCGTCACTTTCTTGTAAATCTGCCCCTGCATGTCTATGGATAGGAATTTCAATCAATGCTATCTCAACAATGTGGCTCCAAAAAAGATTACTGGAAAGGTTATGCACAATTAACACCACACAATGATCTACATATTAAGAAACATCCCCTCATATTAAAGTAATTGCAACACAACTTGTGTGGCACTGCTTAACATTCTATGGGGCAGATTTACAAGCTCCTTGCGCCTCATTTACGCCGCCGTTGCGTCACTTTTGTGACGCAGCGGCGGCGCAAATCCTGCGCCATGGTGCGGGGTACTTACAACGTGATGCATATGGGAGATGCGTCACGTTGTAAAGCCCTGCGCCACATGTAGGCGTTCCTGCGCAGGGGGGGGCGTTCCGGCGCAGGAACGCCTCCTAAAAGTGGCTGAGTGAAATCTACAAGATTTCACTCAGTCACTTTTAGGCCCATGCTGCATCAAAATCCTGCGCCTGCCTGAAGCAGGCTTAAGGATTGATGCAGCATTAACAAGATAGGGCCCCCCAGAGCATTGCTGGAGCTGCGTCGCACTTGTGACGCAACTCCAGCAATACGCCACTTTTACGGCACAGATGCGTGACGCATTTGTGCCGTTTTTGCCCCATGGTGCGCCGCAGTATACAAATTAGAAACAGTTTTTGTGCAAAACAAGTGTACGTAAATGTGAAGCAACAGTGGGAACACGGAGGGTTGCTACAGTAAGACGAGAGTTCCACAGTTTTCCAGTTAAAATGTAAGGAGAGGCTAGAAAAGAGACAGTCACCTAGTCTGACCGATTCCCTGTCCTCTGATCTAAAGTCCTTCATAGTGACCACTTACTCTGGCACTGAAAGTATAGAGGACATTGTTGTTTCCATTGTGTTGCGGCAAGCACTCGACTAAAGCTCCTAGGGGCATATTATCAAGAAATGGCGTTAAATTATCGCCGCATTAGCAACAGAAAACTGCTGCTAAAGCGGCGATAATGGGCTTGATAATATACCCGTGAGAATTCCCATAGAAGCCCATGTTCTGGTGTCAACATGGGCTTCTATTGGAATTCTCTGCGGCATATTATCAAGCCGCTAAAGTGGCGATCATTTTAACGTGGTGCTTGATAATATGCCCCCTAGTCTTGTCAAGCAGCAGATGGATTTGTTTGGGGTACAGATGAGCACAAGGCTGTTGGAGCAGAAAGGAAAATGACCCCATTTCCCAGAACGTTTGGCGACACCCTCAACACCGACACTCCCTCAACTCTGATACTGTCATAATGTTTGTGTTCCATCCCACTTCATTCCCCTTCATCATTAGCACTGTCTCACTCCCAAACCACCATTGGTCTGGGCCCTCTCATGAGGGGGCATATTATCAAGAAACGGCATTAAAATTATCTCCGCTTTAGCGGCAGAAAACTGCTGCTAAAGCGGCGATAATGGGCTTGATAATATGCCTCAGAGAATTCCCATAGAAGCCAATGTTCTGATGTCAACATTGGCTTCTATGGGAATTCTCAGCAGCATATTATCAAGCCCATTATCAAAACTGCCGCTAAAGCGGCGATAATTTTAACGCTGTGTTTGACAATATGCCCCGAGGTTCCTTTACTCCTATCACCCGGCCAGGGCTTTAATAATTCTTGCTATTAACTTCAAATTACAGCAAATCGCCATGAATGATTGCTCATGTGCAGGAAGGTGTCCCTTCCTGCACATAAGCGATCTTTTAATAAATGATGATTTGCAACTTCTACATGTGCTGTACAGTGCAGCACACAGAAGTTACAATTCGCCATTCTAGATTCTTTATGTGCAGGAAGGGACACCTTCCTGCACATAAACAATCATTCTCTTAACGCTGGCACCCTTGCACTATCGTGCAAGGGTGCCTATGTTGGCGCTACGCAGCTGAGTTTAGAGCCAGCACTAGGGAAAATGCAGGGATATGCTGCACCATTGTAAATACGGCGCATCTCTGCGTTTTCAGAATGGAGGAGCATGGCATCAGCAATGTTTGCTTGACGTCACGCTTCGCCATTCCCTTGTAAATATGCCCCTTAGTTTGGCGTGCATGCAAATCCTGCATTGCCGATCCCTGGTGAGTTGCACAACTCCTGCTGAAACAAGGCCAATGTAGGTACAAATGGGTGAGGCGGACTGGCCTCAAGGGACCTGTGACTTCAGTGACAGAGTCACTTTTGCTCTAGGGTGTGCTGCTTCGTAGGCCTACCTGCAGGATGGTAGGTGAACTTCAGTATGGATTGTGGTGGACAGACCTTCAAGGTGCTATGACACCAGGGCTTCTAAGGTCTAGCATGGGAATGTGCTTCCTCTGGAGAGTGGTCTGGTGGACTGGTCATGAAGGCTGAACCTGGTTCCCCAGTACCAAATTCGGCAGCTCTGGCCATAGTGTCACATCCTTTCCCCCACTGAACACCATACTGCCCCACTGAGAGAAACTAGTGCTGCCTTCAGCTACATCCCAATTGTGCCCCGCAATAAACACCTGGATGCGACTCAATTCAAATTATGCACAAGAGTAATATGCTGCGTGAAAATAAAGTAACAACATCCTGGAAAAATCAAACGCTCATAGAGAATGCAAGATAAAGTAAAGCATGTGAAATGTAAGCAGAACGATATGGGGTAATATCAGCAACAAACGGCGATAATTATCGCTAAGCGCACTTAGCGCTAGGATAATTATCGCCGGCTAGCGTGGATTTTTATCGCTGAGATAGCGTGCTATTAGCAACGCTTATCTCAAAAGCGATAAAAATCCTAGCGCTAACTGCCTAACGTGAGATTATGTAAATGTAAATGTTGTAGACTTGTAAAGCGCACAGCTACCCCAGCAACGGGGCGTCCCGGTGCTGTAGACCGCTGGGGAACCCGTCCTGGCTATCCCTGTGAGATGGTCCCTTTCTGGGTATCTCCAAGGTGAAACCAGGCATCCCCGGCATCTGTGGGGGGCCGTTGTAGAGATGAGGCAAGCTTAATGCCCAGAGTTGCCGAGTGTGTTCCTGGTTAGAGTAGGTACCGAGGCGAGAATTATCGAGTCCGTTTTGACCCTGGTCCACGACCCTGCCGCGTCGGGAATTGAACCCTGGTCCCAGGCTGATTCTCTGCTTACGGGTCTGCCGCCTCTAACTAGTGAGCCACACCTCTCCCATGAAGTTTGGCGATAGTTTGCTGATAGGGCCTCACAAACTTAGCCATGATATCCACCTTACATAGGATATCATGGCTAAGTCAGTTTCAAAGCAGGCGTAAGGAAAGTAGCGATAACAGAGGTTATCGCTACTTTTCCTGCCGCTATGCTGCTTTGCGTGCGGCTTGATAATAGGAGAAATGTCGCTTAGCGACATTTCTCCCATTATCCTGGGGAGGAACGCCCACTTTGCATCTCATTAGAGATGCAAAGATGGGCGTTCGGAATTCAGGCGCTAAGGCAAGGTATCACGCGATAGCATGACCATGCTGATATAGTGATATAATTATCGCCGCTTTTCGGTCGAAAACAGCGATAATATTTTATCGCCGCCTTGTAGATATGCCCCATGGTTATTACCTTAACACTTTTATACTCATTATTCAGAAATCAATGAGGGCTTTTGCCTGAAACGTTAAGCACGTGACCACAGAACCCGGAAGGGACCCGTTTCAATGTCCATTGCTTAAATCCTTACAAAACATAAGCAGTATGATTTAAAAAGACCACGTCCCTGAAAACAGAGCAGTAGTACACATTTTATAAACTAAAATAAGGAAAAGAGCTGATAAGGATCACAATAAACATTTTATACTCCAGTCATCACCAGGTATTGCAGAACCTCCTGGAATGGTGCACTACCACACCCAGGGAAAACAATGTTCAAAGAATGACGAGAAAACGAAAGTAGCGCTTCAATGGCAAACTCTGTAAAGTGGCGCTAATGTGTTAGTGTGAGAATAAAACCAATCTGGCCACTTTGCTACTGCTGTGTAATGCTTTATTCATTTATTTATCTTTCCTATTTTGCACCTGTTTTTTTCTCTTGGTCCCGAGGCTGCTCTTTGGAACAGAAATATGTAGGAAAAAGACGACACTTCCAACAAAAGTGTTTCTTTCTTTTTTGTATCCATTTCACATGGGGACGATTGAAGGAAAGTAGAATGAAACAGAGGGTAAGAGACGTTTATTGAAGCACGAGTTTCAGCAAGCGAGGAGCTGAGAGAGAGGCAGAAAGAGCGGGAATAAAAGGAAGAGGGACAGCTGACAGCGGCAGAAAAAGTGGACACTTCATACACTAATCTCACCCTAATACACCTGCTGGGCAGCAAGGGACTCCCACGCACAACAGAAGCAGGCTGCAGGGTAGGCAAACCAGCCCTGCTTCATGACTCCTCCTCGCTCGAGCTCTCGTGGTCTACAGCACTCTGAGTACGCTGCGCGCCCGCGCCAATAGATTCAAATGGAAAAGTAAAAAAAAAAAAGATGACAGGCATGCCCCTCGCAAGATTATTGGTCCATTCTCTCTGGGGGCAGGCCATCAACAAGAAGCAGGGCCGTCATATGTAGCGCGTTCACGCTATGAATAATTGACGGCCCTATTACAGCCTATTACAGATTCTCTGTGGGCGCCGCAGGAACCACTAATTTTGCACACACTACGGCAAATGTCTCCCATTTGTGCGGGAAAAAGCCTAATCTGGCGACACTGATAGGAAGGAGAGCGGGGCTGGTATGATCCCCACCGCAGCAGCTGCAAACTACTCACATAGATTTCACAAAACTCTAATCCCCGTCAACGTTCCAAAGTTAACTTCACTAGTGTCATTCCAGAACATTCTGGACTACGCTAGATGACACTGTTGTGTCCTGCTGGACATAGTCTAGTGTTTTGTCAGCCATTCCCTTGAGGGCTGGCTCATACACCCACCCCACACCCATCCAACACAGGCGTCACCCGGTCAGGTGACCCTGCCAATAAAAGAGCCAGAGTGCACATGTTCGAGGCCAGTTTCTAGTACCACTGACTAGAGTCTGTCATTCCTTATCCATTATGCGGGCCTAGGGCCCACGACATAACATTGGCGATGAGCGGGTCCCACCGCGCGTGTTCCGGCTGGCCTCCGTTCTTCTGTTCCTCGTGGGTGGAAAGTATAGCTTGAGGCATCCCTGCACTTGCCCTTCACAAGGCTGCGACTGAGGCAAGACAGGGTTAAAACACAACCACCCAGTGAGCGAGGACAACGACATCTGGCCTCCATACCAATACACATATTTGTGTACCCAAAGCAAGAGTGCGCGGGAAAGGGGAGAACAGGCCGTATGTCTCACTACCGCGACTCCTACAAGTAGCAGCAAACCTGGAGCATTCCTCGATTACCCGCTGGGCATGAGGCAAGCCCAGCGAGGAATACTGGATGCAAGAGGCGACATAGCAAGAGAAGCATAAAGGCCACCACCACACGTGATGCATCTCCACGCTGCAGCCTCAGACACAGAGCCCGCAGGTAAAGCAGCAGCTGCCCGAGTGCATAACGGAGTGATGAGTGTGCTGTATGGTGGCCCGAGACTGATTACGGCTCTTGATGTCAATGCCCGCAAGTACAATGAGCATGGACCGCCCGGGCACCCACCAATCAGTGGTCGAAGTGGGAAAAAAAGTAGGGGAACTGTGGGTAGAGAATCAGAGGGCAGGAATAACCAGAGAACTGGAACAGTAGGTGGAGTCAGAGGTGTGGCCAGAATGTGCAAAACATCACAATTTTTAGTATTTGTTTTGCATTTCACTGACCAGTTACAGCTTATTATGTTATTTAATTCAATCAATGCATACACATAATTATTTACAGTTTAATATGAGATATTGACATTAAAATACAATCACAAAGTGGGATATGTTTCCGATTACAGAATGTCACAAATACGCTTAAAAGTGGAAGCACAAGCCATTTGTCTCTGATCCATGGAGTTTCTTTCATCAGCACTTCTCCCTTTTTCCACAAGAGCAGTTCAAACCTGAATGGAAAAATTATCCTAGTGAAAGTTTTCTATATGATTATGGCTCTGCCATATTTGCCACATAATCCAACATCTGCTACATAATCTGACAATTGTAACTAATAAATTGTTTGTAACTCAAACGGATCAAAAGTTACTAAAAAATGTGACTTGTGTTGCTGCAAAGTGAACGGCCCTTTGCAAAGATTGACTGATCACCTTTCTCACTGCTGCATTTGTATGTTACACTCGTACTAATAAGGCAAAATCTTTCCAGTGTAAAATGTCAAAATAATAAAGTGTCAAAAAATATACTGCATTACGTTGCAGCCTTTTTTTGCTGCATAATTTAGTCAACACTGTGGCGTAATTTTGTCTTCTTTTGCTGCATAATTCGAGTGACCCCAAAGCAGGGAGCACATCTTAAAAGTGCTTGTGCTTGAAGCAGAGAGATTGTGAAGTTTGCAAACTCGGGGTCATATTATCAAGACAGACGAGGACATTTAACCTGAGCTTCAATTGGAATTCCATAGAGAATATTATCAAGCCCATTATCGCTGTTTTAGCGGCAGTTTTCTGCCGCTAAGGCGGCGATAATTTTATCGCCTGTCTTGATAATATGCCCCTTAGTCTCCTACGGCTATGTCCGAAATTACATCAAAAGTGCAGCCAAAAAAGCGAGGCAGGATGGTAGCGGGGAATAAAGGTATAGTCCAGGTGCAGGCAAAGAAAAAGGCTTGATAAAGATAGAGCCCCCTTAGGGATAACTCAATGGAGATTGATTAGGCGAAAAACAGTAAGGTGTACTCACCCGCCAGGTAATGTAGCAACCTGCTATGAGTCAGTCCTGGGGCGGCCGCCCCCTCTGTCAGGGCCGACGCACATAGAGCCCCAGGCAGTGTCGAAAAGATAGAAGTCAAGAGGAATCAAGCCGTCAGATGGAAGATGCCCGTGGGGCTCCAAAAAGGACTTCCAATGAAACAGGTCCGCCAAGAACAAATCAGGAGTGCAAGACTGGATTCTGAGGCACCGATTATAAGCCCATCCCCTACGCAGCGTCTGTCGGGCTATAAAGACAAGCATTGGCCGCGCGGCAGTAAAAGTAACGCCGCGCGGCCGTAAAAGCGAAAGTCATCGCGATCACGATCACTCTGAAAGCGAAAGTGATCGCGATGAAGCTAGGGATGCACGCGCTGCAGCGGGGGGAGGGGCGGAGGCAGGGAGCAAGGGAGAGGAAAGACAGATGGTGCACAGGAAAGTCAGATGGCCGCGCGTGCACTCGCATGTGCACTCAAGCTTGTAGCCAGCCAGCAAATGCCTGGGTAGCACTTTGAAGATCCCCTTTACTAAAAGTCGAGCAACAGCGCATGCGCTGTTCTAGGCTCGACCTAAAAAGGGAGGGGGAGCAGCTGCCAGCGACAGAGCAGAAGTGAACACTGTCCTTGTCTTCTCTGGCAAGAAGGAAAAGACACGGGGCATATCAGCAAGCAGGCGATAAAAAATTATCGCCGCTTTTGCATCCGTTTTCGGACGAAAAGCGGCGATAAATTAATCGCCTTATCAGCATGTTAGCACCCTTTTTCCCAACGCCTCACTTTGCATCTCCAATGAGATGCAAAGTGGGCATTACTGGGCGTACCCACGATGGACTACCTTGCAAATATTGCTGATGTTTACATGGCGATATTTACAAGGCAGCCCACATGATTTTAGCACACATTAGATTTTGGCGAAAACGGCCGTTTTCGCCAAAACCTAACGTCTGCTAAAATCCTCACTTAGTCATCCCTAATATAGGGGGTGGATTATGTTGATACGACCCTGTGGGTCGTATCAGCAAGGTTACCGCCCTTTTGCAGGGAACATTGCTGGAAAACCAGGGATGTTCCCTGCAAAAGGGCAATAACCTCGCTATCTCTGGAATTTTTATCGCCCTGGAGTAACACGTTGTTAATAACACACTACCAGGGCGATAAATACCAGGGATAGCCTGCGATAATATAATTATCGCTAAGCACGGCATGCGATAATTATCGCTGGCCGTTGTTAATATGCCCCTGTGTGCTTCTAACCCAACCCTGCTGCATTGGTGCATTGGTGTCCTAGTTGTAGGACACCCCCGCGCCGCACGGCCACCAGCTGCTGCGTGTGCCCCCTTGCCTTGCCTGCCTCGTTGCCTGCCTCGCTGCCGCCGCGTGACCACGCCCCCTCCTTCGAGCGGCGTGGTCCGTGCTCGCCTGTTGGTTAGGTTTTGTTGGTGTTTTTTTTTTTTTTTTGTCTTTTCTTAGTGCCTGTTCTGTAATTTGTAATAGTGGTTGCGTTTTCCTTCCTGTTTGCCCTGTTGTCTAGCCGCCCTTCGTACTCCCTCCCCGCTTCCCGCCACCGCCGCTAACCCCGCCCCTTTTTCCCTTCTGTACCCTCCCCGCTCCCGCATCCCAGCTGCTCCGCCCCCCCGCGCACTTGGCCATATATGGCGACCGTGCGACGCAGGTGAGTGTGTACTAGTTGTAGGACACCCCCGCGCCGCACGGCCACCAGCTGCTGCGTGTGCCCCCTTGCCTTGCCTGCCTCATTGCCTGCCTCGCTGCTGCCGTGTGACCACGCCCCCTCCTTCGAGCGGCGTGGTCCGTGCTCGCTGTTGGTTAGGTTTTGTTGGTGTTTTTGTTTTTTTGTCTTTTCTTAGTGCCTGTTCTGTAATTTGTAATAGTGGTTGCGTTTTCCTTCCTGTTTGCCCTGTTGTCTAGCCGCCCTTCGTACTCCCTCCCCGCTTCCCGCCACCGCCGCTAACCCCGCCCCTTTTTCCCTTCTGTACCCTCCCCGCTCCCGCATCCCAGCTGCTCCGCCCCCCCCGCGCACTAGGCCATATATGGCGACCGTGCGACGCAGGTGAGTGTGTCCTAGTTGTAGGACACCCCCGCGCCGCACGGCCACCAGCTGCTGCGTGTGCCCCCTTGCCTTGCCTGCCTCGTTGCCTGCCTCGCTGCCGCCGCGTGACCACGCCCCCTCCTTCGAGCGGCGTGGTCCGTGCTCGCCTGTTGGTTAGGTTTTGTTGGTGTTTTTGTTTTTTTTTTGTCTTTTCTTAGTGCCTGTTCTGTAATTTGTAATAGTGGTTGCGTTTTCCTTCCTGTTTGCCCTGTTGTCTAGCCGCCCTTCGTACTCCCTCCCCGCTTCCCGCCACCACCGCTAACCCCGCCCCTTTTTCCCTTCTGTACCCTCCCCGCTCCCGCATCCCAGCTGCTCCGCCCCCCCGCGCACTTGGCCATATATGGCGACCGTGCGACGCAGGTGAGTGTGTCCTAGTTGTAGGACACCCCCGCGCCGCACGGCCACCAGCTGCTGCGTGTGCCCCCTTGCCTTGCCTGCCTCGTTGCCTGCCTCGCTGCCGCCGCGTGACCACGCCCCCTCCTTCGAGCGGCGTGGTCCGTGCTCGCCTGTTGGTTAGGTTTTGTTGGTGTTTTTGTTTTTCTGTCTTTTCTTAGTGCCTGTTCTGTAATTTGTAATAGTGGTTGCGTTTTCCTTCCTGTTTGCCCTGTTGGCTAGCCGCCCTTCGTACTCCCTCCCCGCTTCCCGCCACCGCCGCTAACCCCGCCCCTTTTTCCCTTCTGTACCCTCCCCACTCCCGCATCCCAGCTGCTCCGCCCCCCGCGCACTTGGCCATATATGGCGACCGTGCGACGCAGGTGAGTGTGTCCTAGTTGTAGGACACACCCGCGCCGCACGGCCACCAGCTGCTGCGTGTGCCCCCTTGCCTTGCCTGCCTCGTTGCCTGCCTCGCTGCCGCCCCGTGACCACGCCCCCTCCTTCGAGCGGCGTGGTCCATGCTCGCCTGTTGGTTAGGTTTTGTTGGTGTTTTTGTTTTTTTGTCTTTTCTTAGTGCATGTTCTGTAATTTGTAATAGTGGTTGCGTTTTCCTTCCTGTTTGCCCTGTTGTCTAGCCGCCCTTCGTACTCCCTCCCCGCTTCCCGCCACCGCCGCTAACCCCGCCCCTTTTTCCCTTCTGTACCCTCCCCGCTCCCGCATCCCAGCTGCTCCGCCCCCCGCGCACTTGGCCATATATGGCGACCGTGCGACGCAGGTGAGTGTGTCCTAGTTGTAGGACACCCCTGCGCCGCACGGCCACCAGCTGCTGCGTGTGCCCCCTTGCCTTGCCTGCCTCGTTGCCTGCCTCGCTGCCGCCGCGTGACCACGCCCCCTCCTTCGAGCGGCGTGGTCTGTGCTCGCCTGTTGGTTAGGTTTTGTTGGTGTTTTTGTTTTTTTGTCTTTTCTTAGTGCCTGTTCTGTAATTTGTAATAGTGGTTGCGTTTTCCTTCCTGTTTGCCCTGTTGGCTAGCCGTCCTTCGTACTCCCTCCCCGCTTCCCGCCACCGCCGCTAACCCCGCCCCTTTTTCCCTTCTGTACCCTCCCCGCTCCCGCATCCCAGCTGCTCCGCCCCCCCGCGCACTTCGCCATATATGGCGACCGTGCGAACGCGCAGCGGTCACGCGCAGCGGGCGCGCCGATTGTGCGCCGAAGGCACGCCAAAGGCAAGCCCGTCTACGCCCGTCCGCACCTGGACCGCGCCCAGTGCCAGGACCCCTGGCCCTCGAGGACCCCAGCCCACCCGCCGGACATACACCGCCGCCACCCTCATCGCTCTCAACTCCGGCCGATTCCCAGGTTGCCACCAAGCCACACCACGACGCACCCACGGACCCTTCAGCTGCCTCGCCTGCAAGTTCACCTGCATCCGGACCTGCCTCGCACCAGCACCCGCCAAGTCGAACACCAGCAGCACCCACCTCAAGTGCATCCTGCTCAACACCCGCTCCGTCCACAGACACGCCTTCGAACTCTGGAACCTCCTAGACGCCACAGCCCCTGACGTTGCCTTCCTCACGGAGACCTGGATGAACGCCTCTTCAGCTCCCGACATCGCCATCGCCATCCCAGAGGGCTACAAGATCACCCGGAGGGATCGCACCGCCAACCAGATGGGAGGAGGCATCGCCATCATCCACAGGAACACCATCCGTCTCACGACCAGCACCGACAACACCCTGACCACCGCCGAACACCTGCATTTCCAGATCCACACCGACCCGAAGACCACCCTCAGAGGCACCCTGATCTACCGACCTCCGGGACCACGCACCCAATTCAGCGAGGACATCGCCGACTTCGTCAGCCCGCATGCCCTCCCCTCCGCTGACCACATCCTCCTGGGGGACCTCAACTTCCACCTGGAGAACATCAACGACCGCAACACCAGCACCCTGATCGACAACCTCGCCAATCTTGGACTCAAGCAGCTGGTGTCCACCCCCACCCACCTCGCCGGACACACACTCGACGCAGTCTTCTCATCCAGCACAGACATCGACTTCAGCCACGCCACAGAGCTTCAATGGACGGACCACAGCTGCGTCCACTTCACCTTCAAAAGAACGACGACCCACCACCACCAGCAACAGGCTGCCCGCAGAAGCTGGAACAAGATCACAGCCGACCAGCTCGCCACCTCCCTGAGCCAGCACCCTCCTGCCAGCTCAGCGAACCCCAGCCAGGCCGCCGACAACCTCACGAAGTGGATCAGCAACTGCGCGGATGAGCTCGCCCCGCTGAGGACCCCGCCCAGCAGACCCGGCAGCAAGAAATCCCCATGGTTCACCGACGAACTCAAGAGCTCCAAGAAGAACTGCCGAGCCCTCGAGAAAGTCTGGAGAAGGGAACCTACACCGGACAACAGGACCACCTTCAAGCTTGCCACCCGGAAGCACCACCAGCTGATCCGCGCCGCCAAGAAAACTGCATTCAAAGACCGGCTGGACAACAACGCACACAACTGCAAGGAACTCTTCAACATCGTGAAAGAGCTATCCAACCCCAGCGCAGGAAACAACGACATCACCCCATCGCAAGACCTCTGCAACTCCCTCGCCTCATACTTCCACAACAAGATCGCGGACATACGCAACAGCTTCAACAACCAACCAACGCACACCACGACCGAACAACCACCCCCCACCACCACCCTCCACGCCTGGACCCCGATCAGCACCGAAGACACCATCCGCACGATGACCTCCATCCACTCCGGATCGCCGACCGACCCCTGCCCTCACCACGTCTTCAACAAGGCCGACGCTGTCATCGCACCCCACCTACGAGACATCATCAACACATCCTTCGACACCGCCACCTTCCCTGAGAGCTGGAAGCACGCCGAACTCAGCGCTCTACTCAAGAAACCCACAGCGGACCCCACCGAACTCAAGAATTACCGCCCCATCTCGCTTCTCCCGTTTCCAGCCAAAGTCATCGAGAAGACCGTCAACAAGCAGCTGGCCGCCTTCCTCGAGACGAATGGATCCCTCGACCCCTCACAGTCTGGCTTCCGAGCCAACCACAGCACCGAGACCGCCCTCATCGCCGCCACCGATGACATCCGAGCCCTGATGGACAACGGAGAAACAGCGGCCCTCATCCTCCTAGACCTCTCCGCGGCATTCGACACTGTCTGCCACCGCACCCTAGTACAGCGCCTCAGCAACGTCGGAATCCAGGACAAGGCTCTGGAATGGATCATCTCCTTCCTCGACGGAAGAACACAGAGAGTCCGCCTACCACCGTACAAGTCAGAGGCCACCGAAGTCATCTGCGGCGTCCCTCAAGGATCCTCACTGAGCCCCACCCTCTTCAACGTCTACATGAGCCCCCTCGCGGCCATCGCACGCCAACACAACCTCAGCATAATCTCCTACGCCGACGACACCCAGCTGATCCTCTCCCTGACCAACGACCCCGCCGCCGCCAGAGCCAACCTGCACGAAGGGATGAAAGAGGTAGCCGAGTGGATGACGACCAGCCGCCTGAAACTGAACTCAGACAAGACGGAGGTCCTCATCCTGGGCTCTTCACCCTCTGCCTGGGACGACTCCTGGTGGCCTCCCGCCCTGGGCACCGCACCCAAACCGACAGACCATGCACGCAACCTGGGCTTCATCCTGGACTCCTCCCTCTCCATGACCAGGCAAGTCAACAACGTCTCCTCGGCGTGCTTCAACATCCTACGCATGCTACGGAAGATCTTCTGGTGGATCCCCACCGAGACCAGGAAGACCGTCACCCAGGCCCTCGTCACTAGCCGACTGGACTACGGCAACGCCCTCTATGCCGGTACCACCGCCAAGCTCCAGAAGAGACTCCAGCGGATCCAGAACGCCTCAGCCAGACTCATCCTCGACATCCCACGAACCAGCCACATCTCCGGACATCTGAGAGACCTACACTGGCTCCCCGTCAACAAAAGAATCACCTTCCGCCTCCTCACCCACGCACACAAAGCCCTACACGACCAAGGCCCGAGCTACCTCAACAGCCGAATCAACTTCTATGCTCCCAAACGCCACCTCCGATCAGCCAACCACGCCCTCGCCGCCGTCCCCCGCATCCGAAGAGCGACGACAGGAGGAAGGTCCTTCTCCTACCTGGCCGCCAAGACCTGGAACTCCCTCCCGACCGACCTGCGCCTGACCCAAGACCACCTCTCCTTCAGGAAGAAGCTGAAGACCTGGCTGTTCGAGCAGTAGCGGCACCCCCTACCCCCAGCGCCTTGAGACCCTACGGGTAGGTAGTGCGCTTTATAAATGTCTTTGATTGATTGATTGATTGGCCAGCAACACTACACACAAGAAAGAAAAGAGCAGAGGCTGGCTGGGAGAGCGCCACCTGGTGGCCGTATACTGCCACTGCATACAATAGAGAGAAGAGACCTATTGCCCCCATACTAATCAGACTGCTGGGCAGCAGATAGTGAGTCATCATCCGAGTACCTCCCGGTTGTCAGAGTGTTTTCCTCCTGTGGTAACATTGCATTACCGGTAGTTGCTGGCTGGCAAAGAGGTTTTGGAGGAGAACCGGCAAGAGAGAGAAAAGTCAAAACTGGGATAGCAGAGAGACACTGCACGCCCCTAGTGGTATCCAGCCACCTAACACATGCTGCCAGGAACATGCGTCAACAGTGACTGGTCCAGCAGGTCAACCCACCATGACAGAGGGTGCTGCATGCCCCCAAAAGAAGATACAGAGAGAGCCCAGATGCAAGGGGTACCGAGACACTGCCAAGAGGGAATACAGACAATGCACCGCTTCATGAAAGGAGCCGCGCCAGCTAGCTGACCAGCACCACAGAGCTACCATTTGATCCACCAATGAGAATGTTGCATAAAGTAACCAACCCTGCCAAGCATGCAGAAACTAAGGCACGATCCAACGTCATGATGGCGCAGCCTCAAGGTGCAAGAACAGTACCCTTGAGTGAAGAGAGGCGGAAGAGAGATTAACTGCCGTCTGGGAAGCACCAAGGAGATCCTAGAGGAGGGCCCTGTATGGCTCGAACGCAGGAAGGAAATCAAGTACACCCTGTCTGCACTAGCACTGCCCCGTAGTGGACCAAAGACTATTCAGGGAGTGCCCCAATACTGCCGTAAGACTGTGTCGTGCGTTCGGTCCATTACAGGCAAGAGCAGAGTCGCGCACTCCAATTGGCAAGTTGCCACTGACGCAAGAGAAAGGAGACCCTTACCTCCCACAGCGATCCTGATTTGCAGCCGGAATACCCTTTCGAGGAGAAGAGTATGGAAGGCGCTGCAGAACGGATCCACCAAAGCACACCTACCTCCACCGCTGTCTATGAAATGGCTGACACACCTGAGAAGACGCCCTGTCCTACTGACAGGACCGGACCTGAGAGTGGTCCGTGGTGGGAGAAGATGCATTGTCCAAAGGACATGACGGAGTGAGCAGGAGGTCCCTGTGAGAATGCGTGGCCTGTCGCCACTTTCAGAGCATGTGTAGAAAAGACATGCAATGCATGGCCTGTCACCACTTTACAACACGTAGAAAGAAGACATGTGGCCGGACGCCACATTCCACAGGAAGCAAGAACCAAGGAAGAAGAGAGTTTGGCACGGTGTCACATTGGCAAAGAAGAAAAGGATTGGAGAGATAGGAGGATGACAATCCTGTCACAGAAGAGCAGATGACTACAGGTGCGTAGAAGTCACCAAGGGGACAAGAATGAGTACTCGTACCATCACCTGAGTGCACCTAGTAATACAAGTCAGCCACCGGTGTGCGGTGACGTCACAGGAGATAGTTCAGTGGGAGTCCCAAATGTGCGAACTGCGTATCTGCCCCATTCTTCACAGTGTGACTGTCCAGCCACCTGTCACCGGTTGCTTAAAGTAAATGTCATCCCTGTTGGCTTACACACATGCCAAATAAGGAGAGCTGCACCAAGTGTCCGATGAGTTGCATGACTGCAAAGATTCTCCAGATACCCTTGCTCCATGCAAGTCATCACCTCCTGTCATACAAGTCGTCTCATGGCAGCCACTCCATCAGTTGCCACGTGCATCACCACCATCCCTAGAGCATCTAGTAACACGACTGGAGTTTTGCACCATTGCCATACAGAGTGACGATCTGAAGGACCAGTGACAATTTGTTCAACTGGCTTACATCCTTAACCCGGTAGAGAGAGCATGTTCTGACCAGGACACATCCATAGGCATTCCCGTGGGGCCTCCTCCATACGTGAGAGATGGACTTTACTTTGCCCCACCAATGGATTCCAGGAAGTAGCCAGGCCATGCAACAGAGACTTCAACAGGTCACAGAACGCCAAGACTGTCTTCAATGAATCAAGCAACATCATCGTCAAGTGTTCACAATGGACTCCACCTACGCTCCTGATGCACATACGTTTGAACAATAAGACACCAATTGCCTCAGAACAAGAGCACGCTGGACCGACTAAGATCACAATAGGTGGACTGTAACTCAACCGACGCAAAGCTGAAAGGTCCGGACTTCATCAGCACTGTGTTCGTAACCAGATGTACCTGGTTAAAGTATGGATATGTGCCAAGATGCCTGAGTGCTCCCAGCTGCACCTGTCCAGACTGCATCTCAGAACTGTGAGTAATTTTTAATTGTCTTCCTATTCCTTCCCACAGTTTGGACTCTTGTTTGTTGTTTTTTGTTTGTAATAAAATTTGGGAGGAATGTTTTGTCTTGCTGGACACAGTCTAGTGTTTTGCCAGCCACTCCCTCGAGGGCTGGCCCATGCACCCACCCCAAACCCATTCAACACAGGCGTCACCGGTCAGGTGACCCTGCCAATAAAAGAGCCCGAGTGCACGTGCTCGAGGCCAGTTTCTAGTACCACTGACTAGTGTCTGTCGTTCCTTATCCATTATGCGGGCCTAGGGCCCACGACATAACAGACACCACACATCTACCCCTTCTACACATTTACAAAAGAACCACAGAACATAGGTCAATACATAGTGCATAGATAAATACATAAATACTTGGATAAATACCCTAATAAATAAATAAATAAATTACAATGCAGTGTTACAGCAACTGACAGCGAAACGTTGTCATCACATTTCCACCAAAGAACTTTGGGGCATATCATCAAGGACCAGCGATAATTATTACTAAGGGCACTTAGCGCTAGGATAATTATCGTCGGGTAACGTGGAATTTTATCGTTGAGATAGTAGTGTGCTTTTAGAAACGCTTATCTCAAAAGCGATAAAATTCCAAGCGCTAACTGCCAAATGTGAGATTATCGCTGGAAATCCAGCGATAATCTCACAAAATTTGGCGATAGCTTGATCATAGGGCAAGGCATACTTAGCCATGATATCCAGCTTACATAGGATATCATGGCTAAGTCAGTCTTGAAGCGGGTGTAAGGAAAGTAGCGATAACCTCTGTTATCGCTACTTTGCTTGTCGCTCTGCAGGTTAGTGTGCCCATTGATAATTGGAGAAATGTCGCTTAGTGACATTTCTCCAGTTATGTCAGGGCAGGAACGCCCACTTTGCATCTCATTAGAGATGCAAAGCTGGGCGTTCAGAATACAGGCGCTAATGCAAGGTTTGACGCAATAGTGTGACATTGCTGATTAGGCGATAAAATTATCGCCACTTTTCGTCCGAAAACGGACGCAAAAGCGGCGATAATTTGTTATCGCCTCGTTGATGATATACCCCTTCGTTGCATCTGGCCATTCTTTGAAAGGACCATACTTTGTTGTCACTCAAAAGAGCAGAGCGAGAAAAAAGTTCTTTGATCTGGAAAAGGTCACTGAATTTGCTGTTCCCTTTCTTACAAAATGTGCCTAGTTTCACCCTGACCCAATCACCCACGGCCAACTTGGGGGCAGAATTACAAGCCCCTTGCGACAACTTTACACCATCGTTGCATCACTTCTGTGACGCAGCGGCGTCGTAAACATTGCGCCATGTTGAGACATATTTACAACGTGACGCATCTAGGGAGGTGCGTCACGTTGTAAAGCCCTGTGCTATATTATACTTGCGTCAGGTATAATGTGTGCAGGGTGGGCGTTCTGACATGAGAAAGCCTCGTAAAAGTGACGCAGTGAAATCTACGAGATTTCACTGCGTCACTTTTGCCAGGCCACCAGTAAGATCATTTCACTCTCCTTTCGGAATTTACGATGCCCAAGTGTCCCTCATGCATTATGTTGCGGATGCGGCTCCTAAAGCTTTCAGGAGGAATTACTTTGTCTCTTCTGAGGAGGAACGTGGCATCATCACTGATGGACAATTCATCTCTGAGTTCCCAAAATTTCCTATGTTCACTTGGTAACTTCCTTTTCTATGGCCAACCATGCGTTACAAAATGTTTCATTGGATAAGAACATTGTCATTGTCGTAGGCTTACTCTCATTCCTGTGAGCTGATTACATCCTCTTTCTCATCAGTGAATGCAATGTTGTAATCATCCCATTCATTTTCTAGATATTTATCCAAGGGCAAGGGTGAATGACCTAAGTAGTCTGCTACTTTATTTTTGTTGCCCGGCAGATACTCTACGTCATAGACATAGTATAATATTCTAAGAGCCGTCTTGGCAATGCAGGGGGTGGCTTTCACATTGCCACTGGAGGTAAGGACTTTGACTAAGGGTTTGTGATCTGTTCTAAGGGTAAATCTTGATCTCCGCAGATACTGCCTGAACTTCTCCAGACTGTGGCCAACATCTCTTTCTCGATTACTGAGGATTTTTTCTCATTGCGGTGAGTTAACAGGAAGCAAATACTATGGTAATATCTGACCCATCAATGGACAATTGGGACAAGACCGCCCCCAACCCTTTCTCACTAGCCTCGGTGGTGAGAATGCTCGGTGCTGACATCTCAAATCCGTGAAGAGGAATGGACTTGCAAATGTCTGATTTGATGCTTTCGATTTCTAGGTTAATTTCTGAATTCCAAGAGAAGTTGTTCTTTTCTTTCATGAGTTGACGCATGCCATAAGTCTTAGTTGCAAAATTCTTAACAAATTTACTATAGAAATCTGCCAAGCCTAGGAAAGATCTAATTTCATCTTCAGATTTCGGTGCAGAAGCTGAACTAATGGCGGTGACAATGTCTTTTTTGGGTGGGATGCCTTTGTAACTTATCTCATGCCCTAAGAAGGTTACAGAACTGAGAGCGAACTTGCATTTTCCAAATTCTGCTGTGAGACTATTCTCAGCTAACTTCTTCAGCACTTGTTTCCACTTGAAATCATGCTCTTCTCTATTCTTGCCCATGATAAGGATGTCGTCTTGAAAGTATAAGATGCCCTTTAAGTCTTTGTATAGCTTGCGCATCATCCACTGAAAAACTGCGGCAGCTGACGCCAAGCCAAATGGCATATTTCTTACAAGACGTATGTAGGGAGATTTGGTGGTAGTCTGCCGTGAGATCAATGGTGGTGAACAACTGCACCCCTTTAGTTTGTGCCAGTAGTTCATCAATTTTAGGGAGAGGAAACTTGTCTTTAACAATATTTTTGTTAAGCTCTCCGAGGTCGGTGCATAAGCATACTTTTCCATTCTGTCTGAGTGCCACAACTAAGGGTGCGAGCCATTCAGCACTCTCTATGGGGTCTATAATACCATTCTTTTCAAGTTTGTTCAACTCCAATTGCACAGCTTCGCTAGTATTGAACGGAATGTTGCGAACTTGTGACTTTTGCCCTATTCTTTAAGACAATTTTATGTGCGAATTTTGACCGTTTGCCGTGGTTTCACAAAAAACCTCAGGAAATTATTTTTTTAATTCCTCTTCTATGGATGTAACAGGAGTACCCATCATTAGTACTTGGTCTTTACAATTAGGGTTAACGGTAATTCCCAATGCTCCTTGGTCTGCCCAGCCAAGAACAGAAGTTCTTTTTGTGCACATATAGCTTACCTACAGTTTGTCTGTCTTTGAACTCAAAATTGAGGCATCTAAAGCCTAACATGGGGATTCTTTCACCAGTGAAGGTCACATGATGGACATCAGTGGAAATTTAATTGATATCCCAAGACTTTTAGATTTTTTTCTCCCACACTTAGAGGCAGATTTACAAGCCCCCTGCGCCACCACTATGTCACTTTTCATGACGTACTGGTGGCGCAGGGGGCTCCTCCATATTTACAAGGAGAGGAAAAGCCACCCTGCGTGACTTCCTCTCCTCGTAAATATGGCCCCTTCACACGCAGCACTGTGCGTGGAAGGGGCGTTCAATGGGTGTTGCTGTGGGTGTTCCCAACCAACACCCATGGAACAAGACACATCTCCAGATTTACGAGAAATCGTAAATCTGGAGATGCGTAGCAAGGCGCAACTAGGAGAAATGTTTTCATTTCTCCTCGTTTTTTCCTCTTTCAATGCGTGCTGCATTCTACAGCACGCATTGAAAGAGGAAAAAGCCTCTTGTGATTGTTTTTGTGCAGGAAGGTGTTCCTTCCTGCACAAAAACAACCTTCCCACGATGCAGGCATTCTTGCACCATGGTGCAAAGGTGCCGGCGCATGGCTGCAGTTTGTGCGCCAGCGCAGGGGAAATACAGAGATGCAACATATTCTTGTAAATATGTCGCATCTCTGTGCTTTCCAAACTAACGCAGCACGGCACAGCAAAATGACTTGCTGCACCGTGCTGCGTTACTTTGTTGTAAATCTGCCCCTTATTGTTGTACTATGGTGTATGGCGAGCCGGATTCCGCATCCATGGTTATGTCTGCACCCCCAATTTTCATGTGACAAGGTGGTTTCTTTTTAACTACCACGGTGCACAAACAGAATATCGAGTTGCAAATATCGAACTACCAAAATATCGAGTTGCAAATATCGGGATGCAATAATATCGACTGCAAGAATATCGTGGTGCAGAATATCGACAGTAAGGTAAGAAATGTTGTTTTTAAAAATATCGTTAGTTAAAATATCGTTGTTTATAATATCGATTTTTATATTAGTGTGATGTATTTTAGTATGTATTATAAAAGTATGTGATCTAATTTTTTTGTATAAGTATTGCTTTTTTTAAAATGTATGTGTGAATTTTTTTATGTTAAGTAAATTTTGATTTTTAATTCTGTAGCGGGTTGTGGCTTTATAGGGGAATAGGGTGGGAAGTAATTTAATTATAATAAATTGAATATTAATTTTATTTTAATTACATTTTGCGTTTTAGTTCCGTAGTGGGTTGTGGGTTTATAGGGGAATAGGGTGGGAAGTAATTTAATTATAATAAGGAAATTAATAATGGTTATTTATTACTATTTATCTTTTTTTAAAATTAATTAATTATTAAATGTTTTTTTATTATTAATTAAATCATTGATAAATATGTTAATTGTGTTATATTTTTGGGAGCGTGTTGTGGGATTATAGGGGAGTAGGGTGGGAAGTAATTTAATTATAATTAATTAATTAATATATTTTACTAATTAGTATCTATGTATTTAATATTTTATAATGTTAATTGTGGTAAATAATTTATTATTAATTAGTTATTAATTGGTTATTAATTTTTATTAATTTATTGTTAATTGTGTTAATTGTGACATTTTTTTAGAAACGGGTTGTGGGTTGGGGAGTAGGGTGGGAAGTAATTTAATTTTAATACATTTTAAAATATTTTTTATATAATATTAATTTAATGTTGTTTTATAGTGTTAATTGTGTGAATTAATTTATTAATAATTGTTTATAATTTGCTTGTTAATTGTAAATAATTGAGTAATTAATTGTTAGTTAATGATGTTAATTATGTCATGTTTTGCGACATTGGTGGTGTCATTTATAGGGGAATATGGTGGGAGATAAATTATTTTTAATTCAATAATTATTTGTTAATTGATGCTAATTAATTTGCTGGAGTGGGAATAGTAAATTATTCCCCTCCGCTATCCAACACTTTCCCTACTGTTGCATTTGCTGGAGTGGGAATAGTAAATCATTCCCCTCCGCTATCCAACACTTTCCTTACTGTTGCACTTGTTGGAATGGGAATAGTAATTTTTGACCCTCCGCTATCCAACACTTTCCCTACTGTTGCACTTGCTGGAGTGGGAACAATAATTTTTACCCCGCCGCTATCCAACACTTTCCCTACTGTTGCACTCTCTGGAGTGGGAATTGTAAATTATTCCCCTTCGCTATCCAACACTTTCCCTACTGTTGCACTTGCTGGAGTGGGAATAGTAATTTTTACCCCTCCGCTATCCAACACTTTCCCTACTGTTGCACTCCCTGGAGTGGTAATAGTAATTTTATCCCCTCCGCTATACAACACTTTCCCTACTGTTACACTCGCTGGAGTGGGAATAGTAATTTTATCCCCTTCGATATCCAACACTTTCCCTACTGTTGCACTCTCTGGAGTGGGAATAATAATTTTTACACCTCCGCTATACAACACTTTCCCTACTGTTGCACTCCCTGGATTGGGAATAGTAATATAATCCCCTCTGCAATCCAACACTTTCCCTACTGTTGCACTCGGAGTGGGAATAGTAATTTCATCCCCTCCGCTATCCAACACTTTCCCTACTGTTGCACTCTCTGGAGTGGGAACAGTAATGTTTACCCTTACGCTATCCAACACTTTCCCTACTGTTGCTATCCCTGGAGTGGGAATAGTAATTTTGTACCCCTACGCTATCCAACACGTTCCCTACTGTTGCACTACCTGGAGTGGGAATAGTAAATTATTCCCCTCCGCTATCCAACACTTTCCCTACTGTTGCACTCGTTGGAGTTGAAATAGCTAATTATTCCCCTCCGCTATCCAACACTTTCCCTACTGTTGCTATCCCTGGAGTGGGAATAGTAATTTTGTAACCCTACGCTATCCAACACGTTCCCTACTGTTGCACTACCTGGAGTGGGAATAGTAATTTTATCCCCTCTGCTATCCAACAGTTTTCACTACTGTTGCAGTTAATGTAGTGTAAAATGTAGTTTAAAAAAAATAAAAATATTTTAATATTTACATTTATATGTATTATTTTGTTTTTACAGATGTTCGTATATATACATGTATTTTTAATTTTTAATATATTTCTAACATTTTATATATTATTAAAATAATTATTTATAAATATTATTAAGTAAATATTTATTTTTACATGATATTTATTACTTATAATTGCAAACATTTTTTATTAATTCCAACTATGTTTTTTTAAATTATATGTATTATTTCATTTATTTTACATTATTTTTTAAACATTAAAAAAAAAAATTATATCCCCTTGTGAATTCCCATAGAAGCCCAGGTTCTGGTGTGAACATGGGCATCTATGGGAATTCACAAGCACATATTATCAAGCCCATTATCGCCGCTTTAGGGGCAGTTTCCTGCCGCTAAAGCGGCGATAATAATAATAATAATCTTTATTTAGATATAACACAGATATCTTTAAAAGAGATTACAAAATTCACATTAACAAACAACTATTTTAAAATGCAGAAAGAAGAAAGAGAGACGAGCAGCCGCTCAATAACCATGATAGAAGTAGAAATTTTCTACATCTTGTGTCGCTGATTCAGACTTAATAACAACATTTAAAAAAACTGTTCAGACATTTTTGATACACTAACTTTAAAAATACAACATACGTATTAAAAACAAGGCAGTATTCTGTGGAATACAATTTAGTGTGTTGGCCTATCCGAGTACAGAGCATAATAATCATTTCAATTCATCTTCCCTAAGATTGTTATTAGCAAGACCCTTTTTGCATAAAAGTATGGTATGCTTGCTGAATAAAATTTGTTAAACCCAAATTTAAAGCTGTATTTTCGGGATTCAGGGTCGCGATAATGGCTTGCCTACATGTCCGAACTCCCAGCCTATTCCACTCTGCTTTGAGTTTGCACCTATGTTGGAGGTTGAAAGCTGGGCAAAGACAAGCCACATGTAACAGAGTTTCAACTGTCTTGCCACACCCTCTGCAGATTGTGTTTTCCGCCGTGCGTCGCCAGGGGGGCAAATCTTGCAAGAAACGCCAGTCACCCATTCTAATTGCCATAAAACTGCGTTTTAAATACAATGAATATGTACAAGACACGTAGGTTGCAGGGGCTACACATCTGTATGAATTTACAAGGGCCCAAGCATGACTGCGTTTGGTAAAAAGTGCTTTATCCATTATGAGAGAACTCAATCTCACACATTTTTTGATACTAGATTTAAATGCTACCCGACTAGGGTTGAGTGCCCATAGCTCATTCACCGACATTTGATGGATATGGTCTTTAAGAAGACAACCAAACGTGCCTCCGGGTTTTTTTGGGGGGATTTCCAGCCAGACTAAGTATTCTAATGTGCCTGGGTCCGCTTGCCTCAATTTATGACAAAGGTTTAAATATGTACCCATGTTAGAAACATCATAATTCAATATCCCCAGCTCTAGTCTTACCTGAGCTGGAGATGCACAGTTTGGCAAATGGAGTACCTTTTTGTAGATTTTGGTCGTGTGTTGATTTAGGGCAGTGTTCAGCTTGCCCCTAAATATCTCTATACCGTATGATAGAGTAGGGCCGATTTTTGCTCTCAGAACTTCTAAGAGTGGTAAGAGAGTTGGGCCAGAGATATTTTTCGAGAGCTTTGCTAATGACACCGCAAGGGTCATGGCTTTAACTGCAATCTCGTTACGATGTTTAGTAAGATTACCCCTAGAGTCCAAATGGACACCTATGTACTTGTACGAGTGTCCTACAACAAGGCTTATGTTATTATATGACCATCCCCTTATAGTAAGCCGTTTCCGACCAAATGGGACAACTTGTGTTTTCTTTAAATTTACCTCTAGTTGGTTCATGGTCGTGTAGATATACAGTTTGTGTTATCGCCATTCCTTGATAATATGGCCCTAAGGGGCATATCATCAAGACAATTATCGCCGCTTTATCGGCCGATTTTGGCCGGAAAGTGGCGATAATTGTATCGCACTATTAGCAAGGTCACGCTATCGTGTGAATCCTTGCGTTCCCCCCCAAAATAACGGGAGAAATGTCGCTAACTGACATTTCTCCTATTTACAAGCTGCATGCTAAAGAGCATAGCGATGAGAAAAGTAGTGCTAACCTTGGTTATCGCTACTTTCCTTACGCCTGCTTTCAGGTTGACTTAGCCATTATATCCAATGGAAGGTGGATATAATGGCTAAGTCCACCCTGCCCTATCAGCAAGGTATCGCCTGTTTTTTGTGCGATTATCGCTGGTTTTCCAGCGATGAGCGCACATTTTGTAGCTATCGCTGGTATTTTTATCGCTTTTGAGATAAGCGTTGCTGATAGCGTGCTATCTCAGCGATAAAATACAGCGATAGCAGGCGAGAATTATTCTTGTGCTAAGTGCGCTTAGCGATAATTATCGCCCCTCTTGGTGATATGCCCCTAAGTTCTTTACTTTATTCAGTGGGATTGGTTAAGAGCCCAGCTCCGAAGGCCACAATGCAGGAGACCAGAAGTTCATGGGACTGCCAAAGAGAAGAACTTCGGTGTTACCGGAGCTTAATTTCAGACAGTTCGCTGCCATCCAGTCACCGACTTGACCAAGACGTGCATGGAACTGTGCTGCCGTGTCTGATGGTGAACCTGTCACAGAAACCACAATCCTAGTGTCATCGGCATAAGAAATAGCAGAGAAACCCAGAGAACGGATCAGCCTTACCAATGGGGCAACATAAATATTAAAAAGAGTGGGGCTCAATGAAGAGCCCTGGAGTACTCCACAGGGCAATGTGAAATTGGGTGACTTAAAATCTGACAGAGCCACAAACTGTTCCCGGTCTGACTGGAAGGATTTGAGGAAGGCAAAAGCTTTTCTCTTAATGCCAATCCTATCTAGAACTTCCAGTAGCTTTTGATGATTCACAGGGGCCGATTCCGATCCGGGTCGGAAAGCACTCCGACCAAGTCGGATCCGGAGTGTTTTCCCACCGAGCCAGACCCCTACAGTCCGACCGAGCGAGTACGATGCGCACGTATGCTGTCGGACTCGGTTCGGTTGGACTCCCATAGAGCCAGTTGTACGACGCGTACATGCGCTCCCATTGACTGAATGGGTACGTCTTGAACAAGTGCGCCCCCTACAGTGGGTACGCGTCTGTACTATCCGCGCCGTACATGCCTGTGTGGGGGAGTCCCATGGGTCTTCCCCCTGTGTGCGAGTCATATGGCTGCGGGTGTCGGGGGTCTGACGCAGAGCCCCGAAGTCCGACTCCGGGAGCTTTTGCGAGCTGGACACTCCGGCTCGCACAGGCTGTCCGACGCATGCATCGTACTGGCTCGGTCTTGAATCTCATCCATTGCACGCCACGGTTAGCTTACGACCGAGACGTACGGAGCGGTTCGGACCGGGAAACGACTCGGTCGGTGAATTTCATGTTGCTCGCATCGTACTGGCTCGCTCGTACAGCTGTACGAGTCGGGCGGAAAACACGCGTACGGCTCGTAGTTTTTCAGCCAGATCGCGTTCGGTGCCCTTCCGATCCGGATCAGAATCGGCCCACAGTATCAAAAGCGGCCGAGAGGTCAAGCAGCACAAGTGCTGCACTACCTCCCTCATCAACTGTCTGCCTGATCAACCCGGACGCTAAAATCAAAGCCAACTCAGTGCTATGATGCTTTCTAAAGCCAAACTGAGTGGTATCCAGAAAAGAATGTTTTTCAATGTGGTCCGTTAAAACAACATTCATTAATTTTTCAACCATTTTTGCAGGGACGGGGAGTCTTGAGATAGGGCGGTAATTACTAGGATCAAGGCTTGCCTTTTTTAAGAGGGGAAGAACCGATGCCAGTTTCCAATTAGTGGGGAAGATACCAGAGACAAACATTTTATTGAAGATAGATGCCAGATGAGATGCAAAAACTTCTGGTAATAGATGGAAAATGTTGGGCGGGCATGGATCCAGTGGAGAGACAGATTTGGGGGCATATTATCAAGGACGGCGTTAAAATTATTGCCGCTTTAGTGGTAGGAAACTGCCGCTAAAAGCGGCGATAATGGGCTTGATAACATGCCGCAGAGAATTCCAATAGAAGCCCATGTTCTGGTGTGAACATGGGCTTCTATTGGAATTCTCTGCGGCATATTATCAAACCCATTATCACCGCTTTAGCGGCAGTTTCCTGCCGCTAAAGCGGCGATAATTTTAATGCCGTCCTTGATAATATGCCCCTTGGTCGATAACAGAAGATTAGTGACCTCATCCACAGTCAATGGAGGGAATACAGATAGTTCTGGGGGGTCACCAATGTCTGAGGTAGCTGGTGACATTTCCCTTACCTCATAGGATTTGTTACGGTCTCCAAAGGGGATGATGTCCCTTGGGCCAACAGTTGGGAAAAGCCACTATAGACTGCACTAACTTTGTCTTGGAAAAACGTGGCTAGTGAGTTGCAAAAAGTCTGATTCATTGGTGAGGCTATCACCTCCGGACATTTGGCTAGTTTTTTCACGATGGAGAAAAGTTCCTTAGTAGAGTTTTTTGCAGTGGTTATTGCTATGGTAAAATAGGCAGTTTTCGCCTCTTGTACAGATTTTTTATAGTCCTACAGAGCTTGTTTATAAGCAGTTCTATTGTTGACTTCATAACTAACTCTCCACCTCCTTTCGAGACTACGACATTTTTGTTTTAAATTCTGAGACGTTTGGAATACCGGGGTTCCGTATGTCTTAATCTACGATTGACCATAGATTTGATCGTAACACCTGATTAATTGTACTTTTGAGCCATTTATCGAATGCGGAAGCAGCCTCATTTGGGTCCTCTGTAGAGTTGGGTGGGTTCTGAGCTAAGGAGCTTTCAAAAGTATCAGTAGCAATTTTGTTCCAAGACCGAACCCTTCTCGGGCAGAAACATAATCCTCTACAGTTTCAGTCTTATTTTACTTCTGCTGAAAACAATTATATCTGTCAATGGTTGCACATATTACAGGTTGGTAATAACTTTCTAGATCTTCTAGGGCATGCTTGAAAACATCCTCCTCCTGAGCGTCTCTAGGTTTCTTTTACATCTCATTGTACACCCTTAAACCCTCTGGACCGAGGCTGTGCAATAGAATCTTTTTCTTCCTCTAACTGGTAAGTTTATCACTACCTTCTTCTTATATAACAGATAAGTAATTTAAAAAGTAACCTTTCCAGTCCAACCGCTTCATTGCTGGTTCTCCAGGTTCAGGAAGGAAAGGAACAGGTGGTGTCAAAGAAAATGTTGTGCACAAATGTTGTCAGTCACTGCAAACTGTAGCACAAGGAATTGTAATGCACAGAGTACTTACTTAAGGATGTACCTACACAGAAAAGCGAATATGCAGAATGCCACAGTGAGATTCACAGAAAAAGAATAGGATGACTACATGAACACGAAGGTGTGGTATCACCGCAGGGGTACACCTTGAACTGCTCACTATAGATTGTGCTAAAATAGTGCAGAGGTAAGTGTGCGTATCACTGTTGACACGCAGCTGAGAAGAACAATAGTGTCCGTATCACTATTGTATTTGCGAGATTAAGGCATTCAGGAGATAACATGCAGCAAAGCAGTTAAAGTGTGCGTATCACTGGAGACACGCAACTGTGTAAACAAGAACGGTGTGCGCATCACCGTGTTGGCACACGGTTAGGAATATAACATGCAAAAACGTGAAGGCACGCAGTGAGGAAGATCTAGTTGAATTCCAGAAAGGCAGCACTCAGGAGTGAGAAGAAAGCTGGCGGGGGTGTGCGTGTCACCATGCAGACACGTGCGGTAGAAGTGACTGATGAACACCAGGGAACGGTAGGGTAAAGGGGCGGGCAATGGGTGCTGCAGTTAGCGTTCCACTGCAACAGGCATTGATTTTTAACACTGTCCCATATTAACAAGGATGGGGCGGCACCAAAAACTAAGACCAGGTAAAACCTGGGGTCATATTTACAAGCCCCTATCACCACAGGAACATCACTTTTAAAGACGTTCCTGTGGCGATAAGGGCTTTGCTTTATTTACAAGGTGGCGTTAATCCACTTAACAAGACTTAATGCCAGCTTGTAAATAAGGCACCCTTTCATCCTATACTCAGCGTGAAAGGGGTGGGCAATGGTTGTTGCGGTGGGTGTTCCGCCGCAACACCCTTTGATTTTGACGCTGCCCCCTATTTACAAGGGTGGTGTAAATACGAGGCAGCATGAAAGTGAAGACCAGGGAAAACCTTGTCTTAACATGGCAAAACGAGGATAAATGCTTGATTTCTCCTCGTTTGCATTGTGCAGCACACATAGAACATCAAAACGGCATGAATTATTGTTTATGTGCAAGAAGGTGTCCCTTCCTGCACATAACAATCATAAAAAAATGACGATTTACAACTTCTATGAGTGCTGCACAATGCAGCACATATAGAAGTTTCAAATCACCATTTGTGATTGTTTATGTACAGGAAGGGACACCTTCCTCGTCGCCAAATTTGTTAAGTAATGCAGTCCACAGCGAGGTTGAATTCCAGGAGTTTATTAGTATAAAAGGCACCGACAGAGCACACCACCTTCAGTCCTTCTCCCTGGCTAACCGCAGATCAGAATACCGGTTGCCAGGATGAACGACTGGAGAATGGAACATTACTTTTAAAGGCAAACAAGGTGAAACATTCCTCGCGCATAGGCACGAGGTACAAAATACATCTGGGCCTTTCACAGCCTTCAGAGGGTTCTAGTCGCACTTCACTGATGTCCACCTCACACAGTGCGCTGCTGCCAACCGGACATTTAACCACTTGCAACAGAGGGAAGCAGGGGTACGGCGAGGAGCTGGTAAGAGGAATATCAGGAGTGCATTGGCAGAGGTTGGTGGCTCATCCTCAATAAAACTGGGAAACAACTGATGGGAGGAGGGGCAGAGGAGAGGATGGGGGAGAGCACAAAACTAACAACTGAAGCAAATTCAGGGGCAGATTTATGAAACATTTGCTCAGCGCAGCCAGCCACATTGCTGTGCTGCATTGAAGGGCTGAAAAGCGGCGTATTTAACATCATATGACACATTCCTTTCCTTTCCTTTACCTGTGCTGGCGCACTTTTGGCAGCCTAGCGCCAATGCAGCCACCCTTGCACCATTGTGCAAGGGTGCCTGTGTATGTTGTCAGCAGGATTGGTTTTGTGCAGGAAGGAGCACCTTCCTGTACACAAAAATCCTGAAAGGCATTATTCTCTTTCTAAGTGTGCTGCAAAATGCAGCACACTTAGAAAGAGGGGAAAAAAAGGCGAAATTTCTCATCATTACTAACCTTGGGCAGGGAACTCCGCTCCGCTGGTGGATTTTTGCATACTCCGCATTCCGCGGGGAACGCGAAGTACATGCAAAACATCCGACTCCGCAACGGAGCAGAGTTCAGCCCCAGACCTCCCGCCTCCACCCCCATCAATAAATATTTTTTTAAATAAAAATGAAAATGAAGGTAATTAAAACACACTTACCTTTATTGTTGCGTCTCCGGACTGCCCTCCCCTTGCTGTGGTCCTGCAGAATCCCCTATGTCCCTATATTATTTCTTTGTATAATAAAACCCTTGGAGCGGGATGCAGGGACATTAGGGGTTTTGGGTGGGGATGTGTATTAAAACGTGGGGATAGGAAATGCATACGCAAGTATTAAAATGAATACTTGAGTAATGAAATAAATACTCGCATTCAAACGTAACAATTTTTTAAATAAAAAATATATTCTTACAACAGATATTATTTTTGAACACGATATTTAATTAAATTACTCATATATAAAAATAATACTCGAAGATCAAAATTAATACTCGAGTATGTTTTTCACAAATATTGTTTATATAATTTCACTACATATCACCAAAATATATAAAGTACATATAAAATAAATATCAAACTAAAATAATAAAAAATATATAATAATATATATTTTAACACAACAAACATTTGAACAACATTTAAAAAAGTAACCATATTAAACAAATAAAAACATCAATACACTTAATTAAACAAATGAAAACAACGATTTATAAATTGTACATTTGCAAGTAACAAAAACACTATAACACACAAATAACATCAACCCGAAAAATTCTGTTTTTAAATGCCTGCAAACAAAAGTCCTACAACTCTTTCAATGAAACTACTTTGACCCCGAAATAGCCAAAACGGATGTTATAACATACAAAAATAAAAAGTTACTAAAACAAATATAACAAAATAATTATTTACATTCTCACACACCATTAAAAACGGAAAGAAAAATTATACACAAAATATGTATATTTTGCTTTCAATTTACGTTCAACTCAACCAAACGTATAAAAGAAGCCGACTACCGTTAGAAAAATTGTAGTTACCTGATTACCAGAAACTGCACGAGCGTTTATTTGCAGAGAACAACAAACTTCGGAGCGAGTCTTCTAAAACAGGAAGTAAGTACAAACTATAGAAATGTTAGACTGCTTAACAATTTCTAAATAAGCAAACATACTAAATTAAAATATATATACTTTTTTTATGTTTGATCGAAAATATTTGAAAATAAGAACAAACCTTAAAGATACACTATTTTGGACAATGTAAATAAAGTAAGTGACTATAACTATATTTTTATTTCAGCTGTTTTTAAATAAATGTATTATAGTGGATTTATAAAAATTATACCAAAAATAAACTCTACCAAAATATGTTTGCTTAAATAAAGGTACAGGATAGTGATAAATTTTAAAAAAACTATTCCGAATAAAAATTCTACTTGCCACATACAAAATGCTAGATACTGGGGGGGGTTTAAATTACTATAACAACTCCAAAACGTATTTGCTTCTGGAAAGATTCAATAGACTGCTATATGAAAATAACTATACCCACTTCAAAAGCTGCTTACCTAAGAGAAAAAACATGAATAGTGGTGGGCTTTAAATTACTATTCCCACTCCAAATAATGCTTGCTTCTGAAAATATTAAAATGACTATTCCCACTCCACAGGGTGCTTGCTTCAGAAAAGGTGCAGGATAGTGGTATATAAAAATAACTATTCCCACTCCAAAGGGTGCTTGCGTCAGAGAAAAAGCTGGATAGTGGTGGGGTTTAAATTACTATTCCAACTCCATAACATACTTGCTTCATAAAAAGTGCAGGATAGTGGTATTTTAAAATGAATATTTCCACTCCAAAGGTTGCTTGCCTCAAACAAAAAGCAGGATAGTGGTGGGGTTTAAATTACTATTCCAACTCCAAATGGTGCTTGCTTCAGGAAAGGTGCAGGATAGTGGTATGTTAAAATAACTATTCCCAGTCCAAAGGGTGCTTACTCAGAGAAAAATCTGGATAGTGGTGGGGTTTAAATAACTATTCCAACTCTATAACATACTTCCTTCAAAAAAAGTGCAGAATAGTTGTATGTCAAAATGAATATTCCCACTCCAAAGAGTGCTTGCCTCAGAGAAAAGCCTGGATTGTGGTGGAGTTTACATTACTATTCCAACTCCAAATGGTGCTTTGTTCAGGAAAGTTGCATAATAGTAGTATATTAAAATAACTATTCCCACTCCAAAGGTTGCTTGCCTCACAGAAAGTTGGATACTGATGGGGTTTAAATTACTATTCCAACTCCATAACATACTTGCTTCAAGAAAAGTGCAGTATAGTGGTATATTAAAATGACTATTCTCTCTCCAAAGTTTGCTTACCTCAAAGAAAAAGCTGGATAGTGGTGAGGTTTAAATTACTATTCCAACTGCAAGGGGTGCCTACTTCAGGAAAGATGCAGGATAGTGGTATATGAAAATAACTATTTACACTCCAAAGAGTGTTTACCTCAGAGAAAAAGCTGGATAGTGGTGGGTTTAAATTACTATTCCCACTCCAAAGGATGCTTAATTTAGAGAAAAAGCTGGATAGTGGTGGGGTTTAAATTATTATTCCCACTCCAAAGTTTGATAAATTGAAAGAAAAAGCTGGATAGTGGTGGGGTTTAAATCACTATTCCAACTCCAAAACATACTTACTTCGGGAAAAGTGCAGGATAGTGGTATGTTAAAATAACTATTCCCACTCCAAACTGTGCTTCCCTCAGAGAAAAAGCTGGATAGTGGTGGGATTTAAATTACTTTTCCAACTCCAAAACATAGGGCCATTTTCACATGGAACTATCGCCGACTTAACAGCATTTTATCGCAGCCAAAGTTGCGATAAACTTATTGCCCCAATCACAAGCTGGTGTTAACAGCCCACAGCACCAGTTTACCCGCGATAGCAGCCGCAAAAAACATCGCCGCGGATGATCCCCGCAACTCTCGCTAATGAGATGCAGAGTAGGTGTTCCCGTGCCAAAAGCCGTGACAACACCACTCCAAAACATTCACAACGACCAGACAGAACTGCGAAAAGGACACAAAACAGGCGATAAGGCGCATTAGCAGCAGGAAAATAACACCTGCTCTGACCTGGTGCTAAGTCGGACCACAGCCTGCACCACAAAAGGGAGCCCAGCCCACAGCCACATCTGAAGGGCAGCAGATGCCATGGAGCCACTGGTCATGCGGCCCGGATACCCAAGAGGACCACAACACCCACCGCCACCACCCCAGGACCCCATACAGCACCCGGAAACTCCCCCGGACCACCACCCAGGCAGCGCTGACAAAGACAGCAGACCCCCAGGAAACACACCAGCCTCAAAGACCCAACACCTGACAATGTCATTGCACAATACAGGCTCAAAAGCACAACCATCGCAAGCATCATGACCAACAACGCCCAACAGGCCGATGGCACCAACACAGCAGACAACCAACATCACACCCCACACAAAGCTGCTGCCTGTGCTGCACCTGTTGGCCCCTGGTACCCCCCAACCAACACCCGCCACAGTCGGAGGAGTCACACAGCCAGCCACATCCCAGTCCCTCACACCTTTCCTGGACATCACCATCAGCCTGGTACCCCAGTCCCCATACGTCCAACATAATGCGCAGGATCCGCTGGCAACCAAGCAAGGACCATACGCCATAGCTGGATGCACGCACGTGTTAGGGGCAATCTGCAGCACACATGTCCTACCTGTGCCCCCTGGTGACACAGCACACAATCACCACAACAGAAAGCACACATCTCACATCAATGTGCAGGCAACAACCGAACACCATGGAACCTCCACCGATGTCGCCTACAAATTCCCCGCCAGTGTGCATGATACCTTCATCCTCCGACAGTCCATCAGCACCCAGCGTTACCAGGATGGCACCAAGAGAAATGCACAGTCCCTTGGCAAGTACAAAATGAACACCCCACCCACCTCAACTCCACAACCATGCAACTCACAACACTGGCAATGCACACAACACAAAATCACAACCAACATGCAAAACAACATGCCCACCCACCAGACATGACAGAACAACTCACAACGGAAACCTGGGCAAGCCGTGAACATGAGCCATCAATGGCATGGCACCTGAGCCACACAATAGCCGAATGTGGGGAGAGGTGGCAACCAGGCATGTGTAGAGGAGGCAAGTGACCCATGAATGGGAAAGTACATAATGCCAAGAGTGGCAGACATGTGCTGGACAGACTGCAGCATGTGGAACACACCCATATCCATGGTGACATACACCGCTGGTGTATGGAGTGTAGTGTACAGTGGATGCAACCATGTCACCCCAGCCAGTGGGGGAGTTTGCGGAAATGTTGCCTTTTACTTCCCCCTCCATAAGCGTGAGCGGAGTGAGATGGCCCGGCGTACGCCAGGCCAGTGTAGAGGTGTGAATAAAAAGCACGTAGCCCTGGGTGTGGTCCTCTTCCGGAAAGTCCAACGTCTCTGCCAGGGCGGCACCACTCACCACGCCAGGAGGCCGACGCCGTCCTCGTGAGCGGAGTTGCCTGCGATCATGTGCGCCTGCCGTACCCCTGCCCTCTGGACCCCGAAGCTGTCAGGCTCGCCCCTGCGCAGCCAGGCCACACTGATCACCTTTCGACACCAGCGTGTGTCAAGGAGGGTCCACACGTGCCTGCGCAAGTTCCAAGCCCGAGTGCCGCATCCTTGGCAGCCTCTCAGACCATCACGGCCTCCACAACACAGGCCTACTTTAGACCTTTCTCGTTGATGTACTCTACTACCGCCTCCGGCCTACACTACGGTCAAGTAGGTCACACATTTGGAACTGAGTCTTCATTACACAATGACAGAGTACATATGTTCATTGCAGAGTTTACATCAGTGTACTCCCTTCGACTTGGTGCCCCCAACTCTGTGCATAGCATCACAACCACACGTGTCTGTGGGCCTTCGCGGACTTTTGCCCTCGGCCTACGCTGCACACGAGTAGGTCACAGAATTGGAACTGAACATCGATTTTTCAACAGCAGATTACATATCTTCACACGCAAGGAGAGGCGTGAGAGGATGACGCGTTGCAGCACAGAGGGAATAGGATCATCGTTACGGAGGTGAACGAACACTACTGACAACTGCCCTGTTGCCACTAACTCTGTGCATCGCGAGCCAACGAATTATGGGGTGTGCTTAAGATTATTATTCTCTTTTGAGGGTTTTCTTTGTCATGTAATAGGAAAGGTTCATTAGAAAAAATAATGGAGAGTTCAGGTGGAATTGTTATGTCAGAGTAGGTTTGGGGTGTTACTCTTTGTGGGTTACTTGTCTGTTTTTGACATTGAATAATTCTTCGCAAATTAGGTATGGTGGGCATACTACTTGCAACATGTGGTGGAATATGTTGGGATACCTCCCTTAAAACTGCACCAAAGGTTTCATTGGAGGTGGAGGCAATATCTTTAATTTCATTAATTAGTTCTCTAACTTCAATCTCCATTGCAGAGGCAGAGTGCTTATGGTCTGTGGTTCTTAAAACAGTGTCACCAAGAGTAACCGCTCTGCCTGTGCAATGGGTTGAGTAATATTGCACACACCGCCAATGACACCTGGGTTCAGATAGTCTCTCCTTACAATAAACATACCCACTATGGTTAAGTAGTTTGTTCCCTCTTTTGGATGTGAGGTATTTAGCTTCTTTTGATGGTGTAGACATTATTTTTTCTGAAAAGAAAGAAAAAAATTGATGTTATTATATTTAATTATTCATTGTGTATACCTGTTTAGAGGGAAAATGACAGTGTATTTTAGACAATCAATTTTTTAACAGTATGCAATTTATACATTTTTAGCTTCTGTTTAATGTTTTCAGATTGTTGCTTTTATATCTTTGTTGGTTTTTTAAATAAAGAATAGTGCTTTATTGGGACAAAAAAAGTTAAATTATTATTGAGAAAAATATATAACTTTTTCTTAACTTAGGAAAAGCTGTGGTTTTATTCTTCTTTTTTCTGTAATGTGTTAATTGGTTTGGTGTTTCTGTAATGAAAAACATTTAGGTGCCGATTCCGATCCGGGTCGGAAAGCACGCCGACCGAGCCGGATCCGGAGTGTTTTCCGACCGAACCGGAGTCCTGCAGTCCGACCGAGCGAGTACGATGCGGCCGTATGCTGCCGGACTCGGTTCGGTCGGACTCCCATAGAAGTCAATGGGAGCCGGTCGTACGCGTCGTACATGGGCTCTCATTGACTGAATGGGTACGTCTCACACAAGGGCGCCCCCTACAGTGGGTACTGTACATGCCTGTTTTGGGGGGACCCTTGGGTCTCCCCCTGTGTCCGAGTCATAGGGCTGCGGGTGACAGGGGTTCCGACGCGGTCCCCCAAAGGCAACCACCCGGACGTTTTGCGAGCCGGACACTCCGGCTTGCACCGGCTGTTCGATGCGTGCATCGTACTGGCTCGGTCGTGAATCTCATCCATTGCACGCCGCGGTTAGCTTACGACCGAGACGTACGGAGCGGTTCGGACCTGGAAACGACTCGGCCGGTGAATTTCACGTAGCTCGCATCGTACTTGCTCGCTCATACAGCTATACGATTCGGGCGGAAAACACGCGTACGGCTCGCAGTTTTTCCGTCCGAATCGCGTTCGGTGCCCTTCTGACCCGGATCGGAATCAGCCCCTTAATGTGTTTTATTATATATAAGGAGTTGATGGTAAAGTTTCCTAGGGAGAGTCATACAGTTACTATTTTGGTTAAAGTTTTTCTTTACATATTTTCCCTTTATTATATTGTTTAGGTTGTTTATTGAGTTGTTTTTTTTTTTTGAGTTGTGTTGTGGTCTGAAAAAGAAGATAGTAATTTATTGTTAGTATATTCAACATTGTTTATATTATTTGTTTGAAAAAAAATATGTTTATGGTTAAGGAACAACAAGTTTATGTTTTATAATTGGATAAAAGATTTTCATTTTTATTAGAAGAAATACATTTGTGTTTATTGGACTACATTTTTTTAGTAAAGTTTAAAATATGTATTTACCTGTTATATGTATTTTTCTGTTGGAGAAAACCATTTAATTTATTCATAATAGAAATTCAATTTTTAATGTAATAACGTTATCATGTAAAAATTACCTTGTTATGTTATTTATTGTTGATGGGTTTTTTGAAAGCCGAAAGAAAAAAGTATTTGGATATTGTTTATATTTTTGAATGATGGTGTTGTTTTATTTCTTTCATTTGTATTTGTATACTATTTCATTTGTATGATTTATTTTTTAGGTTTATATTTAATGAAATTACCTTGCAATACGCTTTAGCAAATGTTTGTGGACAGTTCGAGTTGTTTTTTCTTCCCAATGTTCCTGGTTCTTGGCTGTTGGATGTAGTAGTAATCTGTTGGTATGTAAAAGATTGTAATTTAAAACACAACACTATCCAGCTTTTTCTTTGAGGCAAGCACACTTTGCATTGGGAATAGTCATTTTAACATACCACTATCCTGTCCTTTTCCTGAAGCAAGCACCTTTTGGAGTGGGAATAGTAATTTAAACCCCACCACTATCCAGCTTTTTTTCTGAGGTAAGCACCCTCCGGAGTGGGAATATCCAGCGCTTTTCCAGAAGCAAGTATGGGGTATATTATTGACAATAACGTGTGATAACTACCGCAAGAGTAGCCTAACGCAACTCTCAACATCACAGCCCAACGCGGGAAAATTACGCTGTGCCAACCAAGTATTCACAACGCGGCGGTAGCATGCATTAGTCACCAGAAAACGTGTGAAATGGCAGCGCAAAATCTAACGCCACGCCACACAAATGCAAAACGCGAACACAAAAAAAATGTTACAAGGCCAATCGTGGTACAAAAAGTAGCGAAAACCAGCCATATGCCTGCAAATACCACGCGTCTGGTGGGAAAATGCACCATAAAAAACACAGAAACAACACACCAGAAACAAGCCAAAGCACGTAGCAACGTGGATGCAACCTGACCCAATGCAGAGGCCAACGCAAACCCCACAATCTCCACAAGGAACAAGGAGAAGAGGGAGAGGAAGACGGGGTGCAGACCGCAGGAAAACAAGACCAGCGTCACGGAGGCGACAGAACACTTCCAGCAACTGACCCACTAGCAGACCACCTGGAATGCAGTCGGAGTGCCGAGGAGGCCAATCCAGGAGGCCAAGAGGCGCCGGCATGACGGGACAACCAAAACCAGGCACAAACCCACTGGCAACAGGAAGGCAGCAACAGTGACAGGAGGTGGCAGTCCTCTGCCACAGGAGGAGCTGGAGGAAACTGAGGCCAAAGTCATTAATGTGGAGACGGTGCAAGGAGAAGGGAGAACGGACACAGCTCGAGAGGACCTGACACAACATCAACAGGGAGAGTAACCAACAGGGACTGGGGGGACAGGGGGAGATGGGCACAATGGCACACATGCACAATGAGGCGTATCACACTGCACACCCACAATTACCCAGGACCATGTCCCTGATCCCCTTGGCACACTGCAGCACACACACATAGCAAGAATAGCACACCCACATTGACGACAACGTGGTACAATGCGCATAGCCAACACTGCAGAACAGAGGATACAACTGGCTTCGCACATGCACAGAAACATGCCTACTATATCTGACAGAGCAGGAAACTGTGAAATGGAAATGTACGCGTAGGACCTCACATCCATCATGTAGTCCAAATGTACACTGTCCCGCAGCAGAATTCAGCACCTCACGAACAGTCACAATGTACATTGTCATACGGTCTGCATGAAGACCAGAACAATGCGCAAACATACATGTCAACACAATGTCAACATGCATCTCCCCTTCACATTGCAGAGGGGCACACAACACCTCCAGCAGAGCACACAAGACAACACATCTTGTGATGCCGGAGAGGACCACAACACCTTCGACAACAACGCCCTACAACAGACCATGGACATCCCATGTAACCCACCGCCAGGACCCGGGCAGCCAAGCTACTCAGAGGAGGACACAGAGCCTACAACAGACCACACAGCAGGAAGCACCTGCAAGCACAGCTGGCTCACAACACTTCACCCACCCACACATGGCACCCCGTTGCCATGTGTCAGCACGCCAAAAGGAGGTGGCCGAACAGGTGTGGTTGGGGTACGAACCCATGGAAGGCGAACTAGATCACATACGTTGGTGTCCAATACACTTCAGGGACAACACACACCCCACAAAGGAGACCCACACAGCCATAGAGACACATGCAGATGCACATTCACAGTACAGAACCACGCCCAGGGGCACGCAAATAGCAGGAACACACCCACGTCGGCTCTGCCTACGACGGCCCAGCCCATTACCCTTACAAATTGAGCTAGTGACGACAAAACTACATGTCCAAGCTCTAACCCGCTGCCTGTGGTGACATGCCTGCATACACAGCACAATGTAATGTTGTAGGGTCCTGGGCCCTCATGCATACAACAAGACCACAGGGACATACACAGATATCGTGTTGAACTGGCTACAGGCATGTGCGCCCGTCCCCTTTATTGGCATGTACAGTGACGCCTGTGCTGGATGTGTGTGGGGTGAGTGTAAGCCAGCAAGCACGGAGTGCTTGGTGCTGGCAACCACTTGAACAGTGGACACCAGTGCAACGGGAACTAAAAACACCTTCATAACAGAGTCAACTGCAGAGCAACATGGAGGGAGATGGCGAAAGTCCAGAGGACACACAACATGCAAACAGAAGTGTCCGTGAGTTGCAGTGCACTGTGGTCGGGGCATTAGAGATGAGTGCGCTCATGTGAAGAAAAAGCCTCGGATTGTGTCCCTTCGAGATATTCCTAATGCAGATGCAGTGTGGTGTGTTAGACCTGCATGAGCTTCCTCTACAACGTCTCAGGTCTCCCACACTGCTTGAGATGAAATTGGTGCGCAGCCTCTCCACAGCACAAAAAACAATCAGTAACAGACGATGGCTTGTGGGGCACTGAGTCAGTGGCACCAGGAGTGCTGAGCAGGGGATCAGTCTGCAGATGGCATGCAACTCCTTAGGTTTGTCAGGACCAACTTTTTCGGCAGATGGCGGTTGGAGGTTGTCCTGGCGGAGGTGGGGTGTGCCTCCTGCGGTGATGCGACATCCGGATCGGTCAGGACTCATTTCATGTCTGAGCCCTGGTGGCCAGCAGATGAGGCCGGAGGCAGAGGACAGCGCAGAGGCCACAGACAAATGGCGTAAATGACACTAAGGCCATTGCCTCAGAGGCCATCGAATACCCCAGAAGAGGGGGTCTCGGACATGTCCAGCACAGAGTTAGTGGCCCCGGATGCACAGCGGCCAGCACAGGCACCCTGCCACAGGACGGTGACTTGTGGTGCACTCAGATGGGCCATGCGACCTGAGCAGGTCCTCATCAACGTCCGAGATGTTGCGGAGGACAGTGGAAGGTGTCCTCCAGGGCATGAGGCAAAAGGTCTGATGTTATCCGGAAGCAGCAAATGGTGGGGTGGAATGCCAATGCCTCGTTTTCACCACAAAAGCAGTATCACCACCATGGTGGCGACGAAAACCCCAAGCCCATGGACTCGGTCACCCCCAAAGTCCAACCAGAAAGTGACCGTGGGTCTCGGGGAATAGACATCTTGGCACCGGGGCTGAAAGGGGATGCAGTCTGCGATGAGGCTTGTACAATGACATGAAGTCTTCCATAAACAAATCGAGGCTGAATTTGAAGGTGTTTGTGACCTATTCGACCTCAGTGTAGGCCGGGGGCAGCGGTCGGCATGCTTTCCGACCCGGATCGGAATCGGCACCTAAATGTTTTTCATTACAGAAACACCAAACCAATTAACACATTACAGAAAAAAGAAGAATAAAACCACAGCTTTTCCTAAGTTAAGAAAAAGTTATATATTTTTTTAAATAATAAATTAACTTTTTTTGTCCCAATAAAGCACTATTCTTTATTTAAAAAACCAACAAAGATATAAAAGCAACAATCTGAAAACATTAAACAGAAGCTAAAAATGCATAAATTGCATACTGTTAAAAAATTGATTGTCTAAAATACACTTTCATTTTCCCTCTAAACAGGTATACACAATTAATAATTAAATATAATAACATCAATTTTTTTCTTTCTTTTCTTTTCAGAAAAAATATTGTCTACACCATCGAAAGAAGCTAAATACCTCACATCCAAAATAGGGAACAAACTACTTAACCATAGTGGGTATGTTTATTGTAAGGAGAGAGTATCTGAACCCAGGTGTCATTGGCGGTGTGTGCAATATTACTCAACCCATTGCACAGGCAGAGCAGTACTCTTGGTGACACTGTTTTAAGAACCACAGACCATAAGCACTCTGCCTCTGCAATGGAGATTGAAGTTAGAGAACGAATTAATGAAATTAAAGATATTGCCTCCACCTCCAATGAAACCTTTGGCGCAGTTTTAAGGGAGGTATCCCAACATATTCCACCACATGTTGCAAGTTGTATGCCCACCATACCTAATTTGCGAAGAATTATTCAATGTCAAAAACAGACAAGTAACCCACAAAGAGTAACACCCCAAACCTACTCTGACATAACAATTCCACCTGAACTCTCCATTACTTTTTCTAATGAACCTTTCCTATTACATGACAACGAAAACCCTCAAAAGAGAATAATAATCTTTAGCACACCCCATAATTTAGTAAGATTAGAAAACAGTGATATTTGGAGGATAGATAAAACGTTTAAAAGCACACTACATCCATTCACCCAAATATACACTATTCACGCATACATTAACAATACTGTAATTCCCTTAGTATACAGTTTACTACCTGATAAACAATCCTCAACATACACGGAATTTTTGTCAGTGATAAAATCTAAAACATCCAACAAAAGTCTGAGAAAAGTAATAATTGACTTTGAATTAACTATGATTAATCTAATAACAAAAACATACCCAGATACCCAGATACCCAAATTCAAGGATGTTTCTTTCACTTTTCTCAGGCATATTGGCATAAACTACAGAAAACATCCTTAATTGAGGATTATATATCAGATAGCAAACTACAGTTTGAACTTACAAAACTAACCGCCCTTTGCTTTGTTCCTCCTGACAGTGTAGATGAATACTACACTTCAATTACAGAATCGGAATATTTTACAGCACATGAAGAAAAATTGGCACCTATACTAAATTATTTTGAAGACACATGGATTGGCCATTTAAGCAGGTCTGGTCATAGGAGGAGACCACGTTTCCATGTGGAGTGGTGGAACTGTTACTCGACCTGCTTAGAGGAAGGAGCAAAAACAAACAATGCCATAGAGGGATGGCACAACTCCTTCAATAAATCAATTGGCAAGCCTAATCCTAATTTCTTGGAAATTTTGAAGAAGGAGCAAAGTTTCCGAGAAATGAGAATGTCGCAATCATTATCAGGTAGTCTGAACCCACGTATATCTACCAGAACTAAGGATAATGTCTGAAAGACTATTGGGTGTAATTCAACAGTTTACGTTGACAGTGGCTTCAGACTACCTTGATAATCTTGCTCACATCCTATTACGATTCGTGCGGAAATGGTGTTTCCGTGCGAATCGTACTTGCATGTTTGTAAGGTTTTTTTCCCGGGTACGAGTCGGTCGGAGAAAACGCTCCGACCGACGGTTCGTACCCGGTTTCTCCAGGATCTGAATCGGCACCATAGTAATATTTAAACATCACAATACCTATTTTTTCGTTACTAATTTTTCATGCTTAGAATATTAAAAACCAATTTCAATTAAAAAAATGTTCTATTCATTCTTACCTAACTTATAACTACTTACAATTAATATGAATGTCTGAGTATTAATTTTGCAAAAACTTATACCAAATGCATTAAATAATTATTATCCTTATTATGATAAATTACAAATATGTATTAACAAAAATAATACCCAAGCATTAATTTATTTTTCTAAAATATATATATATTTTTTTCATAATTACTAACAACTTTCAGTATTAATATTAATACCTGAGTATTAATTCAACAAAAAAATACCTATTCCATACAATCATTAATATAATTATGATCAAAAATATTAACTATTTAATAACAATATTGATACCTAAATATTAATAATACTCATTAAAAATCAAATATACATTAATATTTGTTATATTATTAAAAATGCAATCTCAAACAGATAAACAAAAACTTACCATACAATACTTACCAATGCGTTGTAAAAGCATGCATTGTACTTGTAAATGTGTTGTAATGGCATGCGTTGTAAAGTCATGCGATGTAAGTGTATCTGCGTTGTAACAGTTGCGTTGTAATGGCATTGCATTGTAATGCCTGCGTTGTAAAGGATGTCTCCCCTGGGGCATATTTGCATGAAAATGGCGCAGCGCGGTGTCACAAGCAATTTTGCTGGGCCGAGCGGCATCATTTTTAAAACATAGGTATGTGCCTTATTAACAAGAATCCAGCGCATGCCTGTGCTCACCCCTGCACCTGTGATAAAAAAAACTGCCAAACGCTAATGCAGGTACCCATGCACCATTGTGCAAGGGTGAGTGCTTGCAGGGATGATTGTTGTTGTGTAGGAAGGGAAACCTTCCTACACAAAAACATTAATGGCATTTTGCTCCTTCTATGTGTGCTGCGTAATGCAGAACACATAGAAGGAGCAAAAAAACGAGGAGAAATAGGAGTATGTCTCTTTGTTAAGCCACCTTAACGCCTTATTTTGAAAGGGGACAGTTTTTGGCGCTGCCTCATATTTAAAGATCCTTGTTAATCTGGAGCAGTGTCAAAAAGCCATGGGTGTTGCTGCAACCGTCCACAGCAACATCCATTGTACAGGGCCTTTTCCACAGAAAACTGTGTCGCAGAGGGCCATACTTACAAGGCTGTAATAAGCCATGCAAAGTGGCTTTGCGTGGCCATTAACTATGGGCTGGCATAGAGTGCCACCGAAGTGATTTGATTTGATAGTTGCATTTATAAAGCGTGGGCTGTCATCATGAAAGGAACATCCTGGCGCTAGCCAGAGGAAGGTTGAGATGAAACTGCGGGGACCCTAGATGAGGGATAGGCAGAATTCGCCTCAGGATCCGAAAATCCAAGTTTTCAGTGCCTTCCTGAACTGTGTCTCTGTTTTCTGCAGCCTCAGCTGTGTTGGCGAGAGGTTCCAGGCTTTAATTCCTAATTTGGCTACTGTTTTTCATCCCTTGGTTTTGTACCTAAAGCGGGAGGTTTGAGGAGATTTGATGATGAGGATCTGAGAATCCTGGTCGTGGTGTCTGGGGTGAATCTGGCTGAGAGGTACGTTGGGCCTAAGTTTAGTGATTCTCTGAAAGTGATTAAGAATATCTTAAATAGGATTCCCTTATGTAGTGGAAACCAATGGAGGGTTTTAAGTGCTGCTGATGCGGAGGACCTACGTGGTGGTTTCAGGACTAAGCGGGCCGCAGCATGTTGTACCACTTGTAGTCTTTTTAGTTTTTTTTCTGCTCCCGCCAGGAGGCTGTTGCAGTAGTCCAGGTGCGAGAGGATCAGTGCCACTGCACCTGTGTTCCTTGCAGTAAGGGGGATGAAGTAAAAAAAAATGTGTGACTTAATAAGGTTAAAGCAGGTCCCTGCCACTGTCAATGCATGTGGTCGGAAGGAGAGAGAGGTGTTGAATTGTACTCCCAGGTTTTTTGCTACCTTAACAGTAGAGGGAGGTGGTGTCGCACCCTCCGGCCACCAAGCACTTGGCTGGAAGGAATTGTCCTTTCCTATCGGTAGGATCTCGGTTTTGTCAGTATTACACCTGAGGTGGTTGTCCTTCATCCACTGGATGACCTCAGATAGGCATATTTTGAAATCGAGTTCAGCGTTGGTGGAGTCTTTGTCCAGGGATAGGAGCAGTTGTGTACTGTCTGCGTAGGACGTTACTTCAATATCAAAAGAAGATACCAGGGAGATGAGAGGGGCAATGTATATGTTGAATAACAGCAGGCTGACGGATAAGCCCTGTGGTACTCTTGTCGCAATGGGGCGTTCGACCGAGAGGAACGTTCCAAGAGCCACTGCTTGCTTGCAATTGGTGAGAAAGGGTTTGCCCCTCACACCCCATGGCTCTAGTGCTACTTAACCTTCTACAACAATAATAGCTATGCACCCGCTGCTGAGGAGCCTGCCTGGGCAGCCAAGTGACCGTGCCCTCAGAGGCATGATTGTTGCAATAAACTTTAAACAGGTGGTGTTGGGAGACCCCTGACATATCCAAGAGTAAGCTACATACAACTGAAGCAAATTAGAGCTATTTTAACCTGTCGCAATCATTATGGGGAAAGGCAATCCCTGGTACTCTCAAAGGCATGCAGTTCCGATAGAGTCAATGGAAGGAGGGACAGGTCGGGTGCTCTTGAGAGAACAGGTCAATGGATCTAATTCATCAGGAGCAAGACCCCTCGCACTCCCCAAGGAGTGTCATGCTTCATTATCAGAATAGATTGCAATCTACTCACCGTCCACACCCACAAAGTACCTCACTCTTCACATAGGAAACCGAAAAGAACTCCGGCAAAGAGCCTCCTCTGAGGGGCCAATTGGGCACTGCCGCGCTGGCCCAACGAGGAGCTGCACGATGATGATGCATGACACCTCTTGGGGTGTGTGAGGGCTCTTGCTTCTGATGAATCAGATACCTACACCTGATCTCTCAAGAGCTACCGATCTGTCGCCCCTATCTTTTACTCTATAGGAACAATGGGGCATATCAGCAACAACCGGCGATAATTATTACTCAGCGCTCTTAGCGTGAGGATAATTATCGCCGGGTAATTTGGATTTTTATCGCTGAGATAGCGTACTATTAGCAATGCTTATCTCCTCAGCGATAAAAATCCTCACGCTAACTGCCTAACGTGAGATTATCGCTGGAAACTCAGCAATAATCTCACAAAATGTGGTGTTAGCTTGCTGATAGGGACTCACAAACTTAGCCATGATATCCACCTTCCATAGGATATCATGGCTAAGTCAGTCCTGAAGCAGGCGTAAGGAAAGTAGCGATAACAGGGGTTATCGCTACTTTTCTTGCCACTATGCTTCATAGCGTGGGGCTTGATGTTAGGAGAAATGTCGCTTAGCGACATTTCTCCCGTCATGTCAGGTCAGGAACGCCCACTTTACATCTCATTTGAGATGCAAAGCTGGGCGTTAAGAATACGGACGCAAAAGCAAGGTTTCACGCGTTAGCGTGGCCTTGCTAATTAGGCGATAAAATTATCGCCGCTTTTTGGCCGAAAACGGCCGCAAAAGCGGCGATAATTTTTTATCGCCTCGTTGTAAATATGCCCCTACATACCTTTGAAAGTACCTGTCTTTTTGGGGGCGTGTATGCTGGACCTTTATTCGCCCTCTGTCTCTCTCCTTTGTGACATGCAATCACTGCCACTAGCTCCTTCGAGTGGGCCATTACTGAATGAAGGTACATCTCCATTCCATCTGCAGAGGAAAATACTCACTTTCCTTTTCCATCACTCAATAAAAGTGAAGTATATTTTGGATATAATACACACTTTTGATAAAATATACGACTGCCAGCAAATGACATGTATGTTGCTTAAACTGACACCATTAACTTTTCAGGACAATTGTTTTGGTAAAAGAAGGTTGACTTGAGTCATTGCATAAGTAACAAAGAGATTTGCAGCTGTTTAAAGCTGTTTCTAGACCACTACAGGGCACAAAACTTTGTAATTTCTGTAAAGTATATCATTGCATGGGCATAGCTGCTTTGTTCTTGGAACACCCATGCAAAGCCCATGGCAACAACTCCCTGGCACAGACGAATGCAGTGCAGCGATTTGCACTACTCGAGATTTATGAAGCCACTCAGCTTGTGTTAGCTCATAAAAGTCATTTATTATTTGTGTCGCTCTTGCACCACATTGCATGATGCACGAGCAGCGCAAAGAGGCTCGTAAACATGCCCCTTGGTTTTTAGTAAATCTTCCCAGATTATGCCAGTTTTCATTTAGAAGATTTCTGGGCAGGCCCTGCTCCAGGATTTTGATCTAGGGGAGCCATGAGGAAGCATGGGTGGGCCATAAAAATGAATGGCTAAAAAATACAAAAAATGTTTGTCCAATGTTGACAATTTCAACACAATTACCACCAACCAATAAGCAACACACTTCCCGTTCACTGTTGTAAACATTCCTCCAGCAGGTTTTTCTGTCATGAAAGGTAGGACGCTGCTTGCCAGAACTTTAAGATGAAGAAGGGGTGCAGAATGCTCATGGTCACATGCAACACTAGAAATATTCCTACTGCCACACAGGAACAATTTCCTACTTTTCACTTTAAAAAAATATACTTTTGCAGCTTAGCATTTTGCATAGCATTGAAGTTAAAAAAATGGATACTCTAAGCTTTGTAACTGTTTTGCACACCCCTTTCTAATAACATAATATACAGTTTACTTCTCTCTGGTTTTTTTCCCACGGTCATTGTAAAAAACAGGTATGGTTCTGGCTCTAGTGCAGAAAAGCACTGGAAATCACTAGTTATGGTTACTAACACACACACAACATAACTCGCATCACCCACCATGCCCAAAATACCAATTTGCCATGAGAACAAAGACAAAGAAAAGAGCTATCGAGAGAGCAACACGGCGGACAGCAGGAGTTATGTTTTGTGGTTTTGTTAACCATAATTGGTGAATATCAGGGATTTTGCACCTTTGAGCCAGAAATATAACTCGGTGCCTTTATAGGAAGTATAGGGGGGGATTTAAACTCCAGTTTTTGCTCACCTTTGAAATATTTGAATAAAGCTGCCAACGTTTTCATCGCCTCTGGGCCCAGCATTGCTCCGCACCTTTGGGGACTCGGAGTCCCGTCAGCACCCGCGCCTGCAGATGCCCTCAAAAGGCACCAGGAGACCCGTGGCGGGGGACGCAGGAAGCCTGGGTTAGGGGCAGGCCCGTCAACGCCCGGAGGAGGCGGGGCTGGGCCCCCATCTAACAACGACGATTCTACTAAGATACTGTGCATAGATTGATCAACACCTTCTTCTCCATTATTTCCCCATAAAAGGGTTAAGGGTAAGAGCGAGCAGGATATGTATGATGCCCCTGCGCAGCCTCTCTTACTCAAACCTGCTGCGCTTACGGAAACCCTCTCCCAAGATCTCTCTCCTATGACATCTAGTATTGCAAAAGCAGCCACTAGGGTTCCGGGGCGTCAAATACAGCTGGATACTAACCCTGAACCACCAGTTAAGAGAAGAAGGGGTGGTGGGCACAGAAGCAAAAGCCTGTGAAAGTCCCCCGATTGGCCAAGTAAGGGGGCTTGTAGCAAATAAAACTGGTTTGAGTCTTATCACTCCCCCTACATTGTCCCCAATGATGAATTATGAATGATGGTGACACATGGAGAAAAAAATGAGGAAATATGGTCTCTGTCTTGTTGAATCCCATTTTATTCAAGTTAACCCAGATTGAAGAGAGACAATCCCAAATGGAGTCGCAGGCCGCAAATAACTTCCGCTCCCTGGAGTCGTTGCACCCTGAGAAGGGCTCTGGCTTTGGTCCAGAAGCACATTCGCAGGTGGGGATCTGTAGATCAGAAACTGAAGTCGACCCTCCCAACCCAGATCATGCACAAGGCAACAAGGGCTTCACCAAATACTCAAAACTGGACACCTATACTATTCCCTCCCCCATACCCAAACCACCTTATCACAACCCAACGAACACTTGCAGAACCCAGGGGGGAGGTAACACAAAATCCACACCTCAGCACCTCTTCCACTAGCCGGGTGTCAATGTAGTCAGGGGTGGGGAGGAGGGAGGCTCCCCGAGTCGGGAAAGACTTAATGCCGGAATCATCGATACTAGGCATCAGACCCTGTATCTCCCTCCGGCAGCATCTCTACTGGTACAGGTGTTGGTGAATGGACTGCTTCTGAGGGAGGGACAACAAGAAACAGCTGATCAATTAATGGCTATGGCCCTTCACTGGCTGACGTGTCACCTAAATCAAGCGAGGGGAAGGGGCAATCGTTTGTCTAATCAAATGATCATGGACAGAAGGTTAGGGTGGTTGGGTACATCGAGAAAGGTAATACCGGGTGATTGTGTGGTCATAAACTTCAATAATTAATTTGTAGTTAATCTCTCTTAGCGCAGCTACACAAAGTGCCACCCCAGGGCATCAAGATTACAGCTTTATCATTAGAATATTTTCACAGGCCCCCTTTCCCGATGGCTGTAGAATGTAGAGCTCAGCTGAGGGGTGCCCAGTCATGGCTAAATCCAACAGGAAACGCTGGTGCTCCGGGCCTGAGGTTGGAGAACAGATTCGCTCTCCTCTCTGAGCTGGAAGCATGTGATTGACTACGCCCAGATGATATAAATTTCTTAGAGGGCCGTGACAGTCAGGATATTCCCGTCCCTGACATCCAAGGGAGTCCAAAGACAGCTAATACACAGGCGAGGGCCAAAAAAAAATATTTTTAAAGTAGCATCTTGGAATGTGGCGGCCATTTTGCAAAAACTAGGTGATGACCATTGGCACAAGCTTAGGCAAGACCACGATATTTCATGTTTACAGGAGACGTGGTCAACAGAGCTCATTTTTATAACCAGATATCGTTCTTTTCAGACACGGGCTATACCCTGAGCAGCAGGGAGTGCCAAGGGGGTCTTTTAACCCTAATCTGCTAACTTTAGAGGTGGCAAATGAAGGCACTTGGCTGGTAATACATTTTTATAACAATGAGTTCGGGGGAAATATGCATCTAGTGGCAGCTGAGGTAAATAAGGCAATAGATAAATATGCAGGCAGTATAAAGAATGAGGCGCCCAATATTATTTGGGTGGGTGATTTTAACATACATCCCTGTAAATACAATGAAGATCCCGTTTGTGGATTAGAAGACTTGGGGGGGAAATCCAACATATCACTTCACCCACACCGAATACGGAAACTGCCTAAATAGGATGCTATTTTCCAGTATTATGGTAATAGCCAATAATTTGATTCCATCAATAGGCCACCCAGTGCAAACCTTTCGGCTAAACGGCTATGAATCAACGATTGATTTCATTCTAGTCACTAACTCTCAGTAACAAGGTCACACCTGGTAGAAAATCAATTCCCGATCTACAGTGATCATGCCATCCTAACCTTACCGTTAAGTGTGACCACAAGGGATGCGATCCAGCATCAGAAAATCGGAACCCCAACCCTGGCAAGAAAAAACGTCTTTTAGCTTAAGTAGGCGCTCAAATTGATAAGATTAAGGGGCATATTATCAAGGTTCGGCGATATATATCGCAAAGCGCGCTTAGCGCTTGCATATTTATCGCCGGCTATCTCTGGAATTTATCTCCCAGTTAGCGCGTTATCAACAACGAGCATTGCCGAGGCGATACAAATTCCAGAGATAGTGGGGATATCGCCCTTTTCCATGGTGGAAAACGGCGATATCCTAGATGATAGGGCCTGTGGTCTTAGCCACACAATCCACCCCCCATGTTAGGTATGCCTTAGTCAGGAATTTAACAGACGTTAAATTCCCGCGTTAAGGCATACATAACATGATTTTAAATATAGCTAACCCTCATTGTCAATATGACGAAGCTGGGTTAGCGATATTTTCCCAAGGGAGTCTTGTCAGGCACACCTCCTTTGCATCTCATTAGCGATGCGATGGGAGGCGTGCTGACAAGGGGCGCTATTACAAGGAAACACGCGCTAACGTGTGCTTGTTGATAATGCGATAATATTATCGCCGCTTTTTGCTCGAAAACGGGCTCTAAAGCGGCGATAATATTATCGCCACCCCTTGTTGAAATGCCCCTTAGTTAGTCCCTGAAATTGTTTCGACTATCCAGGATAATATCTCCACTTGCCTGGAATTCGACTCTCATCACAGTGGCTGTGGTGTCCTCTTTCCGAGATCTACTAGAGGAAGTAAAATTGGCTTTTACACGTGTTAAACCCTCAAATACCGTACTACGTAAAGGCTGGTTCAACTCCCCCTGTACAAAATCAAGAAAAGCGTTAATGAAAGCCCTGAAAGTCCTACCCAGAAATCCAGAACAAATAAAATCACTACCTACTGATTACAATCTAGCAAGGACCCCACACTGGAAAACAATGAGTGGCTCATTTTGATAACACCTCTGCTACATCCTCTCTCAATACAGAGCCCAACTCACAGGACTTACTGTCTTTCTCACTCATTGAAGTGAGAAGAGGCTTGATGTTATGTAGCCTTGGAAAGGCCCCAGGCCCCAACAGGGTATCGATTGACTTCTTCCAGGAAAGCCTGGACCTGTGGTTTCCCTTATTAATGAATGTTCTTAATAACATACCCTTAGTAGCCCCCCCCCCATGGACAACAAGTGTAATCATCACAATTTATAAGAAAGGGGATAGGCAAACCCAAAGAACTACAAGCCAGTTTCCCTGTTGGACACTACAGCAAAGCTCATGGGCCGACTCCTCCTGTTTAGGCTGGAGGGGTGGGCCCAGGAGAAAAACACCTTAATTCAGGCGCAGTTTGGGTTCCAGGGGGGAAAGGTACTGTAGACCATTGTTTGAATCTAGCATTAATAATAGACAAATACACCAGAATGAAGGAAGCAGCATTCGACTGAGCGTTCCACTCCAAGCTCTGAAATATAATAAAGGAGATGTAGATTGAGCCAACCATAATTAACTTTATCCGACAGCTGTACTCAAATGCCACGGCATGCGTCCGCTACACCAAAAAGGGGGAATGCACCCGCCCATTTACGATCGCTAGGGGGTAAGACAGGGATGCGTCCTCGCCCTGTTCCTTTTTCTATCTACACAAACAGTGTCGAGGACGCTCTCGTGGAGCATCCCTGGACGTCCCTGTGTTTGATACACATTTGCTACCTATATTGGCTTATGCGGACGACACGGTGTTGATTGCAAGAACGGGGCTAGCTCTTCACCGCCTCATAACTACATACGTGGCCTACATGGACTCAATAGGCGTGAAAGTTAATGAAACAAAATCCTTTGCTATTATAGCAGGGGCTGGTAAAAGAGACAAAACCCATACCTCCATGCAAACTCTGGAGGAATCAAAATGGTAGACACCTTTCCGTACCTGGGGGTTCTCTTTGACAAAAATCTAACATGGTCAAAGCTAGTGGAGGGAAGGACTCTAGGAAAGGAGAGAAGTCTGTCAGCCATAAAATCGCTTTCTAAAAAGCTGGGCACCAGACCATTACATCCTATAAAGAATATATATCAGGCCAAGACAAAGGCCGCAGCAATATACAGGGCAGGTGTCTGGGGCTTGGCGCCGATAGACTCACTCCAAATCATTGAAAATAGCTTTTTTAAGTCCCTAGTTCCCTCCCTCCTTCCTCCCCCAACTACACCTTCCATGTCGAATTGGGCTTGCCTTATATCTCAGATTCAATTGGGTTAGCCCCGATCCTACTGTGGGTCTCAATTTGGCGGAGGGACACGGTGACCCTAACGCAAAATATAATAAGAAATTGTCTAAAACTGGAAAACTACAGTAGGATTAGATGGCGCAACTATGTCGAATCAGAGTTGAATGATATTGGATTTCCTGAGCTATTTAGGGATCCACTAGCATGTGGAAAGGTCTCGAAACAAAGGTTAATCAACACGTTCTTACTGAGGGCAGAATATAAACGGTGGGAAAAGAACTAAGACAAACAGGCAGACCTAGCTTATTGTTAAACCCACCTCTGATAGAGGGAGGGTATTTTTGCCTAGCAAATGTCAGTAGAGCACACCACACATGTATACTATTAAGATTTCGGATGAATATGGCACCTCTGATGCTAGGCTATCCAGGAAGAATGTTTCAGCACTCAGACCTGAGCCTCTGGCCTTGCGACAATCTTTCTCCACAATGTGATCTACATCTAGTTTTGTTTTGCGGGCTCTACAAGAAAGAAAGGAAAGACCAAGGGGCATATTATCAACGGCCAGCGATAATTATCGCCGGCCGTGCTTAGCGATAAATTTCTTATCACAGGCTATCTCTGGAAAACCAGCGATGTTCCCTGCAAAATGTCAATACCCTCGCTATCTCTGGAGTTTTTATCGCCCTGGAGAAACGCGTTGTTAATAACATGCTACCAGGGTGATAACAATTCCAGAGATAGCGAGGTTATCGCCGTTTTGCAGGGAACATCGCTGGTTTTCCATGCGATGTTCCCTGCAAAACGGCGATAACCTTGCTGATACGACCCTGAGGTCATATCAGCATAATCCACCCCCTATGTCAAATATAGGTAAGTCAGGATTTTAGCAGACATTAGATTTTGGCAAAAACGGTTGTTTTCGCCAAAATCTAACGTCTGCTAAAATCCTGTGGGCTGCCTTGTAAATATCGCGATGTGAACGTCAGCGATATTAGCAAGGTAGTCCATCCGGGGTACGCCCAGTGACGCCCACTTTGCATCTCATTAGAGATGCAAAGGGAGGCGCTGTGAAAAAGGGTGCAAACATGCGATTATGCATGTTTGCACCCTTTTGTAAATAGGGCGATAGTTTATCTCCGCTTTTTTGGCATAAAAAGCCAAAAAAGCAGAGATAAAGCCCTTCTAAATATGCCCCTTAAATCCTTGCCTGACCCTTTAGTATGCTTCTAGGTAGCAACGTTTTTATGGGCCAGCATAAAAAAGAGGAAGCAGTAGGATAGGAAAATTTGGGGGCATATTAACAAGCCAGGCGATAAAATTATCGCCGCTTTAGCGGCAGAAAACTGCCGCTAAAACGGCGATAATGGGCTTGATAATATGCTCTATGGAATTCCAATTGAAGCCCATGTTAGCGTGAAGGACGTCTAACATGGGCTTCAATTGGAATTCCATAGAGCATATTATCAAGCCCATTATCGCCGTTTTAGCGGCAGTTGTCTGCCGCTAAAGCGGCGATAATTTTATCGCCTGGCTTGTTAATATGCCCCGTAGTGGCCTTATCATGCTTTAAACTTGTATAATAAACTTTGGCTTCTCTTTTAGAGTGTGCCCTCTCACAGGTTTATACAAAAACCATCTCATAATATGTGATATGAATTAGTAGACATGGATTTTATGTAAGATTATGTGGAATTTTATGCTGGTTTAGGTCGTTTTTATTTGTGCTTTTATTATCTTATTTATTGGATTGAATAAAGAATTATTGACTTGACTTGACAAATGAGGTCTACCAAATTTATTACATACCATCTTGGAAAATACATGGGGCTCACAAAAAGTTAAGTGAACCTTGATCAACGGTTTTATAGATGATAGTATAAAGAGAATTTTTATAAATATATATTTGATTAAATTCTTCATTTTGTATGTTTTTTTAAACAATTAGTAACTTTTCGTGACAACACTGCAAAAGGAAATATGGAATCTGGAAGATGTACATATTATAGTTATGACGAAATATGTGACCTATGCAGGTAAAATGTCACGATAATCCACCTGTACGCTTATATGCGGTTTCATCTACAAAATATTTGTTGCGCAGTAGGTTTTGAACTATTACAATCAGTCATCACTTTTCTAGTGGCTCTATGGTGCATTGCTACTTATACTCCTTGACTTGCAACCCTTATGTTCATCTCATGTCCTCCAAGCTTTTATAAATATCTTCAGAGAGCCCCTCTCTTTACATTCCACCTTGTCAGCTGCCATATACCAGTCCATATTGTGGGTCCATTCCTCCGGCTGGTGGCATTGGGCTGCCCCATCATAGATGTATATCTCTTTTCGGTAGGGGAACAACAGTGTCGCCTCCAGCTTCCTATCGACTTACTCCCAGTAGTACTCTATGACCGAGCAACTCCACAATGTGTGGATGAAAGCATCCTCGAGGCCACAGTCTCATAAGCACATTTCAGTATTAGTTCACCCAAATAGCCACAGCTGAACCCTTGTGTAGTCCACTGTATGGAAGATTTTCAATGGGACCGAGCGGAAATCATATCTTGCTAATAACTCTCGTGGGGCATCCCTGGACGTCCCTGTGTTTGATACACATTTGCTACCTATATTGGCTTATGCGGACGACACGGCGTTGATTGCAAGAACGGGGCTAGCTCTTCACCGCCTCATAACTACATACGTGGCCTACATGGACTCAATAGGCCTGAAAGTTAATCAAACAAAATCCTTTGCTATTATAGCAGGGGCTGGTAAAAGAGACAAACCCCATACCTCCATGCGGACTCTGGAAGAATCAAAATGGAAGACACCTTTCCGTACCTGGGGGTTCTCTTTGACGAAAATCTAACATGGTCAAGGCTAGTGGAGGGAAGGACTCTAGGAATGGAGAGAAGTGTGTCAGCCATAAAATCGATTGTGTAGTGCCTTAAAGGAGATGCATAGGGGCAGATTTACAAGCCCCGTGCGCCAATTCTGCGCCGCCGTTGCGTCACTTTTGTGACGCAGTGGCGGCGCAAAGCTAGCGCCATGCTGTGACAAATTTACAACGTGACGCATCTAGGGAGATGCGTCACATTGTAAAGCCCTGCGCCACATTAAACCCGCGTCAGGTTTAATGTATGCAGGGTGGGCGTTACGTCAGAAAAAGCCTCGGAAAAGTGACGCAGTGAAATCTACAAGATTTCACGCAGTCACTTTTCCGACGCTGGTGCGTCAAATCCTTACGCCTGCTTCAAGCAGGCGTAAGGCGTGACGCACCATGTTAGGTATAGGGCAGGTTGGAACAGTGCTGGAGTTGTGTCGCGCTTGCGACACAACTTCAGCACTGCGCCAACCTTACGCCGGCAGATGCGTCAGACATCTGCTTGTCCTTGCACCACGATGCACCGCATTGTAAATGCGGCGCATCTGCGGTGGCGCAAGGGCAAACTTGCGTGACGCATCTTCCCTGGCGCATCCCTGCTGATTTGCAGGGATGCGCCAGGGAACGTAAATCTGCCCCATAGTGCCTTAAACTTGATTCGCTTCTCCATGGGTAGCCAATGTAGGGTATTAAGAGCATGTTTGGCTGATGAATATTTGGCAAAGCCAAAGAGCAATCGAGCTGTAGAATTTTGTAGTACCTGCAATTTTGTCACTACTGTATTGTTTACTCCAACCAGAAGCCTATTGCAATAATCGCGTTTAGACACAACTAGAGCGGCCACCACTGTTTTCTGTAATTCTGCTGGTATAAATGGTAGGATTTTCCACAGAATTTTCAAAGTAAAATAGATTGATGCGATAAGTGTCTTTACATGATGGGCAAAAGATAAGGTTGTGTCAATAATGACTCCAAGATTTTTGGCCTTGTTGACTGGGGTAGGAAAGCTCCCCAGCTCTGCTGGCCACCAATCCAAGGACCAAAATGATGTGTCTCTGCCAAAGAGTAGAACTTCTGTTTTATTTGAGTTCAACTTGAGGCAATTCTCTGCCATGCAATTGCTTACACATCTCTTGTACTTTGTAGCCATGGCGAGTTCACCCAGCCCTCAATCCTGCCACAGCAGCGTGTACGTGCGTGCCGCCAGCTTTAGCAGCGCTCAGGCTTGGCTGAGGCGTTATAAATGCGTGACTTCGCATTTCAGTGCGGTGATGTGGACCACCACACTGAAATGTGTTAGTCCAACGGCTGATGCCAGGTACTTGGCAGGACTGTGAGGTTTCCCAGGCCTCAACGCACTGGACCAGTCTAAGCTGACCTTCTGTATAGTAATCGGGTGCTCATATAAAGCGCACTAATGCCCTTGGGCCAGCATCACGCTATATAAAACTGAAAAAATAAGAATCTGTAACTTCAAAGAGCATCAAAAGGCTTACAGTTACAGCACAAAGAATTGTGGGTAGCAAGTAACTTACGTAGGACCCGCCTCTTCCATCATCGAGTCCCAAGGCACCAAGGGGCATATCAGCAACAACCGGCGATAATTATCGCTAAGCGCACTTAGCGCTAGGATAATTATCGCCGGCTAGCGTAGATTTTTATCGCTGAGATAGCGTGCTATTAGCGACGCTTATCTCAAAAGCGATAAAAATCCTAGCGCTAACTGCCAAACGTGAGATTATCGCTGGAAACCCAGCGATAATCTCACGAAATGTGGCGTTAGCTTGCTGATAGGGACTCACCTTCCATAGGAAATAATGGCTAAGTCAGTCCTGAAGCAGGCGTAAGGAAAGTAGCGATAACAGGGGTTATCGCTACTTTTCCTGCCGCTATGCTTCATAGTGTGGGGCTTGATGATAGGAGAAATGTCGCTTAGCGACAATTCTCCTGTCATGTTAGGTCAGGAACGCCCACTTTGCATCTCATTAGAGATGCAAAGATGGGCGTTAGGAATTCAGGCGCTAAGGCAAGGTTTCACGCGTTAGCGTGGCCTTGCTAATTAGGCGATAAAATTATCGCCGCTTTTCAGCCGAAAACGGCTGCAAAAGCAGCGATAATTTTTTATCGCCAGCTTGTAAATATGCCCCCAAGTCCAGGCTACTGCAGGAAAAGCACTCCTTTTGGTGCTTGGCAATGCCCCTTCTATAAACTGCACAGAGCACTTCCCCCTCTGACCAATCCATCACGAAGCTAGCTTGTTTCTTTATTTATTTTACCACAGCGACAAATAACTTTCACTGGAATTAAATACTTGCAAGAGAAAAGTATATCCAATAATAAAAATTCTAAATAAATCTGTAGATTCATTTAGGAATGAAGACCCAGGCGAATGTAGCAGTAATGTGAAAAGGATCATGGGGCTGTGAAGCATCCTCCCCAGCCTGGGTACCCGCCAATGAGTACACCACGCACGGAACTTGGGGGCATATCAGCAACGAGGCGCTATAAAATTATCGCCGCTTTTGCGTCCGTTTTCGGGCAAAAAGCGGCGATAATTTTATCGCCTAATTAGCAAGGTCACACTATTGTGTGAAACCTTGCATTAGCGCCCGGATTCTTAACGCCCAGCTTTGCATCTCTAATGAGATGCAAAGTGGGGGTTCCTGACCTGACATGACTGGAGAAATGTCACTAAGCGACATTTCTCCTATCATCAAGCCCCACGCTATGAAGCATTGCGGCAAGAAAAGTAGCGATAACCCCTGTTATCACTACTTTCCTTACGCCTGCTTCAGGACTGACTTAGCCATGATATCCTTTGGAAGGTGGATATCATGGCTAAGTATGTGAGGCCCTATCATCAAGCTAACTCCAAACTTCGTGAGATTATCGCTGGTTTCCAGCGATAATCTCACGTTTGGCAGTTAGCGCTAGGATTTTTATCACTTTTGAGATAAGCGTTGCTAATAGCACGCTATCTCAGCGATAAAAATCCACGTTAGCCGGCGATAATTATCCTAGCGCTAAGTGCGCTTAGCGATATTTATCGCCGGTTGTTGCTGATATGCCCCGTAGTCTTATTTCTTCAGCGTGTAACCGTGAACTCAACGTTCTAAACCTGCATTCACTTCATTACATTCGAACACTTACATCACAGTTCTACAGAGTCCATGAGGAAACCAAAAGGGTTCCGTTATTGCTAACTCACCTGAAACTACATTTCCCCCTCTGTTTAATGGAAAATATTTTTTTTACAAATATACACAATAATAATTTAGACAATGAGTCTTCGTGGAGCTCTAATCACATGTCCTAACCATGTCTTCGGAAACTCGGAACAGACAGGAGAAGTGTCCATGACCTGTGTTGGTGATATAGGGTCAACAGAAGTCGGAATTTTGGATAGTCTTCTTAGAACCAGTCTCTGCAGTGACATCAAGGACTGGCAAGCGAAAAGCTAAATGTCGAGAGTGCGAGGACTAGTCTCGTGTAATGGACTTTCCAGGATGTTGGGCACTCACCATGACTCCTTTATAGTCACAAAGTGAAATGGCTCAGCATCAAAAGGAACATCAGATTTGCGTTTCCTCGACTGACGAACAAGCACTCGATATCCTTAAGTGAAAGTAATGTCCTTAGCACATCAGCGCTTGTCTGCATAAGCTTTTAGTTTCTGCTTACGATCCAAATCCCTTTTACATGTTTCATCCTCATTGGTAGATCTTTGGTTGGTCAATTGAGGTAACTTTGTCGTCATGGCTCTCCCAAACATTAATGTAGCACGGCCTTCACCTGTTGACAAATGAGGGGTCAAACGGTAAGCTCGAAGAGTGGAATGTAAGAATGTTTTAAGGTTGAGCTTTCCTAACACAGCACACTGGACAACTTTCTTGAGTGTACTCATAAAACGTACAACAAGGCCATTGGCCTGTGGCCAAAGAGGTGTACTTTTCTGATGCTTCACATTAAGATGATTGATAAAGTCTCTGAATTCTTGACTGTTGAAGGGTTGGCTATTGTCACTTTTAAAATTAAAGAAACACTGCATGTCGTGAACATACCATCTAATTTCTTGATGACACTTTCTTGAGTGTTGGATCAGAGATTTTATATCAATGAAAACTGGAGTATTCATCATCAATCACAATTAGGGGATGTCCACTGGTAAGAGTATGAAAGGCTTTCGATATAAAAACATGTGGAAGTGTTCACAAACCCACACCACTGTTAAACTTCCTTTCTCAGGTTGTGAATAGGCACGTTCAATTTGGGATAAACTTCTGCTTGCATATGCCACAATATGCCTTCGAGCATCTGATGTCCACTGTGCTGGGCAAGGATCGCGCCTAACCTGATGGGCTAGCATCACCAACAACCTCTGTATGAAGTTTTGGCTCAAAGTCTGCCATATCAGTGGTGTTCTCAATAGCATGTTTGATTTTCGTAAAGTTTTGCTCACATTCATGTGACCAAAGAAATCAAACATTCTTTTTCGCCAACTTTCTCAACGGAACACTCACTGTGGTAAAGTTGCGTTTGTATCTAGAACAGTTGCTGGCCATGCCAAGGAATGAACATACCATGGACAACATTCATTTGGGGGACTGGCAGTTGACAATGTGTACACTTTATGTTTAAAACGTTTTTATTGAAACAAAACAAACCATGGGGGAGGGGGATAGGAGGTTAGGGTACATATAATACAATCAAAGAAAAAAGGTGCAACTCAAGAGGGTTGGCGATGGATAGCTCGATGGGCCAGGGGAAAAGCACAGTAAATGAAAGGCTAGAAATGCAATCTGTGGAATCCCTGCGTGCATATCCAACACCCCAAATCTGAGCAATGAAAGCCAGCAGCAACTCGACAAAGCACAATCCACCCCCCCCCATCCCTCCAGTAAAGAAAGGAAGGAAGAAAAAACAATACCCCACCCCCCCCGTCCTATGGTCCCGCGCCAGATTAATCCTCACCAAGAAGCCCCGCACCCCCCCCCCCCGGAGGCCCCCGTCTCACATGTGATCTAGTCCGCCGGGATCACCGGCGGCGTCAACCTGAGAAGCCTAAGATACCTCGGACAGGTGAGCTCCCGGAATTCGGTGGACAGCAGCGCTAGAAAGGGTTGCCACAGCTCTTCAAATTGGTCTATCTCCCCCGCCACCGTGAGCGACAGCTTCTCCATTCCCAGCACATGCCAAAGCCTATGCAACCAACCCGTGATGGAGGGGACAGTGGTAGTGCGCCAGTGGATAAGGATGTTCTGGACCGCAGACCCCAGCGCAATCGCGATCTGCCTACCCCTGCGGGACTTCAGTGGGTACATTAGGTCATTGGGGAGGCCCAGCAGGACATACGCCGGGAAGCGCGGCAGCTCTATCCCAAAGTGCTTATCCACCTCGTCCAAAACTTCCTTCCAGTAAGCGGTCAGCACGGGGCAATCCCAAAGAATGTGTGAGAGGGTACCCTCCTGCCCGCAGCCCCGCCAGCACCCCTTGTCAGTGTGTTTATGCATTTCATACAGTCTCTCCGGGGTGTAGTACCAATAAGTGGACACCTTAGTAAAGGTCTCCGTAAGGCCCGTGTGATATGCAGAGTGCCGCGCCCGATACGCAATTTTGTCCCATTCCTTGTGGCTGAGTGTCCTACCCAATTCCCTGTGCCAGCGCTCCCTCCCCGGGTTGTAATAGTGAAACGGCGGGGGTTGTAGGTACTTGTACAGATCGGTAATTAGCTTAGCGTCGGAGGTCCGGGTAGCCAGCCACCTCTCATACGGTGTAATTTGACGAGCAGCGGTGTCACGCACCTGGGGCTGGAGGGCCCAATGCCAAACCTGCATGTAGCGCAATCTGTCCAGCTCCGTCAGGCCGAACTCCTGGCGGAGTTGCTGAAACGGAATCACTCCCTCCGGGCCATAGATCTGGAAGAGCGCTCTGCAGCCCGCCTGCACCCAATGGGAGAAAACTCCCGGCTCCATCCCTGGGGAGAAGTCCGGGTTGCCCACTATGGGTGTGAGCGGCGAAGGGAAGGTGGTAAGGCCCCGAGCCTCACAGACTGCGTCCCACACCCGCAGGGGGACCCGCGTGACAAAAGAAGCGTAAAGGTTAGGGGGGCGGTGCGCGCGGCGCAAGAATGGAACCTCTTGTAAGGTGCGGCCCGCCACTGCCTGGTCTTGAAAGAGCCAGTGTTTGTCGGACTCCCACCTGCTCCACTCCACCAGATATCGCAGCTCTGCCGCCTGAAAGTACCTACGGAGGTCTGGAATACCGAGACCCCCCGCCTCCGGAGCAAGCGTGGAGAGGACCCTCTTCATTCGTGGCTTGCGGCCCTGCCAGACAAAGCGGGAGATGTCAGCCTGCATTTGTCGTATCCAGCCCACCGGGGGCTGGAGAGGGAGGGCCCGGAAAAGATACAGTATCTGGGGCAACACCGTCATCTTAACCGCCGCGATTCGCCCCAGCCAGGACAGTAGGCCCTTGCTCCAGCGACCAAGCTCCTCCTTGACCTTCCTGCTGAGGGAGGCATAATTGGCCGTAACCATCGCCGGTAATGTGGGCGCCAGCAGAATCCCCAGGTATGGCACCGTGGACGAGGACCACTGCATGGGGAAGAGTCGCTGAAGGTCCCTCCTGGTGTCCGCAGCCAGGGACACGTCTAACGCCACCGACTTGCTCATATTCATTTTGAAGCCGGCCACACAGGCAAAGGCGTCCAGTTCCTGGAGGCAAGCAGGCAGCGACCTCCTAGGGTCGTCTAAGGTCAACAGGACATCGTCCGCGTAGAGACTGACAGTGTGGACATACTGGCCCATCCGGACCCCAACAGCATCCGGGTTATCGCGAATCCTCTGAGCAAACGGCTCCATGTAGAGGGCAAACAAGAGCGGCGAGAGGGGGCAGCCCTGCCTCGTGCCGCGTTCGATGGCAAATCCACCGGAGCTACACCCGTTGACCCGCACCGACGCTGAAGGATGCTTATAACAGTTGAATACCATGGTGCGGAACTTATCCCCGATTCCCAAGTTCTTGAGAACCAGCTCGAGATACGGCCAGTGAACTCTGTCGAAGGCCTTCTCCGCATCAACGGACAGCAACATCCGCTCCCCCGGGATCCGCGAGGCCTTCTCCAGAACATGCGCCACCCGCTTGGTATTGTCAACCGTCTGTCTGCCGGGTACAAAGCCAGCCTGGTCCGCCTCCACCAATCCGGGGAGGTGTGGACCCAGCCTAGACGCTAGAATCCCTGTATACAACTTGAGGTCGACATTTAAGAGCGAGATGGGTCGATACGAACCGCAGAGGGCCCGGTCCTTTCCCGGTTTCGGAATTACCGCGACCGTCGCCCTCAGGAGATCCGGTGGGATGGCTCCCGGCTCGGAAAAGGAATTAAATAGCCGAGTAAGGACAGGGGCCACAGCCGTGCAAAAAGTCTTGTAAAACAAAGACGTGTACCCGTCCGGGCCCGGGGCCTTACCATGCTTCAGCCGCGCGATAGCGGAAATCACTTCCTCAACATGGATATCCCGCTCCAGGTGGTCCGCCTGAGCCGGATCCAGCACCGGAAGGGTCACCGACTCCAAATAGCCTTCGGCGTCCCGTGGCGCGGAGGGCTCCGCAGCATACAGCGCCTCGTAGAAGCCGCGGAAAGATTCCGCTACCTCTGCGTCCCCGGAGACGACCACCCCGTCCGTGCCCGCCAGTTCCTTCACGACGCCACGCTGCTGCGTGACCCGGAGCCGGTGTGCTAGGAGCTTGCCACATTTGTCCCCCCCAGTGTAGAAGGCATGTTTCAAGCGCAAGGCGGCATACTCCGCCCTATCAAGATCCAGTGCCGAGAGGAGTTTCCTCGCAGCCTTCAACTGCCTCCACACCCTCGGCGCCCCCGTGCGGCGGTGGACCTGCTCAAGCTCCCGGACCTGAACGGTCAGCTCGTCCCTCTTCCGTTGCCGCTCCCTATTTTCGGCTGCGGAGATAGAGATAAATTCCCCCCGGAGGACTGCCTTCAATGCCGCCCACTGTGTCGCCTGCGAAGTGTCGGTGTTGCTATTGTGAGTTAGGTAGTCCTGTATGACCTCCCCGATGCGCTGCACTACAGACTTTTTGTGTAAAAGGGTATCCCGGAGGCGCCACACCCCCCGAGAGGGGGAGGCCGCCGGCCACTGGAAAGTGCCGGTGACTGGTGAATGGTCAGACAGGGTCAGGACCCCGATGTCCGCCGCCGTGGCAGCGGCACGCATCGGTCCACTCACCAGAAGGTAGTCCAGCCGTGAGTAGGTTCGGTGTGCGTGTGAAAAGTAAGAGTAGTCCCTATCCGTGGGGTGCATGGAGCGCCAAAGGTCGTGTAAGTCCATTTCCGCAATCCGGGCCTGCACAGCCCGGGACAGTTCCCCCGTCTGCGGGAAGCGCTGCGCCGATCTGTCCATCACAGAATCGAAGACAATATTAAGGTCTCCCCCCAAAATGACGTGGCGGTCGGGAGAAGCAGTGACATCCACCAACACTGAGTCTAGGAAACGCTCTTGGTGGTCGTTTGGGCTATAAACGGAGCCGACCGTAAACGCTATGCCTCCTAAGCGCATGCGGTACGCGAGAAGCCTCCCCTTCTGTTCAGCACACTTATACAAAACCTCCCCCCTAAAGGAGCTCGCTAGAAGAATGGCTACCCCCGCCGTCTTGTTCGCTGCCGAGGAGAAGAACTGGGTAGGGAACTTAGCAGAGCGCAGCCTATGGCAATCCCGGGACAATAAGTGGGTCTCCTGCAAAAGGCAAATGTCCGCCTGCGTCCCCTCCAGCAAAGATAAGATCGCTCTGCGCTTCACGGGGTTATTCAGACCCTGAACATTAAGGGTCACTACCTTTAAGGCCGACATTCCTCTCGGGGATCGGGAGCGCCGTGCGATGGGCAGGGGATCAGCGGGTGGGGCGCGCGGGGCAGCCGCGCAGGACAAGCCAAAACAGACCAAGCGTGGGCATGGACAACATCGGACGGGACCTCCCCAACCCCAGAACAACCCCTACACCCACCCAAAACACAACCCTGGCAACTAGCCAAACGCAAGCTCAAACACCCCATTGTCCCAGTCAAGCCCCAAAACGGGCAAGTCCGTAGAAAAGAACGAAGTGGACGTCCAGCCACTCACCTCCATCCGCTCCCCCCCGACCCCCCCGCCCCGTACCCAGCATTTAAAGAAGCTAAAGGCATCTCCCCCCGGAGTGAGTGTTAGGCCGTCAAGGCCACGCCGGTGGAGCCGGCCGAGTCCCTGGCCGCCGCCCTCAAAGCGTCGGCCATGTCCGCCCTGATGGTAGGGGAATCAGGACGCCCTGCACTGGCCGCTGATCGTCGCCTCGCCGATCTCCGCCGGCTCCGTCTCTCCGAGGGCCTCCACGACGGTGAAGCTCCTTCCTCCTCCGCCGCCGTAAGCCCCAGGACTCCACAAATGTCCTGCAAGGAGCGTAGCTGGTGTAGCACCCCGTTCCACCGGAAGATCAGGCGGAAGGGATGACCCCAAGAGTACGGCGTCTCGTGTTCGCGCAAAAAGTCAGTGGCAATCCTGAAGGACCTGCGTTTCTGCAGCGTGATGGCGGAGAGGTCCTGGTAAAGCGCCACCGGCCGCTCCCGGAAAGTCAGGGGTTGTTTCCTGCGGGCCTCAGTCATGATGCGTTCCTTCAGCGGGAAGTCGGGCAGGAAGGCCAAAATGTCCGGTGGAGGTGCCGATGACTGGCGCTGCCGGCCAACCCTATGTGCCCTATCAATGCCAATGGGGAAGTCCGCAGCTTCCCCCAGGATCTCTCGGAACAGGTCTCGCAGGTAGCCCCCCAGATCGGACCCCTCGTCTGCAGTCGGCACACCACGCACTCGAATGTTGTTCCTCCGTGATCTGTTCTCGAGGTCCTCAGAGTGGGCCTGGAGCTCAACACACTGCTCCCGGAGGCGGAGAACGTCCTGTTGAAGATGGACTATCTCCTCCTCCCGGCGTTGGGCCTCCGTCTCCACCGTTTCAACGCGCTCGCCAAGGCCCTCCACTTCCCTGCGCACTTCCCGGACCTCGCTGGCCACTTCCCGCTTCAGTGTCTGGAAGTCCTCCCTGAGGGAGCTAAACAGTTCCTCCATAAAGGTCCTCGTGACGGGTGGCTCCCCCCCAGTCACATCCGCCGAGGCCCGGGAGGACCCCGGCGAAGGCTGTGGTCTGTCCCGCAGTTGCTGGGCCCTGCCAAGCATGTCCGGCAGGGTGCGGTCCCCCTTCTTCGGGCCGCCTCTTCCAGACATCGCAAGCACTGCAGTCGGGCACAGGTCCAGCCGCCCCAGGGACGCCCAGCTGCTGGCAAGTGCTCGACGTGGGTGTCCCCCCACAAGCAGAGTCGCTGCGTCACAGGTGACAAAATGGCGGTCCAGTCCGGTCACCGCCAGCCGCGGGTGCCCATCCGAGACAGCAATGGAAGCTACAGTGGGGGGCTCCTCATCAGCACATCCCCCAAGAAGTCGGCCCGGCAGCAGCGGCGGTCACATACATCCACCAGCAAGGGCTCCGGTGAAGGCCAACACCACTGATCCCTCGGGGACAAGATGGCGGCAGGGCGGGGCAGGGCAGAACGACCAGGCCCGGCGACACCACCGGGGCCCCCAAAACGCACAGCAATCAAATAGGTTCCACCGCCGGTTCCAGTCTGTCACACGCAGGGGCCCAGATGGTCCGACCCCAACAGAGAGTCCGCCGTACTTCGGCCAAGGGACAGGGGCCCCGCAGTGTGAAGTGTCGCCGACACAAGTCTGAGTGCCAAAGCACCCGTCCTAAGTCTTCCGCACCGTCGGGCCCCCCCCCGCAAGGCGCTCCTTCACCCTCCGTCGAGCGACGAGCCAGATTCCCTCCAGATCGCAACTTTCAGCACCAGGCCCAGCCGCGGCGCCCGGACAGCACTCTGATGCGCTCCGCCTCTCAGGCCCTCCGTCGCTCCTCGAACTCGAGCGGACCCTTTGGGGACTTCCCCCGAGGCGATCCGAACCAAAACGGCAACAACGTGCGCACCAGGTGCTCCGCCACGCTCCTCTCCCACGCTGAGCCTCAGCGGGGGGAGAAAAGCATAAGAAAAGGGCTCAAGCTTGGCCGGGCCGGAGGAGCTACGGGAGGAAGCGTTCGCTCACCCCGCCATCTTGGCCACGCCCCCCAATGTGTACACTTTAGCTGGATCAGGTGTCATACCTATCAGAAAAGATATAGCCAAAGAATTTAAGTTTTGTCTTATGAAACTCACATTTCTTAGCATTTAAAGTCAAAACTGGGACAACCAAGATTTCCCTCTGGGATGTAAGAGTGCCATTGCTCAACACTGAACAGAGGCTGGATGTAAGCACTTAGGGCACCTGTTTGATCTTGAGGGTATTATCCCATTTGACGGGTTCGTCTGGACCTTTCCCTACTCCTGACGGATGAGTTCTTCTACTTCCAGCTCCATCATTGGGCTAGTTCCCCAGCCCTCCATCCCCACATCTCTCGTAAGCTCACCCCCTTCGGGAAATGGATAGCGCACAAGATAGACAACAAGCACCTCATCTCAGAACTCTATACCTTCCTTGCTCCACGCCCGACAGGGAGGCGCTCATGCGGACAGGCTAGATGGGAAGCAGAATTGGGACGGGACGGGTCTTTTGCCACTGGATTCAAGCAAGCCTGGTTGAATACGGCTGAAATGCCAGAAACCGGTCCTCGGAAGCTTGTTTCCGGTCCAGGGAAGGCATGGCTTGGCAGTTCGGGCTGGACTGTTCCCATGAGGCACAGGGTCAGACTGATTTGCATATGGCCATGTCTGAACTGGGGTGGCAGAGTGGGCTAAAGAACGGTGATGGATCAAACCCATATCTGTTGACTGGGTGTGAGTGTTTGATTGGTTCTGATACTCCGTCCATCACCACCCCCTTTTGTACCGCACGGGTCTTTACAGACAAGGAGTTGGACAACATTTACTATAGGGCTCACCACATGGCTTACAACACTGCGGGGACTGAATCTCATTTACTCATTTGTATAGCGCAACGAATCATCCCCAGGGGGATCTCTCAGCACATTAGAGGAATGAGTACTAGTGGGCAGGGCTTCCTAAAACAGCCAAGTCTTTAACAGTTTCTTAAAGCTGGATATCTTGGTACAAGACCGGATCTTCTCTGGTAGGTTGTTCCTGTGACTGGGAGCCAGATGAGAAAATGCCCGACCCCCCGTTTTCGCTTTGTTCATTCTATGTGAACACAAGAAATTACGGTTGCTAGATCTTAGCTGCCATGTGGATTGGTAGAGGGTAAGTTTCTTTTTGAGGTAGGTTGGACCTTGAAGACCACACATAACATCTTAACAATGGCTTGTTTCCTGATCGGAAGCCAATGAAGTTGGCTTAAGAGGGGTGCAGAAGGGGAGCATGCCGGTTTCTTAAGGGCGAGGCGAGCTGCAGGGTTTTGCACCACCTGTAGTTTGGATAGTAGGTCTTCCCTCATTCCAACAAGCAACGAATTGCCATAGTCCAGTCGACTAACCAAGAGTGACTGGATAAGGGTTTTTCTTGCTGAGAGTGGGATCCAGAGGAAGATCTTTTTTTAGCATCCTCATGGTTTCGAAGCAGGTGCCTGACAATGTCTTCATCTGCTCCTCCATTGATAGCTTATTATCAATCCTGATGCCAAGATTCTTAGCCCAATTTTTTGGGGAAGGGGCCTCTCCCAGCTCTACAGGCCATCAATCGGGGGACCATATCCCTAACAGCAGTAACTCTGTTTAGGATGAGTTGAGCTGTAGGAAGTTCTTCTTCATCCACATCGCGATGCTAGACATGCAGATTTTAAATTTTGATTGAGTAGATACAATGTCATCCTCAATGGGGACAATCAACTGTGTGTCGTCGGCAAACGAGATGGTCTCAAACCCACAGCTTCTAATGATTTCCGCCAAGGGGGCCACGTACACATTAAATAAGGTGGGACTCAGGATAGATCCCTGAGGAACTCCCTTGTCCATCAGTGTGAATCTGCATTCAAGGTGGCTTCCTACTGGTATCTCACGCCAGCGAGAATACACCAATGGGACAAAAAACACACTGAGGAATGCTGGCGGGGCTGTGGCCTGACGGGCTCCCTTTCACACCTTTTATGGCACTGCCCATGGTTGGAGAGGTATTGGGACCAGGGGCTTAACGACATTGACGCTGCATTCGACACTGAGATTCCCTGCTTTCCGGCCTACACTTTGCAGGGGCTGTCCAATCCAATCACCTTTCTGCTACGGTCGCTTATAGGCAGACAGATGGCACTAGATTTGCTTGTGGCGCGCCAGGTGATCCTAATCCACTGGAGTACTGCTACGGTGCCGGACCACTCGGCCTGGTTACATAGGCTTTGGATGATTCTGGCCATGGAATGGCTAACGATGAGTCACGATCACGAATACAAGAAACATGCCGAACTCTGGGCCCCCTTTATAACAATGCTCTTGAAGGACTTACACAAGGTCACCTGCCCCAAACTCCTACAAGTGCTGCGACTCATACCTCCTTCTCTGGATTTAGCGACCCCTACATGAGGGACTAGTAAGGCTTGGGTGGTTTCCAACGGGCTCTGCGAGACACCGCACAATCTTTTAGTGTATTTGGTACAGTTCCCCTTTTCTTTCCCTTTTCTTTTATGTTTTATTGCGGGGGTGGGAGGGAGGGTGGGTTTTTCTTATCTACTGTTTGTTTATTATGGCGGGACAGCATGCTATTGCCTTTACTTTAGGATGGTTCAGTTCTTGCTGCCTGATATGCCTCACCTTGAGTACCACCTGACTACCAAATGTTGGACTGGAAGCAGTAACGAGATACATATCTACATTGCATTGTCCTTTAGCCACCGGCCCCTGTGGTTGTAGGCGAATGGCTGTATTCAGGTGTAACAGCACCTTCCGACTAAATCAAAACTGCATCAGCAAGTAAATGACACACTTGTGTGAGAGTTGTATTTTGCTCCTTCTGTGTAGCTCCAACAACCAATATGTCATCACTATAATTAAAAGCTGTTAGGAATGACATTTCTGGTTGGCTAGGCATGCACCTAAGCCAGGCAGAGACCGCCACTCTAGTCAGGGCAAGGGAGTTCCACTCAGAAGATCACCCCTGCTCACCCCCTTGGTAGCTCCGCAGGAGCAGTCAGGCCTATCCCAGAGGCAATGTATAAAGCGTTTGCGCAACACACACACACAGCAGCAACACACTAGGCACACCACAAAAGAAACTCCACAGAAGGTTATATAAAAAATAGCCTTTGTATTACTCATAAACACATTAGAACATAATCACATATGTACACTGTGCACCTGGCACTTGATAGAACTTTACAGGGGATTATATACATTACACGGTCCACTCAAGCCACTGTCAGAACCATTAGAATGCACAGTTTGAAAAGCAACCAGTGATTACTGGCAATGGCACTTAGCATAAACACATTATGCATCAATCACATTGGGCATTACTCCTAAATCAGCAGTGCACCACAGTAACACTAACAAGGTGCACACATCACCTTAGGGCCTTACGACCCACCAGAACACAAGGTGATCCCAGGCCAATTGGCCCTCCCCAGGGGCCCGTCTTGGGATTCCTCACAATGCCCTCTGTCCACAAACGTTAGGGCTCTATAAGCATGTGGCTTTCACCGGCCCGTACTTTTAATGGGAGCGAGGGTGCAACTCACCCTTGCATCTTTTATGGAATAAGAAATGCCCCCGTCGTTGCAGCTGCCCGCAATCTGGCGGCACAGCTGTGCACACAAATAAGCACCAACAGTGTGCCGTGTCAGCCCCACTCACCGCGAGGCCCCAAACTGGCCCCCTAGCTGCCAATGCCACAGAAATAAGGCCCGTAATGCACAGGGGGGCTGGCACTGCTACCAACAGGTAGCGCATTGCCTGCGAGGGCTGGAAGACCTCACTCAGTCTCTCCCGCGTTGGCAATTCCCCCAATGGCCGGACTCATCCTCACTCCGGCGAGTCGTGCCCCAGAAAGCTGACCTGTGGCTTCTTGATGGCCACGGTCATGCCACTGCAGCCTTGCATCTTCTTCCACTTCACTGACAGATGTGTCAGCAGAGAGCCTGTGAGGCTCCGGTCCCCCCACGGGGACCGGCGAGCCTGCGAGGCTCCGTGTTGGTTGAGGCAGTCATGCGGGCTCTCCTCCTCCATATGAGGAGCCCTGACACAGTCAGGCACAATCTCGCCTGCCTTCCGGTCACGGTACAGCTTCAGTTGGGAGCTAGGCAACACCTGGCATGCCCACGGCGCTTGCGTTGCTCACGAGCGGGCGCCCTGGATCCTCATGATCCCTCGGGGCTCCCGTAAACCTAGAGGGCAGCCCTCCTCTCTCTTTGGGCTCAAGCAGGTTTAGGCAGCATGCGGGACTCTCCTCAGCAGCCCGGGAGCCCCGCCCACACTCAGGCACAGGATTGCCTGACTTCCAGCTCTGGTGCTGTTTCCTTCGGCCGGTCACGCCCTAGGTCATGCTCTTCCTGCCTGACTTTTGGTTTCGCCGATCTCGGAGCGAAGTCTCTGCAGATTCTGCGGCCCCTTTAGCTCAGCCAATGCCAAGAAAGTGCCGACTATGCGCTACTACAACACGAGCCCATGCCAGGGGCTGACGAACACAGGAAGCCTGCAGCGCTTCCAATCCCAGGTGCAGAGCTAAGCACTCCAAGTCACCAAGCACCGGGGTCTGCCCCGTCCAGCAGATTCTAAGCGCTCACAACATGCTCAGTCCCAAAAGTCCCTCAGGGAAGAGCTGGGCCCAGGCAAGCCAGCTCACAGGGCCCTCCAGCAGAGGGGCAGTCCTTGGTGGTGGTTCCTCCTGGCGCCCAGCAGCCCTCTCTTCCAGATTCAAATAAGCACAACAGAACATGTGGTCACAGCCCCAATATTTATACCACAAAAGTCTTTGTTCTGCACTGGCACAGGGCTTGGGAACCCAGTTCGAACCAGTTCTGGGGGGCACTTAACAAGTGCACAACAGTCCTCATTGACAGTGTAGAACCTGGCCCCAGACACACCACAGGGGGGCGGAGCCAGCATTGTACAAGGCAGGCACAGATCTATTCAGGGCCAGGGGTTACTCCTCCCACTACTCCAAATGCAGATTGGCCTATTCAGCCTAGTGCTGACTCACCCAGCCCCTCTGGAGCCACTGCACCCCCCCAGTCCCTGTCACTCCAGAGCCAGACATGCAATAGACAACAGGCAGGCACAAAGATACATAGCACACAGAAATGCCCACCTCTAAAAGTGTAATTTGTTAAAATAGTGACAATAAATCTGCGCACACCATTATGCAGCATTTAATACCACTATTCCAAACATACCAAACTTGATCACGCCACTCCTCTAATATCAGGAGTTATCACTGACACACATATCAGGCAATCCCCAATGCATTCCTATGAGAGGACAGCCTCACAGTAGTGAGAAACCAAAATGGCTGTTTGTCACTACCAGGACATGCCACACAGTTGAGGCACGTGTCCTTCCTTTTACCTACAGCACACCCTACCCATAGGGCTAGCTCGGGCCTACCTTAGGGGTGATTGATATGTAGTAAAAGGGGAGTCACAGACGTGGCAACCACTTTATGTGTCACTTCACGGCATCAGTAAACTGCGCGTCCAGGCCCTGCAATAGCAGAGGCCTGAGACAGGTTTGAAAGGCTACTTTGGTGGGTGGCGAAAGCAGTGCTGCAAGCCCACCAGTAGCATTTAATTCACTGGCCCCGGGTATATGAGATACCACTTTATAGGGTACTGATAGGTAAATTAAATACGCCAAACAGGTGTAGACCAATCTTATCACGTTTACCATAGTGAGCACATGCACTTTACACTGGACAGCAATGTTAAGTGCTTAGAGTCCTAAAACCACCAACACCAGGTCAGAAAAAAATACCTGGAGGAAGGCAAAAAGTTCAGGGATGACCCTGCAAAAAAGGCAAAGTCCAACAAAAGCATTCATGACAGGCTGTATGATCCGTTAAATGACATCTTCAAAAAGCTCGGTAGCTGATAACACACCAAAATGCAGTCTTGTATTTTGGAACAGACCAATATATGACGAAAATGTAGCAATTTACCTTCAATTCTCCTCAAGTTTGTGTGGTCATGGTGGCAATGTGCGAACTTGAATATCGTTCTCTTTCGATTGCCTTGTTAGCATGACGCATATAAACACAGATGCGTAAGGCTCCGTCACTGTTTCTTTTGGGCACTACCACTATCTGTGAAACCCATGGCGTTGGACCAGTAGAACGCTCAATTATGTCATGTTTGAGTAAGGATTTAAGCTCTTTCTCAACAGCTTTTTGTAAATGAAATGCAATTCGACTGTGTCTTTGAACAACAGAATGTACGTCCTCATGAATATGCACATTGTACTTTCATAGTCTGAAGTTTTTCGAACCCATTAAAGAACGAAAGGAACTGACTATTTCATGATGAGCATTCACGTTGTAGTTCTCTGATATCAGTACCCATATGAGCAGCTGTGCTAAAACTGAGTAAACAGGTACTTGACGCAGCACCTTGAAGTACGTGAATGGGTGCTTGCACTTTTGAAGAACCAATGAAGAAGTAGAACGTTTCGTAAGATTCTCAAAGCTATCACAGAACGCAACGGAGCACCCAAAGAGGCTGTGCTGTGTTGCGTGACAGGGAGCGAGCAGGAGAGTGCCATGTTCACAGGAATATGGCACTCTACTTCCCTCCCCTAGCGCTGATTTCAGCTACTGTGCACCAGGCACACACCTGAGCGCTATAGTGCTAGAGAATGTGAGTCTATTTTAGGTTTTGTACAGGAATGGTACCCTTGCTTTACAAAATACCATGCCTAGACACACTTCAAAACGTTTCCTACTTTGTATGTGTGCTGCACAGTGCAGCACGTATGCAAAGTCAGAAAATGAAGGAGAAATAAAACATTTCTCCTTTTAATGCCTGCTTTACAGCGGAGTTCATTTTTGGCACTAAACCCGGTCTACTTATGTTAGTAGATAGAGTTTAGCATAAAGAAAGCATGGATGGTTGCATGGGGAGGCCCATTTACCACCCGTGTAACTCCCCCATGACGCAAAGTAATGCATCAGGAAACATCCTGAATTCCCCTTACCTGCCCCGATATCCTGTACAAACACTGCACTGGATGGTCACCGGCATTGGTCCTCGCTATTCTTGACATTGTTGGAGGATTAACGGGACCACTACGACCCGCGGCCCCCTAGCCCTATGAGCGGAGCGCTACGGAGGTCAGGCGCTGCTGGGTGCGGCTGACGCGACTTGCCTCGTAACATGACCCTACTATCTGGTGCGTGGTCCCTGCTTCGCTGGGCACTGCTGGCTTTGTCACCTGAGACCCGGAGCCTAACTCGAGGTGCTCGTGGTCCCCGGCCTGTGGTCTGCTACGAGACCAGGGACGCCATTTTGTACTAGACGGACCGCAACGGATTGCCCCGATGCGGAGGAGCTGTGAGACGAGTGCCGCCTAGCGGACCACCGTGAGCCCTCACCTGGAGGTGGTGGGCGAATGCTTGTGCCCCCCTCCGGCCCCCGCTCAGATACTGGAGCGCGTGGAGTGCCCTGTGTCTGGACTCGTGGACCTGTGGGTCTCAGTCCGTGGAGTGCAGAGGATTTGGGGCCGCCATTTTGAGACTGGAGTGTCCCGATGGGCTGTACTGAAATGGAGAGCGCTTTGTGTCCTGCAAGTGCCGGACGGACTACTGTGGTCTCTCACTTGCAGGCGCAGAAGGTACGTCTGAACCCCCCCAGTTCCCTCTTGATCCTAAAGTGGGGGAGGTGAACTGTGTCTGGGCCCTTGTGTGCACTGACGTATTCAAGAGGGGCCCCACAGACGACGCGCACCCTCCCCCGATGAGCCATGCTTGACTGCATCTCCCTGGGGCCTACTGGAGGACACGAGTGTCGATACTACTTATGGCGCCAATTAGCTGATTTGAGCTCCTTATACTCTGGACTCGCTGTAAACATAATAGAGTGCATGACGCCTTGCCAATACACAATCGCTGTTGCAGGGGTTGGCAACACGGGGCACCTTGAACTCAACAAGACACGTGTGTTTGCACTAGCTATCTTGGTCGTCTCAACCACTTATCTACACGTCTCATTTTGCACCCCACGGAGATACTGACCCGCTTCCCAGCCCCCTGGCCCCCCTTTCCTCTTTCCTCTCCTGGGGACTTGTTTCTTCTCTATTGGACTTCTGTAACTCTAACTATTGTAACCATGTGCCCTTTACCAAAGCACTCCTTCTCCCCTTGTTGGGGAGGGATCCAGCATGTATACCCTGGAGTCTCAGAGACCCGTCTGAGAGAGGCCACAGTGTAAAGGGAGCCACACTCATTTCCTCTGGGATCACAGCACACCGGACGTTGGACACTGTTTTTTCTCGTCTCCCGGTTGTGTTTCTTTCACCCACCCCTCCTCTTTCCCTCTTTCATTCTTTGTCTACCTCCCCTGCTTCTATCCCCTCTCCCCTGAATCTTTCCCCTTACCTGCTTTTTCCCTTACGTATCTTTTCGACGCATGTAACTATGCTCCAGCAACTTGTAACTATGCTCTGAAACTGTGTAACTTGTAACTATGTAATTTGTAACTATGCTCTGAAACAATGCTCGTCCTCATGTAAAGCGCTCTGATATCTCCGGGTCTAGCCAGCGCTATATAAAACTTTTCAAATAAATAAATAAATAATGCAAAGCAGCATTTTGTGCTGCTTTGCGTTACTTTTTTATACCGAACATTGCTAATACCAGTTAGCGTTGCTTTGTTAATCCTCAACTAAGTTTAGCGTCGGGTAAGAGTTACAAAAGTAACAATAACCCGATGCTAAACCTTTGAGAATCTTAGCTGAGGACCGTAGAAAGTGTCATCTACAATTTCATGCGAAAATAACGGCTTACACCACACTCTACCACCGTCATTGCCCCAAGCAAGCTGTATGTTGGGCGGACATTGACAGATACCATTTTTCATCACCCTGTGTGGGCCAGCTGACCAACCCAATCCCCTGGAACGCTCTGATTCCAAAAGGGCCCGCAATAATGAATATGCTTTGTGACGCAAAGCACTGCACTTTCTGCATAGGAGATAGAGTCCAGGTCAGGGATCTACATCCAGGTGGAATGTTCTGCTTACCTTTTGAAGCTGTACTATGGACAATCACAGGCATTACCGTCACCACAGTAACTGCCAGGAAAGGGACAGAGACTGCCACCCAGAACATTTCTCACTTCAGAAGAGCTTTCCCCACCCATGATAATGCTATATCCGATAGTGATGCTATAGATCTAGACTAGGGGAGAGGAGTTGGCCTAACGGCTAGAGCGATCGACCTCGAATCTGGGGAACTGGGTTCGAGTCTTGGCATTGACGGTGAACATCCTGTGATCCTGGGCAAATCACTTAGGGGATATCAGCAATGAGGAGCTAAAAAATTATCGCCACTTTTGCGTCCGTTTTCGGGCGAAAAGCGGCGATAAATGTATCACCTAATCAGCAAGGTCACGCTATCACGTGAAACCTTGCATTAGCGCCTGAAATCTGAACGCCCAGCTTTGCATCTCTAATGAGATGCAAAGTGGGCGTTCCTGCCCTGACATGACTGGAGAAATGTCGCTAAGCAACATTTCTTCTATCATCAAGCCCCACGCTATGAAGCATAGCGGCAAGAAAAGTAGCGATAACCCCTGTTATCGCTACTTTCCTTACGCCTGCTTCAAAACTGACTTAGCCATCATATCCTATGGAAGGTGGATATCATGGCTAAGTTTGCCTTGCCCTATGATCAAGCTAACGCCAAACTTTGTGAGATTATCGCTGGATTTCCAGCGATAATCTCACGTTTGGCAGTTAGCGCTAGGATTTTTATCGCATTTGAGATAAGCGTTGCTAATAGCACGCTATCTCAGCGATAAAAATCCACGTTAGCCGGTGATAATTATCCTAGCGCAAAGTGCGTTTAGCGATAATTCTCGCCGGTCCTTGATGATATGTCCCTTAATCTCCCTGTCCCTAACAAAAAAAAATTAATGTGTCATCATGTAATGCAACTGGTGCTATGTAAGCGCTCTACTACCCGGGGGCATTTTATCTAGGGACGGCGATAAATAACTCAAAGCGCGCTTAGTGCTTTTTTATTTATCGCCGTCCATCGCTGGAATTTATCGCCCTGGTAGGGCGTTATTGACAACGTGTTTCTCCAGGGCGATTAAAATTCCAGCGATACCGGGTTAATCGCCGTTTTACAGGGAGCATCGCTGGTTTTCCAGGAATGTTCCCTGCAAAACGGCGATAACCTTGCTCATTCGACCCTGTGGTCGTATCAGCATAATCCACCCCAATATTAGGGATAGGTAAGTCTGCATTTTAGCAGACGTTAGTTTTCGGTGAAAACAGCGATTTTCTCCAAAAACTAACGGCTGCTTAAATGGTGCGGCAGCCTTGTAAATATTGTGATGTGCATATCAGCGATATTTGTAAGGTTGTACTGCCCAGTGACGCCCACTTTGCATCTCATTAGAGATACAAAGCGAGGCTTGATACCAAGGCTGCTAACATGCGCTAATGCATGTTAGCACTGCCTTGTTAATAGGGCGAAAACATTATCTCCGCTCTTTTGGCTTTTAAAGCCAAAAAAGCGGAGAAAAGGCCCTTGATAATATGCCCCCCGATTCGAGTCAAGTTCGCGCTATATATAACTTTGTAAAATAAAAATAAGTACAAGCAAGTGGGAAATGCCCCCAGATCTCATGAGATCACTGGCCAGGTTGCCTCTACTACCCCTGTCTACAGTGAGTCACCGATGGCCCAACCAAGCCTGGTGCCACCAGCTGTGGTGCCATCCACACCTGGACAACACCTGGAGTTCAGGCTCCCTGAGGCCAGAGAAGCCACTCAGGAACCCACCCAGGCATGTGGCAGACGGCAGTATCACCCGAGGTCCAACCCTGATCTCTCTCAGGGTTATGCTGACTTTGTGGTTGACTGACAAGCTGCAAGTTGGCCCAAGTAATGGACAAGTGCTGATGCCAAGCTGCTGTTATAAGTTAAGAGTATGATCTTGTTGTGCCGTGTGTATGTTTTCAATTCTATGTTAAATTCGTGTTGCGTCACTGGGTGAGCAGCACCAAGGGGGATGCCCGAGGGAGGGGTAGTTTGGGCGTTCCCTGCAGGTGTAATGCAACCACAGTTCACCTGTATACGGGTGTCTTTGTCCATCATTTCAGAGTATGCCAGCAGCATATTACGGGAGTGAGGTGGCCTAACGACCCGAGCTAACATTAACAATGGGGAAACAGGTTACAGTTCCGGCGCTGGTTTTCCACCCTGTGATCTTGAGCAAAAGAATGTCTCTCCCACTGCTTAAAACTCATAACAATAATACAAATATAAAGCTATGGGGCATATCAACAAGGCCGACAACGCCGCTTTAACGGCCGTTTTCGGCTGAAAAGCGGCAAATGAATTACCTCACTAATTGCAAGGACACGCTAATAGGCATCAGTGCGTGTTTCCTCGTGTCAGCCGCCGGTCCACTAACGCCTCGCATCACATCTCTAATGAGATGCAAAGAAGGCATTTCCTCTCACAACTACATGGAAAATGTCGCTAACTGCACTACTCTCTATCAACGAACTGACCCAGGACACCCATAGCGATATAAAAAGCCGTGCTACCCGCGATTATCGCCATCAGCTAACGTCTGCAAAATTTCAGACTTAGCTATATTCTTAAAGGGAGGTGGATTCTAAGCCTAAATCCACATCTCCCTATCACCAAGGATTCCCTTAGCGCTGTAGTTGTATCGCTGGATTTCCAGCGATGTTCCCTCATTTTGCCGGTATCGCCGGATTTTCCATCGCCGTGGAAATAAACGTTGATGATAACGCGTTATTTCGGCGATCAAATCTGGCAATAGCCGGCGTTAAACAAATTTGTGCTAAGTGCGCTCTGCGATGTTAATCGCAGTATATTGATGATAAGCCCCTACGTATTTTGTGTTGTAATCTGGTCCTCTTACTAAGCGCTCCAATGCCCTTGATGCAAGATCGCTCTATATCAAACTGAAAAATGAGGAATCTGTCACTAGAGAGCAACAAAAGAATTACATTCTCATACAAGGGAAGAGGTGTGGCATGGAGGCCAGGGCGACTGACGCTGGACACTGGGGATCACAGTTCAATCACCGGCGTCAGGTCAGCCCAGCACCATGTGACTCTGGGCAACAGCTTGCTTAATCTTCCTGACGGCCCCCAGCGCCGGGATGCCTACGGGTAGCTGTGCACTTTACAAATACTGGATTTACATTTACATTCTCAGCTTTTCATCCGCCACGTTTAACTACGCGTCACTTTTCGGGGCATATTTATAATAACTGACGCATCCCTGCATATCAGCAGGGATGCGCCAGTTATTTTGCGCCCCAGCTCCGCCATCATGGATGCGCCGCATTTATAATGCGGCGCACCATGGGGCAAAAACGGCACAGATGCGTCACGCATCTGTGCCGTAAAAGTGGCGCATTGCTGGAGTTGCGTCGCAAGCGCGATGCAGCTCCAGCAAGGCTCGGGGGTGCCCTATCTGCACAATGCTGCGTCAATCCTTACGCCTGCTTCAAGCAGGCGCAGGGTTTTGACGCAGCATGGGCTCAAAAGTGACTGAGTGAAATCTTGTAGATTTCACTCAGCCACTTTTAGGAGGCGTTCCTGCGCCGGAACGCCCCCACCTGCCCTGGAACGCCTACATGTGGCGCAGGGCTTTACAACGTGACGCATCTCCCAGATGCGTCACGTTGTAAATACCCCGCACCATGGCGCAGGATTTGCGCCGCTGCTGCGTCACAAAAGTGACGCAACGGCGGCGTAAATGAGGCGCAAGTCAAACATAAATCTGCCCCTTCCTATGTTAAAAATGACGCAAAAGTGGCGCAAGGGGCTTGTAAACCTGCCCCTTAGTAGGATCTGCGCTCCCGGTCTAACGACCAAATGGTACCACTGATTTTTATGTATCCTATTATTTACCAAGTACTTTCAGATCTCGTTATAAGACCTTTCAAAAATTAGAATTTTTATCGCTTTTTCACCCATCACACAAAGTACGAGAGAAACCGCGGAAACGCTGCGGTTCGATAAAGAATTCACTTGCAAAGACTCATGAGGAAACTGATACTCAAAAACTATGAACTTCTGCATTGACAGGCCGACACCGTCCATAGTTTATGAATCTCACTTAAATATGTGCGAGAGAAAAGTAAAATTATCCCAATAAATCTTCTAGATAAATCTGTAGCTTCATTTAGGAATGAAGGACCAGGCGCTAGTGGCAGTAATGTGAAAAGGATCATGGGTATGCATATATTTTACAGAGGATTGTAGATAAGCGGATATCCTGCTTCACTTTGTCAATGTTCAGCTGTCATTCAGTACCTTGAACTGTCCTTCAACACAGAGCGAAAGTGAAGTCTCTCGGAATCACTTCTGTTGCTGCCCCTGGTGGAGGTCGAGTCTCGGCATCTGCTCAACATCCTGTAATTCTGGGCAAATCAGTTCAATTCCCTGTTCCTCAAAAATGAATTTGACCAAGTGTAATGCAAATGGTGCAAAAAGTATAGCGCTCCGGTAGGTCCGCTGAGAGTGGCACAATTTTAATAAAAGCAAACAAGTACTGGCAAAGCCAGTGGGTTTGGCTTTGGGGTTGTGCAATGTTTTATTTTTAGGTCTCGCCTACGCAGTCTGCATGCGCTGCAAGGAAAATGACCTTTAGCCTTCGGCACAGCTTTGGGGGCAAAAACGTGCACACGTTGCATTGCTTCCAATGGCAACGCGAGCACGTCTGGCGGTTCCCTTGCGGGAGCGAGCTTTCAAACCATATGTTTGTAATTAACTCGCTCGCTCCCGCAAGGGAAACTGGCGCAGGCCCCCTTCTCTCCCCCTGCTGCCTCCTTTCAGCGCGAGGCGCGCGCGCTTGTTGTGAGTTGGTTGGATCTTAAATGATGGCAGACATTCCCACAGCAATGCTAACCAACGTGCTAAAGAAACCACACAAAGGAAAAATGGGGCATATTATCAAGAAACGGCGTTAAAATTATCGCCGCTTTAGCGGCAGAAAACTGGCGCTAAAGCAGCGATAATGGGCTTGATAATATGCCCTTGAGAATTCCCATATAAGCAAATGTTCTGGTGTCAACATGGGCTTCTATTGGAATTCTCTGCGGCATATTATCAAGCCCATTATCGCCGCTTTAGCGGCAGTTTTCTGCCACTAAAGTGGCAATAATTTTAACGCTGTGCTTGATAATATACCCCAATGTTCTTTAAAAGTGCGTGTTTAAAAGGAGCTGCTGCTTCTCAAAATAGAACAGACTAACATAGCAGGATTTCTTTCTCTACTCTGCACAGTACCTGAAGGATGTAAGAAACAGGCACTGCTTCTGCAAACACATAGGTGGTGACGCAGGCCCCTAAACGCTCCCACGTCAATGGTTTCAGGAGCGAGCAGGTGATATGAAGATTACGTGGGCTTATGATAAAATTCTGGGTGGAGGCGGGGCTGTTCCCAGGCCCTGTGGGGTAATGTTCACCTATGAGGTGACAGTGAGTATGCTGCCTTCCCGGTATAACCTGTTCGGCCCCCCTCCTGCCGCGGCCACTCCATTAGAAACAACCACCGGGGAGTTGCCTGGACAGGTATGGGCAGCGGCCAGCGTGGGAACTCTCGTTTGGGAATTTCTCTCTAGTTTTCAGTCCAAAACCCCCAGCAGCCTTGGAGTGAGGCTGGCATGGGAGTTCCCCGGAGAGTGGGGATAGGGCTCAGGAATCTGGAAACTGCTGCACCCCAGGAGCACGAATAAGTGATAGCTGCGATTGAGCGTGGGTGGCACCCCAACCCGTGGTCTGTTTCTCATACACACCTGTGCTGTTATCAGACGCTGAGTCGCACTGAGTGTATTCCTGGGCATCTCTGACCCAGTCTAATGGCTCTGGCACCAGGTTAAGACCTCTAGACAGCCTAGTGTGATCTTGGGCACATGCCCGTGTGCCAGTTGTATGCCAAACCCCAGTCTGTCCTGTAGTCACACATTATGCATGAAGCAGAACACAAAGCAGCTCGAGGACTTTGTAAAAGTAAGCGGTTCTGGAGGACACGCTGTATATTTGGAGTTCCCTGATATGGAATTTATTTTTACAGCATTAAAAACAAGCATTAGCAAAGCCAATAGGGTTTTCCTATGCGTGATCTATTGGCTTTGTCAATTTTTAAAAGAATGTTTCACAGTGGTGCGAGCTGCTGTGCTACATAACTTAAAGTTTAAAAAAAACAAGCATTGGCATAGCCAATAGGTCTCGCCTTTGGGACCTTATAAGTGTTTAGGCATGCAACACTTTATGTTGTTGCACCAAGGATATTGTGCTGGATCACTAAACACTTATAAGGTCCCAAAGGCGAGACCTATTGACTATGCCAATGCTTGTTTTTAAAGGTTTTTTATTGCGAGCATATACCACAACTATTAAAAGAAGCAAAAAAGAATTCTCGCTGCCTAAAAGTAAAAGCCACATGCTTGCAATTAAAAATGTTAATGTTAATGTGCACCTTGCTGCACTGCACTGCACCACTGGGAAAGGGCAGGGTTGCGCCTTATTTGAGGCATACAGCACATTCCTGGCTTTTCTCCCAGCGCTGGCGCACAATGGGCTGCCTAGCGCCAACGCAGGCACACTTGAACCGCTGTGCAAGAGTGCCTGTGTTGTCGGCAGGATTGTTTTTGTGCAGGAAGGGCTTCCGCTTTCTCTGAGTGCGGCACATAGAAAGAGGAAACAACAAAAAAAAATAAACATATTTCTCCTCGTTATGCCTCCTGGGGAGGCGTGCCTTTTTGGCACATTTCCAGGTTTGCAAGGTCTTGTAAATCCTGGGAATGTATCAAGAGCCATGAGAGTTGCATGGGCACACCCACGCAACACCCATGGAAAGCATACCCAGGGCAGAGCAACGCAATGCAGAAATTTGTGCTGCATTACGCTGCTCCATATTTTTGGAGCCACGGAAAGTGGCTTTGCGTGGCTTCAAAAATATGACTTATGGTTTGCTTTGCTCTTGCACCACATTTCGTGGTGCTAAATCGACGCAAACCGGGTCATAAATATGGCCTTTAATGCACATCGTAGGAAAATATGACTCACGTTGTGCTATGAATTACTATAGGCTGATGGCATAATATAAGCATACAGGGATGATTAAACAATATAAAAGGATGGGTCCGACGAGGCCTAAGATCCCAGGATATATTAAAAGGTGCAGAAGATACCATTTGTGGGGTTCGTCATGAGACGTTGTCGACAGCCAGAATTGAGACAGGGAGCTTTGTGTGAATGGGACATTTGTAATTAATGTGGTGGACCTTTTTGCGCAGAAGGTAAAATTATACTGATGAGTGAATTCCTGCTGTGCAAGGTTTCATTCATGAATGTATGTGTTCTTGGGTGATTGAATTATATCGATCTTTTAGTGGAGCAGACAACTATTGTTTTGTATAAGAAACTTAGTGTGGAGAAATTGCGAAGGAGGGTGAACTACTGCGAGGAGTGAGAGTAACGTCATATTGTGCAGTGCTGTGATAGACCGGTTGGTGTAAAGCTGTGCTGGGATTGCTTTAAACCGTTTCTTAGATGCTGGACTGCTGTTGGTGATCGTAATGTCGTGGAACGTTAAAAAAAATCCTGAATTTGATTAGAGTTGAGTTTGTTGAAATAAGAGGCTGAAAAATTAAATGTTTTAAAGCAATATGAGATATGATGCGAGGAGATGTAAGGGTGTCTACTAGAGTTGGTGAGGAAGCACCACAGGAGGATACGCCAGCACATTATATGGTGACAAAAGTAGAGCTACATACTATTATTTGGCTTAAAAATTGGCACAAGATCATAGATAAAGTAGGTGCCTTTATGTTTCCCCACTTTGGTACTTTCAATTTGAGAATAGATGACCACTTGAGAGGAATATTATTTGTAATGAAACTATTACCTATACCCACACAATGGGAAGCATTTAATTCATGGGAATGTGAGTCACATGCAAAACAAAGAGATAAACAACAAGAGAGGATGACAAAGGTGATGTGTGCATAAACAGAGGCGAGATGGGATGATCAACCGAAGAGATGGAGAGTAGATATGATTGAGGGAGCAAGATTGTACCCCGCCATAACAAGCAAGGGAAATGAGGATGGGAAAAGTAGAAGAGAACAGAGAAAGGAGGGAGATGCAGACAGCGATAGTGATGCCAGTGATAGTCTTCTGTATGGTTTGTTGGCTGAACTTCCACCTCATAGAATCAGACGCAAATGGAAAGTGGAAAAACGTAAACATAACTGACACTTCTGACTGTGCTTCGGCACAAGTTGCTCCTGGTCCTGTGGTCGTAGGGGTTATATCAACGGGGGGAAGACAAACTGTAATCCCGAGAAACAAGATCACTAATTTAACTTCTCAGGTGAGAAACATTTGGGAAGCCCCAGCTCCCACATTTGTGTCAGGTGTCTGTAGGTTTGTGAACATGGTAATTGACTGAAGAATCTGTAAGATGTCACAGGCCTCCTTTGTGAACTTACCAAATCCACTAGAACATGGGTTTGGGGGAAGAGCAGGAAGAGGCTTTCAGAAACACCAAGGAAGCTTTGACTGCTGACACAACACTGGTATACATTGACCCTAAGATGGACTCTCATCTAGTGGTAGGTGCTAGCCCCACAGAGCTCGGAGCAGTTCTAGCACAGTGTCAAAAGTGCAGAGAATGATCCCTGGTTGAGTATGTGAGCCGAACACTAACGCCGATGGAACAAAGATACTCTCAGATAGAGCAAAAGGCCTTCACAATATATTGGGCATGCCAGCACTTTTACATATACTTGTGTGGGCATCCTTCTACCATCTTCACAGACCATAAACTTCTAATTCCATTGTTCAGGGGTCCTCATCCACACCACCCTGAGGATCGAGAAATGGATTCTGCATCTGCAGGAGTTCAACTTTCCTGTTGAGTATCAGCCAGGTACTCGCAACCCTGCTGACTTTTTGTCTTGCCATGCCCAACCTGTCACCGCCTCCAAAGCTAATGAAGCGCAGGACAAGGAAGAATATGTCTGACTTGTGGTCAACAGAGCCAAGCCCATCCCCATGTCCCTCTCACATGTTGTGGAAGCCACAGAGAGGAACGATTGCCTGCAAATTGCCATCCAGGAGGTGCTAACGGGAGATTGGGGGTCCCTTTGTTGGCCCTCAGCACATCACACCGAAAAGGCTAAGTTAACCCTTCACTCACTGCACCATGTCCAAGAAGAACTGTCTATCACAGACGACGGCTGCCTTATGCAAAGACCAAGAATAGTTCTCCCCAGCAGTCTGAGGCAGCGACCCGTCCTCCAAGCTCACGGAGCCCACCAAGATGTAGTCGAATCTTAAAATAGGCTGAGGAGCAAAGTCTGGTTTCCAGGCTTCGATCGGCGAGCAGAAGAGGTGATGATAGATTGCCCTGCCTGCAAGCGAGAAGCCAGCCTGAACACTGGCACCAGTCATCACTGAGGAAGGGCCTAACGCTCCCTGGCAATGGGTCAGTGCGGATTTTGGAAGTCTGTCTGATGGGTCTTATGATAATCCTCATGGATGATTTCTCCCAGGTATCCCGAAGCAGAGATGGTGCCGACCACCTCTGTTTCAGAAGTCATCCCATAGTTTCACAAAATGATGGCCAGTCACGGACTGCTTGGAAAAATTTGCACGGATAATGGCCTGCCTTTCAGCAGTTATGAGAGGACCAAATATCTAAGGGCCATATTAACAACGGCCAGCGATAATTATCGCTGGCCGTGCTTAGCGATAATTATATTATCGCAAGCTATCTCTGGTATTTATCACCCTGGTAGCGCGTTATTAACAACGCGTTACTCCAGGGCGATAAAAATTCCAGAGATAGCGAGGTTATCGCCCTTTTGCAGGGAACATCGCTGGTTTTCCAGCGATGTTCCCTGCAAAAGGGCGATAACCTTGCTGATACGACCCACAGGGTCGTATCAGCATAATTCACCCCCTATGTTAGGGATGGCTAAATCAGGATTTTAGCAGACGTTAGGGTTTGGCGAAAATGGCCATTTTCGCCAAAATCTAATGTGTGCTAAAGTCATGTGGGCTGCCTTGTAAATATCGCAATGTAAACATCAGAGATATTTGCAAGGTAGTCCATCTTGGGTATGCCCAGTAACGCCCACTTTGTATCTCATTGGAGATGCAAAATGAGGCGTTGGGAAAAAGGGTGCTAACATGCGATTATGCATGTTAGCACCCTCTTGTAAACAGGGCGCTGGTTTTATCTCCGCTTTTAGATAAAGCCCTTGTAATTATGCCCCTAAGTTCCAGAAACGCCAAACTTCACCGTTTAATATCCCGATGGCCCCAAGCCAATGGAGAAGTAGAACATTTTGTAAGAACATTCACGAAAGCCATTAACGTTGCAGTGGCAGAGACCAGGACCCAGATTCTCAAAGCTGTCACGGAACGTTGCGTAGCACCCAAAGAGGCTGTGCTGTGGTGCGTGACAGGGAGACTGCAGGAGAGTGCCATATTCCCAGGGATATGGCACTCTCCTTCCCTCTCACTAGCACTGATTTCAGCTACTGTGCGCTGGGCACACACCTGAACGCTATAGTGCTAGAGTATGTGCCTGAGTCTAGTATAGGTTTTGTGCAGGATGGGTACCCTTCATGTATAAAATACCATGACTAGACACACTTCAAAGCACTTATGCAAAGTCAGAAGATAAAGAAGAAATGAAAACATTTCTCCTTTTAACATCTGTTTTACAGCAGATTTGATTTTTGGCACTAAACCCTGTCTACTTATGTTAGTAGATAGGGTTTAGAGTCAAAAAGCATGCGTGGTTGCATGAGAACGCCCATGTACCACCCATGTAACTCCCCCTCGAAGCAAAGTAATGCAAATCAGTGCGTTACTTTTCCATACAAAACAACACTAATACTGATTAGCGTTGCTTTGTTAATCCCCAAATAGGTTTAGTGTTGGGTTAGAGTTACAAAAGTAACACTAACCCGATTCTAAACCTTTGAGAATCTGGGCCCAGGGACATAGAAAGTGTCATCTACAATTTCTTGAAAAAATAACGGCTTATGCCACACTCTGCTACCAGCATTGGCCCAAGGAAGCTGTATTTTGGGCGAACTTTGAGAGATACCATTTCCCATCACCCTCTGTGCGCTTACCAACCCAATCGCTCTGATTCCAAAATGGCCCTCAATAATGAATATGCTTTGTGACGATCTCATGCAAAGCACCGCACTATCTGCATTGGAGATACAGGGATCTGCATTGGAGATACAGGGATCAACATCCAGGGTCATATGTACAGGAACTTAAAACCGCCGCAGTGTGAAATTTGTTGACGTTACAGCAGCTTTTTTTAATCGCCTTATATAGAAAGTGCCGCTAACTGCAATTAGAGGCACTTTTCCAGCATAAACGTGAATTTTTTAGATCGCCACTTCTGTTAGCGGGACTTAATGAAAATGAGATGCAAGGTAGGGGTTCCCGTGCAAAAACTGCCGCTAACCCCACTTCATGATATTTACAATGAAATCCCCATACGGCGAGAACCTCCCAAAACTGCAGCTAAGTCCAGTTAGAGGCAGTTTTTAAGACAACAACTGGTCTTCAAATTGGTGCAAACACTTGGGTCCACATATTAGATGTTTGGGTGCTGGACAGCGCTGCAAGGAACATTGCTGCGCTGCCCTGCGCCAAAACAAAAGGACAGGGATGCACCCTATCAATAAGATAGGGTGCCTTCCTGGGCCCCATTCATGAAAAGTGTTGCATCGCTGCGACAAAACAGTGTTGCAACAATTTTCACTGTGCCCTTGTTGCGACACCAAGGATGCACCATATTCAATGTACGGCGCTCCATGTCGCAATCTATGACAGATACGTCTGGAATCCTGACATATCTGGCAGCGCTAAAGTCATGCATTGCTACAGTTGTGTTGCAAGCACGACACCAATCCAGCAATGCATGGGGCCAGCCTATTCCTATGGCACTACGTAACCCTTATGCCTGCCATGAGGCAGGCATAATGTTTTGACGCAGTGGCGTCCTAGAGTTATCGCAGTGAAATTTGAGAGACTTCACCGCGCCAATCCCACAAGGCTTTTTTTCGTGGGAATGCCCACCCTGCATACATCGTAGGTATAATGTAGCACAGGGCTTCACAAGGTCACGGATATGCCTAGATGCGTCACTTTGTAAATACGGCGCAATGTGGTGCAAGATTCACGCTGCAAGTATGTCAAGAAAATGATGCACCAGCAGCGTTAAACTGCCGGAAGTAACTCAGGGTTAAGCCCCCTGTCTTTTTCCCCTATGATGGCGCACAATGTCTGCCATGAGCCAACGCAGGCACCCTTGCGCCATGGTGCAAGGGTGACTGTGTTGCGCAGTTGATCGATGTTGTGGCTCAATCTGTACTCGAGACGTCTGCAGGTGCATCTGGACTAGTGGAGGACGGGAGTTAACCAGTTTGCCTTCTTGAAGTATTGTTTGCCTGGTCTTGCCAGGGTGTCGGACCAGTTGGAGATCCATCGGTGGAGGTTGCATGCTGGGCTGTTGGCGTCTGTAAGCGGTGGCAGAGTGGTGGTGCTGAGTGAGTTGATGAAAAGTTCTTTAGTCGCCTTGATCCAGCTGCGACGGGGGGGCCATGATGGCGGTAGTGTACGGTGGGCATGTTGAAGGCATTATTTATATAATGATGGTCGGTCCAGGAGAGTTCAGTGGTGTGGCTGTAGTTGAAGTCCCAGCTGGCGGAGAAGACAGGCTCCATCGTGTGTCTGGCTATGTGGGTTGGTACGGTGACTAGCTGCTTGAGTCCGATGTTGGTGAAGTTCCCCAGGAGGGGGGTGGTGTTCTGGTCACTGGGGTTGTCCAGGTGGAACTTGAGGTCTCCGAGTAGGATGTAGTTGGTGAATGGGAGAGCCTGGGGGGCGATGAGGTCTGCAATGGCATCAATGAATGGGGGTTCATGGCCTGGGGGGCCTGTAGAAGATGGTGCCGCAGAGGGTGGTGTTGGGGTTGGTCGGTTCTGAAAGTGAAGGTATTCCATGGTCACTGTTGGGTCATTAGAGTGTGTGGTCAGTCGGAGTGTCCTTTTGTAGACGATGACAATGCCTCCTCCTGGACGGTCGGGGTGGTCCTTGCGGGTGACTTTGTAGCTGTCTGGGATGGCGACGGTGATGTCCAGTCCGGAGCAGAGGTTGGTCTAGGTTTCCGTGAAGAAGGCGATGTCTGAAGAGGTGGCATTGAAGAGGTCCCAGATTTCTGTGGCGCATTTGTGGAGAGACTGCACATTGAGAAGGATGCAGTTGAGCCGGTCGGGTGTGCTGTTGCTCTGCTGGGTGGCAAGAGGCCCTGGTGTGCTGATGTGGCAGGAGGTGCATTTGCAGTTTCGTCAGGCGCTGGATGCCAGGGTATTCTTAATTTCTTCAGTGATGCTAGATGGCAGGTGGCGTGGCATCCAGGGATGAGGGCGAGGAGGGTGCTGGCGTTGTCGCAGTACAGTGCCCGAGAGGCAGGGTGTCTGGTGCTGGGCACAGTACAGGGGCGGACAGACGCAGACAGGCTAGCCTTTGGCTTACCTTCAATCAATCAATCAGGGGTTTATATAGCCCGCTACTCACCCGAGAGGGTCTCAAGGCGCCTGGGGGGAGGAGGGGGCAGCTCCGGATCAGTCGAAGAGCCAGGTCTTGAGGTCCTTCCTGAAGGTGAGCAGGGTTGGGGAGCGTCTGATGTACACGGGGAGCTCGTTCCAGGTCTTGGCGGTGATGTAGGAGAAGGCTCTCCCGCCTGTTCTGTTTCTGCGGATGCGGGGGACCTCTGCCAGGACGAGGTCGGCAGAGCGGAGGTTCCTATTGGGCACGTGGAACGATACTCTCTCTTTGAGGTATTTGGGTCCGATGTTGTAGAGGGATTTGTAGGCGTGGGTGAGGAGTTTGAAGGTGACCCTTTTTTCTTGAAGGCGAACCAGTGGAAGTCTAGCAGGTGTTGGGTCATGTGTTCGTGACGAGGACGAGTCTGGCCGCGGCGTTCTGGATGGTCTGGAGTCTGTGTAGTAGAGATCTGTTGATTCTGGCTTACAGGGCGTTGCCGTAGTCCAGTCTGCTGGTTATGAGTGCATGGGTGACGGTCTTTCTGCAGTCGGGCGGATCCACTTGAAAGTTTTGCGGAGGATGCGCAGGCAGTTGAAGCTAGTGGAGGCGACGGCGTTGATCTGGCAGTTCATGGAGAGGGAAGATTCAAGGATGATGCAGAGGTTGCGTGCGTGGTCAGTAGGAGTGGGTGGGTTCCCTTCGGTGCACCAGTGGCACGCCCGCTGCGCATGGCAGCACAGCATCCGCCATTAAGTGCTGCTGCAGGGGGGCTGGAAAGCTGGGAGGCGGGAAACGCAGGAACAGGCGTGGAATCGCAGCAGCAACAAGGGAGAGGATAGGGAAATAAGAACTGCAAAAAAGCGCAGGAAAAACAAAGTCAAACAAAGCAAAGATCAAAAAAGACAAAGGTAAAAAAGCAACGGAGAAGAGCAGAAAGATGAACAGGAACAGCAGAAAAGAGGGACATGAGGGCAATCAAGCTGCAGAGCAGTGATGCTCTACCACTGGAGCACCAGGGATGAGGCGTAGGCAGGAACCTGGAGGTGGGGGAGGGAATCAAACACCTGACCTATGGGTCAGAGGAACCAGTAGCAGCAGATGCGGACAGCAGCAACCAGATGGCGCAGCGCTGTGGGAAGAGGAAATCCCCTATGTTTTAGTTCCCCGTACACCCAAAAGCAAACTAACAGGGGGTAAGGAAAGGAAGCACCACCCGGTTGCCTCTCTCGATCTAACAGTGGCAACCGGATTCCGTGTTCCCCAGTAAGTAACGGTGGATCAAGCTGCATACCCAAGGGCCTGGGTGTAGGACTTGGCCCTTTTTGGCTAAAGTTCCTTAAACTTTTTGTTTTCCCCCTAGACCTTTTTTCTGACATGGTGGTTCCAACTTAGATGCTTTGGGTACTTTGCCACTGCTGATCAGTGTCAAAGTGCAAATGCTCCCTGTATAAAGTATAATGGTAATTGGTTGTCCATGATTGGCATGTTTGCCTTACTAGTAACGTCCCTACTAAAGTGCACTATGTGTGCCAAGGCTGGTAATGCAAATGCTACTAGTGGACCTGCAGCACTACTTGTGCCACCCACACCAGGACAGAATGGGGAGGCTGTGTAATATGTTTTAGAGCCTATCTTCCCAAAGGCTTAAGATGGAGACATGAAGTTTAGTATGCCTGAACTCACAATGTTACCAATCACACATCTTTCTATGATGGGGGTTTTTGCATTATGTGTTTATAAGCCACTTGGAGTTAAAGTGAGTCTCAGCGACACTGTGTGCATGTTCTTCGTGCAGCCTGAGACCTTCGTGATGAGTGCCCGGTGATCGTGCACCCGAAGCTCAAGGGAGTCTAAGCAACGCTGTGTGCTAGTGCCCTGTGGCAGCCTGAGATCTTCGTAGCAGTAGCAGCCCGGACTGGCAAACCCGGAGGAGCTGAGCCGCCGGCCTGAGCCCGCCGTTGCCAATTCCCAAAGATTTCATCGCAGGCCCAAGTTGCTGGAAGAGGAGAGGAGAGTGAGGTCGCACCCTGCCAGGTAACGTGTGTCGACGCCTGGGGCAGGGTGCGGGCTCAGAGGGAGTCGCTCTCGACCTCTCTCTCATTCCGGCAGCGCGAGCCTCTGCTTCAGCTCGTATCGCAGCCCGTTCTGGCCAAGGGAGTGGCAGTACCGGGGCCGGAGTGCAGAGCTGCACTTTTGCATTACTTTTTCATTGCAAAGTGCCTGATTCTAGCATTACGAACTGCATAACATTGTATTAGGACTACAGTGGAATGTTTAGAAGTGCTCATTAATATCACTAGAACTTACAAGGGCTGGCTGGCCTAACAACCAGCCATAAGGAATATTACACATACTCATATGTTAGATTTATATTGTGTGGTCTAATCGTATATCTTTTTATATCAAATTTTTACTTGTTTTTTATAAAACTCGTGTGGAGTCCATTTGTGTTGTCATCATTGGGTTGTTGTGAGCGTGGTTGCAAATACTTTACACATTTGCCTTGAAGATAAGCCTGGCTGCTCGTGCCAAGCTACCAAGGGGGTGAACGGGGGCTATCTCAGAAGTTGTCCTTCCTTTTCCTGACGTGGAAACGCAGATCCCTATTTGGCCTAAGGTACCTACCTCAGCCAACCAGGGATCCTGGGTCTAACACTGGGCCAGAACCCGCCTGTGTCCCTGGCACCCACTGCCACCAATGGCCAATCTCAGCAACTTGAGCCAGTTAGTGGAGTCCTTCACCAGTTTTGTGCTGTGCCCTTAGTGATGTAGGTCAGCTGCAGCGCAGGGATTGTTCAAGGGATGTTGTGCGTGACCCACAGGTGCTAGGCCTGGGCCCCATTCGCCCCCGGGCCTCCTCCGCTACGCGTCCCACCTTCTCCTCACTTGGACATTGACACCGGGGCTCAATACGCTGCACTCTCTCCAAATCGGTGACTCAGCCAGCAGGAACCCCAGCCAGGTGGGATTTCACAAGCCTGGGTACAGCAGTCACCGCCAAGTCTGATGGGGAACCTCTCGATGCAGGTGATGCAACAGGGCTGCCTTAAGCGTGAAGTTGCAGCACTCCCGTCACACAAGTTTGATACAGCTCTTGGGCCTCACCCTCGACAGCCTCCGGCCACCGCAACATCCTCTGGCCTGTGATGCAGAGAAGCACGGCCCACCATTGGTAATCTCCGCAGTGCACCCTGGTGTAGTGGTGGCGCCAGGTATGCAATGCAGACCTCCCTACGTTGATGTGCAGGAGCACCTCTACCGTTCACAGCTCCAAGGTGCGCCAGGTGGTTTTCTCACAGGTTAGCAACCTGTCTCCATGCAACCTGCCAGACTTTACCACCAGGTAAGGGCGATCACCGACACCTCAATGTCTACCGCCATGGCCCAGCAACTCCACAGCACCTCTGCCTCCCACCATGGGTCACAGACGCACACCCAGTGAGGCCTCCGGGTCCCGGGGACTGTCCCCGCTTTCAAGGTTTTGGCTGCCGTGGTGTTGCAAGTAGGGCGCTATGAGAAGTGATGCATCACTGGTTTTTCCCAGCGATGCGCGTTGTTTCATAACTGTAGCCCTTAATCTGCATTTCCTCTTCCCCTGGGACTCTGGCTGGTCATCCTAGCTGTTGGGGGGCTTAGGGGGTGTTTATCTGTGCTGCACTTTTAGGTTCTCACACAACGGAAGGCCTTAAGACCTTTGGCTTTTCTGAAGAAGATGTTGTAGCAAGGATTGGCCAAATAGCAGGTGATAGCAATACACATTCAGGTGTAAGGAATACCTATAACGAGTGGACAAAACTTTTAAACCTTAGGAAAAAAGCAAAAAGGATGGAGTCCCATGCTTTTTTCATGCTGGAATACTTAAAAGCAGGAGTAATACCGTCAGGTTTTGTAGTAAGGAATCCCTTAATACGTACATACATTGTTAAGTTAGCATAACCACGTTAGATGTTAGAAAGCCATCTTGCTGCTTTTGCGCACGACACTGCGTCTACATGTTATTGTTTAAACAAACTGCTGACTCGCGCTTTGCCTCACACGAGAGCAATCTGTTGTTACCATCCCGAGCTCTGCGCAGCGACCTTGGTCTGTACATGGTGTAACAAACAGTCTGGGTTGTTAGACAATGCATGTTTTCCACTCTGGGTTGATCGACTCACTATTTAGCCATAACACACAGGCAGCTGCGAATACCTGAAAGTTGGTGCTTTTAATATTGCAGACATCATGTTTAATATTCAGACCGAAGACGAGCCTTCCTGCGAGAAGACTTCTGATGCTACTGTGATGTGATTTCACTAAGCTGATCTTTGAGGTATGGGGTCCCCTATTCAAGCCTAAGAGACCTTTTATTAGCATAATAATAATATTAGCTTCTTAGTTAAGGGAAGGTGGTAATATCCACTGTCATTTATAACATGATCACTCCCTTTATATTCTATGGTATTGTAACGATGCTGATGGTTTTAATTATAATCATTTGTCTGCTTGTATTAGCCAAAGTACTGCATCTTAGGACACGTGGTCTATAAAAATAAACTCTTTTTATTTTCACCGTGTCTCTGTTTATTCTTGTTGTGGACTGATGTGAGAATAATATACGAACAGGAATTTCCGATTCCCACCATTCCTGAGAGTACACTGAGTCGCTTGTTCTGGGTTGTCTTTTCATTGGGATCGCCGAGCCAAATCTCGGATAACGAATGGGACACTTATGCTAGCCGGATACTGGGTTCTGGGTTCTGAGGTGAGTTTCTGGTACACCACAATTCACTGAGGTCCTGGGGTTCTACGCATAGTTCTGTGTATAAGCAGAATCCCTGCAACATGGCGCACCTAACGTTTGGTCTATGAGTTGAAACGCCTTAGTAGTGCTTATATTAGTCCACAACACCCTCATTCTTGTTTCCGGATAACAAGTCTGACGGATTTAAACCTACCTATTTCTGTTGATATAGGTTTCTTCAAGCTTGATCATTAAAAAGGTTATTGAACCCTTGTGCTACTGATTACTTCGAGTGTAGCTTGTCCTTATGGCGGTAGAAATAGCGGCGCATAGCCGTGCAGCTCTGAAACGTCATTTGACGCAGTATGGGGTTCATTCTTACACTGCCACTGCCGTGCCAGCGAACTATACACCGTATAGGACACAGGAAATACCAATATCTGCTTGGCAGCATCTTATTTGGTTTAATGGCGCCCTTCCCCATGCGGTTATACCGCCGAGAATGGGCCCTTTATCAATTGCAGGGGCCACTTGGCCGGTACTAGCCGGATTTACGCCTCTTCCCCGTTACCTCACGGTGACGGTGGCTGAATTGCGTGTACTACACATTGCCCTTATTACAGTATATAGGGCGTTGGTACAGTACGTGCCACGCAATGTGCAGGCGGGGGCACCTGCTGTTGCGGGACATCCTACTGACCACCACGCGGTGGTCATTAGTCCTGTTATGGTTAATTCTGTTATGGGCAAGCGCCCCCAAACTCGGGATGATTTCCCTTTTTGGCTTGCTGAAAAATTTGACCAAATAGAAGCGGATTACCCGAATACTACTCCTGTGGAGAAACACAGGATCCTTACCATTAGTTTGCCTAAAGACTTGGTCTCCGACATTGATGATTGTGTAAACTGGGGCAAGGTCTTTGCAGCGACGTACTCGCAGTGCTTTGGCACTCCGTCTATGTCGGTGCTGCCCTCCGTTATTAAACGTGTTCAAGATAACCACGGAGCGGAGTCTGCGATAGAATTAGGCATGCGGCTCCTCGGACAGTTTCACCTGGTGGCTACCATGATAATGTGTAACCTTAAGAGTGATGCTATGCAGTTCCAAGTTCGTAATGAACTGAAGAAAGTTGCTGATGAGGATAAGCCGCGGGAGTTTGCGAAAATGATCTCGTCGGCGTACAGAGATTTGGGTCGTAGCTCTTTAGGAGTTAAACCTGTGATCAAAACTCCCGAAATTAAGCAGCAGGGTAAGGCGGAAGCCTCTGGTAAGGATGACCGTCCAAACTTTCCGAAACAGAATTGGCGGTCAAAACAACAGGGAAAGCAGCAGCAGAAACAGGGGTTTCGGCCTGCCTCTCCCGTTCAGTCAGGTAGTGAGCGCACTTATGATCTGCGTGCTCGTGCTACTATTAAGTCTCCTGATAGATTTCAGGTTTCTGAACAACGTTCTCCTCGTTCTTCACAGGAAACATCGGCTTCACAGTCCGGTGGCAGAGGCGGTGGCAAAGGTCGGGGTGCTCCACAAACACGTGATCAACCCCGACAGACTGAGGGTAAAGGCAAGCAGGACGAATTTGCACGACAAAGACCCCCGTTTCAGAAGAAGAAAGTGGCTGCTCTGACGGCAAGGTATGCCTCAGATAGTGCGGACACAGCTTCGGAACCGGACATGGGCGCTGACGCTACTGGACAGCGCAGCGGAAATTACCATAGTCCGTCAAGCTCTGCGTCCATTTCTGGCGGCGACAGCAACTGATATATTGGTTACTGTTGAAACAGCTGACACCAGAGTGGCTCCCCCTGACAGACTTTATGAAATAGTCTTACTAATTGAGGGTGACATACAACGGACAATAAAGGGGATTTTTTGGGATAATCTGACTACCACCTATGATATCCTCCTAGCGGAGGCAGATTGGCCCCCGGCTTTCATTTTAGAAGCTCCTAGAGGGGAGGAGGTAATCCTCCTGTCCTTTGGGCACACAGTGCCTAAGGACCAGGCTGAAGTGTACGCTGAGGAGTGGGCACTGGCGCTTGCGCCGGCGGTGTATCGTACTCAAGTAGGATGGGACCGGTTGTCCCCCTGCCATGAGATTCCATTGCGGTCTATGCCCCAGCCTCAACCCCAATATCCCATGCGTCGTGAAGCTAGACCGCACGTCGCTGCAATCCTTGAACAATTGGAATATCAGGGTGTTATTGAAACTTGTGTGTCCCCTATGAATAACCCTTTATTCACTGTGACGAAGCCTGACGGATCGTACCGTTTGGTTTTGGATTACCGGCATCTAAATTCGCATTGCCGGACCTGCGCGGTACAAAATACTCACAGCTCGGCTCTTGTCGACAGTCTCGTGCGTAAGAGATTTAAAACGACACTTGACATTTCCAATGGCTTTTTTAGCCATAACCTGTCCACACTGAGTAGCCAGTGGACGGCGTTTACTTCGGGCGGCAAACAAAAACAGTTCACAAGATTAGCCATGGGCTACAAAAACAGCCCTGGCGTCTTTTCCGCTCGCGTGGTCTCTCTCTTAGAGAGAATAGACCCCGACGCATACTCCTATGTTGACGATATCTACCTCACGGATGATGAGCTGATGCCACATCTGTCTCGAGTCGACAATATTATAGTGAGTTTTGCAGACTATGGCTACAAATTTAATTTTGCGAAGTCTCACATCGCGGAATATACAGTGTTGTTTTTGGGCTACGAGCTCAACAATGAAGGTAGGGGATTGGCTCCTCACTTTCTGGAGAAGTGCGCATACCTGCGTGCTCCTACAACACTGAAAAAATTACAATCTTTGCTGGGCTTTCTGAATTTCGGACGTACGTATATTCCTGATTATGCCCAGCGTATCAAGCCGCTTTACGCCTTGGTACAACCTTCTTTTTCGAAGTCTAGCTGGCAGCTAGAACATACTGCTATTCTTGAGTCTTTACAGGCTGATCTTCTAGCTTCACAATACTTATTGACGCGTGATAATCGCACTAACCTGGTAATAGGATAGTACCAGGCGCAGTGAGTTTCACGTACTTGACGTTCAATGAGGGCGATACCGTCCCCATTGCGTATAAATCACACTTGTACACCTCTGCTGAGTTGCGTTTTTCCACAGTCGAGAAAGTTCTGACAGCAGTACAGATGGCGATCCTTAAAGAACGCGCACTGTCACATGGAAAACAGATACTGGTGGTGACACCGTATCCTGCCCTAGAGGCAGTGACAAAGGCAAGTGTACCAAATTCTAAAGCTTTGCATCCACGGTGGATACAATGGGCCACGACTCTGACGTCACCAGATGTCACTTATGTCTTTGACGCTTCTTTACAGACTCAGGAGTACTTACAGTATGAATTCGTTCATCCGGCTCCTCTGTCTTTGCGCCCGCTCGAAGAATACCATTGTGTCATATACACTGACGGCTCGGCGCAGCCGGCGATTGGATCAAAGCATTCCTATTCTGCGGCTTGCGCAATTGTCGTGGGTACATTCGTAAATGGTGAGTTCCAATCTGATGCCGTGCATACGCAGTCATTGGGTGATTGTACCGCGCAATTGGCGGAGCTTCGGGCTCTGGTGCTTGCACTAGAGTTCGCTGATCCCCGAGTCACTACTCTTATAGTGAGTGACTCCTTTTATTGTGTCCAGTCCTACAATGACAATTTACACTTCTGGTCTCAAAACGATTATCGAGATACCAAAGGTAGCACAATTAAGCATAAACTGCTTTGGGTTCGAGTGGCAGACTTTAAAGAACGTCTCCCTCTTGTGAATGTTATTCACACTCTTGGTCACCAACGACTTGGTGTCCATGCTGTCGGTAACAGCTTGGCTGACGAGGCAGCAAAAACCGCAGTGGCTACATACTTAGTGGCAGCAGTTACAAGATCTAAAAGTAAGATTGATGATGACATCTTGGCAGCTATTGCTGCTACAGAGAAGGGAAGTGATCACCCGAAGGGTTTTCCTTCTCGTTATTTTTATCACTTAAGTCCTGATAACGTCCCGTTAGTGAGGATTAACGACGTTGGTGACAGAATTATTCCCAACGCGGACTGCAGACCATCTCTGATACTAGCAGTGCACGAGGGGTTGGCGTCAGCCCACGCCGGCGTGTCCGCTACTATATCTCTGTTACAACAACGTTATTGGTGGTTTGGTTTATACAAACAAGCGCGCGCTTATGTTCTTGATTGTGACATTTGCCAACAGATTAAACCTTCCACTGTTGCGCGCCCACCACAAACACAGTTGTACATATCTAATAAACCATTTGGTTGTGTTTATCTAGATCACTGCGGTCCTTTTTCTTCTGATACTGCGTACAAGTATATCTTGGTTGCAGTGGATTCGTGCACACGTTTTCTTTGGGTATGGCCACAAAGGAGTGCTGATTCGCGGACTGTCATCAGAGATTTGCGTGTCTTTGTGGGAACTTTTGCGTGTGGTACCTTCCATTCTGATCAGGGCCCTGCGTTCGCCTCTAAGGCTTACAAGGAGGCTATGAGAAATTTGGGGGTCCAAGTCAAATTTTCGTCCCCCTACCGACCTGAGGGTAATAGTGTGGTGGAGCGAATGAACCGTGACTTAAAGCAATCTTTGACAGCACGTGTTTTAGGCACAGGCCGGAATTGGCTAGCCCATTTGTATAACGTCCAACGTGCACTTAATAATCTCCCTAGAAGGTCTCTGGGTGGGCGGACCCCATACATGATGCTCTTCGGAATCAGAATGTTTGTCCCAGACCTTGATGGTCTAGACAGAGCGGCGTCAACCGCACCCTTTGACGTAGATGATCACTGTGCTGTTTTGCAGACCCTACAAGAAGCCAGAGACACTCTATCGAAGGAACACTTGCCCTCCACGTCTGATGCTGAGCTTCAGATTCCGGTATTCGGTTGGCTACCCCGAGTTGGAGACCTGGTCCGTGAGAAGGTGGAGAACAAGAAGGAGTTCTGCCCCTCTTATCGTGCACCAGTTCCAGTGCTTGGAGTGCAGGGTACAAGAACAGTCATTTTACCTCCACTTCCTGGTCGCAAAGGAAACAGGTACATCTCTATTGACAATGTCAAACTTCAGCGAGTGGCCGATACTTCTTAGTCTGACTCCAGCAGTTTCATGCCAGACGATACAAAGAAGTTCAGTGTTGGTTCCTGCTTCTACCACCTTGTCTGATGTTGCCATCGAGATGCAGTCAGTTACTGATCCCTTGTTAATACCGCCGGCTGGTGGTCTGCCCGAAGAGACTGAGTATGCTTATCCTACAAATGGTCACTCGCCTGTTTTACAATCTACGGCGGTTGACCGGTCCCGTTTCTCCTTTGACACTAACTCATTGCCTTCTACTTCCCCTTCGAACATTGCTATTTTTGCTAGTTGGTTCAAAAGACATTTTTTGATTCCCCCTTGGACATACATCTGGCTGGTGCTTGTCAGTATTTTTTTTGTTTATGTCCATTGGATTTGTAATTGTGTTTTTCTGTTTGGTGGATGGCCACTATCTCAAAGAGAGATCAACAATTAGACTTATCAATGGAACTTTGGCCCCCCACTCCTCGTCCCACATCATGAAAAGGGACCAGACTTTTGTGAATATTACTGCCTGGCCCGTTTTGGATGGAATTGCGTAGGATGCTGTTAAATTCCAAATTCATGGTCCTACAGAGGTCATCAATGTACCTAATGTATTTCGTGTTTCTATGGGTGATGTGGTTAAGCAGAACATACGTTCTGATGATTGGGATGTTCATGCCATTGAAGCACTGTTTTCTGATTTGAAATATTATGCCGCTTTTGATGCAGAAGATTTATATGAAAATGCGGCTAACTATGCAGAACAGTATTGTTTTCAGCATTATGGCAATCACTTCCTGCATAAAGCGAATACATTTCGAAATTTTGTAAATTTTACCCAATGGGAACACTGTCCCACCCCATCTTTAGGCAGTTCACCTACATTAGTTGATAAGTATACTTATTTTTCTGGTTTCAGTGTTTCCAGCCCAGCCTCTTTTTATTTTAAAGTGATGTCTGAGTCTGCCTCGAAGGTTAGACTGACACACACCAAATTACTGTATTCTAAGTCCTTTATGGATGAGTTGTCAATCAAAGGTTATGATCTGTGGAAGGCTACTATTGATCTTAAATCGGTTTGGGGTTCCAAACCATGGCAGGTTCAGGGAACTGAGGCTTTACATCGTGCCTGTCTTGTACCAAATCATATGTTGTTTTTAAATTCAACCATCTTCCAGACCACCTGTTTCGGATTGGCCACTTCTAAAAAACTAAATTTCCCTTCTGTTCCAGATCTGGGCGCTTACCCAAATTGGGATAATCACACAGATCTGTCCCTTACTGCTTTGCAGTCAGTAGTCTCTAATGCCTCTTTCAATATTTCGAAATTTAGTAGTGAGGGTTGGTTAATTTGGCAAAGCAGTTCGGATGCCTGTCAACGTCGTTTTCTAGGTCTGACACCGGGGTATACGCGGCAGCGCGTGGACCCTCGGTTTGAGTCCTCTCATACAGTAACTACATACTCTGTAGGGAAATTATGTCAATCCTGGCTGCGACATTCCACCTTGGCATCTGTCAAAGTTCATTTATCAAAGTTACATGACAAAATAGATTTGAATGATTTTGTTAAAGGTCCTGTGGGTGGCAGATCCAAGAGGTGGGCGTATGCTATTTACAACGAAGTATGGAAATTGTCGCAAATTGAGGCGGCTTCAAGATTGAGGGCTATTGATCAAGCAAATATGGAAAAGGTCTTGGCCGTTATAGATAACAGCATTAACACTCTTTCTTCCAGAATTTATACATTGGACAATATTGTTTCTTCAATTGTTGATATTGTACATGATGATGTGTCTGTATTGTATCATGGTCAAAACCAGTTGCGTTCTGTTATGCAGTTTGCATGGACATTACAAACGTTAAAGGCAGGAAAAGTCCCCTGGGACTATCTGAATATGACGTCATTATTCCTTCCCTTTAACCTTACTGTAAAGCAGCAGTTCATGTCCATGAAAGATGCTACATATTCATTGTTGCACATTGAAAAATTGGAGCCGTTACCTTTCTCTGTGGCGGAATTAAATTCGGCCGTGTGGTTGGTACATGGGTTGATCACGCTCCCTTTCGCGCTTTTTAAGTTTACGTCATGTATGAAGCACTATGCTCTGGGTAGATATGAACAGCTGGGTACCGCTTTCATACATGAGGTTTGGTCTCTCCCTTTTACGTATAGATGCACAAGAGACGGTACAGAGGTTTATCTAAAAGGTGAGGAATGTACCTCGACACCTGATCATTCTGTAGTTTGTAGGCACATTCAGTTACACGGTGCGTGCAATGTACAAGCCCCGAATTTGGCCTGCGTCCTAAAAGGTATCCCAGTGCCTGTGATTACACCTTCTTTCACGCTGCTTGCAAACGGTAGTTATTTGATTTTGAATAATGAAGCTTGCTGCGGGATGTTAGTGGGAATCCCATATATAGTAACTGTATCGCAGAGAGTAGTCTGCTGCAATAATGTTCTATTTCCTCCCCCGCATGGGCGGCTGGATGTTTCCATCTGGCCTTCGATTCCGACCTTGAAAGCAGAGTTCAACAAGATGAGCAGAATAAGAGCTCTATTGTCCCAAAAGGAGGTGCCATTGACTTCCTCCCGAGAAACATTTGTCCTTCACGTGGCAAATACGCGCACTGAGGTACAGGCGCTTTTGAATACTGACCTCCCCCTGCATTTTGGAGCTTTGATACAAAAAATTTTCAATGCCTCGTCCACGACTGGCCTGGCTAATTTTTTTCAACTTGTGGGCTCAGGCCTCGTGACCTCCTTCCAAACTATTTTTGGTGTGATTCCGGCGTTTTTTCATTCTATTTTTTCGAGCGTCTTTGGCGGTGTCCCGCTGATTCTGGCGCTGGTGGCAGGTGTGCTACTTTTAATTTTCGTACTACGACATGGATGCTCTTTCTGTGCCTCACGACGACCTGCCCCGTCTGCATCTTCTTCGTGACAGGATGCTTGACTATTATGGTACCCTGCCATTGGCGACTTTGAGCCTGGCCTTTGGATTATCCTTCCGGTATTCATACTTTACCTGCGTGCAACCTGTCTTTCACTGCCTAGATTGTCCCTTTGAATGGCCTCTGGATTTGTGCTTAACCAACACGGTGTCTCCGGTGCCGGATTATGATCGACTGATGAGGCCCTTAGTGTCTCACGAGTTTGCCTGTTCTGGTGTTCGGATTATGGCCTGTGGTGCGGCGCATGGTATCCTGGGAAATTGGGACATCGCAAGGGCTGCCTATGACTTCTTGGATATGAGCTATCTGGAGGAACACGTCGGTTGCCCTCTGATCGTGCTAGAGGCTCCGCTTATTGAAGAACATGTATGTTCCTTTTCTTTGCTTAACTGGATGGCTGAAACTTTTCGTGGCTCTGCAAACGATTTCCTGTTGGAAGCAGTTGCCACGTATGCTGCATACACGTTCATGGATTGAGTGAACTGTCGTCCGCTATGTTTTTTCTCCCATGTGTTGAACATTACCTGTGCCTTTGGATTGCTGGCCAGCGCAGCATTTTTTCATTTTTTTCCTTTCCCCTTTTGAGGTTTTTTTTTTTCTCCCTTTTCTTTTTTTTCTTTTTCGAACTTTATCTGAACCGATACTTGGTTCTAAAATTGAATACGCCTTGTTCTGCTCTGTCGGAATTTGAACTCTGCGTTCTCTCATTTCTTCCCTACTGGTTAGTGCTTCGATCAAGGGGGCATGTAGTAAGGAATCCCTTAATACGTACATACATTGTTAAGTTAGCATAACCACGTTAGATGTTAGAAAGCCATCTTGCTGCTTTTGCGCACGACACTGCGTCTACATGTTATTGTTTAAACAAACTGCTGACTCGCGCTTTGCCTCACACGAGAGCAATCTGTTGTTACCATCCCGAGCTCTGCGCAGCGACCTTGGTCTGTACATGGTGTAACAAACAGTCTGGGTTGTTAGACAATGCATGTTTTCCACTCTTGGTTGATCGACCCACTATTTAGCCATAACACACAGGCAGCTGCGAATACCTGAAAGTTGGTGCTTTTAATATTGCAGACATCATGTTTAATATTCAGACCGAAGACGAGCCTTCCTGCGAGAAGACTTCTGATGCTACTGTGATGTGATTTCACTAAGCTGATCTTTGAGGTATGGGGTCCCCTATTCAAGCCTAAGAGACCTTTTATTAGCATAATAATAATATTAGCTTCTTAGTTAAGGGAAGGTGGTAATATCCACTGTCATTTATAACATGATCACTCCCTTTATATTCTATGGTATTGTAACGATGCTGATGGTTTTAATTATAATCATTTGTCTGCTTGTATTAGCCAAAGTACTGCATCTTAGGACACGTGGTCTATAAAAATAAACTCTTTTTATTTTCACCGTGTCTCTGTTTATTCTTGTTGTGGACTGATGTGAGAATAATATACGAACAGGTATTTCCGATTCCCACCATTCCTGAGAGTACACTGAGTCGCTTGTTCTGGGTTGTCTTTTCATTGGGATCGCCGAGCCAAATCTCGGATAACGAATGGGACACTTATGCTAGCCGGATACTGGGTTCTGGGTTCTGAGGTGAGTTTCTGGTACACCACAATTCACTGAGGTCCTGGGGTTCTACGCATAGTTCTGTGTATAAGCAGAATCCCTGCAACAGTTTAAGAGTCAGAAATGTACCTGCACTTTTTATAGAAGTGTGCAAATTTCTGGAGCGATGGTCGCAAATATCAAATCGCTGCTCAAGAGATTGGATGCTACTCATTGTAGAAACAGTGCCTGAAATGATAGTGATCCTCAATCAGGAAATCCTAGAGCTAGAAGACAAACTCAAATCTAGTTCATCTCTAGATGATGCTAAAGCTAAGCTGTCAAGCATCAATCAAGAAATACAGGATCTTGACGTATATCTTATAAAGAAAAAAACAGACAAACTAAAAAAAGATATAAGATGGTTCTCACAAGAAAAAATATATCCATACCTTGTCAATAATTACTTCCAAGAAGGACAGCAACAAGATCAAGGTCACTATAATCAATGACCCAACAGGCGAGGTAAAAATAAATACTTACATTCTAAGACACTAACTCGTCAGACTCAGATTATGAAGGTCAGGGGATGGGGGAAGGATCTAACTACAATGCTAGAACTCAGAGAGGACACTATACTGAACAATACCAAAGAATTCAGCCACCCCAACCTTTTTTACAGAGAGGTAGAGGGAGAGGCAGGACAAGATTTCCAAGACCAGAGAGGAACTTTTATCAACAGATAGGCCCTCCACATCCACAGCCTTACATGCGGACAAGAAACCAGCAATATTGGGAATCGTAGGTAAATTGAAAGATCAGGCAGATCTAATACCTATTTTTAAACTCTCTTATCATAATTTGTCCTCAGAAGAGATAAGGCTTTTAAGCAGAGGACTCTCCTTTGTCCCTAGCACACAACTCAATCTTTATAGATTAAATCAGGATATGTTTTCCTTTTTTCGTAAGATTAGATGAAAAAAATATTTTTCTTCAATTACATCTGAGGAACAGGAAGTCAACTACTCAGGATGCAAACCCCAATCTACATTCACACCCCCCCCTAGACATGGTTGGACCTGAAGTGAGTGCATTTGAAAAAATTGTTATTAGAGAACTTCAGAGAATGACGAAATTCATTCCTAACCCCAATCCTAATCTTACCCCCAAAGAGAGAGAAGCCTTAAAAGCCTTACAGAACAATTCGCACATTACAATCAAACCGTGCGACAAATCGGGAGGAATTGTAGTAATGGATACAACTAAATACACTGATAAAATAAAATCTATGCTACAAATGCCAGAATACTATCAGCAAACCAGCGATAGGGCCTTGACACAACTTAAGATACTGATTAACACCATAACATCAAAAGCCTTTGAAGATGGATACATATGTCAGAAAGAATTAGACTTTCTTAATAAAACCAACACAGTTACACCAGCTATATCTGGAATACCAAAAACGCACACGAATACATTGGAGCCACCACTAAGACCAATAGTATCTTCCATCAATTCATGTGCTGAACCCTTGTCACAGTATGTTGATGCGTTTTTATGTCCCCTTACTACCCAATATGAGTCATACATCAAAGACACAGGGCCCATGATAGCAACTCTGGAACACATACCCTTTGATCATAATACGCAGCTACTTGTCACTCTTGACATAGAGTCTTAATATACGAACATCCCCCAGGACCTGGCCATAGAGTCAGTGGCAGCCCTTTTGGCCAGAGTTCCTGGGGAGAGACCTGATACTTTCATTTTAGAGTGTCTCAATATTGTTCTACAGCATAACTATTTCCAATTCAAAGGGACTCTTTACCACCAAATCAAAGGGACCAGCATGGGGGCCTCTTGTGCCCTCAGTGTAGCTAATATTTTCATAGGAGAGTTTGAGCGTAAACACATTTTTAACGTGGTAGCTCCTTTCTATGAAAATATAGCCCAGTGGCACAGATACATAGATGATATTTTTTTCATCTGGACGGGACATGAATCAGACCTCCTAGATTTCATATCTTGGCTCAATCTGAGCGACAAAAACTTAAAGTTCACTTGTAATTACTCCGCAGATAGAGTGGAGTTTTTAGACATATGGATTATGGGCAGACAGGGACAACTTTCAGTCAGCCTATTTAGGAAACCAACGGCCAAATATACTATCTTAGAACACAGTAGCTACCACCCGCCATGTCAAAAAGACTCAATCCCCTTCGGGGAGTTCCTAAGAATTAGGAGAAATTGCACTAACATCACAGATTTCATGACACATGCAGAACAACTTCAAAAACGTCTCTTACTTAGAGGATATCCTAGGAGGCTTATACGACAATCATTAAAACGGGCTAAATATTATAACAGAGATGCCCTTATCAATAATAATCCTAAAGAAACCCCAGATAAACAGGTCTGTATAGTGAACCATTCAAGTATCAACTACAGAATCAAACAAATATTAGAAAAAATTGGAAGATCCTTAATACAAATGAGGATGAACAACCCATGCAGAAACCCATGGTATTATCTAGGAGGAACCCGAATTTAAGAGACAAACTGGTACATAGTAGATTTAAACCTCAGGAAAGTACCAGGCAAACTACCATAGATGGACTAGCGCCACCAATGGGTAACTATAGATGTGGCAACTGCCATGCTTGTGATTCCGCCATAACCACTCAGACATGGACCTCTGGGGAAAAATCTGGAACACTTAAGCATATGGCAAATTGCAGAAGCGCCAATATCATCTACCTGATCCTATGTCCTTGTGGACTAGGATACATAGGCGAAACTTCAAGAGAATTCTGTACCAGATTCTCAGAGCACAAATCAGCAATAAGAACAGGGAAAGTACAGGCACCTTTGGTAAAACATTATCAGGAATTCCAACACACTGAAACAGAATTGAAATGATTAATCCTAGAAAAGGTAAAACCAGTGCCAGGTAAAGATCCAGTTTAAACACGAAAACAGCGGGAGTCATACTGGATTTTCTCACTGGAAACAGTCCGCAAGGGCCTAAATGAAGAAATTACCTGGTTGGTAACAGCATAAAATATACTTGACAGTTAGCCATTGATCCAACGCAAAACCCCTGGCAACGGGGAAACAACCCGTACCAGTATCCTCCCTGCGTCACAGACCCAACGTCACACTAACTCATTCACACATGCAGTCATTGGTGGGGCCCATAACACCAACAGTCACACGTTGCTTCCACACTGGTCTGCACACACAGGAGGGATGAATAATTCAAGCGCCGGACATGTGAGGGGAACACCTTATAACCTATAGGGAAGGAAAAGTAATGTGAGAAGTTGGCCTGGTATATGATGTTCACTAGTTAAAGTGACCACCTTGTACCATGCCAAGCAACCCTTATGGTGTCGTTGTAAGTCAACCTTTTCGGACCAGCTGCCCTAGTGGTAGCGTAGGCTAAGCAGTCTTTCAGGCTAAACTCATTTTGGCATGTAAAGCAAGCTGTTTTACCATATGTAACCCCCTTTATACCAATGAAAGGACACCACACAGATATATATTCAAAATATATATGTATTTATTACTCAAAGTATCCCTTAGACTCTTTATGAGCACAGGAGCACAAATCGTTAAACAAGAAAGTATTACAATATACAGAAGTTGCACTTTATATGGATAGGCCCGAATGGCCGCTCGAACCAGATACTAAAAAAGTGGTATAAGTACCACGAATAGGAAAGGGAAAAGGCCTAGGGCCTCTAGAATCGCTGGGCCTACAAGGAGCTAACTTCAGTTAGTGACCAGGAGGTCCACGGGTCGCGTGTGCAGTGAGGAAAGTTACACGCGGGCTCCCATAGGTTTTCAATGGGTGCGTAAAAGTTCAAAAGTTACTGCTAGAAGGGTCTTCTGGATGGACTACGAACTTAAGACTTAAAACACAGACACTAGAGATGTTTCTCTACACTTGGGCACTGGAGTGCCAGCTTTACCTCACCCACAGGAAGCGGGTGCATAGGTCTCGAAGTGCGTCGGGTTTCGTCTATCTGTTCAATGGAGCCTGATGACAAAGATGCTGCAGGCGGTCGGTCCAGAAGAGATGCGGTGGATCCAAGGGTGGATTGGAGTTGTAGAAGACCTGAAAGCAGAGGGGACAGTGTTCACAGTCACTAGCCAGTGACCAGCGTGGCACCAGGTGGGTACCAGGCGATGTCGGGTGCAAACAGGTGAAGAAGTGTAGCTTGTCTCTGCAGCCACGTGGTCCCTGAAGGTCGACGACGTCCAGGAGTCGGTTCACGAGCTGTCCCACGCAGGCTCTCGCTGTCGGCGGTGTCGGCGACTCGAAGGAAGCAAACAAGCCTTGGCAAAAGCAGGAGTCACAGGATTTGAAGAAAGCTGATTACTCTGACCAGCAAGGTCAGAGGGGCTGCTCCTTTGGAGGGAAGCAGGGGCCAGTCTGGAGCAACCAGACCAGTGTCGTAGTTTTCAAAATAGGTTGCCAAAATGGCCACTAGCCAACGGGCCAGGGACCGGGCAGGCGCGTCGAGTCGCAAAGTGCAGAGGGGCCCCACGCAGATCATGGAGATGCTGGAGGGCTCACCTTTGGTGAAGATGCTGCTCGGATGTTGGGCTTCTCAGGACCCAAAGCACAACTCGGAGGGAGCCTCTGTTGTTGCGCTTGCAGCTTGTCAAGTGCCTTTTCAAGATGGCTGGCTCCACGTGTCTCGGTGCCTCCACGGGTTCCTTCTTTGCAGGGACTGTGGATCGGGCTGTGAGAGGTCTGGAGGTCTAGTTCTTGTCGGTCTCTGGGCTCGGGCTCCGGCGGGAGGCGGGAGGCGGCGGCAAAGCAGACGTCGAGTTGCTGGATGGTGCTTGCGTTAGCAAGATGGTCACTCCCTGACCATAGGGGAGATTTCCTTCAGTCCTCTGTGCAGCAGAGAGTCGAAGTTCCCGTCTTCTTCTTTGTGTTAAGTTGATTCCAGGATGTCTGAAGTCTTAGGACACAGCTCCTACCTTTAAGCGGATTCTAGGGGCCGGACTACCTGCTAGGTCCCTCCCTAAGGGTGGGACCAGGAAGGGGGGTGGTTACACCCCCAATCCTTTGTCCAGCTCGCCCCAGGTCCGGGGCTGGTGTGCCCAAGGACCGGTTTGAACTGGCATATGCACCGAGGCTCCTTGTGAGCCTCAGGCATGTCTGATTCTATTCAGCCCTACCTGACCAATACACAAAATCCTGTCTGGGGTGGTGCTCGCACCTCCCCTGGCAGGAAACCCTTTGTCCACGTCTCCCAAGCTGGAAGGACTCCCAGCAGCAGGAGGACAGACTTGTGTCTGTGGTGGCAGCATCCATTTTGTGGAGCTGAGGCTATGTCTGATTTTACACGGGTTTCAGGTTCTGTACATGTCGTGTCCCTCTAGAAGGGTGGAATGCTAACTCCGTCGCCAGAACTGGCGAGGGGTTAGTATTCCAATTCGTATGACACCTTACTCGACATGTTTTGATAAAGCCAAACCAAAGATAGCATTTAACCGTGAGGTTCATAATGCACTTAAGAGTATATGGTATGACGATATCTGGAAACGGTAGAAGGAAGTTGTTCCGACCACTGCAGACAGGCTCAGCTCATGCCAGAGCACCATCTCACATGGAACCAAGCACTCTGCCTTCAGGATTGTTAAGGCCTGCCATAGGAGTGACTTATAGGTTAACATGTGTTCCCTTTAAGGTTAGGTATAGGTATACTACACCTAAGTAAGAGGTGGATACACCAACTTACCCCAGCTGAGTGATCAGCCAGTTGTGTCAAATTGCTAGGCCAGGCCAGGGGTGGCACAATACATGCTTCAGCCCCTGGTAGGCCTTAGATACACCAATGCCCTGGGTACCTAGTGTACACTAGTACAGGGGCTGACAGGGTGATCTAGTTCCAATGGGTTATGCACCTAGGGTACATGGAGTCCATTTTAGAGAGAGAGCAGACAGGCTGAGACCATGAATGGCAGGATCTCAGGCCTACTAAGTCGAAAAACCAGCTAGACACTAGGCAAAAAATTGGGGGTAACCATAGTCAGATATCCACCTTCCTACAAAAAGTCATTTACAAAATATACATTTACGCCCTTTCACCTACAGATCCTTAATCCTAAAACATCAAGGCACTCCTCTCACTTCGGTCAATGGACCAAATTAGTTGGATTGGTTGATGGTGATTTAGAACCAGTTAAAACACATTTTAAGACGTCGGAATCTATTTCTTAAATGAAAACTCACAACTCATAATTTCTCGTTAATCAATAATTGTTTATCTAAAATTTCATAATGATTTGAATTCGCATTTGACTCGTCAAGTTTAGAACGTTTTATATCAAATTTTTGAGTAAATCGCATAATTTTGTCATAAATTGTCCGAAAGCAGGCCAAAGCTCAAAGTTCTTTGCTCAGCACGTTACAGTCCCAAAGATCGGCAAAGGACCAGAGACGTGCAAGCATATATCATTGCCCGTGGATTTAGGAAAAATTCGCAGTCATCTGATGATCGGGCAGCATCTGGACCCTCAAAGATTCAGGAGAATGCGCAAAACGTAGCAAGGCAACGCAAAGCGACGTGACCCAAAAGTAAGAGCGAAGCAACCCTCTCGATTCTACTACTTCTTTTATAATACAATGAAGTAAAGAAGATACAATTTAATATTTTAGGACAGTCATGATTGGCTGGTTGAGATCGTCCAATGTAAGTTTTAGGTTGTCAGTTCGAGGGGTGAGGTCATGAGTTAGTCCAAAAGTCAGCTTGTTCCGGTTTATTGTAAGGTTGATTGTTCTCTTGTCTTGGCAGACTTCCCGTTCTACATCCTTGACCAGGGACATGCGGTACAGAGGTCGCTACGAGGTTTAGGAGATTTCTTGCCCATGCGCAGCTCACTCCGCGCCTCATGGAACAGTGGCCACTTCGTTGTGTGGAGTTAGCGGCCATCTTTGATCTAGGCCCAAATGCCAACTTAAGCGAAACAAACACAAAAGAGTAATTCATACATAGAAATAATGAATCTAATGTTAACCCCTTACTAATCCCTCTATGTGCTTGTATTTATCTAGTATATAGCAACATTTAAAGCCATTAAATTCACCTTTTCGGTCCTCCTCCTGGGCAACATTACAAAAGCAACATATATCATGCATTATTCTATTACCACATATACTATTGTTAATATGCGTACACATTTTAGTCATAAAAGATTATTTAGCCATGCAAATTGCAAATCCCTCGTGTAATTAGATTTAAAATGGAATTAATAATGTTGGTTAATGTACATGCATCACTCGTTTAATAATATTATAGTTAATAGATTATATAATTAGTATTTTCATGCAGAATAGAGGAGGTATACAACATTTTGCACTACCCGCTCCATCAATCCCCCCTTTGGTGATTTTATCACCACACCATTAAAATTTTGTATCAATTTGTCATGAAAAGCTAAATTAATTCTTAGTATTAGTTCACATTTCTGTTTCCCCAATATCTTCTCTTCTCGCTGTTTTATACATATTATCTTTCATCTCTTCTAATTCTACTTCTTCAAATTCCCTCTCTTGTCTCTTATTCTGTGTTCTTTTCAAATTTTCTCTTTTTAACTTTTTCTGTATTTTCTTTCTCTTATAACATAAACATCCTAGTCTTAAAATTAGTACTAGAAAAATCACACAAGTTAATGGAAATAGGATCTTACCTATAAATGTACCACCTAAGTTTAACAAGAAGTCTTTGATGAAAGAAAGTTTCTTTCCAATCTTTTCCCAAACACTTTCAACCTCCAGTGGTGCAATTTCCTCATGCAATTCAGTTATATTTTTAATATAGATCTTTAGATCTTTACTTTCGTCCGGAATGTAAGTACAACAATGTTGAACTTTCAGCATTCCACAGACTCCACCCTCTTTTACCAATATTATATCAAGGGCAAGTCGATTTTGCATTACCATGGCACGCATGGCAACCATTTCAGTATTTACCAATAAAAATCCTCCAGCGGTGCTTATTGACAAGCGATCCACTACTGTTGATATTCCCACTGCTGGTATCAATGCTCCAAAAATGTCTCCCACAATTTCTGACCAAGATTCTCTTTTTCTACGTGTTAGTAGACTACCTAACTTATGTACACCATCTTCTCCTCTTACCATGTGGAATATCTTTGGGAAAACCAGACCTACATAACATGTGCCATACCAATGATCTGGCAACCGATAATATGCCTTGGTCCCGCAGATAAAATATAACCCAGGAAAAACTGGATCATTTCCTCCTTTAAATCCCCATCACCCATGATTCAGTATGTATCATGGCATTCACTGTTACCTACAAAGTAATTATCATATGCAGTTTGATTCCTTCTAATACACAACTTTCCTTTCTGAGGCCAATCTAAAGCCATAGTTGGACTAGCTTCTCCCTTCAAATGTTTTTCCATTTCAATATCCCAGACTGTCTTTTCCTCTCTTCCCTCAGATGCTTTCTTTTGCATTTTCAATCTCCTTTCTTCAACCATATCTAAAAAAGTATTTTCCTCTTTCTTTAAGCTGCAAGTCAAATTATTTCTAAATATATATTCTAATGTTAGTTCTTTAGTTTCTAAGAAAAATTCACCTAACACCTTTGAAGGTTTTACTTTATTCAATTTGTTAACTGCAAGTACTTATGAAAATATGTTATCTACATCTGAAAAATAATATTCTAATTTCCCTATCTTGTAAAACAAACTAGCTATTACACTACATATTATTCCATAGGTTACTGGGAGGTGATGGTAGGTCACTCCCTCCGATACAGATGCAGGTAACTGCATACAGACGTAACAATCCCTCACATCCATTGTCTTTACATATTCGTACAGTAGTTTTGAAAATACATTGTTAGAGAAATCATTTATAGACCTGTCTTTATGTAGATAATTTCTATCTATTTTAGTCGGATATACCTTCTGAATCTTTTCTATATTAGTTTTATTCCCACTATGTCCTTCTATTGTTTCTAGTGTAATCTTAAATGAGATCATCAACGCCAATGCACTCCATATAAGCATTAGTAATCCTGTACAACAACAACATATTTTAAGCCATCTTTTTAGAAATACACATCTAGCTTTTCTACTTTCTGTGTTTGCCATTTTCGCAAAAATGATCAGTGTCTTTTGACTTAGCCTCTTCTACTTCACAACTAGTTTTGTCTAACCCAAGGCTCTAAGCACCTACTTGGTTCTATCAGTTATGTCTTTTCCAGTATTTTTATTGTCTTTCCATTAGCATCACTTTCTTGTCTTGTTCAGTTTGGCATTTGATCGTCTTTCACTTTCCTTTCATAATCTGGATACAGAACTTCCAGAACGTCCGTCTCTTCTCCAATATCGGACAAGATAACTCTCAGGATTTCTGATTCTTCGTCTTCCTCAACCACTTCTGGTACAGTCACCTCTGGGTTTTCTTGGCTATCCGCCTCTTCTTTTATTTCAGGCAGGGCCACATACGACCATTCGGGCGACTTATACTTCTGGTTAGGTTTTCTCGTTCTTTTGCTTTCCTCTACTGTAGTTGTTTTTCCATTTTTTGATTTTCCTTGACTAGTTACTTCATTCACTTGTTCAGATCGGGGTGAATTCACTCGTGTCAGTCGATATCTCAATCTCTTTATTTTGTTTGGCCAGATTTCATCTCTTGCTGATCTTTTCAATTTACTTCCTTTATCATTATTTTCAGCTCTCCATGCTCTCTTTCTCAGGACTCGACCTTCTGGTACTTCTTCATCACTATCCTCTGATTCTGTTTCAACCTGCTTTTTGCTTTCCGCTGTTCTTCTTTCCACCACTTTTATTTTCCCTACTTCTGTCTGTCCTCGTGGTTCTTACACACAATCTTCCTGCTGACTAACTGTCCCTTCTTTTAACTGGATGTTCGAATTCCCTACAACTCCTCGGGGGTCTTCCGTAAGAATCTTTCCCTCACTTTCTGTATCTGGCACCTGTTCATCTACTTTTGTTATTTCAGGTGGAATTTCTCTCAGGTTCCCATCAGGAACTTCCTTAGCAACAATTTCTTTGATTGTCTCCTCACTGTCTCTCTCTTTCCTGAATGTACCTGTATTTGTTCAGTCTCTGAGTCTGAACTGGTATCAGAAATCTGTAGCTTCCTTCTCAAGGGAATAGTTTCTAGGGTAAAGGTGAAATTTTGCTCTGACTCCCCCCTTTCAGGATTTTCTCTTGTTCTTGCTTCTTCAGCATCCGATTCAGAACTAGTTTCTGACTCCTCAAAATATTCTCCTTCCTTGTTATCCACTGGATTTGGAATTCTCAATGTGTGACTAGTATGAATCCAGTTCTTTATTCCAGCACACTTCACAGCTGTTGTTGTGGTCAAAATCACTTGTCGTGGTTTTCCCCAACGTGGGACCAGACAGTTCCTTCTTCTGTGTACTTTAATTCTCACCCAGTCTCCTGGGCTCAGATCATGAGCTTGCTTCTTTTCAAGGGTGGTGGCATCCGATCCAACCTGATGAAACACAGAATGAACTGTGTCAGCCAGCCCCTTACAGTAATCCAACACCAAGTCATCAGATATAGGCACCAGCTTGTTGACTGGTATGAACACATGTCGCATTGCTCTTCCCATGACAATTTCATGGGGACTCAGACCTGTGTTTCTATCTGGAATAGACCTAATAGTCATGAGTACTAGAGGCAAGACATCAGGCCATTTCAAACCTGTGGCTAAACATATTTTTCCCAATCTGTTTTTAATAGTGCCATTTACTTGTTCCTCCACACCAGAAGCCTCTGGGCGATAGGCACAATGTAGTGTCTGTTGTACATTCAATGCTTCACAAATTAGCTTCATGATCTCATTATGGAAATGCTTTCCTCTATCTGACTCAATTGTGACTGGGAACCCAAATCTAGGGATGAATTCCCTCAAAAGCAGTTTTGCTACTGTAATTCCATCATTTCTTCTTGTCGGGTATGCTTCTATCCACCTGGAAAACAAGCAGACCATTACTAGAACATACCACAACCTGTTACAGGGAGGCATTTCAATGAAATCAATCTGCATTCTGGTGAAAGGCCCTCCTTCTAGACCTATCATTCCTAGACTTACCACTGTTTTGCTTCCAGGATTGAACTGCTGACATATAAAGCATCTTTGACAAAGGCTCTCAGCTACAAGTCTGAATTTTGCATTGTACCATGTTTGTTTAAATGATCTAATCATGGCATCTCTCCCTATATGTGCTTGTCCATGATACATCCGTGCCATGGCAGACACCATGCTAACAGGCATGACTGGTCTTCCATCTCGATAAACCCACACATGATCTGTTTCCCTTGGTGCACATCCTGCTTTTACCCACTATCTCATTTCCTCATCTCCTGCTTCTTCCTGCAATTGCCTCACTTCTTACCAGGTACCCACAATGTTAGTAAGCAACAAAGAGCAAGAATTAATTTCCCTTTCTTTCGCCCTGTTAACCGAATTCTGATCGCGAGCACAATATTGAGCCATATCATTGGCGTACTTATTCCCAACTGTGATATAGTCTCCCGTCTGAGTGTGAGCAGCACACTTCACAACGGCCAATTGCTTAGGCAGCTGTATCGCCTCAAGCAACTTTCCAACCACTTCAGCATTCTTAATGGGAGTTTGACTTGAAGTCAGAAATCCTCTCTGCAGCCATATTTGTCCAAAATCATGCACAACACCGAAGCCATACTGACTATCAGTTATCACAGTCACTCTTACTTGCAACTCTAATCAAAGCAAGAAGTTCAGCAACCTGGGCTGATTTTACTCCCTTCAGGTAAGATGCTTCCATTGCTGCTGCAACTGTGCATACTGCATAAGCTGCACTTAGAATTCCTCGTCTGTTCTCAAACATGATCCATCCACAAACATCACAAAGTCACTTTCTGGCAAAGGTACATCTTTTATATCAGGACGTGGTTTGGTACAGAAATCCAATACATCCAAACAATCATGATCCACTTCGTCCCTGACTTCAACATTCTCAGCATCAGGCAACAGCGTTGAAGGATTCACATTCAGGCATCTCACAAGGCTCACATTCGTTGCACCTAATATGACATTCTCATACTTAGTCAGCCGACTATGTGTCATAAACTGAGTGTGGCTCCTTGTTAAAAGGATTGCCACATCATAAGGTACAAACACTTGCACAGGATATCCCATCAAAATTCCTTCACTTTGTTCCAGACTCTTACAAGTAGCAGCTACTGCTTTCAAACAACCTGGCAACGCTACAGCTACAGGGTCTAACATAGCCGAAAAATATGCAATTGGTCTCCTCAATTTTCCATGTTTCTGTATTAATACAGAGAGTGCACATCCATTCCTCCCACTGCAGTACAATTAGAACTCTTTGTCGTAGTGAGGCATTCCTAATGCTGGTGCTTCACACTAACTGTCTTTCATTGTTTAAAAGCTGCCAGTTGTTCCCTATTTAATTCAATGGGATCTTTTACATCACTTCTCGTCAATCGTACCAAAGGTTTTGCGATCAGGGAAAAGTTACTTATCCACTGACGACAATATCCAACCATTCCAAGAAACATTCTCACTTCTCTTTGCGTCATTGGAGCTCTCATTCCTTTTATTATCTTTATTCTGTCTGTAGTTATCTTTCTCGGTCCTTTTTCAATTTTATGGCCTAAATATTGTACTTCTTTCTGACAAAATTGCAATTTCGATGGGGATACTTTAAGTCCTCCATTTGCCAAATGATTTAGCAATGCTATGGTGTCCATTACATAAGCTTCTCGAGTCTTTGACGCCACAAGCAGGTCGTCAATATATTGAACTAGCACTGAATTCTCGGGCATTTCTAGGTCTTCTAAGGACTTTTTCAATATCTGATTAAATATCGAGGGGCTTTCTGTATACCCCTGTGGGATTCGGCACCATGCCAAAATACGTTCGCCAAAACGGAACGCAAATATATGCTGACTGTCATGATGCAATGAGATGGAAAAGAAAGCATGACACAGATCAATTACTGTATACCATTCTGCAACATGTGGAATCTGATACAAAATCACAGATGGATTTGGTACAATAGAACAACGTGACACAACAATCTTGTTTATTTTTCTCAAATCTTGTACTATTCTGAACGTTCCATTAGGCTTTTTCAGTCCCATAATTGGTGAATTACATGGACTACTCATTATTTCCCTTAAAATACCTTGTTTGATCATTTTCTCAATTATAGGAGTAACTCCTTCAATTATCTCGGGTGTCAATTTATATTGAGGAACATTTGGGTAGCTTATTCCTTCCTTCACTGTTATTTTTACGGGATGCACATTTTTCATTAATCCTACATCTTCTCCTGTGAAATCCCAGACTTCTGCCTTTACTGTCTTTTACAATTCTTCTGGTAGTTCTTCAGGGTTGAATACAGCCAATGCTTCAGTAATCTCAGATTCCATATTAGCCATAGTCATTTTATACAGTACGTCTTCATCTGGGGTCTCAAATGCTATACCATCAGGGGTACAAAATATGGTGGAATTCATCGTGCACAGTAAGTCTCTTCCTAACAAACTTACAGGGCTTGAATCGCACACGACAAAGCGGTGCATTTCAGAAAATTTCCCTATATTGACTTTTACTGGTTCTGTGAGATACGTTTTAATCTGTCTGTTGGATACTCCAACCACTTGGATTGTTACGTCCGAGAGAGGAAGGTTCTTAACATCAGCTGACCTAACAGTTGATCGAGTAGCACCAGTATCTACTAGGAACGTAATAGTTTCATTATTTACCTTTCCGTCCACAAAAGGGCCTGTCTGGTCTACTTCTAGAGTTGCGCCAAGTACGCACTCTTGTTCCTCCCTTCGGCACCGTCTATAACCTTCTTCTGACTCACTCTCATCGTGTTGTAGCCAATACTGCGAAACAGCGCTAGCGCGTGGCAGCTTAGTTACCTGTTCTTCGTTGTAGAATCCTGTCTCATTACTGTATTTATGTGAATTTACGCTCTGTGGAAAAGGCGGTTTTGGCGCCTGATTCTGTTGGGTAACAACCTGCTGTTGTCGCTGCGGTTGACAACTCACCTCTTTCTGCACCTGCAGATTCAATGATGCATTATCACTATTAGTATTCGAGGGAAATTTACACTCAGATTTCCAGTGCCCTATTCTTCCGCAATTATGACATGGCCATTTCTTTTTGGCTTCTTCTATATTGAATTGTCCCTTTCCTTTTCCAGTATTAAATTTAGGTTTTGGTCCTGCACTATTTGCTTGTTCAATCAGCTGAGCTTCCTGTCTTTCTGCCACTTTTACCTGTGCCCACATAGCCTTTTCTTTTAATTTACGCTGCTTGGCTTCAATTTCATCACTAAAATATTTTGCATGTCTTAGTACTTCATCTATTTTCTTGTTTTGCCAATCCAGTGTATGCTGTTTAATCATTTCACTGATTTCTGGACGTAGGCCATATACAAATCTGTATACAAAATGACTTAGATCCTTCTCACTTAAATGTTCATCACCACTAAACTGCTTAAAGGCAAGGATCAACCTCTCATAGTATGTGTGTACTGACTCCTTAGTCTCTTGATGAGTTCGGTCAATTTTTACCCAATCAGTCTCTCTAGGAGGTACCTTATTTTTCAGGAAAACAATTACTTGTTCATATTTTTTCATAACTTCTGGATCAGGGGCACCTGTTTTTGGATCCCTAGGGTATTCTTGTGTAGGCCAATTTATCATTAATTTGCACTCTGTCCATAGATCTGCTGGCACTATTATGTCAAATAGACTATTTAGATCAATCCACAAAACTTTCGATAATTTTACAAACCTATCCACTTGCCTATACCACTCGACTGGCTTTTCGCGAAGTCGAGGAAAATCATTTGTAAATGACAAAATATCTTGCCTAGTCCATGGGACATATACATTTCCTCCTCCAGGAATTTCTCTCATAGGACATTCTGTCACAACCTTTTCTTTTTCTCTCACGGGGAAAGCTGCAAATGTTTTATCTGAGGTATCATCTCGTTTTCGGTACCACCTACTTTTCCATTTATCCACATCTCCCCATTTTCTTACCAAAATGATTATATCTTTAATCTGAGTTATTCTTCCTGTGGTGTTCGGATTTTCAATATCTTTTTCAGAAAAATCTACTCTGTAGGGTTTTTGTAAAGCTTTTACTCTTTCCATGTCTATACCCATTTCATTTGCCACTTCTTCTAGTCTTTCATGTAGATTCTTTGCTCTCCAAGTTATGCTTTTGCATAGAAATATTAATTCTTTATCCTGATAGTTTTTTAACTTCTCTGTGGGGATAGTCCCTACTATTAATTCTTCCAAAACCATCCTTAGCTTGGTCACATCTATAGATTGGGATTCTCTGTCTTTTCTCTGTAAACTCCTCAACCATTCACTTAATTCTTCTGAAGTAGGTCCTACTGGTTTTTCCTCATTACCTCGTTCTGAGTCTCTTGGAGTTTCCGATACAGATTCTGTAGTCATTATATGTCTTTCCACTAAACCTGAATTTACTGTCAAATTTTTAGGCGTACTTTGTTCTGACGTACTTACTGTTTGTCTCCATGGGTTCTCGTCTGAACTTTTCCTTGGCCTCTCAATCTGTTTATTACTGTTATAAGGGACCGTTAGACAATGTTCACTATCCTTCTGTTTATCAAAAATAGGCATTACAGGACCTATAGTTACGGGAACAGTCACAACTTCTAAGTTTTTAGTCTATTCCCTAATCTTTTCAGTTAACTCTAAAGTGGTTTTTGCTAATTCTGCTGAATTTTCATTACTCATTTTATCATCCTGTCTTTTCTCTATCTCTCTGAAAGAATCATTTCTCCCTATTTCTTGTGGTACTGGTTACATTTTTATGTTTCGCAAAGTCTCTCTCATTGGGGCACTTGATGTCAGCATGTCAGAATCTGGTTGATACGGGGGTGGGTTTTTATAAAACATGTCGTCAAGAACATCATCCTCCGATTCATGCACTCCATACCCTCCTGATTCTATATTATGTCTCTTTTCTGTACATTTTCTTCCGCTAACTTCTTCAGCATGTCTCACAGGAAACAAACCATCAGCCATATTTGCACTTCGCCATCTCCTCATTCTGTTATCATGATTCTCCAGTCCATATGATCTACCAAACATGTACCTATACCTTCCGCCACTCCTTTGTCATTCTCTCATGCATCTCGTCTTCCCATTCTGTCAATGCTTCAAACTGTGTTGGTCTAGGTCTCGGTTCTAGATTCATCATTCTCTCTCTCAAATTTCTCAAAATTGCTAAGTTAAATGAACCATGTTCTGGAAATGCCAAAACTCCATCATCTTTTGTATACTGTGCCCAATTGTCCAGCCAAATACAAGTATGGTATCCGTATTTCGCAACCATAAAGGATGCGGGCAATTTCGGTGGAGGAAGCAACTGTCCCTCTCTAGTCACAATCGGTTTGTCCTTTTTAAATAAATCCTTGATTTTTCCAAACCAGGACTCTTTCTCTTTTTCTGGTGGATCATAATACATAATTTTTTCTATTCTGTGTATCGCTAGACTTCTCCTACGACTATTCTGTTATCTTATCCAATCGTAGCGCGACTCACACTAACGCACCAATCCAGAGCGTCTATGTCACTTCTGCAACTCTCCAATCCTAGCGCGACTCACACTAACGCACCAATCAGGAGCGTTTACGTCACCCTGTAATTCTCCACTCCTCGCGCGGCATACACTAACGCACCAATTAAGAGCGTCTATGTTTCTTACTGACTGGCCAATCCCAGCGCGGTCTTTCTGACGTCAGCTTTTCTTTTCTCGCTACTCCTGCTTCTGCTGACCCCTCCTTTACAAACTTTTCTCGGTAAGCTCTTTTAGTAACGACATAAAAACGCCACATTATCTGTTTCGCTAACCAAGAATAGTTAATGACCTTTCTTACAAGAAATCCGTCTTTCCCGAGAGCAGCGCTTACCTCTGCCCTACAACGGAATCGTTACTTCCGTTGATAAAGTAGCACATTCCTCTACTTCACCCTTCTAACAAGCATCAGCTAACCGTTTCTCCAGAATTAAGACACCTAGTTGGAGACCCAATGCTCCTGAGAAATAAAACCAGAGTTTCACAATTAATCTGAATGCCTTTTCATTCACGCACTTTCACACGGAAAATGTAGTACATTCACACAGAAATCTGTCTTTCCCGAGAACAGCGCTTACCTCTGCCCTACTACAGAATTATGACACTGGTTAATAAAGTAGCACTTCCCTCTACTTTATCCTTCTAGCAAGCTTAGGGAACACCTATTACCTTTCCAGTGATAAGCGTAATCAGAGTGCCTTTTGGACTCCTGGTACATAAGACCAAAATTTCACAGGTAACCTTCGCTATCATACACTTCTTTCATACAGGAGATGTTTCTAATGGCAACACACGACGATGTTACCAAATCGAACCCAGACAATGAGTCGTGCAACTCCAATCGTTACACGTTTTCTCCGTGTACCTACAGGGCAACAACAATTCCGTCTTTCCCGAGAGCAGCGCTTACCTCTGCTCTACTACGGAACCGTTACAAACTTCCGACTTCCTACATCCCAGAAGCCGTCAAACAACATAGAACTCGACACGGCTCAACATAGAGTGTTAATACATAAACCAATACTTTCAATAGTCAATAATCAATAAGCAATTTACAAGCAATAATCACCAAACCAAAACAATAAAAACCATCATTCTGCAACCAGAAAAACTGAACCAGCGCAAAACCCCTGGCAACGGGGAAACAACCCGTACCGTTATCCTCCCTGCTTCACAGACCCAACGTCACACTAACTCATTCACACAAGCAGTCATTGGTAGGTCCCATAACACCAACACTCACACGTTGCTTCCACACTGGTCTGCACACACAGGAGCGATGAATAATTCATGCGCCGGACATGTGAGGGGAACACCTTATAACCTATAGGGAAGGAAAAGTCATTTACAAAATATACATTTACGCCCTTTCACCTACAGATCCTTAATCCTAAAACATCAAGGCACTCCTCTCACTTCGGTCAATGGACCAAATTAGTTGGATTGGTTGATGGTGATTTAGAACCAGCTAAAACACATTTTAAGACTTCGGAATCTATTTCTTAAGTAAAAAATCACAACTCATAATTTCTCGTTAATCAATAATTGTTTATCTAAAATTTCATAATGATTTGAATTTGCATTTGTCTCGTCAAGTTTAGAAAGTTTTATATCAAATTTTTTAGTAAATCGCAGAACATCATATTTACCTAATCTGGCTATTTGGAGTCCTCTAATTCATTGGCTCTGCATAATTGTGTCGTAAATCGTCCGAAAGCAGGCCAAAGCTCAAAGTTCTTTGCTCAGCACGTTACAGTCCCAAAGATCGGCAAAGGACCAGAGACGTGCAAGCATCTATCATTGCCCGTGGATTTAGGAAAAATATGCAGTCATCTGATGATCGGGCAGCTTCCGAACCCTCAAAGATTCAGGAGAACACGCAAAACGTAGCAAGGCAACGCAAAGCGACGTGACCCAAAAGTAAGAGCGAAGCGACCCTCTCTATTCTACTACTTCTTTTATAATACAATGAAGTAAAGAAGATACAATTTAATATTTTAGGACAGTCGTGATTGGCTGGTTGAGATCGTCCGATGTAAGTTTTAGGTTCTCAGTTCAGTTCGAGGGGTGAGGTCTTGAGTTAGTCCAAAAGTCGGCTTGTTCCGGTTTATTGTAAGGTTGATTGTTCTCTTGTCTTGGCAGACTTCCCGTTCTACATCCTTGACCAGGGACATGCGGTACAGAGGTCGCTACGAGGTTTAGGAGATTTCTTGCACATGAGCAGCTCACTCCGCGCCTCATGGAACAGTGGCCACTTCGTCGTGTGGAGTTAGTGGCCATCTTTGATCTAGGCCCAAATGCCAATTTAAGCGAAACAAACACAAAAGAGTAATTAATACATAGAAATAATGAATCTAATGTTAGCCCCCTACTAATCCCTCTATGTGCTTGTATTTATCTAGCATATAGCAACATTTAAAGCCATTATATTCACCTTTTCGGTCCTCCTCCTGGGCAACATTACAAAAGCAACATATATCATGCATTATTCTATTACCACATATACTATTGTTAATATGCATACAAATTTTAGTCATAAAAGATTATTTAGCCATGCAAATTGCAAATCCCTCGTGTAATTAGATTTAAAATGGAATTAATAATGTTGGTTAATGTACATGCATCACTCGTTTAATAATATTATAGTTAATAGATTATATAATTAGTATTTTCATGCAGAATAGAGGAGGTATACAAACTTTTGCACTACCCGCTCCATCACCATCACTGGGGGAGGAATACAAAATCTTAATATAACATTTGTGTATCTTGACTGAACAGTGGATCATTATTAGTCCAACGACCCAGTTAAAAACCATTGACTAAACTTAGATAGATAGTACCATCTGAAAATGAATTTCAACCTGTCCTATGGCATACTAATCTAATAATAAAGTGTATTTTAATTGCAATGTACTATGTGTTATTGTTAAGAGCGCTACAGCCATTTTTGGGGTTCAGACTTTAACATTTTGCTGATCCTTATATGAAGTCTCTTGCGCTACTTCTCTCATCTTCTGTTTAAAAACAAACGATAACAAGTCACATATTTACCATCTTATGAATAAGACATATTATGTCTGGATGGTATACTACAATTCATAACATCTCTCTTTATAATTAATTCGAAACAGTATCTTGTCAGTAGCAACAGAGTAACAATTACCTATGTGTCCTAGACTTTTATAATTTGGGGTTCTGACATGCAGAGGACTATCTCATCATCTTTCCCTGCTCAACCAATGACAGAACCGCCAGTATCAGCCATCGTCCCATCAGTCCAATATGGCGCCTGTAGCAGAAAGTAATTGAAATTGGACAGCCTTGCGGTAAAACGTAACATCGCGAGATAAACGAATGATACGCCAAGTCATGACAAACAACACTTATTTCAGTAAAAAATCTATAGCCGGGTTTGGTGGCTCAGTAAACTAATGCATCCACTGCAGGGGCCTGTGTTCGACCTCTTTGTCACAGGTTCAAATCCCAGCTGGGTCCACTCAGCCTTTCGTCCATTTGATGTCGATAAAATGAGTAGCATTGAGTTGGGTAACAATATACATTTGTTATTTCTGCGCCAAGATGCCCCTTTGCTGGGGTGAACGTGCGCTTTTACAAATACACGTTATGTTATGTTATAGTCAGCCTCACTTTGGCAATCGTTGATAGTAATAGCATAATAAATTCCTTTTGGGCTAGGGTTCACCATGTTGGCTTTTAAACATAGCATCCGTTTATATTAAGAAAAGTAATACTGACATTGGCCAGCATTGCACTAGCTCAATATGGTGCCTGCAAACCGAGTGAATTCCACACTATAATGCAATATTGCAGGAACTTCTACAGAAGCGTCAGTGCAACATCATAAAAACGTAAGTTAGGAGACAAGCAATCTTAGCAACATGGCGATACACAGATGAATGCACGCGAAATGGAATACGGGTAAGTGAGCCGCATGTCTGTGAGATAGAAAAGTACTTCTTTGGCTAAATGCAGTCTTTCGTTAAAGATGTGCAAGGATAGATAGAGTGCATAAAACAGCTTTGATTAACAAACTTTGATGCTAATACCGACTTACACAGAGTACTAAGCAGCAAACGATGGGGCATATCAGCAACAACTGGCGATAATTATCGCTAAGCGCACTTAGAACTAGGATAATTATCGCCGGCTAACGTGGATTTGTATCGCTGAGATAGCGTGCTATTAGCAACGCTTATCTCATTAGCGATAAAAATCCTAGCGCTAACTGACTAACGTGAGATTATCGCTGGAAACCCAGAGATAATCTCACGAAATGTGGCGTTAGCTTGATGATAGGGCCTCACTAACTTAGCCATGATATCCACCTTCCATAGGATATCATGGCTAAGTCAGTCCTGAAGCAGGCGTAAGGAAACAGGGGTTATCGCTACTTTTCCTGCCACTATGCTTCATAGCTTGGGGCTTGATGATAGTGCAAAGTGGGCGTTCCTGACCTAACATGACAGGAGAAATGTCGCTAAGCGACATTTCTCCTGTCATGTTAGGTCAGGAACGCCCACTTTGCATCTCATTAGAGATGCAAAGCTGGGCGGTAAGAATCTGGGCGCTAAAGCAAGGTTTCACGCGCTAGCGTGACCTTGCTAATTGAGCGATAAAATTATCGCCGCTTTTCGGCCGAAAACGGCCGCAAAAGCGGCGATAATTTACTATCGCCGCCTTGTAGATATGCCCCGATATTTCTCCGATTATAGACTAGAAACCCTTTTTTGCTCATAAGGCAATTAAAGGCAGACCCACAGAAAAACGGACCATACAACTCTGATTTAACGATGCTCTTTTAATAATGGGGATAATTATTTAAAAATTAAGGATGGAGATTTGATTTGAGCCTGCTTCAATGTCATATAATACTCTATAGCTCTTATTTGGGTTGTAAAAGTCGTAGGCACATAGATCTCGGATTGGGGTATTAAGAACAATATAATAATAACTTTGTGGTTCAAATTTTAAGATTGAGTTTTTTCTAAGTTCGGCGAATTTATGCTACAATTCTTCTGTATAATATAAGACAGAACTGGTAGTATTAACCTCCTATTATTTTAATACAGTGTCCACAAACGAAATTGCCTTAAAACAATGCTATTTTCAGTTTAATACGACACACTGCTAGATTGGTCCAAAGTATAAATGAGAAACTATTGATAACATTCCTTTTAAGACGACTCCAAATATATTCTCGCATGAAAGGTAAATACATGGTCAAAATACTTAGGGGCATATTATCTAGCACGGCGTTAAAATTATCACCGCTTTAGTGGCAGAAGACTGCCGCCAAAGCAACGATAATGGGCTTGATAATATGCCGCAGAGAATTCCAATAGAAGCCCATTTTGACACCAGAACACGGGCTTCTATGGGAATTCTCAAGGGCATATTATCAAGCCCATTATAGCCGCTTTAGCTGCAGTTTTCTGCCGCTAAAGCGGCGATAATTTTAACGCCGTTTCTTGATAATATGCCCCTGAATTTGTTAGTGGCATTTATAAGTAGGAGAAGTTTTTTAGATCTCTAATACAGCGTCAAAAACTTGTCACTGCAAATTAAAAGTTCAGATTGTGAACAAGTTTAAAATTACGGACAAGTTTTGGTACATGAGCGGGGGCATACTTTGTCTGGTGATTTTCTTCAAACTTCAAACTATTATGGTATACCACGAGAAATATTCAAATTATTTATGTACCAAAAATAAAAGAGTTGTATCTCACATACGACACAAGGCTTGAGACTAGATAAATGTCGAATACAATATGACTATGAACTTGCTCAACACTATTTTTAATTATACACCAACTGGCTTCTCATATGTTTTAGAAACCAAGACTACTAGGATAAACCACGGCTAAAAAAGAAATTATCCTTTGCAAAATCCAAGATAAGGATTTGAGTGAAAATCGCCGTATGACTGAAATTATTGGTAAAATACAGGTAAAACATCATGATTTTGGTATAAACGCACCCAAGTGCACATACCAATAGATACCTTAACATAGAAAAACCATCTATAAAATGCTTGGGTATTTTTTGTTACAGATATTACCTAAGGACCTAAATACAACATATATTGGATACAGAAGAGATAGCTATTGGACAAATATTGAATATTAAATCGCACTCTGACCTTCGTCGAGTTCAGAGAATACCTTGCCCTTATTAAGAACATACAATCAGGGGTAAGATAAAGATAGTTTATATATTTGACAGAAGTAAAATGTCTTACCAACAAGAAAACAATTTAACACGTTTTTGACATATTTCTATTACAATATATCTTTAATAGAAAAGAAATGAATCCTTGATGGTATAGTAACCTCACGATTTATACCTGAAGAAAAGGATACCTTGAGGACAAGGAAACTATCAAAACTAGAAACAACCTCACGTCAAACAACCAATGTAGGAATCATTTAAAATAAATCTCTCCTCTAGAATGAGTATTCACTTATAGTTTTGTGTGTTCACATAAACCTTTTTAGAAACTTTCTCCTTTGTTTCTCATGTGCACACCTTGGTCACAGTGGGATAAACTATTACCTGTAACTAAACCTCACTCTCTCATTTTCCGAGCACGGTCTATAAGGTAAACATTTATTCGCAGAAGTTAATAGAAGGCGTTTTTAGATCAATTTTGTGAAGGGTTATTTTATTATATGAGCATGACTATGTAGAAACAAGTCTTGAAATTCTTGCAGAGTTTGACATTCCCCTTATCTCATGTAAACTACTATTGTATTCACAGATAACCCCCTGTCCACTATACAGACTTAAAGAAACTTTTGTACATTTTGGTCCTGATGAAGGTGATACAAATTGTTCTCTCACCGAAACGTGCGTAGACCGTTTCTTAGACATCTGGGAATCCTACCCGAGATACAGACGAGAAGAAGAATCAATAAGAAGCAATAAACACATTTCTAAATGGGAAAGTTGAAACTTATAATCACAATAGAAAATACAATTGAGTAGGATCCCATCAAAGTTCTGGATTTTATGTCATTTTTTGTGTGGTATATGTGGTAGTATGATTGAAGAGAATGATAGGTGAGAATGGAGGTATGATGGTTTAGCAGTGGGGGTTACCATAACTCAGAGAATTGATCTTTTATGCATAATACTATAAAAAAGTATATGAATTTGTGAATATTTGTAACTATTTTCTATGATTATTTGAGCAACGAAAATATATACACTATATATTTAAAAAAAGAAAAAATATATATGTTTTGATAAATAATAAAATCACAAAAAAAGAAAAAAAACTTTTGTTGTGCTAAGATTGTGTTTATGGGGAAATGTTGTTTTGAGCAATTGCCAATGTTGAAGTGAAATAGGTCAGATAAGAGGTTATTTCCCCCTCCTCTTAGACCAGAAAGTAACAGGGGGTACCCTTCTTGTATACTTAGCCCTGGCTGCTCCATTCTGCATGCCATTGGCTTTATTTCCTATTTTTCATTGGAGGTGGGCTTATAGGCTATTTTTGCCTCTAGAGGCAAAAAAAAGTCACGTTGGGCTGACTAACATCAGTTTTTTACCGCTATTGACCCTAGTATTAGCAGCAGTTTTGTTTTCACTGCGGCTAGCTGTTACTATCGCCATGTAGCAGCGTATTTTTAATACATCGCTAACAGGGCGATCGTTTTTGGTGATAGGCCGCATTGAGAAAACGGCCGCTAACTAACGCTAACGCTAGTTAGCGGCAGTTCTAGTACATATACCCCCCCCAGTTGGAAGAGAGATGTTGTGTTGCGTCACTGGGTGAGCAGCCACTACAAACAGGGGAACCCCTAAATGGATAAAGGTAGAGCAGCAGGGGATAATTCAACTAACAGATGTCATCATAATTATACAAACAACAATGCCCATGGAAAGTCAGAGACACAAATTATTCAAACATTCTCATTCACACTTAAATCCATTCAAACCATGAAAACATACTACACAGACATCCTAAAATCTGGAAAGAGACAATTCAGAGGCCCAACGTGGTTGGCATATCGTTTCTTTCAGGAGAAAACAAGAATGAATATATTGTTGGTGAGAGTTTGTGGTCATGAAGATTCAATCGTGAAACAGAAGAACAAGAAATTATCCTTTTGAAAATATAAAATCTCAATGATTCTATGTAACTGACAAGGCTAAATGGCGGATCAAATCAAAAACGCCAAATGGCAGATCAAATCAAAAACGCGTTCAGGGCACAGGAGATATCGTAAAGCCTGCTGCCCCCTCTCCCCCTTTTATGGCTTAGCCTTGATTTTTACCCTAATTTTTGTCCTGTTGTTTGCCCTGTTGTTTTTTTAGCTTGAGCCCGAGATTATGTTTTTTGTCCAAAAAACGAAGCAGGGCCATATTATCAAGGAACGGCGATAACATTATCGCCGCTTTAGCGCAGGAAACTGCCACTAAAGTGGCGATAATGGGCTTGATAATATGCCCTTGTGAATTCCCATAGAAGCCCATGTTCTGGTGTCAACATGGGCTTCTATGGGAATTTACAAGGGCATATTATCAAGCCCATTATCGCCGCTTTAGCTGCATTTTCCTGCGCTAAAGCGGCGATAATGTTATCGCCGTTCCTTGAGAATACAGCCCCCAGTGTGTGTAAAATGTTTAATTATTTTAAGGAGTTTATGTATACATTTTAAATCTTTTACATATTCTTTTAATTGGGTGGTTAACCCCCTTGTTTGTCATCTTCTTACGAAGTATTAGTATTTTCCACTTTGTTAAATTGTATTTTGCATACTGATTGGCAGCTTTTTACTGCTATTTTGCACAATAGGGATATGTTGCGTTCATTTCCCACTACGTTCCTGTTGTTAACTTTAAAACTTAATTGAAGTGGGATTTTGGATGTATTTTGCATATGAACTGGCAGCTGCTGAATTGCTTTTTGAACAGGTTAGGATATGTTTTGTTATTCCTTTTTCTCCAAATTGAACTTTTTAGCCAAAGCTGAACTTTGGACTCTATTTTGCATATGAACTGGCTGCTACTTACTGTCCTTTACGCATTCTAGGATATGCTCTGTTATTCCTTTCTACTTGCTGCTAATTCTAAATTGAACTTTTAGCCGAAGCTGAATTTTGGATTTTATTGAGTATTCGAACTGGCAGCTACTTAATGTCCCTTGCACATTCTAGGATATGCTCTGTTACTTCAATCCTTATGCTGCTAATTTTAAATGCTATCTTCTGTTGAAATGGCTATGTGCTGCTGCCCAAATCATTGAAAAACGAATTCTAAGCACTGAGGTTATGCATATTATTCTTACTTAAAGGTACCTGCTATTGTTTAATACGTTCCTAAACAACCACTATCTTCTACAGTAGAGGTTTTGGGCCTCTGTTTTTTGCCGTGGGCTAAATGGTTTAATTGTTGAAAATCTTAAGTATTCTGCGTATTGGGATAATTGACAATATTTTTTTTTTTTTTTTTTGAAACCGTTTATTGCAATCTCAAATAGTTACAAGTATGGGCCTACAAGATAATTGACAATATTGACTGATGTTATCTAAAGGAACTCTAGCCTTGCTAATGCAGGCCTTTGATAATTTTATGATGGTTCGTGGAATGAGTTATGTTGTGTTTTATTATTTGTAATAATATGAATGTACTTTTATGTGGACCTCTTAGGAGTTCCAAATGTTTAATAAAATATTGAATTTAATTGAATTGAGCACACTACAGCGGTGCAGTGGCATAAAGACTGGAGCTGAGCTGACATTAGAACTGGGGAACCCAGTTCCAGCCCTGGCGTTGCCTTTCCACCCTGTGATCCTGAGCATAGGAATTTCTCTCCCACTGCTTAAAACTAATAAAAATAATAATAGCATAAAGCTAAATTTATGTGTTGTAATCTGGTGCTCGTATAAGGTGCTCCAATGCCCTTGGTACAAGATCACGTTATGTAAAACTGAAAAAATAGGAATCTGTAACTACAAATTGCATCAAAAGTCTTACAGCTTCAGCAGAAAGAATTGGCAGTAGCGAACTACGGGGCATATTTTCAAGCAGCAGCGATAATTATCGCTGGCCGCGCTTAGCGTGAGATTTTATATCACCGCTATCGCTGGAAATTATCGCCATGCTAGCGCTGTATTAACAACGCATAGTGCAATGGCGATAATTATTCCAGCGATAGCGGTGTTTTCCATGGAACATCGCTGGTTTTCCAGCGATGTTCCATGGAAAACGGCGATAACCTTGCTGATACGACCCGGTGGTCGTATCAGCATAATCCACCCCAATGTAAAGTATAGAAGTCAGCATTTTAGCAGATGTTACTGATGCAGATTGGGGTGTACAAAATCTCCCTACTTCCACGGATAGAGTAATTTCACAGTTACACGCACATACACTCACCATACACTAGGGCCCATTTCACTAACATACACTCAAATACTCCACCAGAATTGAACCTGTGGAAAGAAAACTCCTAAACGCCCCACATCTACACTGAGGTCGATAAGACCTAGTTATTGTAATTGTCATAATCTAAACAATCTATACAACAATAATCAAATAGAGTACTCAATAATCGACAAGAAATAATCACCAACACCGTATTTAAAATTATGATTCTTTATCTAAAATTAGTCAAAAGAATTAAATCAGAATAAATCATTTTCTCATAATTACCTATTCTAGCTAAATGTCAGAATGGGTCATCAGGACAAGTCTCTCAGTAGAAATCTCCCGAGTCACCGTCCTCACAGCATCGATCCTCATCAATGCAGGTTTGGGAAGAAAATGGCAAAGTGGCCTCAAAATCCCGAATGCAATGACACGGACCCTCTCTAGTCTAGTATATTTATAATGAAACTTGCAATATTAAAGAAACATTAAATGTTCTACACGTCCGCCGAACCGCTGAGCAGAGCGAGCAGGAAAGGATGTAGCATCGCTACATTTGGAAAATCTCCGCTCAGGAAAATCACAAAAATAAAAAAACAGAACAGGAACCAAAAATAAAAAGTAACTTTTAACATCCACATTTCCTCGGCGATGACACAATGAGCTCAGAGTTCTTTCTTTATAGCTCCTTTGTCCTCCAAGGCTGTTCCGATACATCTGGAAACTCGCCCAGAACTGCTGCTGTCCTCACGGAAAGTTTTAACCAGGCAAGGACTGTGGTCAGATGTCTCGTGACCATATTCAGCAAGGCCCTCTCATCACAAATCTTTTACTCGAGGCCAGGCTGCAAACGGCGGCCATGTTTTTCTAGGCCAAAATAGACCATCTTAATTAAAAGAGACAAAAACAACGTTACCACAGCATAATGATTAAACAGTGTTAACCCCACTAATACCCTTATGTGTATGTAATTATCTAGCTTTTGCAACACAGAAAAGCATTAATTCAAAAGCGTTTCGTGCTTTAAAATAAACAGCACTCAGCAACGTTTATTTAATAAAACATGCACATTGTCAATAGGCAACACATACGCGTTCCCACGTGTAATTCTCTCTTGTTAATTCGTACATGTTGATAAGTAAAAACACTTACACAAAACAAATAATTAATAATTAATGATTATTAATGTTAATTATGACAAATAGACAAACCAGAGCTTAAAAACCCAATAGATTTTCATCAGAAAATCCTGCTCCAGCAATCCCCCCTTTGGTGATTTTATCACCAAATAACCCCCAAAAAAAAATTTAGTGAAATTTAGTCCCATTTTAGGAGAAATTGGAAATGTCTTTTTCCTCCTTACACAACACTACACACCAGACACTCTCTCATCATCCCTCTTTGTTTCTAAGTAGACACTCTCCCTTAATTCTTCTAATTCAATTTCTTGTGGTTCTCTTTTCAACCTTTTATTTCTCTTTTCATTATTTCTTTTAATTAATTTCTTTTTCCCTCCCCTGTTTTTACAACACAAACACACCAATCTCAATATCAATAAAGCAACAATTATACAAGTTAAAGGAAACAATATCTTACCTATAATAGTACTACCTATTTTTACAATAAAACTCTTAACAGCTATCACCTTATTAGCTAATTTAGTCCAGATACTTTCAGCTTCAAGTGGTACTAATTCTTCATGCAAATCAGTAATATTTTTTATATAAACCTTCAGGTCTTTGCTTTCGTCTGGAATGTAAGTGCAACAATGTTGAACTTTCAGCATTCCACAAACTCCACCCTCCTTAGCCAATAGAATATCAAGAGCAAGTCTATTTTGCATAGACATGGCACGTACGGCAATTAGTTCCGTATTCACCAAAAGAAACCCTCCAGCCGTATTTGTTGATAAGCGATCCACCACTGTTGACAGTTTCCGAATCCCATAAGCATTTAAAGAAATTCCCACTGCTGGAATTAAAGCTCCAAAAATGTCACCCACTATTTCAGACCAAGTTTCCCTCTTGAAGCGCATTAGTAAATTAATATGTTCTACATCTTTTATTCTATCTATATGAAAGATCTTTGGAAAAACCAGGCCCACATAACACGTGCCATACCAATGGTCAGGCAACTTGTAATAAGCCTTGTTCCCACAAACATAATACACTCCTGGAAAAATTGTATCTTCTCCACCTCTGAAACCCCATCCTGTTGCAATGAAGTATGTATCATAACATTCACTAGTCCCAACAAAATATGTATCATATTGGGATTTCCCTCTTGTAATGCACAGCTTACCCTTCTGTGGTGCATCTAAAGCTAAGGTTGGACTAGCTCCATTTCTCAATTCTTTTCCCATCTCAATGTCCCAAATTGTCTCACTCACTTTATATTTCCCTGCCTTTTCATGCATACTCAATCTCCTTTCCTCCACCATGTTCAGGAAAGCTTTCTCCTCTTCTTCCAAACTACAAGTTAAATTATTCTTAAAACTCTAATCTAATGTTAATTCTTCTTTCTCAATAAAAATCTCACCAAAAATGTTAGCTTCTTTAGCTGGATTCAGCTCTTTGTTCATTGGCAAGTGCCCAAAAATACTATCTTTGTTAGACATCTTATAATCTATTTTCCCTAACAGATAAAAAACACTACTTAATACACTACAAGAAATTCCATACGTAGCTGGTAAATGGTGATAAGTAACACCCTCTGAAACGGATGCAGGTAATTGCATACAAACGTAGCAATCCCTTACTTCCATTGTTTTCACATATTCGTATAACAACTTTGAAAAAACATTACTAGAAAAATCATTAATTGACCTATCTTTATGCATGTAAGTATTACTAATTCTAGTTGGAACTACTTTTTGCGAATTCTTTTTCTACATTTGTCTCATTCTCAGTATGTATTTCAAATGTACCTATTGAAACTCTAAATGTAACTAATAAAGCTAAAATACCCTATAGTAGCATTAATAATCCAGTACAGCAGCAGCACATTCTACACCATCTTCTTAAGAAGGCACATCTACTTTGATTATTCTCTATGTTAGCCATTTTACTACTTTGACCTTGTCTTTTGACTTAGCCTCTACTACTCCACTACTGTAATTTCTCAAACTTTGGATTACTTCAGACAGCTGAATTTCAGACTTTCTCCTTTTCACTTTCTCCAAGTGATTTCTTCAGTTCACTCAATTTGGATATTCATCGCTTTTCACTCCTCCTTCTTCAGCAACATCAAATTGTATCAGATCATCAACAACATCCTGTGCATCCGACTCTTCTCCAATGTCAGTCAGGATAACTTTTAAGATTCCAACAGATTCTTCCTTTTCCTCAACCACTTTTCTCAAGATCCCCTCCGGATTGTCTCGATTCACTGTTTCTTCTTCTCCTTCTTCAGACAGTGCCACATAAGACCATTCCGGTGATCTGTACTTTTGGTTGGGTCTTCTAATTCTCTTTATCTCCTCAGGTTCTCTTGATTCCTTTTGCTCCTTCCTTTTTACTTCGTTTTGACTCGACACTTCATTCACTTGTTCAGCTTTTGATGTATTCCCTCTTATCAGTCTGTATCTCAGCCTCTTTACTCTGTTGTTAGGCCAAAAATCTCCTCTTACAACCTTTTTCGGTCTTGTTTCTGTATTATTTCTTTCTCCAATCCAAGTTCTCTTTCTCAGAACTCGACCCTCTGATTTTCCATTCTCACTTTCATCCGATTCTGTTTCAAATGCCTCTTGTTCTTCAGCAGTTTTCTTTCGCTCCACAGTCTTTTTCACCACTATTTGAGACTTCCCTACTTCTTTCCCTCCTCGGGCCTCCGACACGCAATCTTCTTGCTGTCTACTTGTCCCTTCACCTAGCTTATTAGAAGTGTTCCCTACACCTCCTCGGGGGTCTTCCGCAATCTGTACCTCTCTATCTTCTTCTGACCCTACTTATTCAGATATAATCTCAAGTGGTTCTTCAATCTCCTCCTCTTCTGATTCAGGAGTAATTTCTGTGGAACTGCTCTTTTCTTTTCTTTTTCCTCCACTGCTTTTTGGAACTTCAGGCTCTCTTTCAGAATCTGATCTCCTTTCTGAGATTCTCAATGGTTCTCTAGAAGCCTTTTCTGCTTCTTTTCCTGAACTTTGATTTTTTTCTCACTGGTTCTGGGTCTTCATCATCACTGGAATCTGACTCTTCAAAATACTCTCTCAGAGTATGACTCGCATGCACCCAGTTTTTCACACCAGCACACTTCACTGCAGTCGTCGTAGTTAAAATGACTTGTCTTGGTCTTCCCCACCTTGGAACCAAGCAATTTCTTCTTCTGTGAACTTTAATCCTCACCCAGTCTCCTGGACTGAGATCATGAGCTTGCTTCTTCTCAAGTGTAGTAGCTTCTTCTCCAATCTGGTGAAACACAGAATGAACTGCGTCAGCCAGGCCTTTACAGTAATCCAAAATCATGTCATCAGTTATTGTCATCAACTTATTGACAGGTACATATGCATGTCGCATTGCACGTCCCATTATGATTTCGTGCGGACTTAAACCAGTAGTTCTATCTGGAGTAGATCTAATAGTCATTAACACTAGAGGCAAAACATCCGGCCATTTCATACCAGTGGCTAAACACATCTTACCAATCCTGTTCTTGATTGTGCCATTTATCTGCTCAACAACACCAGAAGCCTCTGGTCTGTATGCACAATGTAGCTTCTGCTGTATGCTTAATGCTTCACAAATCAAACTCATGAGTTCATTATAGAAGTGTCCACCTCTATCAGACTCAATCGTTACCGGAAATCCGTACCTAGGAATCAACTCTCTTAACAGTAACTTTGCCACTGTTACTCCATCATTTCTCCTAGTCGGATAGGCCTCAACCCATCTTGAAAACAAACAGACTACCACTAGTACATATCTCAGTCTGTTCACTTGGGGCATTTCAATGAAATCAATCTGCATTCTTGTAAAAGGACCTCCTTCTCTGCCTATTGTTCCCAGACTCACCACTGTCTTTTTCCCAGTGTTAAATTGCTGGCAAATCAAACATCTTTGACAGATACTTTCTGCAATTGTCCTGAACTTTGCATTGTACCAGGTTTGCTTAAAAGACCTAATCATCGAATCCCTTCCCAAATGTCCCTGGCCATGATACATCCTTGCCATTGCTGACAGCATGGAGTTCGGCATTACTGGTCTGCCATCTCTATAGACCCAAACATGGTCTGTCTCTCTTGGGGCACAACCTGCCTTAATCCAATCTTTCTTTTCTTCTTCCTCTGCCTCATCCTGCAATTGTTTCACTTCATCCCACGTCTCTAAGACATTAGTAAACATCACAGAACAAAAAGACATTTCACCTTCTCGTTCCCGATTAATGGACTGGTTATTCTTGGCGCAATATTGAGCAATGTCATTTGCATAACGGTTGCCCACTGTCACAAAATCATCTCCTTGTCCATGAGCAGCACATTTTACAACTGCTAATTCTTTAGGCAGCTGTATCGCCTCAAGTAATTTCCCAATCACTTCAGCATTCTTTATTGGAGTCCCACTCGACGTCAAGAAACCTCTTTGTAGCCAAAGTTGGCCAAATCATGCACAACTCCAAATCCATACTGACTATCAGTCATCACAGTCGTTCTCAAATCTTTCCCAATTTCACAAGCTTTTGTCAATGCCACTAATTCAGCAACTTGCGCAGATTTCACTCCTTACAATGATGATGCTTCCATTACTTCTGAAACCTTACACACTGCATATGCTGCACATAGCACACCCTCATCATTCCTCAAGCATGATCCATCCACAAACAACACATGATCACTCTCATGCAAGGGAAGATCCCTTATGTCTGGTCTCGGTTTTGTACAGTAATCAAGCACATCCAAACAATTGTGATCATCTTCTGTTTTCACACCCACATTTTCAATATCCGGCAACAATGTCGCTGGATTCACATTCACACATCTCTCAAGAGTCACATTTGATGCTCCCAGAATGACTTTCTCATATTTAGTCAACCGACTATGTGACATGTACTGAGTTCTGCTTCTTGTCAAAAGAATTGCCACATTATGAGGTACGAATACCCTTACAGGATATCCCATTATGATTCCCTCACTCTGTTCTAGGCTTCTGCATGTTGCAGCCACAGATTTCAGACAACCTGGTAAACCCACAGCTACAGGGTCAAGTGTCGATGAGAAGTACGCAATAGGCCTTCTCAGTAATCCATGCTTATGAATTAACACTGAAAGTGCACATCCATTTCTCTCACTGCAGTACAATTCAAATTCTTTTTCATAATCTGGCATACCCAAAGCAGGGGCTTCATACATTCTACTTTTCAGCTCTTCAAATGCTGCCATTTGTTCTCCATCTAGTTCCAATGGGTCTGTCATCTCACTTTTTGCCAGCTTAATCAGTGGCATTGCTATCAGCGAAAAATTAATTATCCACTGGCGACAATAACCCACCATTCCCAGGAACATTCTCACTTCCCTCTGGGTCTTTGGGGCCTTCATTTCCCTGATAATTTTAATCCTGTCATCAGTCACTTTTCTCAGACCTTTCTCAATATTGTGTCCAAGATAATGCACCTCTTTCTTGCAGAATTGCAATTTGGCTGGAGATATTTTTAACCCTCCATCTGCCAGATGATTCAGTAAAGCTATAGTATCTACTTCACAAGCTTCACGTGTCTTTGATGCCACAAGTAGGTCATCAATATACTGCACTAATACTGAGTTTTCAGGCATGATCAAACTCTCCAATGACTTTTTCAATAACTGATTGAATATCGAAGGACTCTCTGTGTACCCCTGTGGGATTCGACACCATGCTAAAATACGCTGGCCAAATCTAAATGCAAAAATCGGCTGGCTGTCATGATGCAATGGAATTGAAAAGAAAGCATGACACAAATCAATCACTGTATACCACTCAGCATCATGTGGAATCTGATACAAAATCACTGATGGATTTGGCACAATAGGACTACATGCCACCACAATTTGATTAACTTTTCTCAAATCCTGTACAATCCTGAACTTCCCATTAGGCTTCTTTAGCCCCATTATCGGTGAATTACACGGACTACTCAGTAGTTCTCTCAGAACTCCCTGCTGAATCATTTTCTCAATTATAGGAGTTATTCCCTCAATTATTTCTGGTGTCATTTTGTACTGAGGAATGTTAGGGTAAGTAATTCCCTCTTTCACTGAAATTTTCACAGGATCTACATTATTCATCAATCCCACATCCTCTCCAGTAAAATCCCAAACTGTCCTTTTCACTGTGTCTCTCAGCTCTTGAGGCAAATCCTCCGGATCAAATACAGCATATGCACCAATTAACTCACTCTCTCTATTTTCTAGAGTCATTCGGTACAAAACATCCTCATCTGGTGTTTCAAAAGCTATTCCATCTGGTGTACAAAAAATTGTACAATTCATCTTACAAAGTAGATCCCTACCTAACAGGTTCACTGGACTTGTGTCACAGACGATAAATCTGTACATGTCTGAAAATTTCCCTATTTGTACTCTTACTGGTTCAGTAAGACGTGTTCTGATTTGTGTATTAGCTACACCAACTACTTGGATTGCTTCATCCGAGAGAGGAAGATTTCTAATATCTGTTGACCTGACAGTTGATCTTGTCGCACCTGTGTCTACTAAAAAAGTAACACCTTCTTCATTTATTTTTCCATCCACAAATGGTCCTGCCTGGTCTATTTCTAGAGTTGCACCAAGTATGCACTCTTCCTCCTCTCTTCGGCACCGTCAATAATCACCCTCAGACTCACTCCCTTCATTCTTTAACAAGTACTGTTGTACCTGGTTAGAACGCCTTGGTTTGTTTACCTGCTCATCATTGTAGAATCCCGAATCCGGAATATACTTTTGTGATCCTCTATTCTGCGGCAAGGGCGGTTTTGGCTCTTGACTCTGCTGTCTCACAACTTTCTGTTGTTGCTGCTGTTGATTATTCCCCTCGTTCTGCACCTGTTGATTTAAGGATTTTCCCTCATTATTCACTAATGGTGGATTGGTACACTCAGATCTCCAATGTCCCAGTTGGCCACAGTTGTGACATGGGAACTTTTTTTTAGCTTCCTCAAGATTCCCCTTTCCTTTCCCTGCATACCTAGGTCTATTCCCTGCATTATTTCCTGCATTATTCGCCTGTTCCACCAACTGTGCTTCCTGTCTTTCCGCAACTTTCACTTGTGCCCACATTGCTTTTTCTTTCAGCTTTCTCTGTTTTGCTTCAATCTCATCACTGAAGTATTTTGCATGTCTCAGAATCTCATCTATTTTCTTACTCTGCCAATCCACAGTATGCTCACGAATTCTTTCACTAATCTCAGGTCTCAGGCCATATACAAATCTGTATACAAAATGACTCAAATCCTTGTCACCCAGGTGTTCATCTCCACTGAATTGTTTAAATGCCGTTATCAGCCTCTCGTAAAAAGCATGAACTGATTCTTTTGCTTCCTGATGTGTTCGATCTATTTTAACCCAGTCTGTTTCTTTTGGAGGTACTTTATTTTTCAGGTATACAATCACCTGCTCATATTTTCTCATTACTTCTGGATCTGGTGCTCCTGTTCTCTGATCTCTTGGATATTCATCAGTAGGCCAACTCACAACTATTTTACACTCAGCCCACAAGTCTGCTGGAACAATTATATCAAACAGACTATTCAGGTCAATCCACAGCACTTTTGACAATTTCACAAACCTGTCTACCTGCCTATACCACTCGACGGGCTTTTCTCTCAATCGAGGAAAATCATTCGTAAATGATAAAATATCCTGTCTGGTCCATGGAACATGTACATATCCTCCTCCAGGTATTTCTCTCATAGGATAAGTATCCACTGGTTTTTCCTTTTCTCTCACAGGAAATGCTGAATAAGTCCTATCCCCTGATTCTTCTCTCTTTTTGTACCATCTATCCTTCCACTTCTCAACATCACCCCATTTTCGCAATAAAGCGATCATCTCTTTAATCTGTCCTGTTCTACCAGTACCATTCAAATTTTCAATATCTTTATCTGTGAAATCCATCCTGTAAGACTTCTGCAAAACTTTCACTTTATCAATGTCAACTCCATAGTCATTTGCTATTGCTCTTAATCTGTCATGTGTATTTCTCGCTCTCCAGGTGATATTTTTACACATAAACAATAATTCACCATCATGATGATTTTTTAGAATTTCTGTTGGAACTGTCCCTGCAACAAGCTCTTCTAATTCTACACGTAACCTAGCAACATCAATTGCTTGTGAATCTTTATCCCTCTTTTGAAGAACTTTCATCCATTCATTCAAATATACAGCTGTTATTTCAGTAGATTTTCTCACTGGAACCACTTTCTTCTGCGGTTCTAAAATTGGCATCCCTGAACAACTAGCTTCACCAGCATCCAGTCCTGAATTAGACTGTACCTCTAATCCTTCACTACATGTGTCATGTCTGAATTTTCCTGCCCTTTTTCCTGAATCTCCTGAAGGACCAGCCAAACTTGTCAATCTATTCCCAACATATGGAATAACCAAACCATTCTCACCCGTCCTCTGCTTATCAAAAACACGCATAACCGGACCTATGGTTACGGGTACCGTAACAGCGTCTAGATTCTTTGTCAGTTCTTTGATCTTTTCAGTCAACTCCGATGTAGTTCTGGCTAATTCTCTCGTATTTTCGCCACTGCTTCTATTCTCTCTTTCCCTGAAAGGATTACCACTTCTTAACTCAGGTGTCACATTTTCTGTCTCAATGATACGCACTGTATCTCTTATCGGAGAAACAACTGGTGTACTCTCTTCTGGTTCCGGTCTATATGGAGGTGGTCTTTTGTAAATCACGTCATTTAAAACCTCATCCTCATATTCATTAACTCCATATCTTCTCACTTCTGCCTCAGGAACCCTTTCTGTTCCTTCTTCAACTGTTCTCATAGGATATAATCCCTCTGACATACTAGCATCTCGCCATCTCGTCATTCGATCATGATGAGTTTCACGACCATGTCTTCTCCCGAACATATACCTATAGTTGCCTCCAGGCCTCTGTTTCTCTCGCTCATGTACTTCCTCTTCCCATTCCACTAAAGCCTCGAACAGTGTCGGCCTTGGTCTTGGGTCAAGACATAACATCTTTTCCCGTAAATTTTTCAACACGGCCAGATTAAATGAACCATGTTCTGGAAATGCTAAAACTCCATCTTCCTTGGTATACCTAACCCAATTCTCCAACCATATACAGGTATGATACCCATATCTCGCAGCCATGAAGGATGCAGGCGTTTTCGATGGAGGTAACAATTCACCCTCTCTCGTTTTAACATCTTTATCCTTGTCGAACCAATTTTTAATCTTTCTGAACAAAGATTTTTTCTTTTTCTCCTCTTGGTAATACATTTTAACGCTTACCAAAACTTTCTAATCCCTTCCGTAATACAACTGCACAATATGATTTTTTTAACCAATAACAGCGCGACTCACACTAACGCACCAATCCTGGAACGTTACGTCACTAGAATAGCTCTACCAATCCTTGCGCGGCTCACACCAACGCACCAATCTCAGCGCGAGCACTATTCTGATCTAATATCCAATCAGAGCGCGGTCTGTTTGACGTCAGCAGTCGCTGCAGTCGCTTCTGTCTCCTGTCTCTTGTCACTCGTCTACCCCTCCTTTACAAAATTTCTCAGTAGACTCCGTGTCAAATTTCTACAAAATCTATTAGTTACAACATATAAACATCTCCATTGTCTGCTTCGCTAACCACAGAATAGTAAAGAAAATCTATTTCACAAGAATCAACGGGATTCTTTCATACATTCCTTAACTGTTTCCTCTAGGACTTGTCCAAAGAGTGTTACAATCAACTAAATATATGAACATTCACGCACATTCATACAAGAAAATATAGTACATACACACAGAATCCTGCTTTTCCCGAGAACAGCGAACAATCTGCTCTACTACAGAATTATAACACACATTAACCAAGCAGCTTACTTCTACCCAGTTTCTCAAACAAGCTCAGAGAATACCTATTACTTCTCCCGCGATAAGCTTTAACGGCGAACCTTACGGATCCCTGGGACTTAAAACCAGAGTTTCACAGATAACCTTCACTATCATACGCACTCCTTATATACCAGAAATATCTCTAATAGTAACATACAACAATGTCACTGATTCCGAATCCAGACAATGTGACGCGCAACTTCGATTGTCACACGTTTTCTTTTTCCTGCATACATACAGGACCAACAATCCCGTCTTTCCCGAGAGCAGCATATACTTCCCTCTGCCCTACTACGGAACTGCTACTAGCTCCCAAGTTCCAGAAGCACTACATATAACTCAACATGACGACTCCAACATATAATATTAGTACATATACCAACATCAATCAATAATCAATAATCAATAAGCTAATGTACAAGCAATCTAATCAGATCAAGACAATCATCAATAACCATCCTCACTCTGCTACCAGGAACTTGATGCAGATTGGGGTGTACAAAATCTCCCTACTTCCACGGATAGAGTAATTTCACAGTTACACGCACATACACTCACCATACACTAGGGCCCATTTCACTAACATACACTCAAATACTCCACCAGCATTGAACCTGTGGAAAGAAAACTCCTAAACGCCCCACATCTACACTGAGGTCGATAAGACCTAGTTATTGTAATTGTCATAATCTAAACAATCTATACAACAATAATCAAATAGAGTACTCAATAATCGACAAGAAATAATCACCAACACCGTATTTAAAATTATGATTCTTTATCTAAAATTAGCCAAAAGAATTAAATCAGAATAAATCATTTTCTCATAATTACCTATTCTAGCTAAATGTCAGAATGGGTCATCAGGACAAGTCTCTCAGTAGAAATCTCCTGAGTCACCGTCCTCACAGCATCGATCCTCATCAACGCAGATTTGGGAAGAAAATGGCAAAGTGGCCTCAAAATCCCGAATGCAATGACACGGACCCTCTCTAGTCTAGTATATTTATAATGAAACTTGCAATATTAAAGAAACATTAAATGTTCTACACGTCCGCCGAACCGCTGAGCAGAGCGAGCAGGAAAGGATGTAGCATCGCTACATTTGGAAAATCTCCGCTCAGGAAAATCACAAAAATAAAAAAACAGAACAGGAACCAAAAATAAAAAGTAACTTTTAACATCCACATTTCCTCGGCGATGACACAATGAGCTCAGAGTTCTTTCTTTATAGCTCCTTTGTCCTCCAAGGCTGTTCCGATACATCTGGAAACTCGCCCAGAACTGCTGCTGTCCTCACAGAAAGTTTTAACCAGGCAAGGACTGTGGTCAGATGTCTCGTGACCATATTCAGCAAGGCCCTCTCATCACAAATCTTTTACTCGAGGCCAGGCTGCAAACGGCGGCCATGTTTTTCTAGGCCAAAATAGACCATCTTAATTAAAAGAGACAAAAACAACGTTACCACAGCATAATGATTAAACAGTGTTAACCCCACTAATACCCTTATGTGTATGTAATTATCTAGCTTTTGCAACACAGAAAAGCATTAATTCAAAAGCGTTTCGTGCTTTAAAATAAACAGCACTCAGCAACGTTTATTTAATAAAACATGCACATTGTCAATAGGCAACACATACGCGTTCCCACGTGTAATTCTCTCTTGTTAATTCGTACATGTTGATAAGTAAAAACACTTACACAAAACAAATAATTAATAATTAATGATTATTAATGTTAATTATGACAAATAGACAAACCAGAGCTTAAAAACCCAATAGATTTTCATCAGAAAATCCTGCTCCAGCATTACAAGGGCTTTAGCTCTGCTTTTTTGGCTTTTAGGGGCATATCTGCAACAACTGGCAATAATTATCGCTCAGCGCTGTTAGCGTGAGGATAATTATCACCGGGTAACGTGGATTTTTATTGCTGAGATAGCGTGCTATTAGCAACGCTTATGTCCTCAGCGCTAAAAATCCTCACGCTAACTGCCTAACGTGAGATTATCACTGGAAACCCAGCGATAATCTCACGTAGTGTGGCGTTAGCTTGCTGATAGGGACGCACAAACTTAGCCATGATATCCACCTTCCATATGATATTATGGCTAAGTCAGTCCTGAAGCAGGCGTAAGAAAAGTAGCGATATCACGGGTTATCGCTACTTTTCCTGACGCTATGCTTCATAGCGTGGGGCTTGATGATAGGAGAAATGTCGCTTAGCGACATTTCTCCTGTCATGTTAGGTCAGGAACGCCCACTTTGCATCTCATTAGAGATGCAAAGCTGGCCGTTAGGAATCCTGACGCTAAAGCAAGGTTTCACGCGTTAGCGTGGCCTTGCTAATTAGGCGATAAAATTATCGCCGCTTTTCGGCCGAAAACGGCCGCAAAAGCGGCGATAATTTTTTACCGCCAGCTTTTAAATATGCCCCCAAGTACCAAAAAAGTGGAGATATAACTATTGCCCTATTAACAAGAGGGTTCTAACATGCATTAGCACAAGTTAGCACCCTTTTACCCAACGCCTCCCTTTCCCTTTGCATCTCTAATGAGATGCAAAGTGGGCGTCACTGGGCAGGACAACCTTGTAAATATCGCTGATGTTCGCATCGCGATATTTACAAGGCTGCCCCAGCATTTTAGCACACGTTAGTTTTTGAAGAAAAACTGCTGTTTTCTCCAAAAAAAGCAGACTTACCTATCCCTAACATTGGGGTGGATTATGCTGATACGACCCTGTGGGTCGTGTCAGCAAGGTTATTGCTGTTTTGTAGGGAACATCACTGGAAAACCAGCAATGTTCCCTGCAAAACGGCAATATCCCTGTTATCTCAGGAATTTTTATTGCCCTGGAGTAACGAGTTGTTAATAACACGTTACCAGGGCGAGAAATTCCAGAGATAGACAGCGATAAATAACCATGGGGCATATCAACAAGGGCTTTATCTCTGCTTTTTTGGCTTTAAAAGCCAAAAAGGAGAGATAAAACTAGAGTCCTATCAACAACAGGGTGCTAACATGCAAATTTGCATGTTAGCACCCTTTTACTCTACACTTCCCCTTGCACCTCTAATGAGATGCAAAGGGGGCGTTCCAGAGTAAAATAATTCTTATTATCAAGAATGTCGCTAACCCTGTTAGAGACAAAAAAAGCAGCGTCCAAACTCCTACTTCCACAAGGAAAAGACTTAGCCAGCCACACACCCACCTGGCCCGGTCCCTGCTTCTGATCCCAGCCAGGTCTGGGGAGCCTCCCTTGGCCCGATGGACCCCGTCACGGGCACCCGGCCCGATGGACCCCGTCACGGGCACCCGGACCCTCACCCCACACGTCTAGTATTTATATACCTCCACTGCACGGGGTTGCTCTATCATTTACAAAGTATGTTTAGGTCTTCTGTATTGCAAGACCTTCCAAAAATTAGATTTTTACCGCGTTTTCACTCATCACACTTAGTACGAGTAAAACCGCGGGAACGCGGCGGTTCAAAAATCAACTCACTTGCAAACATAAACAGTTTAGAAGCGATACTACAAAATTGTGAACTACTATTTTGATAGGTCGACACTTACTATAGTTAATGAATTTCACTTAAATACTAGCCAGAGAAAAGTAAATGCATTCTGATAAAATCCATTCAAAAATGAAGGACAAGGTAGTAGATGTAGTAATGTAAAAAGGATCATGTGCATGTATATATTGGATTGTGGGTAAGCGGATATCCTGTTCCACCATGTCAACGTCAGGCTGTCATTCGGTAACTTGAGCGGTTCAACACAGTTAACATGACTGCGGAGTCACTCGGAATCTGAAACCTCCACTACACCACAAAGAATTGTGGGTAGCGGATGACCTACTTAGGACCCGCCTCTTTCGTCACCGAGTTTGACTCCTGCCTTCACCAAGACTTAGGGCAGGTTGCTACAGCTGGAAACACGGTTCCGTTGGTGCTAGAGTAGATTGTCTTCTGCGCGCAATTACCGCGTTTTGTTTGTCTGTTGTTTTACTACATTGCGCAGGTCTCTAAAAAAAGGAGACCTTCCCAAAAATTGATTCGTTACCGCGTTTCACTCACCACACAAAGTGCAAGTAAAACTACGATAGTTCGAAAAATATATCACGAAAACAGATGGCGGAAAATGACACCATTAATTTAAGAGTTACTGTATTAATAGGCTGACACCATTCAATGTAACAAATCTCAGTTAAAATGATTTTCGAGAGAAAAGCATATTTATTCTAATGATAAATGTTCTAAATAAATCGGCAGATTTATTTAAGAATGAAAAATTAGGTGCAAGCTATACCCTGGAAAGGATCATGGGTATGCATATATTGTCCAGAGGATTGTGGGTAAGCGGATATCCTGTTTCACCTTATTCAATGTCCGGCTGTCATTCAGTAGTAGTACCTAAAGTGGCTTTTCGACACAGACACAACGACTGCAGAATTACTGCTGTTGATTTTATTTATTTATTTATTTATTTAATGCGTTTTTATATAGCGCGGACTTTACCCGAAGGTGTCAGAGCGCTTCACAATAGGAGCAGAAATGATACATAAGGAGAAAAATTACAAGTGACATGTTACAAAATCAAACGTTACGGTCCATGAGGCAATAGTGACATTAGTGCAAGTATCAGGAGCAAACAACATACAAGAGGTAGCAAACGATACGTTACAAAAGAAAAAAAGTGACGTGTGCAGGTTACAAGAGCATACAAAGTACACAGAGGTCAATAAATGGCAGACACTCAAAACACTAAAACAAAAGTTACGTTACATGAGGCAGTGGTGGCCGTTGTGCAAGTATCAAAAGCAACCCAAAATACAAGAGGTAGCAAACGATGCACTTGGTGGAGGCCGAGTCTGGGCATCAGCTCAACATCCTATAATTCTGGGCAAATCAGTTTATCTTCCCGTATCTTAAGAAATAATATCACCTTGTGGAATGTAACTGGTGTTTGTATATAGCGCTTCAGTACGTTCGGGGAGAGTGGCACAATTTAAATACAACACAGCATCGGCAAAGATAGTAGGTTTGGCTTTGGCAGGTCAAATGTTTTAGTTACTTTTTAAAAGCTTTTTTTATTGCAACCACACGCCACAAAAATGAAACGAAGTAAAAAAGAAATCTTGCTGCCCAAAAGTGAAAGCCATATGCTTGCAATTACAAATATTAATTTACAAAACATTGCATATAATTTTATTGGAACAGAATGGGTGTAGGCCAGTATACCTAGAACAGGTTTACAAACCTTTGTATATAATGGGCATATTTGTTAGAAAGTAGCACAGCGCAGGTGGCCGCGGAACTCAGCTGCGATGGTGCCTCCAAGCGCCGCTGGACGGAGAGGGGAATGTGCGATCCTCCTGGAGCTGAATGCAGCTACACCATGACTTTGCTGCTGGCTTTCTGCCTCGGAGGTGAGCGCTGCGAGTGCCCGGATGCAGAGTCGGTGCGATCCTTGCAGCTGACACCCGATCCGGCCCACGTGTGTCTGGGCCTGGGCCACAATTGCGTCTCTGCTCTCTCCCCCCTCCTGCCTCCAGCAACCCAGCAGCTGACGGCCCAGGGAGTATTGGCCGTGAATCAAACATTAGCTAGCATTCGCGCCAAGAATTTTAAATTCTATTAAGGACACGGAGGCGAGGATTATGCTTCTCTTTCTATTTATTGCCACTCACAGCAGCCAATGAAAAACTTTGTATAATGTAAAAAAAACTACATTTCCCATGATGCACATGTAACACATCACATCCTGTCATGCCCCATAAGAGCCACCATCACCGGAAATCATCCTCTTTCTTTGCTTCGAACAGTAAAAGTCCAACAACATAACTGAAGTCCCAATAATAACATCCTCCAACGTGGAAGAACCAGTCCAGCTGGGAAGTACGTCTTCTTAACCAGAATTCTTTATTCTATTACAGGACCGGAGGCTTCGTATTATGCTAGTTTAATGCTGATCAAAAACCACAGAGGATATATCACCCACCGGTTTATAATAAAACTGTTTAAATGTAGACTCAGAAGACCAATCTGGAGAATGCATGATATCCTGAATAGTAGAACCCAACATGAACGTATTAGAGGCCATGGCGCCTCGACTAGAATGCGCCCCAAACACCTGAGTATTAATACCAGCTTCTTGCATAACAAATTTTAACCATCTGGCTATAGTAGCCGCAGTAACAGGTTTGTAAGGTTTCTGCAAATCAATTAATAATTGCACCACACCATCAGGCCGAATAGACCTGGTACATTCTTCGTAGGGCTTGAGACATTGAACTACACAGAGCTTGGCATTACTGGGAAAAGCATGATATTCCACATTACGTGACATAGTTTTAGTCCTGGAAGTGATGTTAAAAGAAACTCCTTCAGGAGTAAATACTCTACCTGTAATATCTAGAACTTTAACATCCGACGAACGTCTACATGCCGACAGACATAACAGCATGGCCAATTTGGCTGAGAGTTGTTTCCTCTTCAACATATCATTGCTTGGCCATTGATTGAACAAGGAAAGAACTAGCGAGACATCCCACAAGGAAGAATACTTCAGCCTGGGCGGATTAGCTACTCTAATACCTTTCAAGAGTTTACAAATTAATGGATTCATCCCTATTGGTTTGCCCTCAAGCTGAGAATGACCCGCTGAAATGGCCGAACGAAAAATGTTGACGGAACGATATGCCAAACCCTCAGAAGCCTTTTTGGAATTTTTTTTTACAACATAGGGTAAGTCTGCCCTCACGGGATCCACGTGTTGTTCCACGCACCAACGAACCCAACATTTCCAGGCTGAAGAAACCCTCTTCTTGGTTTAAGGGGCCCAAGCTTGGTTGATAAAGTCTGAAGCTTGTTCTGAAAATCCTGGCATTTGCCAACGTTGCCGGAAAGTCTCCAGGCCATCAGGGACAACTGCCCTGATATCACCATCAGGTGCATCTCTCCATGAGGGCCCTGGAGCATCGTTGAGGACCACGGAATCATCCTGGGGAAGTCGCAGCTCTCCTCCAATAGTATAGGGAACCAAGGCTGCGACTTCCACAGGGGAGTCACTAGGATCACCTCTGCCTTCTGGCGCATTATCTGTGTGAACACACGGGGAATCAGAATGAAGGGGGGGGAAAGTATAATTCAGTTTCAGGATCCAATCCTGTGAAAGAGCATCCGTCGCCAGAGCCAACGAATCCGGCCTCCAGCTGAAAAACTTGGTCATTTGATGGTTCAGTCTGGAGGCAAACAAGTCGATCTCGCAACGTCCCCAGATCGCCTGCAGCCACTGCACTATCTGGGGTTGGAGTTGCCAATCGCTGTAATCCTTGAGATGTCGGGAGTTCCAGTCTGCCACTACATTCGACTGGCCAGGGATGTACTCGGCTATGACCGAGATCTGATGTCTCAGGCAATAATGCCAAAAGTCCTTCACTATTTCTACTAGCATGGAGGACCTCGTGCCTCCCAGCTTGTTGATGTATTGAACCGCTGAGATGTTGTCCATCCGCAAAAGGATGCATCACAAGACTTGTTTGGGTGACAGAGTCCTGATCGCGAACGACCCTGCAAGTAGTTCTAGGCAATTGATATGGAGATCTAGTTCGCGTAGGGACCAACGCCTTCCTGTGGAAATATTTCCACAGCGAGCTCCCCAGCCCCAACGGCTGGCGTTGGACTCTATGACGATCTCTGGCAGAGAGACGAAAATGGCCCTGCCATTCCATGCCTCTACATGGGCAAGCCACCAATGGACCTCCTCCCGTACCTCTTGGGAAAGAGGTACTAGATCTGTGTAAGAGAGGCCTTTCTGCAGGTGCTGAATTTTTAGCCTCTGAAGGGCGCGATAATTGAGGGGCCCTGGAAAAATCGCTTAAATGGAGGACGCCAGAATGCCCACTATCCTGGCAATCACTCTGAGGGAGACCATCTGTTTGGATAACAGGGAGCACAGCTCCTTTTTGATATTCCGAAGTTTGGAACGAGGAAGACTTAATTGGGCCGTCTGAGAATTTATGACGAAGCCCAGGAAATCGATCGTTTGGGTAGGACACAGAACCTACTTGGGCTCGTTGATCACGAACCCCAGGTTTTGTAAGGTAGCAATGGTCATGTGTAAATGCTGAACTGCCAGAATTGGAGATTGCGCCATGATGAGAATTTCATCTAGGTTGTCTATCATGCAAACTCCCTGTTCCCTGAGATACGCTATCACTGGCTTCAGCACCTTGGTGAAGCACCACGGTGCCGAGGAAAGTCCGAAAGGAAGGACCAAATATTCGTACCATCGGTTCCGCCATTGGAATTGCAGGAATCGGCGATGGGGAGGAAAAATGGGAATAGACAAATAGGCGTCTTTCAGGTCCAGATTGACCAGCCAGTCCCCTTGTTTTAGGAGATTTGCCAAAAGATGGATGTCCTCCATCTTGAAGTGTTTGTAGATCATGAAATGATTGAAATCCTTTAAATTGAGTACCAACCTCTATCCTCCGCCTTTTTTCTGCACCAGAAAAATATTGCTGCAGAAACCGCGAGGGCCCTCGTCGCAATACGCTATCGCGTGTTTCTGCAGCAATTCTTCGAGTTCGGAATCTATAAAATCGCACTCTAGTTGGGAAAAAGAAAGCTGTCTGGGTTGCCTGTCCTGATAAGGGGTCTGAAAGAAATCGAGATAAAAACCCTGAATTGTCTGCAATATCCAAGCATCCTGAGATAGTTGAACCCAATTGTGATAGAAAAACTGAGTACGCCCCCCCCAGAGGTAGTATGAATTTGGAGCACTTTCCGGAAGAATCAGGGTTTTGGAAGCCTCCACGGTACGATCCTCTGTTGAAGCGCCTCTTGTTGAAGCGCTGTCTGGTGGGTTAAAAAGTTCCGCCGCGGGTGGAGTCCCACTCTCCTCTGCCTCAACCGAAGTCTCCTCTCTGAGGACCTTGGGCGAACTGGCGGCCAAATGAGCGTCCTCGGCCTCGTCCGGCCCTGTTGAAAACACCAGCCTGAAAGACTCTTTTAATGCCTGATTGCACCTTGTCAAGAGCCGTGAAGGTGCCCACGTACTTGGCTACGTCTTTGACGAACCGCTCCCCGAGCAGTGAGATTGGAGTCCATGCGCATGAGGATTGATTTGCGCCGCTCAGTGGAGATGGCACAGTTAGCATTACCCAAGAGACATATGGCCCGCTGTGTCCATCCCGCCAGGACATGTGGATCCACTGCAGTCCCAGATTCCTGCGCTTCTAAAGCCATTTCCAGGATCTTAGCAAGAGGGCTGACCACATTTAGGAGTTTATCCTGACATCCACGCCAGGCGCGATCGATACCCTTCTTGGGGTATTTCGCAAACTTTTTTAAGAAGGTCAGGAGGCTGGAGTCAATATCTGGGGTTTCGGCCACCTTATAAGAGATATCTGGTCTAGGACATTCTGAGCGGAGTCTATTACGCACCTCTTTGTCAAAACTTTTGCGAAGGTTTTCGTGCAAATATGCCGCAACCTCAGGGGCAGGTAACCAATCTGACGACCTGGGGTGAACTATATCAGCTGGGTCAAATGTTGATAGAGCGCCATGTGATTCTGAGATTTGTAGGGGTGCATCATATTCACTGTTAGTCGGCACCCGCATATAATCGATGTATATCTAGAAGCGTCATAGAAATGTATTTGCTATAATCATGTAACATAGAAGTGTTAGAATGTAATAACGTTTTGTGAAGTTTAACGTTGCAAGTTATTGTGAATGTATTCATTACAACGTAGCTGATTAGTTTTCACAGAATATTGCAATAGAGAAAATGTGTGTCATGTTAGAATTAAAATTGTAGGTTGCTTACTCACATGATGGTAATGTCGAATTAATGCCTAGGATGTGATTTCGTAGTGTGTTTAATTTTTGTAAGGCCTAAGTGCATATGTAGAAGAGAAGGCCTGTTTAATTCTTATTTTAGCTATGTTGTAGGCCGGCAGGGTTTTCTTGGTTAAGGTTTGAGTTGCAGCGAAGTGTAAAACTTCAAGATGCGAAGAGTTTTTCTTTTCGTTCCCATGTTTCTGTTGCAGGTGCAAGGACATTTAGCTCGTTAGTGAGAATAAGTCTTTGTTTTAGGAGTTGATATACGGTGTGGAGCCAACAGGGGAGTGCATTGGAATGTGCAACTGTAACTCTTAGTATTGAAGGTGCTTGGGACCCAAGGACAAGCTAACGGACGATGGAAGATGGACAGCTCTGGATGGAAATTTACCGGAGGAAGACCTGGCTGAAGAGGGGTGCCAAAGGGCGTGTTCTGAATTATTGGGGTTTTGTATTAGGGACAGTGCCCGGTGGGTTGAGCAGATGAGGCTTAGGCGGGAAGCTAGAAGGAGCATCGAAGATCGAGCTCTCACTAAGTGAAGACTTCTTAGGGAGTTTCACTTCTGACACCTTTCCGTGATTCTCTTGCATGGGAGGGAATGCTAAGTAGGGATGCCACTTTAGAATAGAGTAGGGACAGAAAGGCTTTGACTGATGATTCCCAGTATTGACATCAGTATTTCGATTTTCTATTTGATGCTTTTAGAATCTGTAATTCTTTTTATTTTTAGTCGAATGCGAATTCTTCGTAGGCTAGCTTTTGTGTTAGTGCCCATTTATCTTTTGTGCCTTGTATTAAGGTGCCTTTATGTTCAGATGTTTTTGCTCATAATAAAATCCCGGAAATTTTAGATCTTGAGTCCTTTGTCCTTTAATGATGTCAACTTGCGGTAGTTATCTGTTGATAATTGTGTTTATTCCCTCTACGCTATTTGGCAAATAAAAAGATCCTGGCGACCTGAAAGGGTTCTTGTAGATAATTGGGTAGACAAGAATCCGGCCCTATCAGTGTGAAGGGAGTGGGAATAGCTTGAGATGTTTCCACATTCTTCGATTTCTTCGTTCTCTTCTTAGGACGGGACTCGTCCGGGGTGTCGGTTCCCGTAGTATCTGGGTCTGTGTCAGTGTCCTGGGCCTTAAATTTGTTGGTGTCGGGGGGGGGGGTGGGTGGGGAGTGAAGAGTATGTGGAAGGATCAGGCCAGGGTTTAGGCTGGGGAACCTCTAAGGGAGGAAGTTCCGGAGCAGTGAAACCATGACATTTCGCGCATTTCTCAAGCTGCTTTGTTATCGGTTTCAATGCAGTAGCTAGCGCCTGCTGCACAGTTCCCGGAACTGCTTTCTCAAGGGCCTTGTTGACCGACTCCTGGACAGAGGCGCCCAGGGCCTCAACAATGTTGTCCTCAATGGAAGGGTTTGCCACTTCCTCTTCATATAAGGTATCATCCTCTTCATAATGGACCGGATCCTCCATCGTGGGACCAAATTTGTGTATGTATTTGCTCATAAGGCAAAAGGACAGAGAGGAGTAAAGGGGGGAGCCAACCCACAGCACAGAAATCAGAATAAAAAGGTACCTAGCTCCTCAGCATAAGCTGTAGCACAGTTCTTGCAGCCCCCCAGGGCATAAATGGAGCCAAAACAGCAATATTCTATACAGGAGGTGTGCTCCCTCCAGGCCCAGATCGCCAGGTGTAAATTGTTGCTCAGTAGAAAATTCAAGTTAGAATGAGCAAAAAACGAAAGAAAAACGGGCAGTAGAGACGTGCGTAGCCCAAATCCTACTAAAAAGAGCCCAATTGGGCTATGCACGTCGAAACTTGTAGGAAATCGAAAGTGGAAAGGCTCCTAGCGCACTCGGCTGATGAGGGGAGCCTCCGCGCCTGTAAAATAAATAAATAAACTCACCGCCGTAGGCGGAGCGGTACCGAAATCAGCAGGGAAATGAAATCTGTCAAAGTGCCAGTAGCGCTAAATATCGTCCCACTAAGTGGGAAATTCAAACTTGCTTTTCCTTGCGCCAGGAACACACCGGCATGAGCGCACGCTTACCGATGACAGCGGGAGTGCCGCGACTCAGCAGGAGGCCGAGCGTGAGGCTCGCGTTGCCAAAGGCAAAGAACAGTACCACATAAACAATGCAAACAAAGCAAAGCAAAGCATACCAAGCGCGATAGTCGCGCACAAGCAACATTAAAGCGGCCCGAGCCTTATCAAAATAAAATTTGCATATCATAATCCTTAAATGTAAAAGAACATATAGTACACTTAACTGCCTGCGTGAGCAGCAAAGAAAGAGGATGATTTCCGGTTATGGTGGCTCTTATGGGGCATGACAGGATGTGATGTGTTACATGTGCATCATGGGAAATGTAGTTTATTTACATTAGACAAAGTTTTTCATTGGCTGCTGTGAGTGGCAATAAATAGAAAGAGAAGCATAAGACTCGCCTTCGGTCCTGTAATAGAATCATAGCCCTATCCCTTCGGTTGGGGACCCGAGGACTGATCACGGCAGTGGAGCTGTGCAGCGGACGCGGGTGGCCTACTGCATATAAAGCATTGAAACGGCTATCTGGGTGCGGCGGCAGGCACAATAACAGGCGAGACATGCAGGGCAATGTTTATATACGATCTCCCCCGAACTCTGAGTCAAACTGGAATCGGCGCTGCCTGACTTCAAAATGGCGCCTGCGGAGGACATAATGCCTCGTGATAACACCGGGCCATCTCAAACAACCAGTCCCTTGCCTGGGTATCCTTTCCTATGCTACATCCCCCCTCTGACTCTACTCAATGGACTCCTGCTCTCTGTGTTCTTCTTCTGGATTCTTGACTTTGGTGACTTTTGTGCATCCCGCCATTTTCTTTTTGGGAGATGGTCTCCTTCTATACCAACGACCCGGACCCGCCATCTTGTCTGACCTTTGTTCCGTTCCTTTTTCCCTCACGACTCCTCCTGATGACCCTTGATCGTTTTTCTCTTTTTGCTGGACTGCTTTAAACAAAAAAATAAAAATAAAAACATATATATATATATATATTTACTTAAAAAACCATAGGTTTGACACATGTTATAGTTAGCTGGACATTTCACTCGTGAAAAACCATTGAAATTCCCCTGTTATAGTTAGTGCATGCAACTATAACTCACGCGACCGCAATCCTCTGCTGATGACGTCAGATATTACATCGCTGTATTTAGACACTTATTTACCCATGTCTTCTTCCATTAATTTTTAGCTATACATATATTACACATTTTTATTTTTCAGAAAGACACATATGTCATCAGTGATGTAATATCTGATGTCATCAGCAGAGGATTGCGGTCGCGTGAGGTATAGTTGCCTGCACTAACTATAACGGGGGAATTTCAATGAGTGAATTTGCAAGGTTTTTTATTTATTTATTTATTTATTTATTTATTTTGAAACCGTTTATTACAATCTCGAATATATACAGGCATGGGCCTACAACCTTCCGGCCGGCCGCTAAAGTGACAGCAATTAGTGACATATATACAATAAGGCACTTGGCGTTACAGAGACGCTAGCAGGAGGTATCAACAACGTGGGCCACATGACTCTGAGCCCACAATACGGTTTCGTTTTATACAACACTAACAACATAAAACCACACCCGCAAGGCAACCCGAGAACAAGAGTGACAACATATGCTCCTCAAATGGGGGGACCCCAACCCTACACTAAAATCGAAGGAGGGGAAGGGAAATAGGTCCGGGACTGGGAAAACACTGTGCCCGGGATTGGGGGAGGGGGTCATCTAGGGGGACGGAGCTGGTGAAGCGGGAGGCAACAATGGCGGCTCGCAAATACCCCCGCGGTAGGCGTTCCAGGGGCCCCACACCTTCAGCCACGCCCCAGGCTTACCCCGCGCCACATACACCACTTTCTCTCGGAACATGCACCAATCCATGTGTTCTTTCCAGGCCGACACTGCCGGGGGCCTCTGGGATCCCCACAATTGAGCGATGTCACGTTTAGCGATCATATAACCCAGCGTCACCCATCGCGTCTGTGGAACCGAGTAGTCGGTTGGTTCCCACACATTCAGCAGGCATCTCCTTGCTTCAGGCACCAGCACGACATGCGTAACCGCTCGCAGGACCTCATGCACACCACGCCAAAATCGCTCCACCCTCGGACATTCCCACAGAATATGTAAAAAAGTCGCCAATGCACCGCACCCACGCCTACACAGTCCATCCTCGGCATAGCCCATACGCAGAAGCCCTGGCCCCGTCATGTACACCCGGTGAAGTATCTTAAGCTGGACGAAGCGAAGGCGAGCCGGGATGGCCACCTCCTTCGGGGAGGCCACCGCGGAAATCCAGTCCTCGTCGTCCAGCTCCAACCCATCGGCAACCCAAGCCTCGCGGAGCCCAGTCAGTAAGCCCGAGCGGTCATTAATCAACTTCTTGTAGATGAGGGAGATCGTGCTGTCCGGAACGTGGCCATCTAGCACTCTATCCTCCAATGGGGAGGACTCCGGGATGGCGGCCACGTCTGGGAAAACTGAACCCAGAGCGTGACGGACCTGCAGGTATCGAAAGTATTCACTGCCCTGCAGCTGAAACTCCGCCTGCAGTGTCTCAAATGTTTTGAATCCTCCCCTCGTCCAGAGGTCCCCCACTGTGCTAATGCCTATCGTGTCCCACCTATCGAAGCCCCTCGAGGTCCATAGGGAGCCCAACCTCTCAGACGCATACAACGGTGACGCCCGGGTCAAACGGTCCTTCCATCCCATAGCTGCATTGGCCGCGTGCCATACTCGCACCATGACACGCGTGGGTCCCGTAAGGCGGGAATCGGGCACGCTAGTGTAGAGCGCTCGATTATAATCGCCACCGGGCAGGAGCATCTTGTCCATTTCAAATGCCGGGTTTAAGGCGGGCCCGTAAAGGCCATGATTAATTGCAGCTAATTGGGAGGCCCAGTAATACCGCTTAATATCCGGGAGGGCAATCCCTCCGTCATACCACGGGAGCGTCAACTTTGCCAGGGCTATACGCGGCCTCCCGTCCCAGAACAGGCGGCGCTGCAAACTCTCCACCTCACGGAAGTAACGCGCCGGGACCAGATCCATCGAGTTCTGGAGAGCATACAAAAAGCGCGGCAAGGACATCATCTTGAACAATGCCGCCCGGCCGAGCAGTGAAAGCGGCAAGCGCCGCCAGCGCGCGACGTCCTCCTTCAAGCGCTGGAGGGGGGGAAGCAAATTCCGCTCGTAGCGGGCCACCGGGTCCAGCGTAATATAGACGCCCAGGTAACGAAACCCCTGCGAGGCAATCTGGATCGAGCAGCCCCGCGGGAGAACAGGAGCCTCCCCGGAAAGCACATAGATACAGGATTTAGCCCAGTTGATGACAAGACCTGAGTTACGGCCGAAGGAGCGCAGAACATCGACCAGGACAATCAGTGATTTACGCGGGGAGGCTAAGTACAACAGGATGTCGTCGGCGTAGAGGGACACGCGGTCCTCATACTCAGGGGTCCAACGGAGACCACGGATAGAAGGGTGCCACCGCAGCCACTCCGCCAGGGGTTCCAAGGCCAGTGCAAACAGGAGCGGCGACAGGGGGCAACCCTGTCGCGTGCCCCGTCCCAGCACGAATGGGGCCGAGACTCGACCATTCACCACCACCTGCGCCAATGGGTCAGAGTACAACAATTTGACCCAGCTGATGAATCCCGGGCCAAATCCAAATTTCGCCAACATCGCCCAGATGTACGGCCACTCGAGCGTGTCAAACGCCATGGTGGCGTCCAAGGACGCCAAGATGGCCGGCTCCCGCACGAATGGAACACGCGCGAGCACCCCGTGCAAGCGCCGCAAGTTAAGAGCCGTGTTGCGATGGGGAATGAAGCCGGACTGGTCTTGGTGGACCAGATCGCCCACCACGCCGACCAGCCGGTTGGCAAGCACCTTGGTGAGGATTTTAGGCTCCGCATTCAAGAGCGAGATCGGTCGATAGGATGTAACCCGGTCTCGCGGTCTCCCCTCCTTGTGGATAACCACGATGGTAGCTAGACGCTGGTCCGGCGGGAGGGAGCCCCGCGAGTGGGCCGCAAGGAACATCGCACGGAGGTGAGGTGCCAGTACATCCGGTCGCAGCTTATACAATTCGATAGGAAGGCCATTCGGGCCCATGGCCTTGCCCGAGGCGACCGAGCGTATGGCGAGGGCGATTTCATCCGAGGTGGGAGCGGCATCCAACGAATCCCTGTCCTCCACTGAAAGCGAGGGCAGCGCGATGTCCCGCAGCAGGGCATGGGAGTCCTCCTCCGAGCAGGGAGAGACCGGAGAATATACCTCGCGGAAATAATCCGCGAAGCAAGAAACAATGCCTTCCGGCTCAGTAATTCGTACACCATCCATCCTCTCAATCAGCGGGACCACACGACTAGCTCTCTCCTTCTTATCCAACCACGCAATCAGTTTGCCAGCCTTATCACCCACATCATACAGTCGCCCCTGTTGCTCTCTGCTAAGGCCCCTGGCCGCCTCCGTGACGAGGGCCCTATAAGCCGCCTGTTTAAGGTGTAGAACATGCAGCGCCGCGTCAGTCACCCCACTCCCCAGATCGCCCTCCAATTCAGTAATTTCGGCCTCCACCCGGGTCACCTCCTCCTGTGCGCGTCGGCGGGCATGGGAGATAAAGGAGAGGGCCTCCCCTCTGAGAACTGTTTTAAAGGCTTCCCACAGGGAGATAGCCGACGGAACGGACCCCACATTCTCCTCAAAATACCGTTGCAATGATTTAATCAGGTCAGCGCGAATAGTGGGGTCACGCAGGTACCAAGCATTGATTGGGGCTACCCTGCCCTCTCCCCTCGGGAAGACACCCAAGTGCAACAGGAGCGGGGAATGATCTGAAATACCCCGCGCCAGATGGCGCACCTCTCCCACCCTCCCAGCATAGGCCGCAGGGACAAGGACATAATCAAGCCGCGAGAGGCTACCATGGGCACCCGAATGGAAGGTGTACTGCAGCTGGGTGGGATGCTTTAAACGCCAGCAGTCCACCAATCCCAGTGTGTCCAAAAGGCCCGCTAACCACGCCTGTGCCCGGGGGAGGTCCCTAGGGGGATGACGATCCATAGTCCCAGAAGCCACCGCATTAAAGTCCCCCCAACCACCAGAAGCCCCCCCGGGAGGTCAAGAAGGAGGCGTCCCAGATCTGCAAAGGTGGTGGACTGTAGCCCCGGTGGGACGTACACAGAGACAAAGACAACTACCCTGCCCTCCATCCTCCCCACCAAGACAGTGTAGCGTCCCCTCTCATCATGGCGCACCTCGTCTATTTCTAGCGGGAGCGAGGTCTTAATCATGATGCCCACCCCCCGCGAGCCTGATGTGAAGCCCGAGTGGGCCACCAAGCGAAAGCCACGGCGATTCATGGCACAAAAGGAGTTACCAATAAGGTGTGTCTCCTGCAGAAAGACCACATCAGGCGAAATCCGTTTCAAATACTGCAGGACCACACCCCGCTTGATCCTATCACCCAGTCCGTTAACATTCCAGGACAACAAAGTCAAATCCCTACCCCCCATCACATAACGAAGCCATCATTTGTCCCCCCCAGAGCATCTCAAAAACAACAATACAATAACGGGTTTGCCTTGCGGTAGAAACGAACCACACCCCACCCCAACCCACCCAACCCAACAGAACTCCCCCCACCCTGCACCCCTGCATGAGCCCAAACAGCCCCCCCAAAGTGCAGTGTGCCTGTCGCCCCATAGATAAGAAAACTAACTAGTCCCCCAGAGGAGGAGGGAGATCCCCCAAGAGACCCCACACGACCTCCACAGGAGGGGAACTTACCCTAACAGTCAATAGTGACAACAACGCAGTCCAGAGCAAGGCCTACCATTAGTCCCTCAGTCCTGATCCGGCGGGCCCTCCCCACCAACCGCACCCCCCCCACCCCCCCGGTCCCGATCTCCGGGCAAAGTGTCTAGCCAGTCCCCGGCCACTTCGGGTCGATCAAAAAAGTGCGTGTGGCCATCCACCTCCACTCTCAGCTTAGCTGGAAAAAGCATCACATATTTGAGATTCAGGTCCCTTAGGCGACGTTTAACACCGAGAAAGCTCAGTCTCTGCTTTTGGACTGCCGGAGTGAAGTCAGGATAGAAATTGATGTCCATATTGTCAAGTTTGACCGGCCCTTGTAGCCTGGAAGTCGGTAGGATAGTGTCTCTGTCCCGAAAATTGAAGATCCGGGCGATGAGAGGCCTCGGAGGGGCTCCAACCTTAGGCCTACCCCCGGGGACCCTGTGGGCACGCTCCACTGCAAAGAATCTACTCAGCCCCCGAGGCTGGAGATGGGTGAGAACCAGGTCCTCGACAAATAGATCCGCTGCCTCCGCCTCGCGTCCCTCCGGCACCCCGATAATGCGGACGTTGTTCCTCCGGGCCCGACCCTCGGAATCCTCCAGCCGACGATTCATCAGGGCGCTCGCCAGGCCAAGCCTGCGCACCTCCTGTTGGAGGGCCGCTACGTCCGTTGTGAGGCCCGTGGTAGAGTGGGCCAAAGAGTCGACCCGGTCGTTGGTTTTAGACAAATCAGCCCTCACGAGGCCCACGTCCACGAGGACCGAGTCAATCTTCTGCGCCAGAGTGTCGAAGCGCTGGTCCACCGAGGCCTTCATCTCGGCGATGGCACCCATGACGTCTCGGAGGGTCAGGTCCGTGGGCAGAGCGGAAGCATCAGTCGGGCCCATAGGGGACTTACGCGGCGCCTCTGGGGATCCCTTCTGGAGGGTATAGCGGTCCATACTGTTGGATTGCTGGGCCGCGCCACGGCGGGTCGACTTTATCTTAGCCCGATCGCCATCTTGTTTTGTGGACATAGTTTCAATCCCCAAGACGAGTCAATCTCCTCAAGAAACGGGGGGCCGACAATCCAGTTCAAGGGGTCCAGGGGGGAGCGACCACCGCTCCGCAGGACGGACCGCAGCTGGCGGACCGGCAGGGCACCCCAGCGAGACCACACCACCGCACACCGCCCCGCAACCCAACCTCGCCTGGCAGCAAGGAGGGCGCAAAAGCGAAAGTGAAAGTGCGGGGTACGCGAGTCACCCAGCCTTGCCCGCCGCTGTTGTTCACTTTGTGTCCGGATCGCCCCACAACTCCAGTACGGGGGGCCGGTGTGGAGAAGGCCGCAAACCTCAATCGATGCTCCTGACGGTGTCCGAGGTCCGATTTAAAAACGGAAAACGGGCGTCACCTCTGCTCGGGCTCACAAATACAGTCCCCTCGTCTGGGACAGGATTCTGTCAGGATTTATGCAGGAGGTCGCGGAGGTCCTCGGGAGCCTCGCACCTACGTGGCCATCTTGGTTGCGCGCTAGGCTCCTCCCCTGCAAGGTTTTTTAAATGCTAGTTCCTAACTATAACGTGTGTGAAACCTATGGTTTTTTCAGTGAATTTGTACGGTTTTTTAAATGCTAAGTTATGTATTTTTTTTTTTTTAAGGTTTTTCACCGTGTGCGTAACGTACGCGCACGGTGCACTTCGCTCACCGTGCGCGCGCTTTGGGCACGTTACGCAGTTCGCGGAATTTTTCCGTTTCTACCGTACACGCACGCTACGCGTACTCGGCGATTTTTCGCAAAAAAATTAAAGGAAATTTTGGCCCTTGGGGGTCCTTCTGGGACCCCCTGACAAAGGCTAGGGGGTCAGGAACTGTCCACCCTGCCCCCTTTTCATGTTCTCCACCTTTCTTTTTCACCCCCTCAGACTGCGAGAGACAAAATGGCGGCCGACACTTCCTGGTTTCGACCGATTCGAATGTTTACTAAGATCTAACAACCAATCAGAATCACGCTTTTACCGTACGCGCTTATAGATATATATGCTTTTAAATGTTATTTTCTCAGGAAATACTGAACAGATTTACACCAGACCTGCAAAAGGCACATCCCTGACCTGGGCTGTAGCTTGGACTAAAGGTCCTATGGAAAAATGCATGGGGAAAATGCGTTTTGGGACCCCCCCTTTTTCTCAGCCCCCGCTTGACGAATCCCCCCGAGACTTTCAGGGAAGGAGCGGAGCGGAGCGCCCCACCTATTTTGAAAATTTCGCGAGGATTCATCAATCGGCGCCAAAGTTATTCCAAATAGAATGTTGCGGATTTCCTATGGAAACACGATCCTACCTATTACTATCTACTAGCGACCGCCAGTAGATAATATATATATATATATATATATATATATATATATATATATATATATATATATATATATATATATATATATATATATATATTCTGCTCAGTGGGGTGTCCATTCACGAACCGCACTCGAACGCGGGTCTGCTTTCCCCAAAGCTAATTTATTCGGCATGAAAAACACATCTTTCAGTCCATGTAACATCTGACTGCAAACGCCGACGCGTTTCGAGAAAATCCCTTCTTCAAAGCACAAGCAGTCAACGAGTGTACAGTGAGCCCCACCTTCCTTTTTAAAGCGCTATCACACGCCAATTTAGGACGCTCTGTATGAGACTGTGTGTTGCTTGATGGGAGATGAGTTCTTTATCATTATTGACACTCGTGTGAATAAAATGCAATAAAAGCTCCACTGAGCCCCAAAAGATGCGTTGTTCTCAATCCTCGGCCAGCGCTCCACTTCAAGTCCCTGAAAGTCTCGAGGGGATTCGTCAAGCGGGGGCTGAGAAAAAAGGGGGGTCCCAAAACGCGTTTTCCCCATGCAATTTTCCATAGGGACTTTTAGTCCAAGGTACAGCCCGAACGGCTGAGCAGAATTACTTGAAATTTGGCAGAGAGGTAGTCCTCAGGTCAGGGAAGTGCCTTTTGCAGGTCTGGTGTCAATCTGTTCAGTAGTTCCTGAGAAAATCAAAAGTAAAATCATATATATATGTGGGCGGAGCCTAACCACACATCTCATCCTGAGATCTGATAGGCTGTCAGCACTTCATCCAAGAAGTGTTGGCAGCCATCTTGGGACCAATATACATGATAGCACCTCATTAAAAATCATTGCAGTTAATAGAAGGTTTTAAGACTTTAGTTATATTATAAATCATTTGTTGATGGTACCATACTCATTTTAGGAATTGTGGTATGTTCTAAGGTGATTTCACCATGTGAAAAAGCCTTCTGCTGGGATATCATTATTGAGAGAAAAATATGTTCTCATGCTTTTCCCACAGAGGTTTGGAAGGTGATCTATAAGCTAAACTGAGAGCTTATTTTCTGTAAATTCACATTATCTTTCTCAGTCATGTGAGAATGAAGTCTGACATTCTCAGTAAAACATGTACATCCAACAAGGGCAGAGACTGTCAGTTGATTCCTTTGTGTTCTACTGCAGCTTCCCAGAGTGTTCCAAAGAACAACTAGAGCGCTAACAGTTCTACTTATGACAAACGTACGGCACACCTGAAGCAATATTGATTGGAATAAAGTGGTAACTCTCAAAACATTTAATTTAAAAAGGAACAAAATGAGGGGGTTCATTTTTCCATAAAAAGTATGATTAGGGCTGCAGAAAGAAAACTTAGGGCACATTTTGAGTGACTTCTCAAATCCTCTTCTATTTCATAAAAAAATTCTGACATGCAGACTGAAACATGCACTTTCAATACCAGCAGCAGTTTTCCCTGGTGAGCAGTAGCTTTACTACAGTGATCTAATGAGCAAAAAGAGTGCTAACATTCTGAATTTATGGCAAATGTGTGACACATCTCAATGCCTTTGGAATAAAAGTAAAAAACTGAAAGTATTTCCTACTGAGGAGACTGCAGTAAATGAGGAAATTAGGAAACTTCATAACAAATAAGTCTGCCAAGATGGCCACCAGAGACAAAAGAGCCCAAATGTAGCCCAAATATCACCCAGATGTAGCCCAAGTATAGCCCAATGACAGAATGTCCCAGAGTGTTCTTAAAAACAACTAGAGCGGTTACTGTCTTCATTATGACAAAAGGATGGCACACCTGAAGCCATCTTGATTGGAATAAACTGGTGACACTTAAAACATTTAATTTAAAAAGGAACACAATGAGGGGGTTCATTTTGCCATAGAAATTATGATTAATGCTGAAGAAAGAAACTGAGGGCACATTTTGAGTGACTTCTCAAATCCTCTTCTATTTCATTAAAAAATTCTGACATGCAGACTGAAACATGCACTTTTAATACCAGGAGCAGACTTCCATGGTGAACAGTAGTTTTACTACAGTGATCTAATAAGCAACTAGAGTGCTAACATTCAGAATTTATGGCAAATGTGTGACATATCTGAATACCTTCATGATGGAATCAAAGTAAAAAACTGAAAGCATTTCCTACTGAGGAGACTGCAGTACATGAGGAAATTAGGAAACTTCATAACAAATAAATCTCCCAAGATGGCCACCGGAGACAAAAGAGCCCAAATGTAGCCCAAATTCACCCAGATGTAGCCCAAATATAGCCCAATGACAGAAGTGTGCAAAACACTTAGGGGCAGATTTATGAGCCCCTTGCGCCACTTTTGCGTCACTTTTCCCATGTTAAAAGTGACGCAAAAGTGGCGCAAGGGGCTCATAAATCTGCCCCTTATTATTTTGTGTTTTTGCAGTGTTATATAGTGCAGACTTGTCAGGTATTGGAGTGCTTTACATGAGCATTGGTTACATCACACAAGAACAAATTCATTTTGGTTGTAGACATGGGGAGACTAAGTGATTTGACCAGAATCACAGAATGTCGAGCTGAAGCAGAAACTCCAACCTGGTTCCCCAGCTGCAAAGTCTGCAGTTCTGGAAGTAACACCACATCCTCTCCCCTAAGTGCAACATTTAATCAAGTGGTCAACTGGATAAAAAAAGATAAAGGTAACAAATAATTTAAAAGTGCTTTCTCGCTATTTGAAAACTCAGAAAATATGTCCTTATTTTAGTCTTTTAGAGCACTAACCATAATTTTGATGCCAATAAGACCCTCTCATATATGTAATTTCTAAAGGAAATGCTCTAGGTATTACAGTTTTGATTACATCAAGATGACGTCAGGCGTTTCACACTTTTGTAATAAATATAGAATGTTAGCAATCTAGTTGTTCATTAGGATACTGTTGAGAGGCAGAGGCCAGGGGCACGGACTCTGAAAATTGAAGGCAGGTAGGAGGGTGCAAAGGCAACAATTTAACCACACTGAGCAGGCAGGAAGGGCCGTGGCAGCACAACAGACTATGGAGGGCAGTGGAAAGGGGGGCAGGGGCAACAAACCAACAATACAGGACTTGCAAGAGAGGCTGTGGCAATGTAATAGACCATTGTGGGCAGAAGGAAGAGGCAATGGTAGTACAACCATACATGCCAACAGACCCGATTCAGCCAGGAAACGTCCAATGTTTTTAAGCTCAAATGGGCTTTATTTTATCTGTCTCCTGTCTACAATCTCCTCTTTTTCAATGTAACTCAAAGGGGAAAATCAATACCCCAGTTTTTTTCCAAAATCTCCCTCTTACCAAGTTCAAAATGTTCGCAAGTATGGTACATTGGATCATGGAAGGAAATGGGGTAGGGACATGGACTTGGATAACAGAGGACAGGAGGGATATGGAGAGGTGCACCAAACTGACCCTGCAGGGCAGGCATCAGGATTTGCAGCAGCACAATACACCACACAGGGCATGCGGGACGGGAGTGCAGCACAACAATCCATAGAAAGCAAGAGGGAGGGGACAGGACCATGCACATGGACAACAGAGAACAGCGGGGCAAGAGGCAGGACCATAATGGACAGACAGGAGAGAAAGCTGCAGCATAACAGACCATAAAGGGCAGGAGGGATGGATCAGGGGCATTACAATGGAACAGACAAGCCAGGAGGGAGGGAGTAGGGGTCTGCAAATGTAAACAGAGGGCTTGGGGCAATGGGGCAGGGCAGGAGCAGCAAGATAGCCATGGAGGTCAGGCAGGATGGGCACTAGAAGCAAGACACACCATGAAGAGCAACAGTGAGACTGTGATGGCATACACACAGACCATGGAGGGAAGGTGGGAGGGGTTCAGGGGCAGCTAACTGACCACACAGGGAAGGTGGGAGGGGCCATGGCAGCACAGACGACCATGCATGGCAAGTGTGAGGGTTAGTGGTAGCACAATGGCTATGATGGGCAAGAAGGAGGGTGCAGGGGCATGCACGAAGGACGATGGAGGATAGAAGGGAGGGTCAGGACCTGTGCACAGACAAGAAAGTTCAGGGGAAGGGGCCTCACAACAGACCGCACGGGGCAGGCAAGAGGAGCAGTTGCAGCACAACAGACCAGGGAGGGCAGAAGGGTGTGGCAGTACAATGGACCATGTAGGACAGGAGGAAGAGGATAGGGGCATGGCATGTGGACAGGCAAGGTTGAGGTGGCAGGGACAGGTTACAGTCATCTGACAATGCTAGGCAGGTGGGAGGGGAGTGGCAGCTCAACAGAACACTCAGAGTAGATAGGAGGGGCAGGTCCATGGAACATGGTGGGCAAAAAGGATGGAGCAGGGGCATACACAAAGACATCGGAGGGCAGGGGGAAGGAGAATAGGGGCAGCAGGCTAAGCACAGAGTTTAAGCAGGAGGTCAATGATGGGGCATAGAATTGGGCAATGGAGTGGACTGGTACATCATACTAAATTGAGGGCAGTGGCAGCACATCAGACCATGCATGGCAGGAGGGAGGAGGCTAGTCCATGGATTCATACAACAGAGGATAGGGAGGAGGGGGATGGGGCAGCAAGCTAACTGTTCAGAGAATGCGGTTATTAGGAACTTTATTGTTTTTAAAACGTGTGTCTGTGCGAACTACTTAAAATATGAACAAGTATGCAGCATAATCTCACTTTTATTCAGGAAGAAGAGGACGTTTGTGACTGTGACTCCGGGCTCACTTGGCAGAAACACCCCCTGACCCTCCACCTCCTATCGCAAAATGTAATGCCCGTGAAAAGGGTAGGTGAACACAGTGTTATATAGAACATAGTCCTGAGAGCACGATTGAAAATGAAAACTAGATATAGTGTATGGTATAAACTATGCACCAAAAAGTGTGATATAAGATGAACCGGGCGTGAAATATAATATGCAATACATTGTGCGCAATGACAGATTCATTGGAGAGCGCGAGATAGCACAGGCACTAGCGCGTGCTATGCGATATGCGCCTTGGAGTGTAATATGCACAGGGCAGTGTTGTGTAACCTAACTAGTCTCTAAAGTTGTAATATAAAATATGTGCTGGGGAGTGTAACGTTGCATATGCACTGTGACAAAGATATGGATCCCAGATTGTAATATGTATGGCATAGCACTGTGCGTTATAACATAGGCATCGAGGAAGGCACGTTAGATGGGGCAATATAACCCGTGCGAAGACAAGTGTGGCATGACATATTCACGGGGTGGTGTTACAGTGCACATGGGCTAGAGAGTGTCATAGCATATGCACTAGCTAGTGGAATACAACACAGAGGTGTGTGGCACTCAGCAGGCAATGGTGGGTGTAACACAGCATTGGGCTCTGCCAGGAGCGCGCTGTGACTCTCAAATGATGTTCGTCCCCTTTCCAGAGAGTAAAATAAAAAGTATTACACATCCGGCAGTGGATGTGTGTTTTATTAACCGTTAGGGGGGTTTCTTGCATAGTTTTGGTCTAATTTTTGTCGAATCCCCTTTGAATGGCTTGGTGTGCATGTGTATTAAATGTGCCCGTCAATAGCTACCCATGTTTCTATAAATAAACGACAAGGGTGTCTACCGGGATTAGGCACGGTAGGGCATCAGACATGTCAGAGCTTCACTAGTGGTGTAAATACATTCCACGTGGATTCATTGTATGCATAGTCGCCTTTTAATGAATATCACGCAAATCGTCATGGTGATAGGTACGTACGGTTTGTCCAGCATGTCCTAGGTGTGTCTATAAATATATATTTTTTAAAAATAATAAAAAACAGTGGCCGGCCCTGGGGATTGGGGTCAAAAAAATATAATTAGGAGACAGGCCCTGGGGGATGGGGTCATCAGGGCCAATAAATTAGAATAAGAAGGGGAACCACACAGCCCCCCTTCTTAAAAAATTAAAATAAATAAAAGACTGGCATCGTGCCGGAGGTCACGCCCCCTCCTTGCAGCACTCTGCAAACGCACCCCCTGGCGAGTTGTAAGTTGGGGAATTAATTCCTCTTCAATACTGAGGGTCCCTGAGGGCCAACTAGCCCAACAGGCATCTCCAGTATGCACCAGGGAGCTGCTCTGCAGACAGGTGTTCTGAGGCCAAGCCCCTTTTTACACCTCTCTGCAACGCAGCTCTGTGGCGCTTACTGGAGGTACCTAGTGGTCTAGTTTGACCCTAGGGACCCTTAGGATTCAAGGGGACTTAATCTCTCAACTTAGAAAAGCCACAGGGCGCGTTTACACAGTGGTGAAGGGAGGGGACGGGGCCTGAGGTGACATGTGCAAACACGCACTATGGCACGTTTTAAATTGGGGATATAATTTTCCTTCAATACTGAGGGCCCCTGGGGGCTAACTAGCCCACCAAGTGCTTCCAGTAAGCGCCACTGAGCTGCATTGCAGAGAGGTGGTCCAGGCCGTGCCACTTTTTACACCTCTCTGCAACGCAGCTCTGTGGCACTTACTGGAGGTACCTAGTGGGCTAGTTGGACCCTAGGGACCCTCAGGATTAAAATGAACTTAATCTCCCAACTAAAAATGGACACAGGGCGTGTTTACACAGTGGTGAAGGGAGGGGACGGGGCCTGAGTTAACGTGTGCAAAAACGCCCTGTGGCCTGTTTTAAGAGGTAGTTTTAATCCCCCTGCCCTATTATACACTATGGGCTTACAGAGGAGGTCATGCTAATCACAGGGGGACCCCAACGCATAATGTTCCCTAGTGTATGTAGGTGTTTTCACTGTATTCTAAGTGTCTTTTAACATAGCACTGGCTCTAGGACTGGTTAGTCAGACTCAGTTACCACCAGTATCCGTCTGAAAAAGTTGAGGGTACAGGATGATTTTGCAACAAGGCTTCTTTCTGCTCTTCTTTTTGTTCTTTCTGCACGTTATCCTTCTTCCTGCACTTTTCTTCATCTTTGAGGACTTCTGTTGCTTCTTTCTGCACTTCTTTTTTTTCTTTCTGTGCATTTTTTCTTCTTTCTTCACATGTCCTATCTCTGTAGGCATAGTTAGAAATTAGCATTTAAAAAACCATTGAAATTCACAGAAAAAACCATAGGTTTCAGGCACGTTATAGTTAGGAATTAGCATGTAAAAAACCTCAGAAATTCACTGAAAAAACCATAGGTTTCAGGGGTGTTATAGTTAGCTGGAATTTTCACTTGTACAAAACCATTGAAATTCCCCCGTTATAGTTAGTTCAGCTAACTATAACTCGCGCGCCCGCAATGCACTGCTGATGACGTCACATATTACATCACTCATGTGGAGAGGCGTGGCTCACTAGTTAGAGGCGGCGGACCCGTAAGCAGAGAATCGGCCAGGGACCAGGGTTCAATTCCCGACGCGGCAGGGTTGTGGACCAGGGTCAAAACGGACTCGATAATTCTCGCCTCGGTACCTACTCTAACCAGGAACACACTCGGCAACTCTGGGCATTAAGCTTGCCTCATCTCTACAACGGCCCCCCACAGACGCCGGGAATGCCTGGTTTCACCTTGGAGATACCCAGTAAGGGACCATCTCACAGGGATAGCCAGGACGGGTTCCCCAGCGGTCTACAGCGCCGAGACGCCCCGTTGCTGGGGCAGCTGTGCGCTTTACAAGTCTACAACATTTACAACATTTACAACATTTACTCATGACATGGTCAGTGACATCTCTCATGACATCACTGATGACATCTCAAATGACATCACTGATGACATCACTGATGAAATCATCCTTGTGATAGAGTGGCAGACCTCCTCTCACCCTAATATAACCTTTTATACACACATTCAAAAATAGAGACTAAACTTTTCAAAACAATGGACATACCAATACCAGTTACAACAACCTCTTCAGTAATTCTAAGATCCACATACACATCCACTCATTCACCAACAGTCCTATACAGTCACTCATACATGTATTCACTCATCATATGTACTCATACACCTATACATCCTGCTACACAATGCCACTCATCCATAGAGTTACTCACACACATAGTCACTCATGCTAATAAAGAATCAAACATACATTTATTTGCATATACAGTTATACACACACCACCACACTTACTTCTACGGAAACTTACACATACTTAGTCTTTTAAACAATCACTTATAGAAACACATACTTATTCATACAGGAACGCTTTCAATCTCTCACTCTCACATATACTCACTTATATACACCAATAGTCACATATACTAGTTTAAAACATATGTAGTTACTCATAAAGACACTATTGAGACAGTCATTCACTCACTAACATACCTATACACACACTCATCCACCCATACAGTCCTGCACACATGCTGTCTTCAACACATACAAAGAGTGAGTCACTCATTCATGCACCTATGCACTACGTAATACCCCCCACCGAACCATGCAGACACTCAGACTGATACTCAAAAAACCAACTAATAACCTATATAGACACCCATGTAGCTACTCACCAACCCATGCAGCCACTTAGACACAAAGTGAGAGACTGATACAGATATTTACATATTTAAACATTACTCACCAAGCCATGTATTCACTATGAGACACTTAATCAGTCAGTTACACAATAAATTTTTCAAAAACAAATGATCCATTTTGACACTTATATACCCATTTATTCTTCCATCGACCTTGAGATATACATATATAAAACATATTTAATTTTCAGAAAAACGCACATTCACTGGATGATGTCATCAGTGATGTCATTTGAGATGTCATCAGTGATGTCATGAGTGATGTCACTGACCATGTCATGAGTGATGTAATATGTGACGTCATCAGCAGTGCATTGCGGGCGCGCGAGTTATAGTTAGCTGAACTAACGATAACGGGGGAATTTCAATGGTTTTGTACAAGTGAAAAGTCCAGCTAACTATAACACCCCTGAAACCTATGGTTTTTTCAGTGAATTTCTGAGGTTTTTTAAATGCTAATTCCTAACTATAAGGTGCCTGAAACCTATGGTTTTTTCTGTGAATATATATATATATATATATATATATATATATATATATATACACACACACCTACGATCACCTTCAAATGGAAAGACCAGAGGACACAGCAGGGGAAATTCAGGCAGCCATTTATTCACAAGGTGCAGGGCATGATGCATTTCGGAAAGTGTGCCTTCCTCAGATGTCTGTTGCACTGAGACTCGCTCTGTCCCTCCTTTAAATATGTCACGGCACTCCCATTGGCGGGATTTCAGCTTGCTCCGCTACTGATCATTGGCAGCTGCAGTCCCGATGACACAGACTCCTATTACCAGCATGCATCACTCCAAATGGATGTCAGTAGCGGAGCCGTATATACTGAATCAGCGCTGAATTGCCTTGATTAAAAGAGGGAAAGGTCCGATGACAACCAAGCGAGTACCCCAATAAGGGTGTTCCTGGATGTCTTGAATTCCCAATGCCTCAGCCGCAATTCTGAGTCCAAGTAGGGCCGTGACGCGAAGGTACAGTTACCGCATGTCTCCATCCAGTGACGGACTGCTGATAGCAGCGGCCACTTTCTCGGATCCTTTCATGTGGCGATCCCGCAATGTTCCAATCCCTTGGATACTCCACCACTTTGCCAATGTTAATGCAGGCCACTTGACGAGACGGGTTCTCTCACACGCACTACTGGCCAGCACGTGAAAATATGCACCTACAATCACCTGCAAATGGAAAGACCAGAGGACACAGCAGGGGAAATTCAGGCAGCCATTTATTCACAAGGTGCAGGGCAAGATGCATTTCGGCGAGTGTGCCTTCCTCAGATGCCTGTTGCACTGATACTCGCTCTGTCCCTCCTTTAAATATGTCATGGCACTCCCATTAGAGGGAGTTCAGCTTGCTCCGCTACTGATCATTGGCAGCTGCAGTCCCGATGACACAGACTCCAATTACCAGCATGCATCACTCCAATGGATGTCAGTAGCGGAGCCGTGCATACTGAATCAGCGCTGAATTGCCTTGATTAAAAGAGGGAAAGGTCCGATGACGACCAAGCGATTCCCCCAATAAGGGTGTTCCTGGATGTCTTGAATGCCCAACGCCTCAGTTGCAATTCTGGGTATAAGTAGGGCCGTTGCGCGAAGGTACAATTACCGCTTGTCTCCATCCAGTGACGGACTGCTGATAGCAGTGGCCACTTTCTCGGATCCTTTCATGTGGCGGGCCCGCAATGTTCCAATCCCTTGGATACTCCACCACTTTCCCAATGTTAATGCAGGCCACTTGACGAGGCGGGTGCTCTCACATGCGTTACTGGCCAGCACGTGAAAATATGCACCTACGATCACCTCCAAATGGAAACACCAGAGTACACAGCAGGGGAAATTCAGGCAGCCATTTATTCACAAGGTGCAGGGAATGATGCATTTCAGCGAGTGTGCCTTCCTTAGATGCCTGTTGCACTGAGACTCGCTCTGTCCCTCCTTTAAATATGTCACGGCACTCCCATTGGCGGGAGTTCTACTTGCTCCGCTACTGATCATTGGCAGCTGCAGTCCCGCTGACACAGACTCCAATTACCAGCATGCATCACTCCAAATGGATGTAAGTAGCGGAGCCGTGTATACTGAATCAGCGCTGAATTGCCTTGATTAAAAGAGGGAAAGGTCCGATGACGACCAAGCGAGTCCCCCAATAAGGGTGTTCCTGGATGTCTTGAATCTCCAACGTCTCAGCCGCAATTCTGGGTCCAAGTAGGGCCGAGACGCGAAGGTACAGTTACCGCGCGTCTCCATCCAGTGACGGACTGCTGATAGCAGCGGCCACTTTCTCGGATCCTTTCATGTGGCGGGCCCGCAATGTTCCAATCCCTTGGATAGTTCACCACTTTCCCAATGTTAATGCAGGCCACTTGATGAGACGGGTCCTCTCACACGCGCTACTGGCCAGCATGTGAAAATATGCACCTACGATCACCTCCAATATATATATGTAAATATGTATTATATAATTGTCCAAGCCTAATTGCTGTTAAAATGTAACTGTTGTAATAAATACTCCAGACAAGTCCAAGTGATGGGAAGAAGCTTTATTACACATCCCAAAGTGCCTAGCCTGCGCTCCTCAGCACCTCAACATTCCAAGGTGTACTCCTCGTCCCTAACCAGGCTATACCAAGGACCCTAAAAGGGGGGGGGGGGGAATGGAAGGTACCAAAAGGAAATTTACAGAAACGAGTAAGATTATAACACATCTCCTTTCCCATAGGGAACCCATGGACAGGTGTGGAAACACAAAAGGGAGAATGTGAGGGTGGCAAAGATTTTGTACAAAATCACATCCCAAAAGCACCCTACATTCCCCACCATAGTGGAACATGAGTATTCACAAATACCCTGAAGGTTTATTTCATGACATAGTCCCTATGCCAACTGGGAGGTTTTGTGTTCCTGTCACTGTGCTTAACTACAGGATTACTGTCATGTATTCTGTTTCCTGCGTCTGATTTGTTAACATAACTCTGTTCTGAATAAGGAACTAATCTATCCTTACTCCACATTTTCTCATCAGTCATGGTAACTACATTTTTCTTGACATCCTTTATCCTGTTTGGCCCATAATATCTAGTGTACCTGTTGGTTCCATCAAAAGGTCTTTTCACATAAAGCAATTGACCAGCTTACCAATCACGTGACTTAGCTCCCCATCTGCGATCATACTCACTTTTATACTTATTTTGGTTGCACTCAATTTTTTGTTTGATTGCAAGGTCATCTTTTACCAAAGAACTGTCTTCAAATAACCAGTTGGGAGTTAGTTTCGATCCTGGTTTGCGACCTCTTAGCAGACAAAAAGGGGAATACCCCGAAACACTGTTAGGGGTGATGTGGTATGACCAGATCATGCCTTTGATGGACTGAACAATAGGTTTACTAGCAGCCATGGCCAATTGTATAGAATCTTTGATCATTCTGTTACACCGTTCCACCAACCCATTAGCACGTGGACAGTATAAAGGGGTACGAATATGACTTATTGCCAGACTGGTAAGAAAATGTTGCATTTCTTCAGAAACCAGCTGTACCCCATTATCCGTGATGAGGGTATGGGGAATCCCTTCATTGGCAAACACATCCGACATGAAGAGTATGATCGATTTGGTGTCTACCTTGTTGACAAACTTAAGATTTATCCATTTAGAAAAATAATCTACTAGCACAATGATAAATCTCTCTTGCAACCCTTGAATATGCAGTGGGCCAATAATATCCATACCTACTTTCTCCCACGCTTTTATGGGCACATGGACCGGTTCCAAGGGTGTTTTCCTTGTGCTCTTGGTTTTATCACTGAGACCACAAGCATGACATCCTTTGACCAACTCTTCAATGGAGTTGTCCATGCCCGGAAACCAATATCCTGAACGAAGTTTGCTTTTGGTAAGGCTCCTACCCAGGTGGCCCTCGTGAGCTATTCCACAAATGCGTTCTCTAAGCTCTTCCGGGGGAACAACCTTGTCTGCTTTGAGTACATTGATTCCTGTAATAGATAACTCATCCCTTACGTTCCAGAATGGTTGTAACTCACTAGGCAGGTCACCACATTTCTTGGGCCATCCCTTCATGATCTTTTCCTTAACCTGTTTTAAAGTACCATCCTTAGACATTAGCCTGTTCCAATCCTCTTCTAGAATGGCGGGAATGTTTACTTGTAGTATTTCACAATTCCCATTGCTATCATCAAAATGTTTATCTAAAGGTAACCGTGAAAGAGAATCGGCTACCTGATTCTTGTTGCCTGGAACATGTTCAATCCTAAAATTGAAATTTTGTAGTGAAACTAACCATTTACTAATGCGAGGAGTGGTTTTTTCAATGTCTTTAGAAGAAAATATTGACACCAGAGGTTTGTGGTCTGCCCTGAGCACAAACGGTATACCCCAAAGAAAATATTTGAAATGGTTAGTGGCCCAAAAACAAGACAATGCTTCTTTCTCTATAGTTGAATAATTAATTTCTGAATCCTTGAGTGTCCTAGACGCAAAAGCTATTATTTTCTCCTTTCCCCCTTGCATTTGAGAAAGTGTAGCTCCAATGCCTCTGTTGCTGGCATCAGTAGTAAGAACTGTATCTTTGGTGCTGTCAAAACTTCCTATGCACGGTGCCGTGACAATGGCCTCCTTTATTTCTTTGAATGCCTTATTTTGGCACGATCCCCACTCAAACTTACATTCTTTTTTTAAAAGATCTCTGATGGGTTGTGCAAGCTGCGAAAAGTTCTTAATGAATTTAGACATGTACTCTGCCAATCCTAAGAAAGATTTTATTTCTTCTTTGTTGGCAGGAATAGGAGCCTCACTTACAGCTTCTACGAGATTCATCTTAGGCCTCATTCCTTCATTGGACAAAGTATGCCCTAAAAACTCAACTGATGCCACACCAATCTTGCACTTGTCTTTTTTTATGGTGAAACCTGCTTCACTAAGTTTGGTGCATACCTTCCTTAGATTGTGATTATGTTCTTCTTCATCTGCTCCATACACTAAAATGTCATCTTGGAAACAGATGGATTTCTCTAAGTCCTTAAGCACATGCTGCATTATTCTCTGAAAAGTGGCTGCAGCCTAGGCTAACCCAAACGGCATTCTTAAAAATTTGTATGTACCAAAAGGTGTGGTGAATGCTGTGAGAATTTGGGATTCTGGATGTAACGCCACTTGGTGATATGCCGAAGTAAGATCCAGCACTGAAAAGAACTTGGCATTGTTTATTACTGACAACATTTCATTTATTTTGGGAAGTGGGTACCTGTCTACCCAAATGTTGGCATTGGGACTCCTGAGGTCCACACACATGCAAATTTCATTACTCTCCTTTTATGAAGTGATAACAATGGGGGCCAACCATTCTGAACTCTCCACTGCCTGAATGATTCCCAAACCTTCTAGTTTCTCCAACTCTTTTTTTAATGGTTCCCGCATCACCAAAGGAATGGACCTAGTCTTATGGTTGACTGGAATGGCATCTTTTTTTAGTTTAATTCTGTGCATATAATTTTTTAACAACCCAACTCGTTCAGTAAACACTTCTGGGAATTCACTACATACCTCTTTTCCTGTGAGTGACCTATCAACCAACATTACTTGTTCAGTATTATTAGGGTCAAGTCTGATTCCTAACTCTTTTTGGTGTTTCCACCCTAATAAATTACTGCCTTTTTTTGTAATGTAAATGTTGCCACACGTATGTCTATCTTTAAATGATATGCGCATCTTCACCATTCCTACCAAGGGAATGGGGTCTTTGTTGTACCCTCCCGGATGTACATCTGGATCTTCTAATACATATTCTCTTCCCTTAAACATACTGTGAAAAGTTTTTTCCTCTATGAGAGTGTACGGTGAACAAGAATCGGCAAAAGCTTTGACCTCTTTGCCATCCAATTGTATCTCACACATGGGATAGCTGATAGTCTCCTCATCACTATGTACCTGAAATATGTACTTTTCTTCACCATCATCTGAAACTTGCTCATGGACAACATGTACAGTTTTCCTTACCTCTTTGGCATTACAAACTTTAGAAAAATGTCCTACTCTGTTACACTTCCTGCATTGAACTCCTCTTGCAGGACATTTTGGCGAGTTTGCTAGATGATTAGCGTTACCACATCTGTAACATTTGAAAGTCTCTTTCTTACTCCTAGTTTTATCCACACTGCCCTTATACTCAACTTTTAAAATTTCATTCTCCTCTTTAACCTCATTAATTTGCTTCTCTCCTGATGCCAAATCTTTACTACTCTTCATTTCTTTGACACAAAAAGCTGTGTGCTCTATACTTTTAGCTATAGCTACAGCTTCATCCAATTCTGGACTAACCGTTAACAACCTTTCTTGCACTTTGTGATCATTTGTGCAACGAACCAATTGGTCTCTAATAAGCGATTCAGTAAATGCGCCAAATTCACACGTGGAAGAGAGTCCCCTCAAAGTGGCTATGTATGATGTCACTTTCTCATTCTTACCTTGTGCCCTCTGAAAAAACTTATGGCGTTCCAAGACCACATTTACCTTGTCTTTAAAATGTGCGCCCAATTTCCTTAAGGTGATTGTGAAGACATCCACATCACCATCACCATCCTCCTCCCCCGTGTCAGCCAGATCCTCATATACTTTCCTCCCTTGTGTGCCCAAATTATGCAATAATATGTGTTATTTTCTAACTGGCGAAAACTTTTCCCCTCCTATCGCAATTAAATAAGAATGGAGCATTTTAACCCATCTATCCCATGGAATTTCAGGCTCCCCCTCATCATTTAGAAATGGAGGCGTTTGATTCATATTTGAGATAGACATTATAACAATGGAGAAAACCAATTATTGAGACACAGCAAATTACAGTATACCAGCAAAGAAACCCCAATGCACCGTGAAAGGCAGTATCACAACACCAAAAGCATAATCCTGTGGATTCTACAGTCACCTCATGGACACACTGCAAACAATATGATGGAAGAAAGACCCAAAACCACAGGCAAGCTGTGCCTATCAGCGTGGGTGAACACAAAAAGAAAAGAAAAAAAAAAAAATTCCTGCTGATACTTTGAAAAATGAGGCACGCAATGAGATTACTGTACAGCCAACTCTTCAATGCAGAATATGAAGAAAAGCAAAAAAAAAAAAAAAAAAAATCCAATACACCAACCGGCTGTCTGAGAGGAAGAAGAAGATACAGAGAACTTTCAGGAATGGCGGCAGTATTAGAAGAAAACGAGTACCTTCAGTGAGGCAGGGTAAAACGCTGCTAGAAACTAAGCTTATTGCACTCCTTCACGCGCTGAGCAGGATCAGAGGAAAGCGACTCCTTTCAGTGAGGCATAGAGGTAAGGCACTGCTAGCACACGATCAAAAATGCACCCTTTTCCAGCGCTGAAAAGAAATCCTACCTTGACACGAAGAGTGACTGACAGAAGCTTCCTCACACAGCACGCTGATACCACGATGGCCGAAGCACTGATACAATTTGATAAGCTATAAGCACTGCCTCAGAGCTCAGAGCGCCCACACCCGCTACTCACTGCCGAAGACCGGGGGGTCCCTTTTGCTTCGTGAGGAACTTCGAAATCCCTCAATGGAGACGGACGCTGCTCACACAAAAAGGAAATGCTCTGAGGAAAAACACTACCTCCTTAGAAGCCAAGGCGTGACCAAATGCTAATATCGGAGGCAGGAGCTCAGGTGTCAGTTTCAGGAAGAATTCAAAGTCCCGCGATGGTGCAGGGACGCTTCACGGGAATGCGACACTGCTCACAGGAGGAACTCCACAGACTCCAAGAGCAGACACTACCTCACGCAGGAGCTCACGGACGCTGCCGAGAGCGGAGGATCACTGGGAGGTTAGAACTAGATCCAGGACTTGCGAAGAAGGTAAGAATTTACGTCACTGAGGCAGGATCTCTTAGTACACAAATGAAAGGCTGGCATCGAAAACAGGGGTGGGATGTGTTGCTGTCCCCTGCGCAGCTCCCTTCAACTCGTCGCCAATTTCTGTTGTAATAAATACTCCAGACAAGTCCAAGTGATGGGAAGAAGCTTTATTACACATCCCAAAGTGCCTAGCCTGCGCTCCTCAGCACCTCAACATTCCAAGGTGCACTCCTCGTCCCTAACCAGGCTATACCAAGGACCCTAAAAGGGGGGGGGGGGGAAATGGAAGGTACCAAAAGGAAATTTACAGAAACGAGTAAGATTATAACAGTAACCCTGTGTGAATTTACTATTTGTATGTATAGAACTCTAACCACTAGTATATGTAGTAAACCTTTGTACGTACTACCATTCCTATGTGATTTTAGAGTTTTTCTGAGTGACTTCTTTAATGAGTGACTTTACAACTTGTACATGTGCAATTTTTTCCAGTTTTTATTTCTTCCCTGAGTGACTTTACACCTTGTACATTTGCAAATTTTTTTCTGTTTGTATCTCTCATGCAACTCATGTAATCCAAAGTCCTTATGTAACGCAACTGGTTCTTTTGTAAAGCGCTCTGACACTTTTAGGTAATGTTCGCGCTATATAAAATCACATTAAACAAATAAATAAATAAATAAAAGTAAGTCATCTTGCTGCGCTGCACTGTGTCACTGGGAAAGGTCAGGAATGCGCCATATTTAAGGCAAAGGACGCGTTCCTGACTTTTTCTGCAGCGCTGGGTCACAATGGGTTGCTTACAGCCAATGCAGGCACCCTTGCACCATAGTGCAAGGTGCCTGTGTTGTAGGCAAGATTGTTTTTCTGCAGGTAGGGGCACCTTTCTGTACAGCAACAATCCTGAGTGGCTTTTTCCTCTTTCAATGTGTGCTGCACATAGAAAGAGGAAAAAAGGAGGAGAAATAAAACATATTTCTACTCGTTACGCCTCCCCTGGTGAGGCAATTCTTTATGGCGCATTGCCAGGTTTACATGGTCTTATAAATCTGGAAATACGTAAAAAACCATGGGCGCTATGTGGGTACACCCATGCAATGGCCATGGATTGCCTACCCTGGGCAGAGTACCGCAATGCAGTGATTTGCGCTGCATTCCATTACTCCATAGTTTTGGAGCCACTCAAAGCCACGTTAGGTGGCTTGGCGTGGCTTCAGAATATGAATGAAGGTTTTTGTGGCTCTTGCACCACGTTGCATGGTGCAAAAGGGTTGCAAACTGGGTCAGAAATATGGCCCTTAATGCACATCGTAGGAAAATATGACTCACATTATGCTTTGAATTACTATAAACTGATGGCATAATATAAACAAAGGAGGATTATTAAACAATATAAAAGGACACGTCAAGGAAAGGAAGTTTATGAAAAAGCAAGAATGCCCGCCTTTAGTGGGGAAAACCATCCTAGATCCGAAAACCATCCAAAGCAATGTAGGAAACACCAGTAAAATAAGGATTACCTTTTCTTGCTCTGTTTCTACTTCCTTATGAACAAGTAAAAAAAGATTTGCTTCCCTGAAATACACAATGATGAGTGTATATTTTTCTACGATCAGCGCTTATGTTCTGCATTTCGATTCCAGATAGGAATAAACCTGATCCATAAGACAGAGGTACGATCTAGAAAACGAATGCATTTGGATCTTGGGGTGGGTTTAGGAAATAAAATAAAAGTTTGTCAAAAATCTAAACAGCAGCAATGTGGGAAGCCGATTCCACAGCAACATACGTAACAAGCATTGGCATAGCCAATAGGTCTCGCCTTTGGGGCCTTATAAGTGTTTAGCCATGCAACAGTTGATGTTGATGCACCAAGGATATTGTGCTGCAAAACTAAATACTTACAAGGTCCCAAAAGCGAGACCTATTGGCTATGCCAATGCTTGTTCCTCTTTGGATTGGGTTGTTGATTTTCCATATCATTTCTGTATATACATCACGTCCCCCAGTAGGAAACACTGATGTGAGCATGAGGGTGTGCTACAAGTATGCCGAAGTTATCAGAGTGTTTCTAGGGTGTACGTTGATGTGGTGCATGGCACTGCTGTTGGTTTGACAACTTTTTGCCCGCTACGGATTTGGTGACGTGTGGTGTGCTTGTGGGTGTAAGGGCTCTGTCTAGCAAACAATGTCTGAGTATGGCCATTTGTCTGCGTCTTGAGTAGGATGGTGTGTGAGTGTATTTTGACTGAAGCATGCTGATAGATATCAGATAAAAATCAGAGTATGTAATATCGGAATTCTGCTTGGTGCACAAGGCAGGGGGCGTCTGCAATGTACTGACTGGGAGGATGTGTGGTCTTGGGTTTGGGTGGTAGTGGTGCATCTTGGGTTTGGATGGTAGGCGCATCCAAAACGTTAGTGTTTTTTCCACTCCAGAGCTGTTGTATGTGCATGGGTATCACCTGAAGGGTGATAGTCAATACCGTACCATCAGGCAAATAGATTAATTACAAACTAGAGATGTAAAGGAGTTGAAACAAATTGAAGGTGATGTGACATTGGTCTAATGAGCAATGTTGGTGTGATGTGGGAAAAAAGCACAGAGAGAGGCGTGACGCATCTCCTGTCAGAAAGGCGGCGCATTGCTGGAGTTGCATCGAAAGCGCGACGCAGCTTCAGCAAGGCTCGGGGGTGCCCTATCCCTTACATGCTACGTCAATCCTTACGCCTGGTTTTGACGCAGCATGGCCTTAAAAGTGACTGAGTGAAATCTTGTAGATTTCACTCAGCCACTTTTAGGAGGCGTTCCTGCGCCGGAACGCCCCCTCCTGCTCCAGAACGCCTACATGTGGCGCAGGGCTTTACAACGTGACGCATCTGCCAGATGGGTCACGTTGTAAATACCCCGCAGCATGGCGCAGGATTTGCACCGCCGCTGCGTCACAAAAGTGACGCAACGGCAGCGTAAATGAGGCGCAAACAAGGGGCTCATAAATCTGCCCCTAGGTATTTACTATGAGCGTCAGTCTACGTCCCTCCTCCATCTGCTGGATAAACCGAGTCATAAAAAACACAATTTTAAAACTGTTCATTGAAAAACTCCTACCCTCTCAATTTAAGTAAAACTCTATCTTTTACCTCCACCTGGGCTCTCTGGTAGTTGATCTACTGCAATTTCCTGTACCGGGGCTTCCTGAAGTGATGTCAGGAACTTCACTTCAGTGCTTCTGTTTAGTCATCCCTGCACCAAACTTGCCAGCCTCGCCCATAGAGCCCCTCGCATGCCCCACAAAGTCCTGTGCATTTATTGGCATCAGTGCCATCTGCTTTGTTATAGCAGGGGGTAGGAAAAGCCAGCATCAAAGATCTTCACAAAGAACATCAAATAAAGTCAAAGTTTTTGTTTTCTTTCTTACAAGTAACAGAGCAGTCAAATGTCTAAGACAAAGGGATATTCCAGCAAAGCCAAGAGGGAATAGAAGGGAAGTGCAATGAGGTCAAGGAGCGGGCCTGGTGTAGATTTAGGAAAATAAGTTCAACTGAGGAGAAAGATTGCCCACAACTCTTCCAGAGGGCTACAACTGAAAATTCTCCAGTGATCACTTCAACCACCTCCCACTTGTACCACTGACTTTCACTTCTGATTGGCCAGATCAGCCTGTATGCCAAGGGAGTATTTTAGTCACTAATTCCTGGAGTATGGGAGTAAAATGGCCTTTTGTGGTAATAATAGGTATTCATATTCTTGACAGGTGTATTGTGAGGTGTTTAATTATTAAGTATGTTAAATATGTGAGCAGAAAGGGTGAAAGGCTGTGCAGTTTTATTCTCAGTACCATCTTTTGTTGGCAATAGTTTGAGACTAGAGCTTTAAGCTCCCCACTTTTCAATTCTTATCTTCTTTCACCTTGCATCAAAGATGCGATGCTGGAGACAGACTCCTTATCCACTCAGCACTGCATAATGTATAACTGCATTCTGGCATAAAATGTGAAAGGTGCTTCAAACAGGCACTTGTAGTGAAGGGTGCTGACTCAAAGCCCACTCTCTGTATTTAGGGTATTGATACCATAAGCTCTTGTAGACATATAAAGTGGTCTGGAGTTACACCTAAAAGATGATATTTCTGGTGTGATACATCATGTGCTTCTGGCATCTAATTCGAAAACTGAAAGAATTCCTCTTTGCGTTAAAAAGTCCTCTTCGGAGCAGGTGACACAGCTGCAGATGCCACAGATCTTCTCATTGCAATAGAACAATCATTATAAAAGCTGGGGACATGGACTTGGGATAGATCACTTTTCTGCTTGCTGGAAGTTTGCCAAGAAACAGGCTGGTAAACTCCATGTTTAAATCCTTGAGCTGACCATTGTTAGGCATTACCCATTCCCACCCCTGCCCCCTTCCCCCCCCACATACTGCCTTTAAGGCAGGGGTTCATTACATTGGTTCAGGAGGGGCTGGATCCATGCCAGATTTTGGGACATTCCACATAAAATAATTTTACCTACAAATGCTCGACATGTGGGACATTTCCAAAGTCATTGGTTTATACATATAATCTGTCATGGCTCATCCCATGATGGATCAAAGGTGGACAACCCTGCGTTAAGCATCCCAGGTCAATGGTTGGTTTATTTTAGACCCTAGAAAACATGCATAAAACCAATAACTTTGCAGTAAATGTTGTCATAAATTATTTTCAAAGGAATATCAGTAATTCTCCTAGGGTTTTAAAATATGTAGAAGATTACATTTCTGGAAATAAATCCTGCACAAATGATTACAAATATGAAGACAACTCTTTTGAAATAAAGTTGCGAAGTGTTTTGATAATAACAGCACATCAGAACTGAAGAATGTATGCAGCAGAATGTTGTTCGCTTTTGGGGAGTTTTGCATGCCTGACTCTGAAAAGCTCGGTCATATGCGCGGATTGCTCTTGGCCTGCTGCGTTCGCACTTTAGTTTCAAAACATGCCTCAGAGGTCACATAGCGAGAGCGCCGTGTTTGCACAATTCCATGACTACAGTCCCAGTAAAGCATGTTTTCCGTTTTTCGTTTTCTCTAGGTCACGTTGCATTTGAACCCTATTTCGTCAGTGCACATTTATCAACGAGTGGTGCGCGCAAGAGCGAGCACCAGGCCATATGTTTTGAATTATCGCGCCCCTGTCTGGGCACGATAATTCAAAACATATGACCCAGTGCGGGTAATCACACGCAATAGGCCACATACACACGAGCGTGTGTGTGGTGAGCTTTTTGAAGCCCTTACAATAAGTCTTGCAGAGCAGCGCATGTGCGCTGCTAGGCGAGACCTAAAAACGAATGGGTAAAACTAAAGCAGACATTCCAGAAAACTGCTTATTTTGTTTCCAGTAATCTGTATTGAGCATCCGACTTCTGCCTTCCACCTCCGAACCCAAAGACATCGTATGCATCGAATCCCAAGGATCTTCCCTCAGCCCCACATTGTTCGACACCTACATAACCTCGCTCGCAGACTTTGTCAGATCCCACTGCCTCAACATAATTTCCTACACAGACGACACTCGACTCATCCTCTCACTCACCAAAGACCCCGCCACAACCAGAACAAACTTCCGAGATGCCATGACCAGTGTAGCCAACTGAATGAGAACCAACTGTCTCAAACTCAACTCTGACAAGACAGAAGTACTGATCTTTGGGATGACACATTCATTTGGAACCACAGTTGGTGGCCAGCAGAACTCGGACCCACCTCCTGGGCCAACAGACTACGCATGCAACCTAGGCATCATCCTCAACAGCAAACTGACCATGAAACAACAAGTCAATGCTGTCGCCTCCTCCTGCTTCCACACCCCCCACATATTCTGCAGAATCTTCAGATGGAGCCTAGTAAACACCAAAAAGACCGTCACTCAGCTCCTCGTCACCAGCCGCCTCGACTACGGCAACGCACTCTATGCCAGCATCCCCACCCAGGTCCTAAGAATACTCCAGACCATGCAGAACGCACATCACCCCTCACTGCAGAAGCCTCCACTGGCTCACCATCCAGAAGAGCTGCCAGTTCAAGATCCTCACACATGCCTACAAAGCCTGACATTATCACGAACTAGCTTACATTAACCAATGACTCAACTTCCATCTATCCACAAGACACATGCGGTCCTCCTCGCTAGCCCTTGCGCACACCCCCGCATCCATTGCAGCGGGGGCCACTCCTTCTCCTACATCACTGCCGAGACCTGGAATCACATGCCCCTCCACCTCCGGACAGCTCCCACCCTGGCGTACTTCAGAAGGAAGCTCAAGACCAGGCTTTTTGGCGTAGACCCCAAGCACCCACATAACGCGAAGCTAACAGGTGCCGCGCTCTACAAATGCTGACTGATTGATTGATTGATATTCCGATGTTAACAAAGTTAAAGCATTAATAGTTTTAAAAAATCCACAACTCCTAAGTGGCATAAAGTCTCAAAAAGCTTTGTACTGAATTCCAAGGGCAGCTGACACAGATGACTAGAACAGTGAATATTGTTCTGATTTAAGCGCGTCCTGAGCTACTGCCAGTAAATAAACACCAATCTGTCTCACTGGATGTTGAAAATGTCACACAATAAAACGGTGTCCTGGTTGTTTTCTTCCTCGTCTGCCTTGCAGAAAAGATGCCGTTCTAACAAGGAAATATTAGGGAAGACATTTTATTGTCAGAATGGTATTTTTATTGTACTCATCGAGAGCATGGTACCGCTTTCGAATGCATAACGAGAATGCATTCCAAAGCAGCTCCTGGTATCTTGCTTGAGTCTCTTGTAGATCAAAAGAAGTGATAATTTCAGAGATGTGTGGAGCCCTCTCAAGAGAAATCAAACAGACATATTTTATAGAAGATTTTTTTTTTTTTAAAAGGGCACTTTTGTCAACAAACCCTGGCAATGAAGGTGACTATTTATGGAGAATTAGCATATTGTGCACAAGCAAAATACCATCACTCACAATTAGTGGAGCCAGTGATTAAAGTGGGCTATCCTACTGCCCCATGTTGTGTGGAGTGGTGGGTGGAATCAAAGAAAGAATAACAACTCTACAGACCAATTGTATGTGAGCACACACCATTCAAATAGGGTAAGGTGATAAACATAGAAGACAGACAATACGTTCATCAAGGGTATGGAAATTGAAGGCAGACTTAATTCCTGGTAAATTCATGTAGCACATTCATGTAGCACAATCAGCGCTTTATCTCCAAACTAACCCCTTGGTTGAATCAAACTAAATTAAATTATTTTATTAAAGCATAATAATATTATGCATCAAGTCTCCCTTTGGCCATAACAAGGATGAAGAACTTTATGTCCACATTGGATGAGTACCAGTTCTTTATCTTAGTTTAGCGGTTGCTTCCATTCTGATCACTGTTTCTCTCAATGTACTGATCTTTGGTTGATAACTCTCAGTATCTCCATGGTTGAAATCTTCACGGGAAGCAATAGCATGACCGCTGGAGGAATTTGGAAACTATTCCAAGAGGGCAGCCCTATATCGTAGACGTGACAGAATAAGATCAGAATAGTCTTTCATTTGCAACTGCACTGGGGGTGCCGGTCGGATTTCCCACCCCGTCTACTTTAAAATCCCTTGTCACCAATGCACAGTGTCACCACACACATCCTTATTTTAATTTTAGTTGTGCTAGGGCATGGGAATGCATAGAACAGAATGTTGAGGATTGTAACATTCAGATGGCAGAAATCATGGCATGGGGAATATAGCTGATCTGTAATATTCTCAGGAATGTATTAATCCAAACTCGATTGGCATGTGCTTTATTGAGCAGTGCACACTGGTGCAGAATAATATGTTTACAATGATGTAGGCTGCAACCCGTTCCATATCTCGGGAGGGATAAGGAGGCAAGGATGTAGCCTCATATTTATCGCATGTGATATTGAGAATAGAGGGTTAAGTGCACACTTGTGGAATTCGCCATAATATGTGACCAAGAACAACAATGGGTGGCAATATCACAAGATGAACTTTAAGTCTGCCAGCAGCACATGAATTAACCAATTCATATGCATAAGGGTTTCACCCAGAAATATTCAATATTGTTCCCTATACTCTGCTTTGCATTGATTATCAATAAGATGGATGTGTAATATTTCTGAAATTATCTTAAACATAATTATTGCCTGTGGTACTTATAACACAAGGACTGTTGCACACTTGTGAAGAATTCAATTCACTATAATATTGATAGGAGGGTGCGAATGAATGAAGTAATGTTCTTGTATATCTGCACAAACCTGTTTTTGAAAAATGGGTGCATAATATTATTGTGCTTTAACAAAATAATTAAATTTAGTTCGATTCAACCAAGGTAATGGTTTGGAGGTAAGGCGCTGATTGTGTAACATGAAGTTACAAGGAACGTAGTCTGCCTTCAATTTCCATATCCGAGCTGTGTGTATTGTCTGTCTTTGTTCATCACCTTACCCTTACCCTGAGTGGTACATATGTTCTTGGAATATAATTAATGGGCCTTGGCACTCAATCCTCACACCGGCCCGCTGAGATAGAAGTAACCAGCAGTGCCGGGGTTTTACCTACCCATATATATATAAATATATTCACTGAAAAAACCAAAGGTTTCAGGCACGTTATAGTTAGAAATTAGCATTTAAAAAACCTTAGAAATTCACTGAAAAAAACCATGGGTTTTAGGGAAAGTTATAGTTAGTTGGACATTTCACTCGTACAAAACCAGAGAAATTCCCCCGTTATAGTTAGTTCAGCTAACTATAACTCGCGCCCCGCAATGCATGGCTGATGACGTCACATATTACATCACTCATGACATGTGACATGGTCAGTGACATCACTGATGACATCACTGATGACATCTAAATGACATCACTGAAGACATCACTGATGACATCATCCAGTGACTGTGTGTTTCTCTAAAATTTAAATATGTTTAATATATATTGGGAAAGGCGTATTCAAGAATGAGTGGGTGTATAAGTGTCTGAATGGATGATTTAGTAGGTGCGTGACTGAGTCTATAAGTGAGTGATTAAACGTATCTTACTGAATGCATGGGTTAGTGACTAAACTGTGTGAATGTCTGTATCCGCCTGTCTGTTGGTGTGTAAGCGGCTGCATGGGTTTGTGAATAGCTACATGAGTGCCTATATGAGTTATTGATTGGTTTTCTGAGTATCTGTATGGGTGCCTGAGTGTTTGTGTGGGTGTAGTGTGTGTGACTCTGTGCATAGATGCATGAGTGGGTGATTCACTGGGTGCATGGTTTCAAGAGTGGATCTGTGATGGACTGTTTGTGTGGGTGAGTGTGTGTATGGGTATGTTAGTGAGTGAATATATATCTCAGTGGTACATGTGTGAGTAACTACATATGTGAAAGGCAGTATATATGTGTGATAGAGTATATAAATGGCTATAAGTGAGAGTGTGTGATTGTGAGAGTGGCTGTATGGATGAGTGTGTGCTTGTATCAGTGATTGTATAAGAGCGCAAGCATGTGCTAGTATTTGTATGAGAAATTGAGCTGGTGTGTGTGTAACTGTACAGGTGAGTAAATGGCAGTGTCATTAATTATTTGCATGACTGACTAGGTGTGGTACCTCTATGGATGAGTGGCGGTGTGTGAGTGTCTATATAGGTGTATGAGTGCATATGATAGTCCTGTACTGAGTGACCATAAGTATGAGTGACTGTACAGGTGAGTGAGTGGATGTGTGTGTAAACCTAAGAATCAGTGAGTGGGTATGCAGTTATTGGTGTTAACTGCTGGCCACATGCTTGACCCCATCTTCTCTGCAAGCACCCACTTCTCCTTCAACCACACCACCTAACTCCACTGGACCAACCATCGCTGCATACACTTCACCTTCCGGAAACCCACCACACACCACTGCACCCAACAGATCCCTTGCCGCTGCTGGAGCAAAGTCACCGAAGACCAGCTAACCACCACCCTCGCCCGAAGCCCGCCCGCCGACCCCACCGACCCCGACACCACTGCCCACAACCTCAGACAGTGGATCGATGACTGCACCAACACCCTCGCCCCGGTCAAGAAACCCTCCAACAGCCACGCCAGCAAGAAAGCCAGCTGGTTCACTGAAGACCTCCAGGCCCCCAAGCAAACCTGCCGAAAGCTAGAGAAGAACTGGCACCGTGAACGAACATCGCACAGCTATGCAGCCCACAAGAATGCCACCCGCAGACACCATCACCTCATCAGAACTGCCAAAAGGGCCTCCTTCAAAGACCGCCTTGACAACAACGCGCACAACAGCAAAGAGCTCTTCAACATTGTGAAGGAACTCTCCAACCCCAGCTCCAACACCAACGACATCCCACCTTCGCAAGACTTGTGCGATTCGCTGGCCACCTCCTTCCATCGCAAGATCACAGACATCCACGACAGCTTCAACGCCATGACCGCCCCGACAACCACTGAGACCTCCCCCCCATGACCACCATCCGCACCAACCGCCTGCTCTCTTGGACCAACAAAAACGATGACGACACCATCAAGATCATGAACACCATCCACTCCGGATCTCCGTCAGACCAATGCCCAAACCACATCTTCAACAAAGCCAGCACCGCCATCGCACCCCATCTCCAGAAAGCCATCAACATTTCCTTTGAAACAGCAACCTTCCCGGAGAGCTGGAAGCACGCCAAGATTAACCCTTACTCAAAAAACCCAAGGCGGACCCCAAGGACCTCAAGAACTTCCGGCCCATCTCTCTGCTCCCGTTCCCGGTGAAGGTCATCGAGAAGACCGTCAACAAACAACTGACCCGCTACCTCGAGGAGAACAGCATCCTGGACCCGTCCCAGTCCAGGTTCCGCAGCAACCACAGCACTGAACCTGCCCTCATCGGCGCCACCGATGACATCAGGACCCTGCTTGACAATGGAGAAACCGCGGCCCTCATCCTCCTGGACCTATCAGCCGCCTTCGACACGGTCTGCCACCGCACACTACGCACACGCCTCCACGATGCCGAGATCCAAGAGGAGGCCCTGGACTGGACCACCTCCTTCCTCTCCAGCAGAACACAGAGCGTCCGCCTCCCCCCCTTCCGCTCCGAAGCCACCGAGATCATCTGCAGCGTACCCCAGGGCTCATCCCTCAGCCCAACACTGTATAACATCTACATGGCACCACTCGCCTACGTCGCCCGACTGCACGACCTCAACATCATCTCCTATGTCGATGACACCCAGCTGATCCTCTCCCTCATCAAGGACTCCCACACCGCCAACACCAACCTCCACGAAGGAATGAAGGCCGTCGCCGAATGGATGAGGACCAGCCGACTGAAGCTGAACTCGGACAAGACGGAGTTCCTCATCCCCGTATCCACCCCCTCGGCCTGGGACGACTCCTGGTGGCTGACCGCACTGGGAACAGCTCCTACACCCACCGACCACGCATGCAACCTAGGGGGTCATCCTCGACTCCACCCTCTCCATGACTAAGCAGGTCAATGCCGTCTCTTCCTCCTGCTTCAACACCCTCCACATGCACCGCAAGATCTACAAGTGGATCCCCACCGAAACGAGAAGAACTGTCACCCAGGCCCTTGTCAGCAGCAGGTTGGACTACGGAAACGCCCTCTACGCAGGAGCCTCGGCCAAACTCCTGAAACGACTTCAACGCATCCAGAACGCCTCTGCATGCCTGATCCTCGACATCCCTCGCCACAGCCACATCACACCCCACCTGAGAGAACTGCACTGGCTCCCCGTCAACAAAAGGATAACCTTCAAGCTCCTCACCCACACACACAAGGAACTCCACAACATCGGACCAGCGTACCTCAACAGACGACTCAGCTTCTACACCCCCACCCGCAAACTCCGCTCCACGAACCTCGCCCTCGCCACAGTACCCCGCATCCAAAGAGCGACCTCCGGCGGCAGATGGTTCTCCCACCTCGCCGCCAAGACCTGGAACACCCTCCCCATCCACCTACGGCAGACCCAAGACCTACTGACCTTCAGAAGACTCCTCAAGACCTGGCTTTTCGAGCAGAAGCAGCATTCCCCCCCCCCCCCCCCCCCCCCAGTGCCTTGAGACCCTCACGGGTAAGTAGTGCGCTTTACAAATGCTATGATTGATTGATTGATTGATTAACTATGCCTACAGAGGTAGGACATGTGAAGAAAGAAGAAAGAACGCACAGAAAGAAGCAAAAGAAATGCAGAAAGACCCAACAGAAGTCCACAAAGACGAAGAAAATTGCAGGAAGAAGCAAGATGTGCAGAAAGAACCAACAGAGGAGCAGAAAGAGGCCTTGTTACAAAATCATCCTGTGCCCACAACTTTTTCAGACGGGTACTGGTGGTAACTGACTCTGACTAACCATGCCTAGAGCCAGCGCTATGCTAAAAGACACTTAGAATACGGTGAAAACACCTACATACACTAGGCGTTGGGGTATCCCTGTGATTAGCATGACCTCCTCTGTAAGGCCCTAGTACATAATAGGGCAGCGGGATTAAAACCAGCTCTTCAAACGCGCCACGGGGCGTGTTTGCACAGTGGTGAAGGGAGGGGGGGGCTGAGGTGACATGTGTGCAAACACGCCCTGTGGCGTGTTTTAAGTTGGGGGATAAAGTCCCCTTGAATCCTGAGGGTCGCTGGGGTCCAACTAGCCCACCAGGTACCTCCAGTAAGCGCCACAGAGCTGCGTTGCAGAGAGGTATAAAAAGGGGCATGGCCTGGACCACCTCTCTGCAACGCAGGTCTGTGGCGCTTACTGGAAGTACCTGGTGGGCTAGTTGGCCCCCAGGGGCCCTCCGCATTGAAGGGGAATTAATTGCCCAACTGAAAACGCACCACAGGGCGTGTTTGCACACGTCACCTCAGGCCCCGCCCCTCCCTTCACCACTGTGTAAACACGCCCCATGGCACGTTTTAAGTTGGGGGATTAAGTCCCCTCGAATCCTGAGTGTCCCTGGGGTCCAACTAGCCCACTAGGAACCTCCAATAAGCGCCACAGAGCTGCGTTGCAGAGAGGTGTAAAAAGGGGCTTTGCCTGGACCAGACCACCTCTCTGCAACGCAGGTCTGTGGCGCTTACTGGAGGTACCTGGTGGGCTAGTTGGCCCCCAGGGGCCCTCAGGATTGAAGGGGAATTAATTCCCCAACTTAAAATGCACCACAGGGCATTTTCCTCTTTCTCTTTCTATGTGTACTGTGGAATGCAGCACATGTGGAAATAGGAAAAAACAAAGAGAAATGTAAACATTGCTCCGTGTAACACCTGGTCTAGGGAGGTGCAAGAATTTAACGTTGCCCCAGGTTTACGAGACATTGTAAATCTGGGGCAGCGTCAAAGTCACCGGGTGTTGCCTGGGAACACCCACAGCAACATCCATGGAACACCTCTTTGCCCCAGAGTAAGGCAAAACCCTGCTTTGCCTTACTCCATATCTACAAGGCTATGAAAAGACACACAGGCTTGTAAATATGCCCAATATATAATATCATATAATATTTTCTCTTAAAAACAATAGTCTGGTGAAACAGCTAAAGCTGTCTCAAAGGCCAGAACTAAAAAATACCCGCCATGTTGTCAGATTTTGAGATTCCCGGAGGTCCAGAAGCTGAAATTCAATTAGCAGTGTGTGTGAAATCCTTTGTAATTTTTCTCCTTATCATTCTGTCCCTGACTTAGACAGCTTTATGTTTGTTTGTTTCAACCTTCAATTGTTCCTTAAAGTTTATATTAAAAAAGTAGAAATAATCCTGGATTTTAATGATTTCCTTTATTCTGTGTCAGGACTGGGGTCTTTGGGTTATGCTTCCCTTTCTCTACTTCTGAAATGTACAGCAGCCAATCATGTCACAAAAACAAAACACATATTTGCTGATATCTTTCACAAACATGTCCCAAAAGAGGAGGCCATTGGCCAGCAGACCTGCCTCAGATCAGACAAGCTCCGCCAATTTAGGGGCATATCAAGAAGGGCTTTACGCTGCTTTTTTGGCTTTAAAAGCCAAAAAAGCAGAGATAAAACTAGCACCCTATCAACAACAGGGTGCTAACATGCAAATTTGCATGTTAGCACCCTTTTACTCTACGCTTCCCCTTGCATCTCTAATGAGATGCAAAGGGGGCGTTCCAGAGTAAATTAATAGGAGAAATGTCGCTAAGCGACCTTTCTCCTATTATCAAGAATGTCGCTAACCCTGTTAGAGACAAAAAAAGCAGCGCTAACCGCGGTTAACGCTACTTTTTTACGTCTGGTATTTTTCTGATTTAGCCATGATATCCTATGGAAGGTGGATATCATGGCTAAGTTTGCCTGTCCCGATCAACAAGCTAACGTGAGATTATCGCTGGGTTTCCAGCGATAATCTCATGTTAGCCACTTAGCGTGAGGATTTTTATCACTATTGAGATAAGCGTTGCTAATAGCACGCTATCTCAGCGATAAAAATCCACGCTAGCCGGCGATAATTATCCTAGCGCTGAGTGCGCTTAGAGATAATTATCGCCGGTTGTTGTTGATATGCCCCTTAGGGTCAATGCACATTAGCAGGGATTTGTGTCTTGCAGAGGAAATGGCACAATTGCCATAGCCAAGCAGGCATACAGCATGTTGGGCCCACCCATAGGACACCTGGATTGACAAGCATGTTTAGTTCTTTGGCCTGACGCACAATTTCCTGAATTTTAGTTATCAGACCAGAGAGGTCCAGAAGTTTGTCTTGACGGCAGCTCCAAGCGCAGTCATTTCCTTCTTTGGATCTCTTTGGATATGAAGATCATCATATTAGAATCCAGTTCAGATGTGTCATCAACTTTACCCATAAGTGACGGTCTAGGGCATTCCGCCCAAAGCTTCGCCTGGAACTCTCTTTCAAAGACCTCGTGTAAGCATGTCTGTACATATTCCGCTACTTCTGGACTTGGAGCCTATATGGGTGAACAATGTCTTTGTTAGGTCCTGAGGAGGGTGTTGTAAAGTATAGTCCCCACACCAAAGATAGATAAGAAGAGTGGTTTATTGGAAGCACAGAGGGCTCGTTGGACTTCCGAGGCCCTGAGTGAGAGGTACTAACACAATCTCCCCCCAGGGTTGTCTACGTGTAGTATATTATTCGTACAGGATGTTTTACTACGTATTACATTTCCCACCCTTCTCCCTGGGGGTAGCGTTAAAACATGCCGCACACTCCCATTTTCTCTCTAAGCAAGACAACTTCTTCATTCTGCCATCTTCCCCAACGTTTATACAATTGATTAACTCTACTCTTAATGTCTCAAACAAAGTATCAATGTGAGTAAAAAATTAAGTCCGTAGCTGTAGTTTTAGGATGGAAAGGCAGCCGCTCCTCCATGATTGGATGACTTCCAAGCCCCTCCTGAGTTACCAGTTCCTTGTTATTCAATCCTGCCTTGGCGCCCTTCTGCCTCTTTTTCTTTGTAGGTGCTGTGATTGATTCCATAAATGTATTCATATCCGGGCTACAACCAACTCCAGATTGCAGTTCCTGACATGAGTTCAGCATAATTTCACTTGTTCGAATAGAATCACAAGCCCCCCTTAAAGACTCAGCACCAGCTTCAGTTTCTAAGGCTGTGCTACACGGGGCTGCCAATAGAGGGGTATTGCTAACTACTGTCTCAACTCCTATACCCAACTGCACTTCTTCATTATGGATCTCAGTTGTTATAGCACCTACAGCAGTAGTTATATAGGACATAATGGAGGCACAATTGTGGGTACCTTTGCTTTTGTTTTTAACAAATCGTTACAAGGGAATTTACGCGTACCCATGTTGGCTTCAACAAGAAAGAGGGGTTGCCCAGCCCGGCATCTATCGGTCGCTGATGGGTACAGACGGACCTGCCCCTGGCCCGGGCTTTGCCCGGGCACGGCCTGTGCACACAGGGCCGAACTGGGAACGAAAACCGGCCCTGGCAAAGTGCTCGGCCGGCCCCCTGGGGCTTGGAGGTGCCGCCGAGCTCTTTGCGAGGGCCGATTTTCGGCCGATTTTGTTACAGTGCCGATTTTGCAGCTATGCTGCAAAAACGGACCTGTAACAAAATCGGCCCCCAGGGGCCCAAAACCGGCCCCCACCCGCGCGGCACACCGGGGGATTGCCCGGTGCCCGCTACGGCCAGTCCGGCCCTGTGTGCACACACATCCCGCGCCGTGGGAGTCCGGGAATTACTTTATGCGCCTCCTGGCGCTATGGATAATGGGGAATGTAGTCCCCTGCTGCCCCAGTAAAGTGCTGGTGCCTGTAGTGAGCTCCCGCACCGCGGGAGCCCGGGAATGACTTTATGAGCCTCCGGCATGTGGATCACATCGTTGGCGCCTCCTGGCGCTATGGATAATGGAGGATGCAGTCCCCTGCGCCCCGTTAAAGTGCTGGTGCCTGTGGCGAGCTCCCGCACTGCGGGAGCCCAGGAATGAGTTTATGGGCTTCCGCCGCGTGGATCACGTCATTGGCGCCTCCTGGCGCTATGGATAAGGGGGGATATAGTTCCCTGCTGCCCCGCTAGAGTGCTGGTGCCTATAGCGAGCTCCTGCGCCACGGGAGCCCAGGAATTACTTTATGCACCTGCACCGCATGGATCACGTCATTGGCGCCTCCTGGCGCTATGGAAAATGGAGCATGTAGTCCCCTGATGTCCCGATAAAGTTCTGGTGCATGTAGCTCCCTGCGTGGCTTTTCCTGTCCTTACAAATATGGCCTCTTAACACGCAGCACTTTGAGTGAAAGTGCGTTCAAAGGGTCTTGCTGTGGGCGTTCCCACGCAACACCCATGGAACGAGACACATTTCCAGATTTACGAAAAATCGTAAATCTGGAAATGCGTGTGAATGCTAGGGAGGTGGGTGGACCGCTAGTCTAACAGTCCAGGGACTACCACTATTGGTTCGGCAGTCTGATGGGCCGCTAAACTTATTATCAACCCCTTAGACCATAGCTTTCCAAACTTTTCATGTCGGGGACACACTTTTTACACATTCCTGCTTTAGTGACACGGTAAAGCGAGTGAGCGAGCTCGAACCACCTAAGGGGGGTTCAGGGAGGTTCTCCCTCGGAGAAATGTTTTCAAAAATAGTGGGCAAATGGTGCATTTTCAAGCAAATTTGAGAAAGCAGGTAGGTTAATAAAGCAATTGTGAATCTGTTCTGACAAAGACAGCACCCCCCAAACGTGCAGATCATCTTCCACTTTATCCTCATTTCTACATTTTCCGCCACTGCCTACCTACCTACTCACACACATCCCTCTCCCAAACGTCGAGACTAGGCCCACCCTGGCCCATCCAGGTGAATGTGATTCTCCTCTTTGCCAACAATAGCAAATGCAAAAATGTTAATTCCATCTTTCTGCCTTTATTATGCATTGCAAGCTACTGAAGAACCCACCAACAGCAAATGTAGGTGGTGTGGAAAATGTTCATGACCTTGAAGGCAATGTTGTGCAAAAATAGAAGAATTCAAAAATGAAAAAAAGGGCAGACTAGAAAGAAAAAGAGAATTTACGCCTTAAATGTAGCGCTACATTTTGCATGTGGCCGTTTCTAAGTGCTGTAAAATACAGGCAATATACTTACCAATGTTTTGGAAGTATGGAAGGGTGGGTCAAACTTGCTGTCATTCTGACTGATGTTTTCAGTCACAGAAAGACACTGCACCAAGAATGTCCTGAGAACCTGACTTCACCCCAAGTTCCTAGTAGTGAGATTTCTCAGTGAAGCAGGATAAAGTGCTAGGAATTTTCCTGATTAACCATGGACCAGTCCAGTGAGTGACAGAGTGACTGAAGACGCCTGAACAGCATTATGTACCGTTGAATACCACATTCTTCATAAGTCATAGCGCTGCTTTCCAATAAAAAGTCTTATTCTGTGATGTAATTTTCTCTTTGGGCATGTAATGTAATCCAGACACATTACATCCCTCTTGTTCCCAAAAATAAGGAAGCAAAGAGGTATCCTGCAGCCTCAATTCAAAGAAACGTCTGGAAACTTGTATTAAGCATAGCTGACTACATGAGCACCAGTTACGTGCTGTGGAACAAAGCGCTCTGATATCTTCAGGTCTAGTTTGCGCTATTCTGCATTGGAAGAAGGGACATAGCTGGGGCAAGACCACTATGAATTTGAAGAAAGACCTCCTCTTAAAAAAAAAAAATCTTGGATTGGGTTTTATTCCACATTAAGATCAAGAGAGACAGCAGATGTAGCTGACATAATGCAGAATTGAAGTGGCAAACCGCAACCTGCCTGGCCATGAAAATTGATTACCAAACAATAAAATAGCCAGAGGTACCACAAATCTGTTCAGAAACTAAAATTGTGCATCAACTTTTGCCTCCTTTTTTATACAACAATGGCAAACTTCACAAGTAAAAATAAAATATATGAAAAAATAAAGCATGAACATCGACTTCCATGGCACAACCTAAAAGGCAAGCGTAGGCGCAAGGCGTAAACCACAGTTTTGTGAACTTCATTTAGGTGGCTGCCCCCAAAACGAGTGCTGCGTGGGGCGGATCGCCTCGCCCACCCCCCCTAACCGCACCACTGTAAAGGTAACTTCAATGTACTTTTTTTTAAATGTAACAATGTATTGAAGACAAATCTATAGAAATATGTGACAAGCGCTCTAGCAAAATCCTTTGAGGTGCTTTCACACAAGGTTAAACTAATGTTTTTTTGTTGCCAGATTAATTGGAGACCAAACTCTCACGTCCTGCCCTCTAAATTTAGTGTTGATTTTCTGCGCCCATGTGTTGTGACATCGACGCTCAGCAAACCGAGCATTGCTGAGGATGACAACAAACTGGCCCAACGCATGAAAGAGTCCTGCTGCCAGCCAGGGCCTTTCAAAGCTTTGGGCATTGCAGGGTTAATTTCCAATGCAGCACTGCATTTTTTTAATGACAAAGAGAATTGTTTTTGTGACAGAAACCCTTTTTCTTTTTTCACTGCTTCTTATGTATAGAACTTTGCACCGTTCTAAAAATTTACACAATCGTTTTTAGCTCTTCGCTGATTGGACGTGGACAGCTAATTGTTTTTACTTAGAAGATTTTGCACTCTATTTTAAAACCACGTCGTGCTGTATGATGCAGGTGTGTGCTTGTTTTTATTTCTCCATTGCACTTTCTAAAGCAGATACACTGAATGCAAAATTCCTTCGAGTTAATGACAAGTACTGCTCCAAATCAATAGATGCTCATTTTTGGAATTTAGAGGAGTCGTAATTTCTCCTGTCACCAAACTTTCTGAGGAACACCTCAAATGAGAGCTGGGGAAAACACAGCACAGCTAGGAAACCATAGCTTCCAGGGTTTCAGATTGCCACGTGTGACATTTTCATAATTTCAGTGCAATTATGAGTGACATTTGATCGTGTATGAGTGACAAGCAAAATGAAGGAATGAAGAGAAGGGAAACATATAAATATCCCAAATTGCAGCCATTCGCACAACGAGAAACTTATTTTAAGCAGTTTAATGTGCAATACGTTACGTCACTTCTTTATGAACTCCTGCATATAAAACAAGTAAACATAGCCATATGTCTTTATCAGCTACAGTTTACTTACTGACATTATGGAAATTAGGAATAATTGTTTCTAGGTGAACTGAAAAGTTAATTATAGGCATGGTATTGCAGTGCTTTCTTGTCCAACTGAATGGCGCTAACAGTAATATTAGCTGCAGAGAAGGATGAAACGGACAGCCAGCCCTGCTGGACCGCACCGAACGCAGCTAAACGTGATCGGCAAAATGATGTGAAAACATTAGGATCTTTAAAGTGCACAGTCATGCCCCGAGTGACTGACAACTCACCCCAATTCTGTAGTCTTCTTCATGTCAGGCATTCCCTTCATGAGGTCTGTGTGGGCTGACGGATTAAAGTTCCCCAAACGGCCTTAGCGAGATCGCGCGCTCTGACACAACATTAAAAAATTTATATTTTGATCTACATAAGCATTTATTTTGTGTTTTATATACCGGAAATAGTAGAAGTTATGAAAAGTACTTGAAGTGAAGTGGCAGGCGTTGGGGAGATCATCGTCAGTGCTAGCCAGCTGCAGCAGCGTGGTCTGACGCGTCGGTGACTTTTCACGAGTCAGCACTGGCAGCTCTGCTAAGTCAAGCAGCTGGCTGCCAGTGACCCCAGCAGCAATTATCTGCCTTGGTCGGTTCAGCTGAGGCTGTGGCCAGCTGTGTTATCTGAAACACAGATAAGAAAGGCAGAAAGGCGCGAACTTCAACACCCGTACTTGTGAGAATGTCAAGAATGTCAAGGCCTCCTTACGCCGTGGCCACAGATTGTTCTCGCGGTCCGCCGTTTCCTCCTCGTCCCATAACTGCGCATGTGCCACACGCACACACTCGCCTAAGGGTCTCCTCCTTTCTCCACATACGTCCGGCGTATGAACGTCAAAGTTCCGGCGTAATCCCGCGACACACCCACCATTACCAGGCGACACACTACTGTGTCGCGACACAGAGTTTGGAAAGCTCTGCCTTAGACACTTGGGGCCCGATTCACAGAACTAACTTAAGACAAAATCCTAAACTTACTACCATTTTGGTATTCACAGAAGGCACTTACTCATTTTGGTATTCACAGAAGGCACTTACTCGTTTCGGTATTCACAGAAGTTAGGAGTCCTAACTTTAGGACTCCTAAATGCCTTCTGTGAATACCGAAAGTCTTAAAATTAGGATTTTTCTCAATTTAGTAGTAGTAAAGTTAGGACTCCTAACTTTAGGACTCCTAAATGCCTTCTGTGAATACCAAAAGCCTTAAAATTAGGATTTTTCTCAGTTTAGTAGTAGTAAAGTTAGGACTCCTAACTTTAGGACTCCTAAACTGAGAAAAATCCAAATTTTAAGACTTTCGGTATTCACAGAAGGCATTTAGGAGTCCTAAAGTTAGGACTCCTAAATTCTGTGAATACCGAAGTGAGTAAGTGTCTTCTGTGAATACCAAAATGAGTAAGTGCTTTCTGTGAATACGAAAATGGTAGTAAGTTTAGGATTTTGTCTTAAGTTAGTTCTGTGAATCGGGCCCATTGGTTCCATTGTTGATACACTACATGTTGACTGTATCATGATCACATTATCTCATGGGCATTCACCCCTACATGTCAAGCATTCAGAATATGTTTTATACTTCCCTCACGGTGGCCCTCCCCCGATGTCATCACCGCTCATGGCCATTCGCCATTGTTTATCATTCATAGTCTGCATCTGTTGGCTGATACTTTCGCAACAATTTTGGTTTCTACATTCAGCAGTGCTAGCAGCCTATCAAAGGCACAGTCCTCGCTCGGTTTCATAGGCTAGTGGATTAGTACAATCGTTGCCCACCTCAGGTCCTCTGGTAGGGTGCTATACCGTCTACTCCTATGGGATTGATCACAATAGGGGTCAGGCGATGCAGGATTTAGTGCATGTAAAAAATTCAGCGTGTAGCCATTGGGACCCAGAGTTTTCTGTCCCTTCATCTGGGCTATTGATTCAGATATTTCTGCCTTTGTGATTTCTGATGCCAAACCCAGCCTTGCTTCGTGTCTCAGTCGGGGAAAAGGGAGGCCTACGACAAATAGATCGAGGTCGCTTGCCTCTTCTGTAGGTATGGCTCAGTATAAGCCTTCCAGATTGGAGGCAATGGTCTATCTCTCCCGGAGTTTCAACTACATCTTTGATATTCACCCTGGCCTGCAGCCAGCGCCGACCCTCTTCCCTTTTTGCTATCCAGGCAAGGAGTTTCCCTGCTTTGTTGCCCATCTCATAGAGTCGCCCCTGCAACTCGCAAAATGTGGCTCTCGTTTCCTGTTGGACATGAGTCTGCAGGCCATGCCTGACTCCTTTTCAACTGTGGGCCAGGTCCCGTGAGGGGGGTGTCTCTCTGAATCAGGGTGTATTCCATCTCTTTAGTCTCCCCATCTCGCTCTCTCCTTTTACCTGATTTGTGTGCAATAAGTTCACTCCACATGATCATCTTGTAAGCCTCTCAGAGAACCACCACGGAGTCCACCGTTCCTCCTTTGTTCCTGAAAATATTGAGTGGCGGTCTTTGTCACCAGCTTTCTGGTGTTCCAGTTGGTCAACTCCCAGGGGTCGAGCCTCTACCCCCCTTGACCTCGGGACTACCTTCTGCTGGTGTGTAACTATGGGTGAGTGGTCTGAGATGCCCCACGGTAGGAATGAGGTGTAACTGAAATGGCCTAATTGACAGTATGGCACAAGTAAATCTTAGAACCTGGAGCACATTTTGTTAGCCGCAAATGAGTATTGGCGTGTCACCGGGTGATCCCTCCACAAGAGATCGACCATTCTTAGTGACCCTAAAAAATGCAATAAGTAGCGGTCGACCCTGGGTCCCCAATAGGGTAATTTTTAGGGTCTCTGTATTAGCAGAAAGCCTACAATGTGTTGAAAAAAAGATTTATTTATCATAAACGTCTCCTTTGTTTTTGAAATTTATGGTGTTTTTGGATTTCTTGATGACGGCAATGTAGGGAAAATGGCCTCCATGATGGACCCTTCTATGTGAGGCTCCAATGGCAGGAAATCACAATCCATTAAAATCCTAAACATTCACATGGATCCTACTCTTAAGCTGAAAACTACTGGAGTCTCATATCTACACCAGCTTCTGGCAGACTTTTTTTGCTGTGAATCCACCTTAACTTCTACTCTTCTGCATCACATCCCCACCCTAACTGAAAGACTGCTTCTTACTTGTATCCATTACTTCCATCCAGTGAGGACACTGAAAGTGGCCTGCGGGGTTGGAATGTGAAACCCTCAACATTTGGCCCGGAGGAGACCTCTGTCCAGGCACTTGATCACCAGGCAGCTACTCCGCTCTAATAAGATGCTGAACTGATGCTGGCACGGGAGATTGAGCATGCTAGGCATACATACTTGCTCCCAGTCGCTTTGCTTGACGGGTCTGTTGTGTTGGCAGCATATACTTCCTTAGGGAATGGGCTTGTTTGATAGAGCCAGCTCCCACCCATCACCAATACTCTGGGGGCAGCCATTTATACCATTCTCCTCTGAACAGAAAAAGGCCTATCCACCAATGGTACAAGGCCTAAGCTAATGCTATTCCTGCCTCAACTTGACTTCAGCTCCAGGACCCTTCAGGAGGTGACCAAAACCGAAGATGGTCTGATGTTTATAAAGTAAACGAGGGCCACTAACACCCATAGAAACTGACCTTATAGTTGAGGTCGACCAGATGATGGAAACCGAAATAAGACTGCTTATCACAACTCTATTAAGAGACTTAGGGGCATATTATCAAGCACGGCGTTAAAATTATCGCCGCTTTAGTGGCAGAAAACTGCCGCTAAAGCGGTGATAATGGGTTTGATAATATGCCGCAGAGAATTCCAATAGAAGCCCATGTTGACACCAGATGGGCTTCTATTGGAATTCTCTAGGGCATATTATCAAGCCCATTATCGCCGCTTTTGCAGCAGTTTTCTGCAGCTAAAGCGGCGATAATTCTAACGCCTGTTTCTTGATAATATGCCCCTAAGGGAGACTTTGCAGCCAACATAAAAACAAGGCCTTCCACCCTTAAAAATCGACCTGATTATAGAAAATGAAATTAACCTGCACATCACTACCTAGTCACTGAAATGGGAAAATGGCTTTACAGCTTCAACATCACCATCTAGACCCAGATCACCAGCTGAACACTCATTCCTCACCGCCCCTCGCCAAAGTGCTGCCTACAGGCGCTGCTACCTACTTACCTTGCCTTGCAGGATTCCTCTCTGGTCAGTAGCCAGAAAAGCAGGGTTCCCTCTCTGCCCAAATTTGAGGCAAAGCCTAAACTTCCTTTGTCATGCATTTTAAGTTGCTTCAGGCATGGAGCAAATTTCGGTTGTACGCTGACCTCCCCCCTGTATTAGTCGTAATTTCTCCTGTCACCAAACTTTCTGAGGAACACCTCAAATGAGAGCTGGGGAAAACACAGCACAGCTAGGAAACCATAGCTTCCAGGGTTTCAGATTGCCACGTGTGACATTTTCATAATTTCAGTGCAATTATGAGTGACATTTGATCGTGTATGAGTGACAAGCAAAATTAAGGAATGAAGAGAAGGGAAACATATAAATATCCCAAATTGCAGCCATTCGCACAACGAGAAACTTATTTTAAGCAGTTTAATGTGCAATACGTTACGTCACTTCTTTATGAACTCCTGCATATAAAACAAGTAAACATAGCCATATGTCTTTATCAGCTACAGTTTACTTACTGACATTATGGAAATTAGGAATAATTGTTTCTAGGTGAACTGAAAAGTTAATTATAGGCATGGTATTGCAGTGCTTTCTTGTCCAACTGAATGGCGCTAACAGTAATATTAGCTGCAGAGAAGGATGAAACGGACAGCCAGCCCTGCTGGACCGCACCGAACGCAGCTAAACGTGATCGGCAAAATGATGTGAAAACATTAGGATCTTTAAAGTGCACAGTCATGCCCCGAGTGACTGACAACTCACCCCAATTCTGTAGTCTTCTTCATGTCAGGCATTCCCTTCATGAGGTCTGTGTGGGCTGACGGATTAAAGTTCCCCAAACGGCCTTAGCGAGATCGCGCGCTCTGACACAACATTAAAAAATTTATATTTTGATCTACATAAGCATTTATTTTGTGTTTTATATACCGGAAATAGTAGAAGTTATGAAAAGTACTTGAAGTGAAGTGGCAGGCGTTGGGGAGATCATCGTCAGTGCTAGCCAGCTGCAGCAGCGTGGTCTGACGCGTCGGTGACTTTTCACGAGTCAGCACTGGCAGCTCTGCTAAGTCAAGCAGCTGGCTGCCAGTGACCCCAGCAGCAATTATCTGCCTTGGTCGGTTCAGCTGAGGCTGTGGCCATCTGTGTTATCTGAAACACAGATAAGAAAGGCAGAAAGGCGCGAACTTCAACACCCGTACTTGTGAGAATGTCAAGAATGTCAAGGCCTCCTTACGCCGTGGCCACAGATTGTTCTCGCGGTCCGCCGTTTCCTCCTCGTCCCATAACTGCGCATGTGCCACACGCACACACTCGCCTAAGGGTCTCCTCCTTTCTCCACATACGTCCGGCGTATGAACGTCAAAGTTCCGGCGTAATCCCGCGACACACCCACCATTACCAGGCGACACACTACTGTGTCGCGACACAGAGTTTGGAAAGCTCTGCCTTAGACACTTGGGGCCCGATTCACAGAACTAACTTAAGACAAAATCCTAAACTTACTACCATTTTGGTATTCACAGAAGGCACTTACTCATTTTGGTATTCACAGAAGGCACTTACTCGTTTCGGTATTCACAGAAGTTAGGAGTCCTAACTTTAGGACTCCTAAATGCCTTCTGTGAATACCGAAAGTCTTAAAATTAGGATTTTTCTCAATTTAGTAGTAGTAAAGTTAGGACTCCTAACTTTAGGACTCCTAAATGCCTTCTGTGAATACCAAAAGCCTTAAAATTAGGATTTTTCTCAGTTTAGTAGTAGTAAAGTTAGGACTCCTAACTTTAGGACTCCTAAACTGAGAAAAATCCAAATTTTAAGACTTTCGGTATTCACAGAAGGCATTTAGGAGTCCTAAAGTTAGGACTCCTAAATTCTGTGAATACCGAAGTGAGTAAGTGTCTTCTGTGAATACCAAAATGAGTAAGTGCTTTCTGTGAATACGAAAATGGTAGTAAGTTTAGGATTTTGTCTTAAGTTAGTTCTGTGAATCGGGCCCATTGGTTCCATTGTTGATACACTACATGTTGACTGTATCATGATCACATTATCTCATGGGCATTCACCCCTACATGTCAAGCATTCAGAATATGTTTTATACTTCCCTCACGGTGGCCCTCCCCCGATGTCATCACCGCTCATGGCCATTCGCCATTGTTTATCATTCATAGTCTGCATCTGTTGGCTGATACTTTCGCAACAATTTTGGTTTCTACATTCAGCAGTGCTAGCAGCCTATCAAAGGCACAGTCCTCGCTCGGTTTCATAGGCTAGTGGATTAGTACAATCGTTGCCCACCTCAGGTCCTCTGGTAGGGTGCTATACCGTCTACTCCTATGGGATTGATCACAATAGGGGTCAGGCGATGCAGGATTTAGTGCATGTAAAAAATTCAGCGTGTAGCCATTGGGACCCAGAGTTTTCTGTCCCTTCATCTGGGCTATTGATTCAGATATTTCTGCCTTTGTGATTTCTGATGCCAAACCCAGCCTTGCTTCGTGTCTCAGTCGGGGAAAAGGGAGGCCTACGACAAATAGATCGAGGTCGCTTGCCTCTTCTGTAGGTATGGCTCAGTATAAGCCTTCCAGATTGGAGGCAATGGTCTATCTCTCCCGGAGTTTCAACTACATCTTTGATATTCACCCTGGCCTGCAGCCAGCGCCGACCCTCTTCCCTTTTTGCTATCCAGGCAAGGAGTTTCCCTGCTTTGTTGCCCATCTCATAGAGTCGCCCCTGCAACTCGCAAAATGTGGCTCTCGTTTCCTGTTGGACATGAGTCTGCAGGCCATGCCTGACTCCTTTTCAACTGTGGGCCAGGTCCCGTGAGGGGGGTGTCTCTCTGAATCAGGGTGTATTCCATCTCTTTAGTCTCCCCATCTCGCTCTCTCCTTTTACCTGATTTGTGTGCAATAAGTTCACTCCACATGATCATCTTGTAAGCCTCTCAGAGAACCACCACGGAGTCCACCGTTCCTCCTTTGTTCCTGAAAATATTGAGTGGCGGTCTTTGTCACCAGCTTTCTGGTGTTCCAGTTGGTCAACTCCCAGGGGTCGAGCCTCTACCCCCCCTTGACCTCGGGACTACCTTCTGCTGGTGTGTAACTATGGGTGAGTGGTCTGAGATGCCCCACGGTAGGAATGAGGTGTAACTGAAATGGCCTAATTGACAGTATGGCACAAGTAAATCTTAGAACCTGGAGCACATTTTGTTAGCCGCAAATGAGTATTGGCGTGTCACCGGGTGATCCCTCCACAAGAGATCGACCATTCTTAGTGACCCTAAAAAATGCAATAAGTAGCGGTCGACCCTGGGTCCCCAATAGGGTAATTTTTAGGGTCTCTGTATTAGCAGAAAGCCTACAATGTGTTGAAAAAAAGATTTATTTATCATAAACGTCTCCTTTGTTTTTGAAATTTATGGTGTTTTTGGATTTCTTGATGACGGCAATGTAGGGAAAATGGCCTCCATGATGGACCCTTCTATGTGAGGCTCCAATGGCAGGAAATCACAATCCATTAAAATCCTAAACATTCACATGGATCCTACTCTTAAGCTGAAAACTACTGGAGTCTCATATCTACACCAGCTTCTGGCAGACTTTTTTTGCTGTGAATCCACCTTAACTTCTACTCTTCTGCATCACATCCCCACCCTAACTGAAAGACTGCTTCTTACTTGTATCCATTACTTCCATCCAGTGAGGACACTGAAAGTGGCCTGCGGGGTTGGAATGTGAAACCCTCAACATTTGGCCCGGAGGAGACCTCTGTCCAGGCACTTGATCACCAGGCAGCTACTCCGCTCTAATAAGATGCTGAACTGATGCTGGCACGGGAGATTGAGCATGCTAGGCATACATACTTGCTCCCAGTCGCTTTGCTTGACGGGTCTGTTGTGTTGGCAGCATATACTTCCTTAGGGAATGGGCTTGTTTGATAGAGCCAGCTCCCACCCATCACCAATACTCTGGGGGCAGCCATTTATACCATTCTCCTCTGAACAGAAAAAGGCCTATCCACCAATGGTACAAGGCCTAAGCTAATGCTATTCCTGCCTCAACTTGACTTCAGCTCCAGGACCCTTCAGGAGGTGACCAAAACCGAAGATGGTCTGATGTTTATAAAGTAAACGAGGGCCACTAACACCCATAGAAACTGACCTTATAGTTGAGGTCGACCAGATGATGGAAACCGAAATAAGACTGCTTATCACAACTCTATTAAGAGACTTAGGGGCATATTATCAAGCACGGCGTTAAAATTATCGCCGCTTTAGTGGCAGAAAACTGCCGCTAAAGCGGTGATAATGGGTTTGATAATATGCCGCAGAGAATTCCAATAGAAGCCCATGTTGACACCAGATGGGCTTCTATTGGAATTCTCTAGGGCATATTATCAAGCCCATTATCGCCGCTTTTGCAGCAGTTTTCTGCAGCTAAAGCGGCGATAATTCTAACGCCTGTTTCTTGATAATATGCCCCTAAGGGAGACTTTGCAGCCAACATAAAAACAAGGCCTTCCACCCTTAAAAATCGACCTGATTATAGAAAATGAAATTAACCTGCACATCACTACCTAGTCACTGAAATGGGAAAATGGCTTTACAGCTTCAACATCACCATCTAGACCCAGATCACCAGCTGAACACTCATTCCTCACCGCCCCTCGCCAAAGTGCTGCCTACAGGCGCTGCTACCTACTTACCTTGCCTTGCAGGATTCCTCTCTGGTCAGTAGCCAGAAAAGCAGGGTTCCCTCTCTGCCCAAATTTGAGGCAAAGCCTAAACTTCCTTTGTCATGCATTTTAAGTTGCTTCAGGCATGGAGCAAATTTCGGTTGTACGCTGACCTCCCCCCTGTATTAGTTGAGACTAAATGCTGGAATCTCTTCAATCCTCCCTGCAATACCCACCAACCTCACTCCAAAACACAACCCTTCAACAAATGAAGGGGCATATCATAAAGGCCAGGCGATAAAATTATCGCCGCTTTAGCGTCCGTTTTCGGACGGAAAGCGGCAATAATTTTATCGCCTTATCAGCAAGGTCCCGCTCTCGCGTGAATCCTTGCCTTATCGCTCTTTTCCCCAACGCCCATCTTCGCATCTCTAATGAGATGCCAAGTGGGCGTTCCACCCCAATATAAGGGGAGAAATGTTGCTAAGCAACATTTCTCCTATTATCTAGCCACACGCTAACCTGCGGAGCGACAAGAAAAGTAGCGATAACCTCGGTTATCGCTACTTGCCTTACGCCTGCTTTTCAACTGACTTAGCCATGATATCCTATGGAAGGTGGATATCATGGCTAAGTCTGCCTTGCCCTATCAGCAAGCTTTCGCCAAACGTTGTGCGATTATTGCTGGATTTCCAGAGATAATCGCACAGTTGGCAGCTTGCGCGTTGAATGTTATTACTTTGGAGATAAGCGTTGCTGATAGCACGCTATCTCCGCGATAAAATTCAGCGTTGGCCGGCGATAATTATCCTCGTGCTAAGAGCCCTGAGCGATAATTATCGCCTGGCCTTGATGATATGCCCCGAAGTCCGAAAGCGTAACATCCTCCCCTGGAAGCAATCCAGACAGCAATGTTTGATTAAGTGGATCAGAAAGTGATGTCGCATACAAAAACTAGAACATCTGCCTTAAGTGAACACCCAGACCAGAAATAGATCTTCAACCTAAACAGTAATTCTCATCCCATTATGGTCACTACAATAGGTTTGACAGCAAGAAGATTGAGAGAAGCAATCAGGGTTGGTCATCTACTCATTGAAACCACCCTCACAAACCCAACCCTTCTTCATCTCACCCACACAGGTTTGCCACCTTTCCGCGGGAAAAATACAAGCCTTCGGCTCTCGTTTTAATATTCTGCTAAGATCAGGACATGATTTATAAATAGAACTTTATATGAAATCGATTTTTATTCATTTTTAGTATGGCCTTTATATTTTGGTTTACTTTAATTACTAGTCAGGTGCCATTAGGGCAGTTGTAGAGTACATTTTAATGTGTTTTCTCCTTAAATTTACTGTTTAAAATATTTTTAATAAGGGTACAAAATAAAATACCAGCTTTTGGCTAACTTTTCACATTTTCTCCTGACCAAGTAATGCAAATACTGGTCGTGTCTTTATAAAACTGGTCAGGTGACAGCCCTACACACACCTCCTGCTCTTCATCTGATAACAATCCTGGACCTTACCTAATAGTGCAGGTTGTGACCTGATAACACTCAAAGGTAAGGGCTAAGCAGCTAGACACCCAACCCACTTCGATCACGCTCAATGTCACTGCAAGCAGTCGACAAATAATGCCTGATCTTGATTTGCTCCTTTTCTCATCCCTCCATATCCACCTTCCCCATACACATGGCAATGACACTACCCGACACCATATCACACTCAAAGCGCTTTTCCAAATCAGGTGTCAATGCCTTCAAGATCACAGACCCACCAAACCTTTCTAAGGGGCATATCAGCAAACAACAGGCGATAATTATCGCTAAGGGCACTTCGCGCTAGGATAATTATCACCGGCAAGCGTGGATTTTTATCGCTGAGATAGCATGCTATTAGCAACGCTTATCTCAAAAGCGTGCTATTAGCAACGCTTATCTCAAAAGCGATAAAAATCCTAGCGCTAACTGCCTAACGTGAGATTATTGCTGGAAACCCAGCGATAATCTCACGTAGTGCGGCGTTAGCTTGCTGATAGAGCCTCACAAACTTAGCCATGATATCCACCTTCCATAGGATATCATGGCTAAGTCAGTCCTGAAGCAGGCGTAAGGAAAGTAGCGATAACAGGGATTATCGCTACTTTTCTGGCCGCTATGCTTAATAGCGTGGTGCTTGATGATAGGAGAAATGTCCCTTAGCGACATTTCTCCTGTCATGTCAGGTCAGGAACACCCACTTTGCATCTCATTAGAGATGCAAAGCTGGGCGCTAATGCAAGGTTTCACGCATAAGCGTGACCTTGCTAATTAGGCGATAAAATTATCGCCGCTCTTCGGCTGAAAACGACCGCAAAAGCGGCGATAATTGAACATCAGATCCTGCAAAGCTGCAACAAATGAACACTTAAAGTGGGACTTGTGTCAGTTATCTGCAAGTTTTTTCAAATGTATGAAGTCTGCTATAACGATGTTGAAAGCTGGGGTTTTAAGCAGCAATTAACTAGATTATTTGTTAACATGCAGTTTTTAAATGAGCATTTAAGCAGCATTAGTATAGATTGCACTGTACAGTCTCCATCTTAAAATAAATCATGGTTTTGCACTTTTGCAGCTCCTGTATTTACAGTACCTGCTTGTTATTAGCAGAATTAATGGGAATAGCACTTGCATTTTAATTGCGTTTGATGTGGGATGTTTGCACTTTGCATTATTCAGTTTCCATTTGACTGAGTCTCAGAAGCTGTGAATCTTGTGCTGTTTTGCACTTCTGCTCTTGTACCCACATCAGTTGCTTGTTTTCTTTCCTTTTTAGTGAACCAAGTTGAGATTGGGTCTATGCACCGCTTGACTGCCGCATTTTCTGCTTTTCTGACTTGTACAGTATTTGTTTATACTGATTGTTGTCATCGGATTGTATGCTGTTATTTATATTTTATAGCATTTGTATTATTTTTAACTGTTGATTTGCAATGATTTTGATTAATCCTGCAAAACAATAATGAATAATCTGAATAATGTTTTCCCGCTCTCAAGCCCCTCCCTGCTAACTCACTATTTTTTCTCTCACCCTCTTAAACTGCCCAAATGCCCCTTTCTTAACTCCCCCAATATTCAACTCCTCTCACCTCTGACTTCACCTCCAGACAACACACATTCAACCAAATCCATTATCTCCCACAATTCCTCTTGCCCTCATACACCATGCTACTTCCCAGCCTCACTCATCCAGCGGCCAAACACCACAGCAGGATCCAGATAACTACCGCTACACGCGGGTCTTCAACACAAGTCTGTACACCCTCATACCCGTCGTGCAAAAACAACCTTCCTTCCTAGGTTCTCTCCACACCTCTCGCAATTTACTAACAAACGACTCCACAAACCATTGACCTTCCCTCTCACTATCTCATCCAACAGGTGCAATCACCCTCTGAAACCTTCTCACCGTACGTCTCCACTTCTACCCACTCCACACCACCCATATCCAACTTTTCTGTACCACAAGCCGATCCCAAAGCCTACCACAAAAGGACACAAGCCTGAGCCCTCCCCTGTCCACCACTAGCCCCCTTCCACTGAACTCCTGTCCTCTATATTTGATCTCACTAAGGAAATAGATATCTTTACACAGGCCTTCTCTCATTTCAGTACCTCACTTACCTCTTATTAATGCTACCCACCACATCTGGCGCAGTGCAAGAGCCCCTTTCCAAACATAAGGCCATATTTATGTCGCAGTGACGCAGCGCAGCGTAGCAAGTCACCTTGCTTTACTGCGTTGTGTCACAAGGAAAGGGCAGGAATGCGCAGTATTTATCCAATACTGCGCATTCCTGACTTTTCCCTCTGCCCTGGCTGGCATACAGTGGGCTGCTTAGCACCAACGTAGGCACTCTTCGTGGTGCAAAATGCAGCACACATAGAAATACGAAGTAATGAGGAGAAATGAAGATATTTCTCCTCGTTATGCCTCCCTTGGGAAGGCATAGCATTTTGGCACATTCCCAGGTGCGCCTGTTCTGGTAAATCTGGGAATGCGTCAAAATCCATGGGAGTTGCGTGGGAACACTCACGCAATGCCCATGGAACGCCTCCCCATGGCAGAGTAACGAAATGCAGCAATTTGTGCTGCGTTGCGTTATTTCAGAATTATGAAGCTACTCAGGGCCATGCCAAGTGGCCTCGCATGGCTTCATAAATCTAATTTTTGATTTGTGTAGCGCATGCACCACGTTGTGTGGTGCAAGTGCGACGAACTGGCCTAAAAACAAAATGGCCCATAATCACTAGGAATAATTGTTTCCTCAGACATAAACAGGCATACTCCCTACTCAAAGAGAACAAAATATAGAACCTTGTAAAAAGCTATGAAAATATCAATACCTCCGACACTTCAATCCCCAGCCAATCACAAAACAGCCTTCCTATCCCCACCATTATCTTTAACTGTTCTCAAGATCCATTTCTCATGCCCAACCAAAATCACAACTTATACTCTAACCTGATCCATAATACCTCTCTTCCTCATGGTAAATCTGAGCACAAACTCATCAATTCCTCCCTTGCTTGAGTGTTGTGCAACTGCCACTCTGCAGTTAAACACTTCCTCGAGATATCAGACACGATCATCCACCACAACATTGGTATCTTGGTCCTCACTGAAACCTAGCTCAAAGATACTACAAACAGTTTATTTTTGTTCCTGCTGCAGCCTGCACTACTACATTCTGATATGCAACTGGGAAGGCAGACAAGGTGGGGGCCTAGCGGTCATCCACAGAACTCTCTGAGCTGCAGGCTAATCCCCAGTGACCCCATTCCGGTTGATAGGTCTGATCACTTGCAGATTCCGGTTACAGTGCCTCTCTCAAATAAGAAAACTCTAGGAAAATATGGTTCATAGACACAAATGACATCAACGAGGCCACGGACAATATCAACTCTTGCTTAGGCTCCTTGAATGGGTAAAACGCACCCATTGTAAGCAAATACAGTTGACCCAAAAACTCTTGTCCCTGGTACTCGAACACCCTCATCGAAGAAATAAAATGTATCAGAAAGTTGGAGAAAGACTGGCAACACACACCTTCCCCTTTAGGTCTAACAAAGCTTCATGCCATGAGACAAAACTACAAAGACCACATCTTAAGGCCAAGGCATTACATATCAGATCCCTCATGAGTATGGTCATGAACAGACCATAAATTATTTTAGGCAATTAATCAAGCCGATAACCCTCCCTCTAAACCCCCCCATTGAGAACATCTGACAACTTATGCAATAACTTTGCAGAGTTCTTCGAAAACAAAGTAAAGACATTGACCTCTCCCTTCCACTCAATCTCAACAACATAGTCGAGGAGAAACTGCCTTGCAAGGCACTGCAGCCATGGTCCTCTTTCTCGCCAGTGGCAGAGGCAGATCTACTACTAACCCTATCCAAGGTGAAACCTGCTAGCTGCTTTGTTTAGAGGGCGTGTCTCTGCATGCTTTGAACAGGCCCAACCTAACCCTGGGCATAATACTACGCTTTGCTCAATGCTTTTTTGACTCGCGAGGGACATCTAGTAACGACTAGTTGAACTGCAGCTCTTTGTAGAATTATTTTGATATTGGACACTATAATATTCACTGCCCACTGCTAATCGCGTCCTATAATGCTTTGCAGGGCCTTTGGTTGGGATTGTATTTTTGCCAATAACTGTGCTTGGGGTGGTCCTAAGAGGATGGGACCACCACAGAATCGTTCAAGAAGATGTGCTTTTTGTTTTCAAGGCATCCGCTTGGTTCTCTCCCTAGGTTAGGGAGGATCCCAAAATCATCACCTCTCTCACTGCTTGCTAATTTATCATTTTCACTTTTGTGAAATGACTATATGCATTTCAGCATATAAAGACATAAATACTTATTTTATCATAATTTGTATTGTGCAAGATGCTGTTTGCAATTTTTGCTCAGAGCAGACAAGCACGCAGTGCTATCAGCTAGCTACCTGTAGTGCTACTATGCCCAGGGTTAGCTCAACCCCGAAATCCAACCATCTGAGCATACACACTTTTCCTCGAACAGATCTGCTCTGCAGTTTTAGATTATACGTTGTGCTAGATCCCATTGATCAACGTGGTCAAGTCCTTTCCCATCTCACCACGTTGCGACAGCAACCACATGCTGCAGAGGCTGACCATAGATCATTAGAACAAGGCACAGAATACCCTACAGACTGGACACCTCTTCCTTGATTCTGGCTTTGACCTTGTCAATCAACCTGAAGATTTTGTGTTTTACAGGTGGACTATCCCCAGTATCCACATCATGAGTACACCAATGGGTGACTCCTGGGGTCAAGAAGGCAAACTGTCCCAACAACTGACAACAGTCATTATGCTGTTCCAGGGTCTATGTAGGGTAGAGGTTCACACCCTCCATCAACCCTTCCTGCTACATGGCAAACAGGAGGTTTGGAAGAGGTTCACTCTCCTCATCCTCTGTAGCCAAGAGCATGGTCAACTTAGACCTCTCAAAGTGTGGTTGAAGCGGTTCACATGTAGTACCCTGAAAGGGGTCCTTGGAGTCTGGAAGTCTACCCGGTAGGTGACATCACTCTTGCGCTCCTTCATTCCTTCATCTCAAAAGGCTGGGAGCACTTGTCCTGTAGAGCGCAGAGCTCCACTGGGGCCATGACCTGCACTTTCTGGCCAGGATGAAACTCAACCAGAATGGTATTCTCGTCATACCAGCGTTTCATGTCGTCCTGGCTTGCTTCTAGGTTCACCTGAGAGAATTTTCTAAAGCGTGCGGTCTGGTTTCTGAAGGCCACTATGTAACTGAATACATCTGGGGCGTGCGGGTGGGGCTTAGGGAGCTTTCTCCCAGCCTTCCTTCACCAGACTAAGAAGTCCCCTCACAGGGTGCCCATACAGCAGTTCAAAGGGGCTAAAGCTAAGCCCATTCTGTGTTACCCCCTGTAAGCAAAGAGAAGGCATGGCAAGAGGATGTACCACTTACACCTCATGTCATCTGACAAACCTCCAATCATGCCCCTCAGCATTTGGTTGATCCTTTCAACCAACCCATTACTTGGGAGTGGTAAGGAGTGGTTAAGTTATAGTTCACTCCACACTCCTCCCACATGGCCATCATGTATGTGGATATGAAGTTGGTACCCCGGTCAGATAACACCTCCTTGGGGAAACCCACTCGGGTAAAGATCCCCATCGATGCCTGACTCCATGACAGGGTGCCATCGTAGTCCTCAGAGGGATAGCTTTTGGGTACCAGGTGGCATTGTCCACCTAGACCAGAATGTACTTGTTGGTCATGGCTGTCTTAGGATCTACAGGCCACACAATGTCGATGCCCACCCACTCAAAAGGGGTGCTCATGACAGGAAACAGTTGGAGTGGAGCCTTACATCTCCCTCCACTCTTGCCACTTACAGGACAAGTTTGGCAAGACCTGCAATGCGCATCAGAGTGCCTACGCATTTGGGGCCAAACTAATTGGGTGACAAACCTTTCAAAGGTCTTGTTTTGCCCTAAATGTCCTGCCAAAGGGACATCATGAGCCAGACCTAGTCAGAAGGCTCTGTAGTGCTGGGGTACTACCAGCACACAAGCTGCTCCAGGCTCAGCAACCTTAAGCTCACTATACAAGAGACCATTCTCCCAGTAGATCCAATATGAGCCAGACCCCATGCCAGCATCCTGGTTTGCAGCCTGCTGCAGCTGATCCTCCAATGATAGGCACATTTTCTACTCCTCACAGACCTCCTCCCTAGTGGGACCCCTTCTTGCTACCAATGGGTCAGGGTCAGCTCAGGCAATTCTTCTAGTTTGGCCACCTGCTCCCCTGCAGCATCCCGGGTATGCCCCTCAAGGTCAGTCTCCTCCCAGACCAAGGGAACGTCTGGGGACCCCCTTCTTGCTGCCAATGGGTCAGCTCAGGCAATTCTTCTAGTTTGGCCACCTGCTCCCCTGCAGTATCCCGGGCGTCCCCCTCAAGGTCAGTCTCCTCCCAGACCGAGGGAACTTCTGGGGCGGGTTTCTCATGCCCCTTGCCTCTTCTTTGGCTGGCGGACACCTGGAGAACAGCAGAAAAATAGAACTTTCCCTGGATAGCCAAGATAACAGCAGAACTTCCAATCGTTAACACACCATACTCGTAAAACATATACTTTTATACTCACTCAAATGTGTGGAGAACAGTATCTAAATATATACCCCAAACCAAGATGTAGCGTTTGACACTATTTTATTATTCTTTATAAAAACTCTGTACTCCAGAGTATTAATAAAATCTCACCACATAAAGAACAATCAATCAAATTCATACATAGTATGCTGTATGTCACATAATGCAATACAAAATAATATTAAAATTCGGCGATAATAACTATAATAAATCAAATTAACAAACAAAAAAATTATTTTAAAAACAATACTAGGAGACCCCATTTAGCACAGTTACACATGAGCTTTTGCATACGCTGCTCCAAACATATAACGTCAAATTAAAAACACTGGTAGGATGACCATTTATCCTTCCCAGGCTTCCTTGTAGTTGGATTCAAGTGTAGGGATTTTTTCCTCCTCATAACAGTTAGTGTAGTTTATTTATCTATAAAAGAAAATGGGAAACATACGAGAGAAAAAATACTAAATAAGGGGGATTTTCAGTTTCTCCAACTTACAAATCCTTGACAATCTTCTTCCCCCTACCCTACTTAAGGATCATTATTGTATGCATTCTCCTTGTACCAACACGATACACATTGCTGTTATGCTGCAGAGTTACACTACATCTCTGTTTAGGAGTAAAAGGTGAGCCTGCCCAGTTTATTTTTAAAAAAAAAGGGGTATTCGTGCTCCACGTTCACACCTCATTTTCACTCCATTTACATTCCTACACATTTAAAACTAACCGCCGTCACAACTCCAAACCAGGGATTTATAATTGCCCCACTTTTCTTAGAACCCCCGCTGTCCAATTATCATAAGCGTGGTGGTGGAGGCTTCTATGGATAAGGCAGAAACAAACAGAAAGAAGTTCTAATTAAAAATATTAATCTCTAACTTATGTAGCTATCTTTTACGGGGGATGTAAAGAACCTTACCCCCCGATGTGAGACACCTATGTAATTACGGTGAATGTATCCTCTCCGTATTGAGAAAATGACTGGGCATTTCCTTCATATTGCCAGTTCTTGAATACAGGACAGTCTTTTATTCGCTAATGTCAGCCCAGAAGGTCAGACGGCGTTTATACATTATTATCGAGTCCTAAAAGGAAATCAACATATCATAATGGTAGTATCTTTATGATGTATAGAGGTTTTTCATAAATAGTCCCAATAGAGCGCTACCTCCTGCATAGTGTCTTTATAAAATAGGCCATCACCTTGCATCTCGGTGTAATTCACCCGCTATTGATGCTCTAGTTCGTGGCATGCTATAGTTAATCCTGGCTCGGCGTGCATTGCTACCTTCAAACCCCAGATAGTAAGGGACATAAGGGCTGAAACCGGGGTTGTCGTTGGCATAGGGATACCTCTAAATTAGCCCCAATGTGCACCCAATTCAATAAAGGTCTGACCCCTTCTGTCTTGAAGTCTAATTCCAGGAGCTCATTCATTGTTTTTTTTTTTTTCCAGATCTTTTTATTTTATTTTTCCCTTACAAACAAAAGGGAACCGAGGTCCACATTAACACAGCATTAAGCCTACAACCCAGTTAGGGCCGGCCGCATTTCATTCAAGGCTCCTCAGGGTGCTTATATGAAAACAGTATAGAACAATTTTAAACACAGCATGCCAACTACAACCCCTGTGGGGCCGGCCGCGTATCAAAGCATATGGCAATATAGAGGCGTTATGTGAAGTGTCGGGACCCTTTGCAATACAAGAACAAAAACAATAAGAACGCGGGTACGGGGCCCGCCAAAAGTTGAAAGAGAAGACTAGATAGAGGGAGGCCAGACAGAAAGAGGGGAAAGAGGAGAAGAGAAGGACAGCAGCAGTAGTGGCTAGGCAGACGGACGGGAGTGTGTACGCAACAGCGCAGAACATGAGGCGTGCTGGTTTTGGGGCTTGTCGCATGGGCCGTCTCTGAGGACTGACCTGATCATGCAAGGAGTCTACTGGGATCTGATGGAAGTAGGGCATCTTCAAAAAGGCGTAGTGCTCTAAGCTTGGAGGATAAGTAACGCAAATTTTGCAAAGGTACTGAACTATGGGCCGCCAAACAGCAGTGAAGCGTGTGTCACGCGATTGTAATCGTGCTGTAAAAAGTTCCATAGTTAGCACATGCCATAAACGCGTGTACCAAGCCGCTATTGGGGGAGTGTCCATTTTTTCCAGTACAACGCTATAGTCTGTTTGGCCGCCCCTAGCATATGAAGTGCTATAGTCCAATCGCTGCGGGTTAGGGCTTTCAAACTGACAGGCTTAAGGCCCAAAGGGATCACTGTAACGGAATCATGCAGCGGAAACCCCAGCACCCCCTTAATATGGCTAAGGACTTGCTTCCAGAACAGGGTCAGGAGCGGACACGCCCACCAGATATACATGAAATCTCCAGGAGCCTTCAAACATCTCCAACATGATGGTGACACGCTAGGGAACATTTTATGCAGGCAAGTAGGCGTATAGTATCATTGCGTCATGATTTTATATGCATTTTCCCTCTGTGGGACACTGCGATTAACCCCAGGAATATCCCGCCAAAGACGATGCCACTGCGCTGGGGTGATTTCCGTGGCTGAAAGCGCCTGCCATTGGCGCTGCTAGGGCTGCGGAGATAGGACCGGGGGATGTTGTAAAATCTGGTATGTGCGAGAGATCAGGCCCCTTGACTCATCAAAGGAATGGACCAGCCGCTCAAACTGGGTGAACGGACGGGTAGCGGCCCTGTGCATCTCTGGGGAGGACACCCAATGCCGCAGCTGTGCGTACTGCAAACCCGCGTTCATCGGGAGTCCAAAGTCTTCCCGACACCGGGCAAACATCTTAAGTGTGCCTCCCTCGTACAGATCACCAATCACCCTACATCCCCCCTGTAACCAATTCGCAAAGGCTGGCGGATGAAGGGCCGGGGGAAAAGCTGGGTTACCCGAAATAGGAGTGTGAGGTGAGGGAAAGGTCGTTAAACCCCTACGTACTGCAATCGTGTCCCATATATCCAGAACCATTTTGGTAGGGACTGCCATGTAGGCCCTGCGCGAGCGTGCCGTGCGAGAATGCCAGACAAGGTCCCAATTTGAACGTCCAGTTAATGTCCTGTCCATGTGGAACCACACCTTTTCACTCTCAACGGCTATCCATTCCGACACGAAACGGAGATGCGAGGCCCAATAATAGTCCAAGAGCTTAGGACACGCAAGGCCCCCTCTGTCGCGCGGTGACATGAGGGTCCTGTGGGAGAATCGCGGCCTGCGCCTGCCCCAGATAAAGCGAATGAGGTCGCACTGTAGGCACTGTATTTGGTGTTGCGGTATTGGGGTGGGAGAGGCATTGAAATAAATATAAGATTTTAGGGAGTATTGACATTTTTACGGCATTAAGCGTACCCAACCAAGAGATCGTGAGGTTTTTCCAATCCCTCAGGTCTTCCAGAGCAGTCCTCCGGCACTCTCGCCAGTTCACCTGGTTCCATGTGTCCAAGGTGGGGGTCAGTTGGAGGCCGAGATATCAGATGTGCTCCGCGGCCCATTGGTAAGGAGCAAGCCTTTTCAGGACCGGCACCTCGTCTGGCGGGATCGTGAGATTCAGAGCCCAGGATTTGCCATAATTAATTTTGAGGCCCGAGACTTTCTCAAAAGACTGCAGAAGGGTATGGAGCACCGGAAGAGATGTATGCGGGCGCGGCAAAGTCAGGATAAGGTCATCCGCAAAGAGTGCTAGCGGTTCTACCACCAGGGCAAACAGCAGAGGTGACTAGGGACAGCCCTGTTGTGTACCTCTAGAGATTGAGAAGGGGTCCGTAAGCTGCCCATTAACTCAAACCCGAGCTTGCGGAGAAAGATAAGGGGCCATGATCATAGAGATCATATTCTCACCCAGTCCGACCTTTTGTAATACCGCTCGGAGAAAGACACACTCCACTCGGTCAAACGCGCGCGGTGCACGATTCTACGCACGTTGTCCACCCCTTGTCTGCTGCGGATGAAGCCAACTTGGTCCGGTTCCACAATCCCGGGCATGTGGTACGGTTCCACAATCCCAGGCGTAGCGAGCATTTTAGTGTAGATTTTAAGATCCGTGTTCAGCAAAGCATTAGGGTGGTAAGATGCATACAGCGTGGGGTCCTTGCCCGGTTTAGGAATAAGGGCTATTTCCGCCATACCCATAGAGGACGATGGCCCCTCCGCACCCGAAAAAGGAGATATACAGCCGCAAGAGATATTGCTGGAGCTGCGGTAGAAACATACGGTAGAAAACCAATGGCAAGCCATCTGGCCCCGGCGTCTTCCCGAGAGGCAGATCCTTCAGCGCCGTTCGCAATTCCTCCGCCGTGAGGGGGTCTTCTAATTGTTGGGCATGCTGTGGGTGAATTGGTGTCCAGGGGCATTGGGCTAGGAAGTTATCTATATCGGCTGGCGAGGAGTCGTCTGCTCCATAGAGGGCAGCGTAATAGGCACGAAAGGCCTCACATTTAGCTTGTTCCGTGACGGCCCAGACCCCGTCTGGCATTTGGATATTCGCTATGTGGGCCTTCACCGCGCGTGCCCGCAGGCGCTGTGCCAAATCTCTGCCCACTTTGTCTTCCCCCTCAAAATATTGTTGTTTTAAGGTTAGCAGGGACCGCTCTGCCTTATTAGTGCTTAGCGTGCGGACCTGGCCCCGGAGGTTAGCAAGTCGTCGTCGATTCGCGACCGAGGAATGACCCTGATCCTGTTGCTCTAGCGCCTTTATGTCCTTGGAAAGGCTGTCCTCCAGGCGGCACGCCTCCCTGGCACGCGCAATCGCTAAGGATGTGATGTGGCCGCGGATGGTAGCCTTAAACGCATCCCACACCACTGGAAAAGGAGTTTCGGGAAGATCATTGGTCACAAAGTAGGAGTCAATGGCGGACCGTATGTTCTCCACATCCGCCGGGTCGCGCAAGACGTGCAGCGGCAGGTGCCACTGCCGAGAGCGGGCAGGAGAGGCGGCCGGATCCTGCAGTAATAGCTCCGCATGGGCATGATCAGATAGCGATATGTCGGACATAGACACCCCCACCGTGTCCCGCACGGCGTCATGGGAGATGAATAAAGAGTCAATACGCGAGTACGAACGGTGAACGTGAGGATAGTACGAGTAATCCCGCACCTCTGGTGAATGATATCGCCAAGCATCCAGCAAACCAATATCCGTTATCGGTTTCCGTTGTGTAGAGGACATGGCTCCCGCCCCATTGGAAGAAGCCTCGCTACGGTCCATCGCAGGGTCCCACACAAGGTTAAAATCTCCACCCAAAATTAAGGAGGGCTCGCCATGTGGCACATGTTCCCGCATAAGTGTTCGGAGATAGGAGTCTTGCATCTGGGTCGGTGCATAAACATTGCACAGTGTAAGTAGGCGTCTCCCCACCCGCACCTCCGCCCTTATGAAGCGTCCATCCGGACTGCAATAAACTTTAGCGCGCCCCTGCATGATTCCAGGCCTACAGAGAATAGCCACCCCGGCTGTTTTGGCATCCGCCGACGCCCAGAACTGGCGGGAATAGCTTGGGTGTACCATGCGGGGAGTGTCTATGTGCAGCAGGTGAGTTTCTTGCAGAAAAAGAATGTCCGGGCCATGTTGTCGCAGGTAGCGCCACACCTGCTGCCGCTTGTTAGGGGAATTCAGGCACTTAACATTAAGAGTTAGTATCTTTAATGGGCCAGAAACAGCCATGGGGAAGTCAAGTTCCAAGTTAGTCCATCATGCCACCGAAGAGAGCGCTTTCGGGAGGTAGGGAGGAAACACAGGAGCGCGCCGACTTTAGCCCCAGGTGCGCGCCGTGATAGCTGAAGCAACTGCCTGCCATACCTTGCGCCTGCAGAAAATTAGAAGGAGAGATACAGGTAAGTAGGAGGACAGAAAGTGAGAGGGGATTAACCCAACGTCGGCCAACCGGGCCACATGTCCCTGTTCCAATCGCCGGCCAGCCTACCCCCGAGGGTTCGGACAAGCCAAGAGACGTCACTCTCCCAGGAACAGAGGTGGGGTACGCTGTCCACCGGTCTCAAAGTCAACTAAAGAGAGGGCTCCGGCTTTTGCCCCCCCACACACAAAAGAGACAGAGGGATTAAGAGCTGGGGAACTGCAAGACCCCCCCCCCCCATAGACCAAGCCCACCTAGGTAACACAAGACCATAAGGAGCAGGGGTCGTAGAGAAGAGCTCTGGGAGTCACCACAAACATCCAGACTGTCGATCACGGACGTGGAGTTTCTGGGCCAGAGTCAGATTTGTCACCTTCTAAGGACTTAATGTGTTCTATAATGTCCTGTTTAGCCTGCAGGGAGTCCTGTTCATTGAGAGGAGAGGTGCACCTATGCCGGCGCACGGTCGACCAAGCTGGCTCAGCAGGAACCCTTGCAGAGGATGAAGGGCGAGCGGGGCTGTTGGGCCGCGAGTCGGGGAGTCGAAGCAAATGCGCCGCATAGGACCGGATAGGACCGCGTAGGACCGGATAACCCTTCGCCGAGACTCCCAGGTAAATATAAGCGCAAAAGGATTACCCCACTGATAAGATGATTCAGACTTCGCAATCACTGGCAATCACTGAAGGTATGACGGCGCCGAAGGGTAGTGGGGGCCGATCCTGGAAAATCTGAATTCTATGTCCCTCATACGTGAGGTCTTGCTTGGCCCGTGCCGCCCGTAGAATAGCTTCCTCTTCTGTAAAAAAATGGACCCTGGTTAATATATCAGGAAGAAAGCCCGATCTGCCCGCAGGCCCAGTGACCCGGTGAGCCCGATCCAGGGCTGGGGGAGGGGCGTCGTCATCACCCCACACTTCATGCAGCAGCTGCGCCACATACGTCATGATGTCTTTCCCTTCCGCACCAAGAGGGACCCCCCGGATGCGGACGTTATTCCGGCGACTTCGATTCTCCAAATCCTCCTGCTTCAGCTGCAATTCTATATGTTGGTCTTCCAGGACAGCCAGGCGCTGCCAGAGCTGCTCCTGGTCTTCCGTCCGGGCATCCAGCGTCTTCTCCAAGCCATCTACCCATCCCCCAAGATCCGCTACCTCTCTCCAGAGCTCTCTGACACAGGAATGCACTTCGGTGCGCAGGGAGCCAATCTCAGATTTCAGACATGAAGGGGGACATAAAGGCCTATGTCACCAGGAGCGAGTCCCCCCCCCAGCCAGCGCCTGTCCCTCCGCGGATGTAGACAAGCCCATCTTGCCCCACAAGGCCGCCACCGAGTTGTCCTTTGGGGCTGGCCCCTGGGCGTCTTTGACTCTATTAGTGCGCGTCATACTGGAGGCATGGTGGGACAGCCGATGTGAAGACCTAACAGATAACGGAGGTTCCTCTGCCACTACTGCAAAGCACCGGCTTCGTGAAAGGTCCCCCTTGTAGTGGAGGCGACGATTTAGATACATACATTGCTATGTTAGCATAAGCGCGTTAGATGTTAGAAAGCCATCTTGCCACTTTTGCTGCTTTTGCACACGACACTGTAGATACATGTTATTATTTGAAAACTGCTTGCTCGCCTTTTCTTCACATGAGAACTGTCTGTTGTTCACATCCCTAGACGTGCGCTGCGACCTTGGTCTGAACATTGTGTAAAGAAACAGTCTGGGTCGCCAGACAATGCATGTTTTTGAGTTCAGGTTGATCGGGCCACTCTCTAGCCATAACACGCACACAGCTGCAAATACCTGAAAGTCGAGAGCCTTTAATATTGCAGACTGCATGCTTTACACACACATTCTTGAGAAGAACATTTCCAGGCGCAGAGCAAAGCTGATCCTGTGATGTGATTCACCTAAGCTGATCTCTACGGTATGGGGTTCCCCATTCAAGCCTAGAGACCTTCTATTAGTATAATAATACTAGCCTACTAGCGAAGGGAAGGTGGTTGTATTCCACTGTCATTTATAATATGATTTCTCCTTTCATTTTCTATGGTATTGTAACAATGCTGATGGTTTTAATTATAATCATTTGTCTGCTTATGTTAGCCAAAGTACTGCATCTTAGGACACGTAGTTTATAAAATAAACCTTTTAAACTTTACCGTGTCTATGATTACTCTTGTTGTGTACTGATATGAGAATAATAACGAACAGGTATTTCCGATTCCCATCATTCCTGAGAGTACTCTAAGTCGGTTGTTCTGGGATGTCTATACATTGGGACCTCCGATAGAATACGCATAACGAATGGGACACTGATGCTGGTCGGATAGGGGTACTGGGTTCTGAGGTGAGTTTTTGGTACACCAAAATTCACTGAGGTCCTGGTTTCCTGCGCATAGTGCTGTGCATGAGCAGAATCCCTGCAACATGGCGCGCCTAACGTTTGGTGTTTTGATTTGAAACGCCTTAGTAGTGCTTATATTAGTCCACAAAACCCTTACTCTTCTTTCCGGATAGCGGGAGTGACGGATTTCACCTACCTATTAGTAGCCTAATAGGTTCTTTCAAGCTTGTTAATTAAAAAGGTTTCTTATATTTCTGAACCCGTTTGCTACTGTAAAATCCGTTGTTGTTCTTCTCTTTTTCCTTATGGCGGTCGAAATTGCAGCACATAGTCGTACGCCTTTGCGGCGTCATTTGATGCAGTATGGGGTACCGGACGATGGGATGGCCGTAATTTTTGTGGTGAGTGCGGACGCATCCCACCCTTACAAGTTGTTTTACTCTTGGGTGACGCTGCCGGCAGTGAATGCGGATGATAAGACGTTTCACTCATACACTCACACATGGGTCCCAGCAAATTATACGCCATACAGGATGCTGGAGATTCCCCTTTCAGTCTGGCAGCATAGCATTTGGTTTAATGGCGCCCTTCCCCATGCGGTTGCACCGGCTAGACTTGGCCCTTTGTCGATTCCAGGGGCTGGCCGGATTTACGCCTCATCCCCGATATTTTACTATTGAGGTGGATGAATTGCGTACACTTCAAACAGCCCTTATTACAGTATATAGGGCTTTGGTGCAATTCGTTTCGCGCAATGTGCAGGTGGGGGCGGTTGTTATTAGCCCTGCCATAGTTAATTCGGTGATGGGCAAGCGCCCCCAGAATAAGGACGATTTGCCTTATTGGCTGGCCGAGAAATTTTACCAACTGGAAGCGGTGTTTCCACACTCTACCTCAGTGGAGAAACACAGAATCCTCACCATTAGTTTGCCGAAAGACTTAGTCCCAGAAGTGTCTGATTGTGACAACTGGGGTAAAGTTTTTGCCGCAGTCTACTCGAAGTGCTTTGGCACTCTGTCTATGGCTGTGCTTCCCTCCGTCATTAAACGTGTTCAAGATAACCATGGTCCGGAGGCGGCTGTAGAGTTGGGAATGTGACTTGTCGGAGTATTCGACGTAGTTGCCTCTCTCGTCCTTGGTAATCTCAAGGGAGATGTGGTACAATTCCAAGTGGCTAATGGCTTAGCCTGCGTCGATGAGCTCGATAAGCCCAAAGAGTTGCCTAAAATTATTGCGGAGGCTTATAGAACTATTGGCCGCAGTAGTTTAGGGGTTAAACCAACTATTGTCATTCCTGACTTGATACAACAAACTAAGGTGAGCTCGTCTGGTAAAGAACGATCGTCCAACTTTTCCAAAGCAGAATTGGAGGACAAAGAAACAGGGAAAGCAGCAACAGAAACAGGGGTCTCGTCCTGCGTCTCCCGTGCAGCCGACTAGTGAACGCACTTACGATTTGCGCGATCGTACTAGTATTAAGTCACCTGATAGATATCAGGTCACTGAACAACGTTCTCCTCGTTCTTCACAGGAAACATCGGCCTCGCAGTCCGGTGGCGGAAAACGTGGCTACGGTCGGGGTGCCCAACAAGGATGTGAGCAACCCGTCAGGCTGACGGTAAAGGCAAGCAAGACGAGTTTGCCCGTCAACGTCCCCCGTTTCAGAAGAAGGTTGCTGCTTTAACAGCGAGGTATGCCACATATAGTGCGGACGCTGCTTCGGAACCTGACATGGGCGCTAATGCTGCTCGACAGCGCAGCGGAGGTTACAGTAGTGCGGCAAGCACTACGTCCATTTCTGGAGGCGACAGCAACTGACACGTTCATTACTGTAGAAAATGCTGACACTAGAGTTGCTCCCCCTGACAGACTATATGATATAGTCCTTTTAATTGAAGGTGACATACAACGCACAATACAAGGGATTTTTTGGGATAATCTGACCTCTTCCTATGACATTCTCTTGGCAGAGGCAGACTGGCCCCCGACTTTCATTTTAGATGCTCCTAAGGGGGGAGGAGGTAATCCTCCCATCCTTTGCGCATACAGTGCCGAAGGAGAATGCTGAACGGTTTGCTGAGGAGTGGGCGCAGTTGCTTGCACCGGCTTTGTATCGTACTCAGGTGGGCTAGGATAAATTGTCCCCCAGCCATGAGATTCCCTTGCGGTCCATGCCTCAACTAGAACCCCAATATCCCATGCGTCGCAAAGCTAGATCTCACGTCGCGGATATCCTTGAGCAATTGGAATATCAGGGAGTTATTGAAACATGTGTGCCACCAATGAATAATCCCTTATTCACTGTAACGAAGCCTGATGGGTCGTACCGCCTAGTTTTGGATTACCGGCATTTAAACTCTCATTGCCGGACGTGCGCAGTACAGAATACCCACAGTTCTGCCCTCGTTGATAGTCTTGTGCGTAAAAGGTTTAAAACCACACTTGACATATCCAATGGCTTTTACAGCCATAACCTGTCCTCTATTAGTAGTCAGTGGACAGCGTTTACTTCTGGCGGCAAACAAAAACAGTTTAAGAGATTAGCCATGGGCTATAAAAACAGCCCTGGCGTCTTTGCCGCTTGTGTTGTCTCTCTGTTAGAGAGCATAGACCCTGATGCGTACTCGTATGTTGATGATATCTATCTCACGGACGACGAGTTGTGGCCGCATCTGTGTCGCGTTGATCGCATTATTGTTATGTTTGTAGACTTCGGTTACAAATTCAACTTTGCGAAGTCTCACATTGCAGAGTATACAGTGTTGTTTTTGGGCTACGAGCTCAACAATGAGGGTCGAGGATTGGCTCCTCACTTTCTGGAGAAGTGCGCATGCTTGCGTGCTCCAACAACATTGAAAAAATGACAGTCTTTGCTGGGCTTTCTGAATTTAGGTCGTACGTACATTCCTGATTATGCCCAGCGTATCAAGCCGCTTTATGCCTTGGTACAACCTACTTTTTCCAAATCGAGCTGGCTGCCAGAGCATTCAGCTATTTTGCAATCTTTGCAGGCTGATCTTCTTGCTTCAAAATACTTACTGACACGTGATAACCACACAAACCTGGTAATAAGAATTGTGCCAAGCGCAGTGGGTTTCACGTACTTAACGTTCAATGAGGGCGACACCGTCCCCATTGGATACAAATCACACCTGTACACTTCGGCTGAACTGCGCTTTTCCTCTGTCGAGAAAGCCTTGACTGCAGTGCAGATGGCGATTCTTAAAGAACGAGCGCTGTCGCAAGGAAAACGCATGTTGGTGGTCACACCGTATCCTGCCCTAGAGGCAGTGACGAAAGCAAGTGTACCCAATTCTAAAGCTTTGCATCCACGTTGGATACAATGGGCCACTTCCTTGACATCGTCCGATGTCACCTATATCTTTGATGCCTCATTGCAGACTCAGGAGTATTTACAGTATGAATTTGTTCATCCTGCTCCTCTATCTTTGCGCCCGCTCGAAGATTACCATTGTGTCATTTACACTGAAGGTTCGGCGCAACCGGCTACTGGATCGAAGCATGCCTATTCGGCTGCCTGCGCAATTGTGGCGGGTACATTCGTGAATGGTGAATTCCAATCTGATGTCGTGAATACGCAGTCATTGGGTGATTGTACCGCACAGTTGGCAGAGCTCCATGCTCTGTTGCTTGCACTGGAGTTTGCTGACCCTCGCGTTACTACTCTTATAGTAAGTGACTCGTTTTACTGTGTTCAGTCCTTCAACGACAATCTATTCTTTTGGTCTCAAAATGAATATTGTGATTCCAAAGGTAGCACAATTAAGCATAAAATGCTTTGGGTTCGAGTGGCAGAACATAAAGAACATCTGCCTCTCGTGAATGTAATTCACACTCTTGGGCACCAGCGAGTTGGTGTCCACGCTGTAGGCAACAGCTTAGCTGACGAAGCAGCAAAAACAACAGTGGCGACATATCTAGTAGCAGCAGTTACAAGATCCAAAAGTAAGATCGATTATGACATTTTGGCAGCTATTGCTGCTACAGAGAAGGGAAGTAATTACCCGAGAGGTTTCCCTTCTCGTTACCATTATCACTTAAGTCCTGATAACGTCCCATTAGTGAGAATTAACGTCGTTGGTGACAGATTGATTCCCAACGAGGACTGCAGACCGTCCTTGATAACAGCAGCTCACGAGGGTATGGCCTCTTCCCACGCCTCTGCCCAAACCCAGATCTGTTGACTGGGTGTGAGTGTTTGATTGGTTCTGATGCTCCGTCCATCACCACCCCCTTTTGTACCGCTTTGTTCGCCATAAGTTGGCAGGGTATGCTCAGACATGAGTCCCTTCCTCACTTTGCCACTGGATTCAAGCAAGCCTGGCTGAAGACGGCTGAAATGCCAGAAACCGGTCCTAGGAAGTTTGTTTCCGGTCCAGGGAAGGCATGGCTTGGCTGTTCGGGCTGAACTGTTCCCATGAGGCACAGGGTCAGACTGATTTGCATATGGCCATGTCTGAACTGAGGTGACAGAGTGGGCTAAAGAACGGTGATGGATGAAACCCAGATTTGTTGACTGGGTGTGAGTGTTTGATTGGTTCTGATGCTCCGTCCATCACCACCCCCTTTTGTACCGCTTTGTTCACCATAAGTTGGCAGGGTATGCTCAGACGTGAGTCCCTTGCTCACTTTGCCACTGGATTCAAGCAAGCCTGGCTGAAGACGGCTGAAATGCCAGAAACCGGTCCTAGGAAGTTTGTTTCCGGTCCAGGGAAGGCATGGCTTGGCAGTTCGGGCTGGACTGTTCCCATGAGGCACAGGGTCAGACTGATTTGCATATGGCCATGTGTGAACTGGAGTGGCAGAGTGGGCTAAAGAACGGTGATGGATCAAACCCAGATCTGTTGACCGGGTGTGAGTGTTTAATTGGTTCTGATGCTCCGTCCATCACCACCCCCTTTTGTACCGCTTTGTTTGCCATAAGTTGGCAGAGTATGCTCAGACGTGAGTCCCCTGCTCACTTTGCCACTGGATTCAAGCAAGTCTGGCTGAAGACGGCTGAATTGCCAGAAACCGGTCCTAGGAAGTTTGTTTCCGGTCCAGGGAAGGCATGGCTTGGCAGTTCGGGCTGGACTGTTCCCATGAGGCACAGGTTCAGACTGATTTGCATATGGCCATGTCTGAACTTGGGTGGCAGAGTGGGCTAAAGAATGGTGATGGATCAAACCCAGATCTGTTGACTGGGTGTGAGTATTTGATTGGTTCTGATGCTCCGTCCATCACCACCCCCTTTTGTACCGCCGGCGTTGCAGCAACTGTTACCCTGTTACAACAACATTACTGGTGGCGCGGGATCACTGCGGTCCTTTTCTCCTCTGATACTGCGTACAAGTATATCTTAGTTGCAGTGGATTCGTGCACACGTTTTCTGTGGGTATGGCCACAAAGGAGTGCTGATGCCGGTACTGTCATCAGGGATTTGCGTGTCTTTGTGGGAAGTTTTGCGTGTGGTACCTTTCATTCTGATCAGGGCCCTGCGTTCGCCTCTAAGGCGTACAAAGAACCCATGAAAAATTTGGGGGTCCAAGTCAAATTTTTGTCTCCTACCGACCTGAGGGTAATAGTGTGGTGGAACGAATGAACCGTGACTTAAAGCAATCCTTGACAGCTAGGGTTTTAGGCACTGGCCGGAACGGGTTAGCCCATTTGTATAACGTCCAACGTGCACTTAATAATCTCCCGAGAAGGTCTCTGGGTGGGCGGACCCCATACATGATGCTCTTTGGCATAAAAATGTTTGTCCCGGACCTTGATGGTCTAGACATGGCGGCGTCTGCCGCACCCTTTGACGTAGATGATCACTGTGCTGTATTGCAGACTCTACAAGAAGCCAGAGACAGTCTCGCGAAGGAACACTTGCCCTCCACATCTGATGCTGCGCTTCAGATTCTGGTAGTCGGCTGGCTACCTCGAGTTGGTGACCTGGTCTGTGAGAAGGTGGAGAACAAGAAGGAGTTCAGCCCCTCTTATTGTGCCCCGGTTCCAGTGCTTGGCGTGCAGGGTACAAGAATAGTCATTTTACCTCCACTTCCTGGTCGCAAGGATAACAGGTACATCTCCATTGACAATGTCAAACTACAGCGAGTGGCCAATTCTTCTTAGTATGACTCCAGCGGTTTCTTGCCCTGCGATGCTGAGAAATTCTGTTTTGGCTCCAGCTTCCACCACCATGTCTGATGTTGCCATCGAGATGCATACAGTTACTGATCCTTTGTTGCTACCACTGGCTGGTGGTATACCTGAAGATACTGAGTATGCTTATCCTACAGATGTAACATTGCCCGTTTTACAATCAACCGCAGTTACCCAGTCACATTTCTCCTTTGATACAAACTCTATGACTTCCAGAACTCAATCAAAAGTTTCTATTTTTGCTGTTTGGTTTAAAAGACATTTTTTGATTCCCCCTTGGACTTACATTTGGCCAATGCTTATATGTATTTTTTTTTTATTCATGTCCATCGGATTTGTGGTGGTATTTTTTCGACTTGTGAATGGACACTACCTTAAGGAAAGATCTGCAATTAGACTAATTGATGGAACTTTGGCCCCCCACTCCTCATCACATATCATGAAGAGGGACCAGACTTTTGTGAATATTACTGCCTTGCCTGTGTTAGATGGGATTGTGTGGGATGCTGTTAAATTTCAAATTCATGGACCCACTGAGGTTATTAATGTTCCGAATGTTCTTCGTGTTTCTATGAGTGATGTGGTTAAACAAAACATCCGCTCTGATGATTGGGACGTTCAGGCCATAGAGGCACTGTTTTCTGATTTGAAATATTATGCCGCTTTTGATGCTGAAGATTTGTATTTAGACACTGCTAACTACGGGGAGCTGTTTTGCTATCAACATTATGGCAATCATTTCCTACATAAAGCCAATACGTTTCGAAATTTTGTAAATTATACGCAATGGGAACATTGTCCAACGCCAATGCTGGGCAGCTCCAAGACATTGGCGAACAAATTTACCTATTTTACTGATTTCAGTGTTTCAGACCCTGCCGCCTTTTATTTTAAAGTGGCAGCAGAGTCTACCTCGAAGGTTAGGCTGACACACACTAAATTGTTATATTCAAAATCCTTTATGGATGATTTGTCAATCAGGGGATATGATCTGTGGAAGGCTACTATTGATCTTAAATCAGTTTGGGGTTCTAAGCCCTGGCAGGTACAAGGAACAGAAGCTTTGCATCGTGCCTGCCTCATCCCGAACCACATATTGGGCCTCATTTATGAAAAGTGACGCATCACTGCGTGAAAACAGTGATGCGTCACTTTTCACTGCGCCCTCCCTGCGACTCCAATGATGCGTCATATTTACAGTATGACACATCATGTCGCAAGGAGTCACAGATACGTCAGTATTTCTGACGTATCTGTAGGCGCAAAAGTGACGCATTGCTGGAGTGTGTCACAAAAGTGACGCAACTCCAGCAATGTGTCCTTTCACATGGGGCAAGCCCCATGTGAAAGGGCCTGCGTCAGTCTTACGCCTGCTGTGAGGCAGGCACAAGATATTGACGCATTTGCACCCTAGAAGTGGCGCAGTGAAATCTCGTAGATTTCACTGCGTCACTTCTACGATGCTTACTTACGTGGGAACGCCCACCCTGCATACATTATACCTGACGCAGGTATAATGTAGCGCAGGGGTTTACAAAGTGACGCATCTAGGTAGATGCGTCACTTTGTAAATATGGCGCATCATGGCGCATGTTTTACGCCACTGGTGCGTCACAAAAAGTGACGCACCGGTGGTGCAAAAGTGACGCAGGGGCTCATAAATGAGCCCCATTGTTTTTGAATTCCACTATTTTTCAGACAACCTGCTTTGGATTGGCTACTTCTAAAAAGCTGAATTCCCCCTCTATTCCAGATCTGGGTGCTTATCGACTTTGGGTTAATCATACAGATCTGTCCCTTGATGTGTTGCAGTCATTCATTACTAACACATCATTCAATATTTCCAAATTTAATTCGGAAGGATGGTTGACTTGGCAGACGAGTTCAGATTCATGTCAACATTGTTTTTTGGGTCTGACACCTGGGTATACGCAGGTTCGCGTAGACCCCCAGTTTGAGTCTTCTCATTCTGTTACTACCTACTCTGTAGGGAAGTTATGCCAATCTTGGCAGCAACATTCCACCTTGGCATCTGTTAAACTACATTTATCTAAGTTACATGACAAAATAGATTTGTAATTGATTTTGTTAAGGGTCCTGTTGGTGGCAGGTCCAAAAGATGGGTGTATGCTATTTATAATGAAGTTTGGAAATTATCTCAAATTGAAGCGACTTCCAGATTGGGAGAAATTGATCAGGCCAATTTGGAAAAAGTCCTGGCTGTTGTGGATAATAGCATTTACACCCTTTCTTCCAGAATTTACACATTAGATAATATAGTTTCATCTGTTGTTGATATTGTGCAGGATGATATGTCTGTATTATTTCATGGTCAAAATCAATTACGTTCTATAATGCAGTTTGCATGGACTTTGCAAACGTTAAAGGCTGGGAAAGTCCCCTGGGACTACATGAATACATCATCTTTATTCCTTCCCTTTAATCTCACTGCGAAACAACAATTCATGTCCATGAAAGATGCAACATACTCATTACTGCATATTGAAAAGTTAGAACCTTTGCCTTTCTCTGTGGCCGAATTGAACTCAGTTGTGTGGCTTATCCACGGGTTAATCACATTGCCATTTCCTTTGTTTAAATTCAGTTTGTGCATGAAACATTATGCCCTAGGCAGATATGAACCGTTGGGTACTGCTTTCATGCATAAAGTTTGGTCACTCCCATTTACGTACAGGTGCATAAGAGATGGTACAGAAGTCTATTTGAAAGGTGAGGAATGCACTTCCACACCTGATCACTCTGTAGTCTGTAGGCACATTCAATTGCATGGCGCGTGCAATGTGCAAGCGCCTAATTTAGCATGCGTCCTGAAAGGGATTCTAGTGCCAGCTATTTCACCTTCTTTCACGTTGCTAGCTAACAGTAGTTATTTGCTTTTGAATAACGAGGCTTGCTGCGGGATGCTAGTGGGAATTCCCTACATTGTGACTGTATCACAGAGAGTAGTCTGCTGTAAGAATGTCCTTTTCCCACCCCCGCCTGGGCGGCTGGATGTATCCATCTGGCCTTCCATTCCGACCTTGAAAGCAGAGTTCAAAAAGATGAGCAGAAGAAGGGATCTATTGTCTCAAAAGGAGGTCGCTTTGACTTCGTCCCGTGAAACATTTGTCCTTCACGTAGCAAACACCCGCACAGAGGTGCATGCGCTTTTAAATACTGACCTCCCACTGCATTTCGGTGCCCTGATTCAAACTATATTTAATGCCTCGTCGACAACTGGCTTGGTACATTTTTTCAAAATTGTGGGCTCCGGCCTCGTGACCTCCTTCCAAACTATTTTTGGTGTGATACCAGCATTTTTTCATTCTATTTTTTCAAGTGTCTTTAGCGGTCTCCCGTTGATTCTCGCCCTCGTGGCTAGAGTGCTGTTGTTGGTCTGCTTATTGCGCAATGGCTGCACAATTTGTGTCACACGACAGCCTGTCCCGGCTGCTCCATCTTCGTAACCGGATGCTTGAATACTATGGAACATTGCCACTGGCGACCTTAAGCATTGCCTATGGATTGTCCTTCCGGTTTTCCTACTTTACATGCGTACAACCTGTTTTTCATTGCCTAGATTGTCCATTCGAATGGGCTCTGGATTTGTGCTTGTCAAACTCGGTGTCTCCTGCCCCGGATTATGATCGACTAATGAGTCCCTTAGTGACTCATGAGTTGGACTGTTCTGGTGTCAGGATTATGGCCTGTGGAGCGGCACATGGAGTCCTAGGGAATTGGGACATCGGTACGGCTGCATATGACTTCCTGGCAAGAAGTTATCTTGAAGAACACGTCAGTTGTCCTCTGATTGTGCTAGAGGCCCCAGTTATCGAAGAACATGTATATTCGTTTACCTTGCTTGACTGGATGGCGGACACGTTTACAGAACATTCCAATGACTTCCTCTTGGAAGCTGTTGCTACTTACTGTGCTTATACATTGATGGATTAACTTGGATGCCGTCCAACTTTCCTTCGCACAAATTTTTTGGGTTTTTCATTCGACATTCGGGCTCTCTGAGCCTTGCCGTTAATTTTTCAATTGAAAATTGTTTTTTTCCTTTTATCGGTTTTTTTCTTCGAACCTTTGCTGCCATTTATATGGATTTCCAATTTGTGTCCTTGGTTCCGTTCTATCGAACTTGAACTCTGCGTTCCTTAATTGTATCCCTATTTGCTAGTGGTCTGATCAAGGGGGGGTGTAGTGGAGGCGGCGATTTAGATACAGACATTGCTATGTGAGCATAAGCGCGTTAAATGTTAGAAAGCCATCTTGCCACTTTTGCTGCTTTTGCACACGACACTGCAGATACATGTTATTATTTGTAAACTGCTTGCTCGCCTTTTCTTCACATGAGAACTGTCTGTTGTTCACATCCCTAGACGTGCGCTGCAACCTTGGTCTGAACATTGTGCAAAGAAACAGTATGGGTCGCCAGACAATGCATGTTTTTGAGTTCAGGTTGATCGGCACACTCTCTAGCCATAACACGCACACAGCTGCAAATTCCTGAAAGTCAAGAGCCTTTAATATTGCAGGCTGCATGCTTTACACACACATTCTGGAGAAGAACATTTCCAGGCGCAGAGCAAAGCTGATCCTGTGATGTGATTCACCTAAGCTTATCTTTACGGTATGGGGTTCCCCATTCAAGCCTAGAGACCTTCTATTAGTATAATAATACTAGCCTACTAGCGAAGGGAAGGTGGTTGTATTCCACTGTCATTTATAATATGATTTCTCCTTTCATTTTCTATGGTATTGTAACAATGCTGATGGTTTTAATTATAATCATTTGTCTGCTTATGTTAGCCAAAGTACTGCATCTTAGGACACGTAGTTTATAAAATAAACCTTTTAAACTTTACCGTGTCTCTGATTACTCTTGTTGTGGACTGATATGAGAATAATAACGAACAGGTATTTCCGATTCCCACCATTCCTGAGAGTACTCTAAGTCGCTTGTTCTGGGTTGTCTATACATTGGGACCTCCGATAGAGTACGGATAACGAATGGGACACTGATGCTGGTCGGATAGGGTTTCTGAGGTGAGTTTTTGGTACACCACAATTCACTGAGGTCCTGGTTTCCTGCGCATAGTTCTGTGGATGAGCAGAATTCCTCTCCACCACAGACTCCGTCAGAGGTGCTCAGTCTCCCTGCGGGTCCAGCAGACCCAAGTATTGCTGAGTAGGGGATGTCAGCATGCAGGTCACCACCACAGCTCCGCAGTATTGAGTCACTCAAGATGCCAGTAGCCCCTGCCAGCCCCCTCACAGCCTGTGAAAGCACATGAGCGCCCTATGAAAACATGCAGTCAGGCCCAAGCCCCAGCTCTCGCCCCACCAGAGCGAGAATTATCAGACCAGGCTCAGGCCAGGCAAGTGACGTCCAAGGCGCCGCAGCCCGACACCACCAGCATCAGGCAAGGTCACAGCAGCAAGCCTCCAAGCAGGGGAGTTCGCGGCCCAATGGGGAGAAGCAGTCCAGCAAAGTGGCCAACACCGGCCGATGACAATGCACAGTCAGAGGAGCAGACCCCCCCCTACCGGCAAGGAAGCGTTCCCCCCAAAGGCAAGGGCAGACACCAGCCAGCAGGAGGAGCAGACCAGGCAAGTAGATCAAACTGGCGGCAAGGGACTGGCGAAGGCAATTCAGCGGGGAACAGGCAACACCCAAGGAAGTCACCGGGACCCCCCCCCTCAGTATAAGGAGCCCCCGATCGGTGGTCCACCAGAGTCTCGCACGAAGGTGGCCCGGGCCCCCGGCAACCCCCGGCACAGGACCTCCCCACGGCGCAAAGGCGTGGCACCGGAGGCAAGGTCTCACCGGGGTCTCCACATTCAAAAGCTGCCCCCAGTCCACTTCTGCTGCTTCCCTGCGCCTGAGAGCGTCACCCACCACCAGGCCCCTCCGCCACCTGCAGGTCGGCGAGTGTCAGTGACGGCCAGTCCTCTTCACCAACTGCCACCATCCGGGCCCCACCGCTTCCCAAACTGGCAGGCCACAAGCGTTGTCGCTGGGCAGCCTGATGATCCGCGACACCTCCCGCCATCCCCGCTACCTCCGGGGGACAATGCGGCTCAAGCGCAGCAGACAGGGCGCCAGCGCAGCCCAGGAAGGACCTACACGGGCCCAAACTATCCCACGATGCAGTCCCGGTCGACAACCTTACAAATGGCTGCCAGAGGCAGTCTCAAGGGCATCTCCTGCCCCGCGCCAGTGAGGGGCACGATGATAGCTAGGCCTCCCTGATGGTAGAATTGCAGTGCCGGCCAGGGTGATCGCCCGCCCTGAATGCCCCCACAGGGCCCACAGTGAGGGGTCAGAGACGCACACCCCAGCAGTTCTCGTACTCACAGTTCCAGGCAATATGGCGGCTGCCACTGTAGCGAACTCCTGGGGGCCCGAGAAACCCCCGCGCAGCCTCCGCTGTCCCCGCTGGTCTCCACGCAATCCACTACGAAGACTCACACAGGCCCAAGGCAGATGGAAGTGTGCGCTCCTCCACGTAAGAGCCGCAGAACCGCAAGCTGATGCAGCCCAGATCTTTCACATTCCCGAAGGCGCCGTCCCGGTATCCACAAAGCGGGGAAGCGAAGTGGCGGCAGGAAGTCGAGCCGCGGCCTCCTACCAGCACTCCCCGGTCACCACCGACTCGGGGGAGGCCCCTCCGGGCCGGGAGAGCCACCCAGCAGGGCCCCGGGTTCCAAGGCGCCTCACCGTTGTGGCACGGGAAAGGGCGGGTCCAGGTCGGCAACAGGCCCGCCGCCCGTCCAGCCACGCCTGTGTCCCAGGTCTGCCGTCTACACCCTCCACAATCAGGACGGTCACTCCCGCGATGGCCCCCTCACCTCCGGAGGCCGCAGGCAGCATCAGGCGTCTCCGCGGGATATAAGGTCCGCCCGCGTTACAAGTCTGGAAGCCTCCAGTCTGATCGCCACAAAATGGCGGGCGCACCAACCGCCAGATCGAGGTGCCTCCGTGGGACACCGCTGCCGCTGCTCCCACGCCGTCCTCCACCCGCCGAAGGGTGCCACAGATCCCCCGCACCTAGGACACCCCCGAGGTGAGTGTCAGGGGACCCCAGCTCCGCTGTTATAGCGTTGGTGCGCGGCGGCCTGCCGGAGCTCCTCCAGCGTGCGTCCTACTGCATCGCCAGTTCGACCACGCCCCCCCTCGTTCATTGTTTTAACAAAATTGAGTACAGTACTACTCCATAAATTTTAAGAGGCCCACCGAAGCGAACTGGATCACAATCACCCCCCTGGCCCACAGTCCCTCGATTCCTCGAACTAACATTTAGCATGCTAGCTGCGATTATAGCACTCACCTTACACTCGGCGCCTTTGCGTCCATAATGTGATAGGTGCCCTCTGGTTGCCTCTCTCGCTTTATAAAGTCTAATAGTTCATGGAACCGTGCGTCTGCGCGTTTTCCCGACATTCCTTTCCCTGTTTCACTGCGCATGTCTAGCGCCCATCTTTTGCTACAAATAGATAGGATTTCGGTCACTATACCTTGTGCCTTTCATTGTCTTGTAGTTGTATCCTCCGTGGCCATATTGGAGTGGGTGAAAATACTTCTATTCTAACTCATATTCGATGTCTCATTGAATAAAGCTGAAATCCTTAACCTTGTATGTGGAAAAAAAACACTCTTGCAGTAATATTTATTTTTGTTGGCTAAATTGCAAATCTTATCGCAATCAGAGTGGAGGTTTGTTTACAAAAATAGGCAACAGTAACATCTTATGCTGTTATTATTTTTTCCCAATCCACCCTGCTATTGAGGCCTTTTTTGATGGTGTCAAATTTAATAATGTACCACAGTCTCGTAATTTGGGTCTGTTATCCCTATTCCCTCCTCTTCTAAGATATTTTATTTTTCATTAAACAATCCATCTGATATCAGTTAGTCCATGTTTTTCCTTGACCCAGTGACTTACTTAGGGCGCATTTTCGTTGTTGGTGTTTATGGCAGACCTATGCTCACACAGTCTTTGTCTAGCTTCCCTGCCAGTTTCGCCTATATAGCCTAATCCACATGGGCATAGTATGAGATATATAATGTTCTTGCTTTTGCAGTTATTTGATGTGGTGATTTTGTGTGTTGCCCCATTGAGGGTTACTTCTTTGGTTACCACACACAAATCCCACACACTACAATTACCACACTTATTATTTCCCATTGCTTTTTCCCTGACAGACTCCTTTGTGTCTCAAGTTCATCCTCTCTATAGGTGAACACCAGGGAATTTCTTAAATTTCTATTTTTCCTAAAAGCCACTGGGCCACTCTTTCAGGCTCCAGGTCTTTCTGATCACCCTTACTGGCTGCAATGGATAGAGTGGTCATGAATGCCCACTCAGGCAGACCCACCATCTCCAAGTGTGACCTGTGTTCCACCTCATTCCAAGGTAAATTCTCCAGGTAGCAGAGAATCAACAGGCATGGATAGACTAACAGCTACCCTCAAGGAACCTGAGGACCCTTCCCATTCAAAGGGAGCCTGTGCCACCTTACACTTGCACTCAGATTACACTGTAACTACTTTGTGAAACACATTAGGGACCACCTGCTCTTCAGACACCAGGTGACATCTGACAGTAGTCATGCTGGCTCCTGTGTCTCTCAGAGCATCCACTCTCTGCCAATTGATGGTCACCTACTGCCTGTACTTCTTAGTGTTCTCAGGCACCAGAGTCCTCTGGAACATCTCACTGTCCCCCTAGTGAGACAAGGGTCGTCTCAGCTGTCTCCCACCCTTCCCCTGGAACCAACTCCTTCCCAAGTGCTACACTGGCCAACACCTGTGATTACCCACAGGTGGGTGGCAGTGCCCTCTTTGGGACCTTGGGATCCCTCGTCATGTGGCCCTCCTGGTCACAAGCATTACACCTTCAGGGTCCCTTCTCTGCAGACTTCCCTGTAGAGATCCATGGTTTCTTATCACTTGGTGGGGTGGGAATCCTGACCCTGGGAACTAGATTGAGGCCCTTTAGAGAACGCCCTCTGTTTACCGTTGTCCCCCCACTCTTCTCCTGGGGATCCTGCTCACCCTTGGCAGGGTCTCCCTCATACCTCTTAAGGACCCTGGTGCTGCTCATTCAGCTGTCCACCTCATGAGCAAGCTTCTTAGGGTCAGTCAGCTTGCTGTCAATGAACTGCTGGTTCAGCTCTGGAAAACAAAGACTTTACAAGTGCTTCCATGCAATTAAATTGTACAGCTCCTCATAGTCTGTTACCTTACTGCCGTTGACCCAACCATCCAGTGCTCTGTAAAAAGAATCAGCACATTCAAGCCAGGTTTGCCAATCAGACTTCTTGTATGTCCCAAACCTTGCCTTGTACTGCTCTGGGGTGAGACCATATCTAGTGATCAGGGTGTCCTTCATGGCAGAGTAGGTGAGACCCTGGGTAGGGTTACTAACATGTCCTTCCTTTCTTCCTCAAAGTGCTTCTAGAGTCCCACTCCCGTGTATGCCAGGGACCTGGTACATGTGGAGAGCTGACTCATACGCCAAAAACCTCTTGTTTATGTCATCCTCCCTTCTGTAATCCTTCACTATTTTTCTGCAAATGTACACCCTTTCCTCAGACTGCACTGGATGTGCACTGCCACCATTTGTGCTGAACTTTGCCTGCATAGACTTTATCTCCAGCTCCTTCAAACTTAGCTCATGAACCAAAAGCAATTTATTTTCCTCCAGGGCTAGGGTCCTATCTGTTGTATTCACATCTCGAGCTCCAGCTCATGCTCTCGGGCTCTTTGTCTTCCAGCTCATCTGGAGACAAACCCATTGAAGAGACACTGCTGCTTGCTCTGGGGATACATCCCCTCCAGGCAGATCCAGAGCCAACAATCCACCCTGCCTCAGATTTAGCTCCCCAGTCTTCACCTTAGGACCCTCTGAATGCCCACTCACATTTCAGGCTGCTACCCAAGCCCTCAGCACCTTTAGTAGCTTCTCTTTCTTGGTGAGGCCTCTAACTGAGATTTTAAAATTCCTGCAGATGGATTTTAATTGCTGCACAGTATAGGAATCCAACCTTTCCTCCTCAAAAAGCACTTCCAAAGATGCTCTAGACACAGGCATGATGATGTGGAAAGTAACCCTGGGCATAGCTGATAGCACTGTGTGCTTCTCTGCTCTGAACAATTATTACAAACAACATCTTTTTTTTTTTTTTTCCTTTATCAGGGCGTCATTTCTGGTTCAGATACATCAATCGTCACCTTCCACAACACCCTCTTTGCTCGACAGTCGTTGGTAACAAACTTGGCAACAAGTGCGCAAGCTATCCCGTTGACCTTTAACCCGTGAAGGGAAAAGGTCACGTTAGTCAAATACATACAGTAAATTTTAACATTTACTCTACCTGTCTTCATCTTCCCTATCCTGACTCCCGTCGCCAAACTGGTTCCTGGATTGAAGGGAAGAAAAGAAGAAAAACAGTTTAGTGGCCCCTCTAGGGCCCCCCCCATTTAAGGGTTTGGAGACCCCTTTGGGTCCGCTGTCGTCGCCGTCGTTGCCTGAGCCTTCCAGGGCCCCCCCCCCGTGTAAGGGTACAAAGGGACCCCTTTGGGTCCTCAGGTTTCGTCGTCGCTGTCTCCATCTGATCCATCCAGTGCTGCGTAGTCTCGCAGGAGGCTGTGGATCATCTTACGGCATGCCAGGATCGATGTCTCCTTTTTCCCTACTACCAGGCGGTTTCTGGAAAACAAGAGAACATCTTTAAAACAGCACAGGAGCCTCCAGCAACCCTGGAGGTCCCCTAGTGCATGTGTCCCTGGGAACAGTCCATACATCACAGAGTCAGCGGTGATGCAGGTCGTAGGTATCCAGGCCCTAAGCTCCGTGCCTAGGGCCTTCAGCAGGTCCTGTGCATACGTGCACTCCCAGAAGAGATGGTATGTCGTCTCGTCCACAGTGCATCCTCTCGGGCAGGACTTGTATCGGTTAAGCCCCCTTGCATGCATGAAGGCTCTCACGGGAAGTCCTCCTTGGATGGCCATCCAGGCGATGTCCTTGTGTTGGTTCGTCAAGCGCTTGGATGCGACGTTTCCCCACACATGGTCTGCTGTGGCTGAGGAGAGGGTGCCGATCGGCTCGCTGATCTCTCTTGCGCGTATCAGGCGTTGGAGAAGTTTTGGAGTCCACATGACGGGGCAACTACCACACAGTCATACTCTCGCACAAACTTCTCCACTTCCCAGTTGTACAGGACGGCACTCACCCACTCTGCCCATCCAAGGCACCTCCATGTTGTCAGTAAAAAGAAGCGTGCCATCAGAAAGCTGGCATGACTCTCATCTTGCACAGTGCAAGTTATGATAAATAAAAATATGTATTATCTGTCCAATAAGCAAGCAATGAGAGAGGTGACGATTTTGGGATCCTCCCTAACCTAGGGAGAGAACCGAGCAGATGCCTTGAAAACAAAAAGCAAATATTCTTGAACGATTCGGTGGTGGTCCCATCCTCTGAGGACCACCCCAAGCACAGTTATTGGTAAAAATACAATCCCAACCAAAGGCCCTGCAAAGCATTATGGGACAAGATTAGCAGTGGGCAGTGAATATTATAGTATCCAATATCAAAATAATTCTACAAAGAGCTGCAGTTCAACTAGCTGTTACTAGATGTCCCTCACAAGTCAAATGCGAAAGCATTGAAATTATTGTTACATCAAGCTGCAGTTCCACTCGTCGTTACTAGATGTCCCTCACGAGTCAAATGCAAAAGCTTCATGAAAGGGTTTCAATGCTTTTGCATTTGACTCGTGAGGGACATCTAGTAACGACTAGTTGAACTGCAGCTCTTTGTAGAATTATTTTGATATTGAACACTATAATATTCACTGCCCACTGCTAATCTTGTCTCATAATGCTTTACAGGGCCTTTGGTTGGGATTGTATTTTTGCCCATAACTGTGCTTGGGGTGGTCCTAGGAGGAAGGGACCACCACTGAATTGTTCACCAGCATGATATGCTCTTTGTGTTCAAAGCATCTGCTTGGTCCTCCCCCTAGGTTAGGGGGGACCCCAAAATCATCACCTCTCTCATTGCCTACTATTGCATTTCCAGTTCATTTTTGTCAATTGGTTATATGCTTTTTAGCATGTAAAATTGCTTTATCAAATCATTTATGGGTATTGTTGATAGTGCTTCCAAATTTTTGCACTGTGCTATGTGCAGTGCATTTTGCGTCCTGTGGCGTCATAATACCCAGATGAAGTGAGAACCTGACAAGTACTAAAAACACCCAGCAATTCTAACTGTACTTCACCACAATGTATGAGAGGCACATGACAATGATACAATAAAAAATGCAGTGAAACCAACCATTATAGACAAGAGAACAACGGACACACCCTCCTCTTTGTGGCTTGGAGAATCCCTAGACACAACCGGAGAAGTCTTCTGGCGTCCAGTATGAGGTCGGCAGTGGGGCGGCTGTGAGAGAATCTGACCCAACCGAGGGTGCATGAAGGCTGATATATGTTGGCCGCCCCATGATGAGGGGAGTTAACTGGACAGAAATCTGAGCTCATCAAAAGTTAATATCCGTCCACCTTAATGAAACGTGTCGCAACAATAAAAGAGAAGCCTAGCTGGCCACAAAAGTAAGATATAGTACCTTCACATGAGCTGTGTGCAACCACAGGGGTGCCTTTACCGCAACCTCCTGTACTAGGGGAGCAAAACCACCAAAACCCTAAAACGGGTAGCTACCTGCTGCAACCTAAACTAGAGGGTAGAAAAACCCAATCAGGACTTACCGGTGTACGTTAAATCTGGCAAAGCGTACCGACCTCAGCTCCCGTCAGTTGAAGTAACTTGGAACGTCCCCTTCCCCATCGGCCAGGGACTCTCCGCAGGCAAGACATGGTGGTCCAGTAGATTGACCTCCTTGGAACGCCGTCAGCCAAGTGCCGCTTAGCACCAGGGAGTCACTGCATGCATGGAACTGGCAGAAATGTGCCGTCACCGGCCAGGTGGGGAGGGTATCAGGAGGACCAGATACTAAAACGTAGGGCAAAAGTTGTACATTAAGGGGAGGCTGGAGAGATCGTCAGCAGTGTCAGAGGTCAAAGACCGCAAAGGGAGGGGGAGAAAGAAATGCGAGCGTCAAACAGAGGCACAGTCCTCAGCAGAGTGATAACAGCAGAAAAGGTAAGTGATCAGAGCCACAAAAAGGGCACCACAAGCACAGAAGAAAGTGATAAGTATGACGGCGATGACAGGCATGACTCTTCAAAAGCAAGAGCAATCCCTGTAGATATCACCGGGACACTAACAGATTGGCCCAGGTAGAAAGGACTGGGCAAGGTGCAAAAAGTGTGAGGGAGAGCGGAAAAGAAAAAGTAATTAAGTAGATGCTACACAGCCGTTCTGAGAGATAAAAGTTAGCAGGAGCCAGAGATATGACGAATTCAACTTACAGGCGTACGCAGATCCCCAGGATCCAAGGGAGCAGAGGAGAGAAACGAAACGTAAATATTATCGAACCTCAGGCCTCCGAACTCCGATGGAAGCCAGAGTCCGGCAGCCAGCTAGTGAAGTAGCCAGTGATCCTGGAGCCGCATTCTCACACCAAATATGGATGCTGAAATAAAATTAGGAATAATGCCACAAAGACAGTTCTCTGTCAGCACAGAAGCTAGCAGAATTTATTGGAGACCAACAAACAATGCAAAATACGTGCGGCACGGAGACAGACAGCATAGATACTGAATGTCCGAGGATGTGACGTTTTTTATAGGCCCAAACCACAAAGGTTGCTGCATCGTAATATACAGTAGCACAACCTAAGCATAATTAATCTGTCCAATAATCGTTGGCATAGAGTGGGATTATACCATTTAAGGTCCGAAGTCTACTGTTGCTGACCACGTAGGCAGCTTTTGGGACTTTCCACTCTAATGTAAGATATCAATTCTGGTCCTTTCCAGATAATAATTGCAACATAATAACAGTGCCCAGAAACATTGCGAAATGGGATATGCTAGAACATTAATTGCGTAAGCGAGCATCTTCTTTTGTCACGTACCTGTGTTTTGAGCAAGCCTTGTGTTACTAAAGCCGTTTCTCTGAGGCTAAGGAAAAGTACAAGCATCTTGTGCCGTGAGTTTCATGTCAACTTAACATGGCCTAGAAGCTTACTGCATTTGGTATCACATAAGAAAGATGGCTTCTACAGACCCAATTTTGACAATCCAGCTTTTTTCATAAAGTTATTGGAAAGCATGAACCACCATGGCCCGGGTTCCCTACTCTGGGGAGGAGACTTTAACTGTGTGCTGGACCATAATTTAGATCGGTCTGGTGGCCCGCCTAGATGCACAACCGCTTCCACAAGATCCATTATGTCAGCCATGACCCAACTAGAATTATGTGACGTGTGGCGCACACGATCACTGGGCCCGTGAGGGTACACACACTATTCAGCCTACCATAATCTGCACACTAGAATTGATTATTTCTTTCTTTCAAGGGATTGGCTTGCATTCATCCGTGACTGCGAGGTTTTGCCTCGTATGTTGTTAGACCATGCCCCCATACAGATTGTCTTGGAGACCCCGCGTACAACCATTCCACCCTTTACTTGGAGGTTCCCCCCTTATTCCTTATTAGACCCCGTCTTTAAGGCTGAACTAGCTGAAAATATAGAGACCTTTTTTGCAGTAAATGTAGGATGTGTCGACTCTTTTGCCACAGTGTGGGAGACTTTCAAGGTGTACATTCATGGTATGGCCATGGCCAAGCACTCTGGAGTCCTCCACGCAATTAGACAGCGTCTCACAGATCTTGAAGCTACCTTAGCTTCCCTAGAGCAATGGTTGCTAGAGGGAGCTGATGATAATGTCACACAAGAGCTACACCACACCCTGGAAGAGCATAATTTGACTGCGGACACCGAGTTAAGGCACCTAGGCAAATATGCGATGGCCCGAATATATGGTGAGGGTGATCGCCCAGGGTCGGTACTGGCCTCCCTGTTAAAAACTAGGAGAGAAAAGTCCAATGTCACTACCCTCCATGATGCCGAGGGGGAACCGCTAACGGACCCAATCGACATAGCCAACAGATTTAAGCAATACTATGCATACTTGTATAGCACTGAAGGCGGCAGTGATGGTGAGGCTATTTTAGATGATCTCACTCATATTACATTACCTTGGCTACTCAATGGGCATAGGGAATACCTTATGCGTATGCTGGAGGTAGACAAAATAGCAGCAGCCCAAACTGGAATGAAAGCTACTAGTGCGCCCGGGGTAGATGGCCTAACTGTTTCATTCTATAAAGAGTTCAAGTTCCTGCTGATCCCCCACCTTCAGACCCTAGTCGAGGAAATCATCGAATCAGGCACGCTCCCTCCTACTATGCGTGAGGTTCTGATTGTGGCTATCCTCAAACCTGAGAAACCCCCGACGGCCTGCAGTTCCTATAGGCCGCTATCGCTCCTCAATGTTGACACAAAAATGTATGCAATGGTCTTAGCGAACAGATAATCCCCGCTATTGCCGCTGCTGATATCTATATGTTTTGACCAGAATGGGGCTGGGGAGCATCTTTTTGCAAATGCTGGGAGTGCTCTATAACTCTCCTACTGCCAGGATAAAAATTCGGGATATAGTAACGGACAATATCTATGTCACTAGAGGTACGAGACAGGGGTGCCCACTCTCCCCATTGTTATACGCCTTGGTGGCCGAACCTCTTGCTTGTGCGATGAGGGAATATCATAGCTGTAGGAGAGTAGGGTCTGCTATCCTATGGTCACCCCAAATATTTGCTTTTTGCTTCACTGGTTTTCGACATATTGAGGCTGTGGGCCTGCTAATCAGACCCCCAGCCTGCTGTTCTCTCTGCTAAATTGACACTATGCACTTTAGGTGCATGACCCATTGGAACTGGATCACCCTGTGAGCCCCTGTACTAGGGTACCCTAGGTACCCAGGGCATTGGTGTATCTGAGGCCTACCAGGGGCTGAAGCATGTATTGTGCCACCCCTGGCCTGGCCTAGCAATTTGACACAACTGGCTGGTCACTCAGCTGGGGTAAGTTGGTGTGTCCACCTCTTACTTAGGTGTAGTATGCCTATACCTAACCTTAAATGGGACACATGTTAACCTATAAGTCACTCGTATGGCAGGCCTTAACAATCCTGAAGGCAGAGTGCTTGGTTTTATGTGAGATGGTGCTCTGGCATGAGCTGAGCCTGTCTCCAGTAGTCGGAACAACTTCCTTCTACCGTTTCCAGATATCGCCATACCATATACTCTTAAGTGCATTATGAACCTCGCGGTTAAATGCTATCTTTGGTTTGGCTTTATCTAAACATGTCGAGTATGGTGTCATATGAATTGGAATACTAACCCCTCGTCAATTCTGGTGACGGGGTTAGCATTCCACCCTCCTAGAGGGACACGACATGTACAGAACCTGAAACCCGGGTAACATCAGACATAGCCTCAGCTCCACAAAATGGACGCTGCCACCACAGACACAAGTCTGCCCTCCTGCTGCTGGGAGTCCTTCCAGCTTGGGAGACGTGGACAAAGGGTTTCCTGCCAGGGGGAGTGCGAGCACCACCACAGACAGGATTTTGTGTATTGGTCAGGTAGGGCTTGAAAGGAAACAGACACGCCCGAGGCTCACAAGGAGCCTCGGCGCATATGCCAGTTCAATCCGGTCCTGGGGCACACCAGCCCCAGACCTGGGGTGAGCTGGACAAAGGATTGAGGGTGTAACCACCCCCCTTCCTGGTCCCACCCTTAGGGAGGGACCTAGCAGGTAGTCCGGCCCCTAGAATCCGCTTAAAGGTAGGAGCTGTGTCCAAAGACTTTAGACATCCTGGAATCAACTTGCAACTAAGAAGAAGACGGGAACTTCGACGTTCTGCTGCACAGAAGACTGAAGAAAATCTCCCCTATGGTCAGGGAGTGACCATCTTGCTAACGCAAGCACCACCCAGCGAATCGACATCTGCTTTGCCGCCACCTCCCGCCGGAGCCCGAGCCCAGAGACCGACAAGAACTGGACCTCCAGACCTCTCACCGCCCGATCCACAGTCCTTGCAAAGAAGGAACCTGTGGGGCCCCTCTGCACTTTGCGACTCGAGCCGCCTAACCGGTCACTGGTCCGTTAGCCTGTGGCCATCTTGGCGACCATCTTGAAAAACTACGATGCTGGTCTGGTTGCTCCAGACTGGCCCCTGATGCCCTCCAAAGGAGCAGCCCCTCTGAGCCTTGCTGGTCCAAGCTAAAAGCTTTCTTCACTTTCTGCGACTCCTGCTTTTGCCAAGGCTTGTTTGCTTCTTCTGAGTCGCCGACACCGCCGACAGCAAGAGCCTGCGTGGGACAGATCGTGAACCGACTCCTGGACGTCGTCGACCTTCAGGGATCACGTGGCTGCGGAGACAAGCTTCACCTCTCCACCTGTTTGCACCCGACATCGCCTGGTACCTACCTGGTGCCACGCCGGTCACTGGCTAGTGACTGTGAACATTGTCCCCTCTGCTTTCAGGTCTTCTACACTTCCGATCCATCCTTGGATCCACCGCATGTCTTCTGGACCGACCGCCTGCAGCATCTTTGTCGTCAGGCTCCATTGAACAGATAGACGAAACCCGACGCACTTCGAGCCCTATGCACCCGCTTCCTGTGGGTGAGGTAAAGCTGGCACTCCGGTGCACAAGTGTAGAGTAACATCTCTAATGTCTAGGTTTGAAGTCTTGAATTCGAAGTCCAACCAGAAGACCCTTCTAGCAGTAACTTTTGAACAATTACGCACCCATTGAAAACCTATGGGCGCCCGCGTGTAACTTTCCTTACTGCACACGCGACCCGTGGACCTCCTGGTCACTAACTAAAGTTAGCTCCTTGCAGGCCCAGCGATTCTAAAGGCCCTAGGCCTTCTCCCTTTCCTGTTCGTGGTACTTATACCACTATCTTAGTATATGGTTTGAGCGGCCACCAGGGCCTATCCATATAAAGTGCAACTTTCGTATATTGTGATACTTTCTTGTTTAACGATTTGTGCTCCTGTGCTCATAAAGAGTCTAGGGGATACTTTGAGTAATAAATACATATATATTTTGAATATATATCTGTGTGGTGTCCTTTCATTGGTATAAAGGGGGGTTGCATTTGGTAAAACAGCTTGCTTAACATGCCTAAACGAGTTTAGCCTAAAAGACTGCTTAGCCAGGGCAGCTGGTCCGAAAAGGTTGACTTACAACCACACCATAAGGGTTGCTTGGCATGGTACAAGGTGGTCACTTTAATTAGTGAACATCATATACCAGGCCAACTTCTTACATTGGTGAGCAGCGGTTGGGATTTGAGCTTGCTGTTGTTTTACCTCTGTAATCTCTTTGTTACCAATTGAAAGATCATACAGGTACCTTTAGGTACATATAAAACAAGTTAGTTATATACTTAAGTTCTACTGAACTTAGTTGTTGTAGAGAAAAGGGAGTAGCACACCCTGACTACAACTACTAGATAGGTTTAGTAGGAAAACCCAAGTGTAGGTAGTTGCAACACTTCCACCCACACTTAAGAGCAATGGCTGGGGCAGAGGGGTCCAAGGTACCCATCTCTGTTGAGAGTGACCCCCAGAGGGCACCATCCATCTTTGCTACCCTAAACCAGAAAGAACTCAGGCAGTTGGCTAATTCCAGGGGCCTTAAACAGCCCAAGAACCCTACCTCTGCTGAACTCAGAGAACTCTTGCAAACTGATGAAGATCAGAGAGCTCTCAAGAAAGCCCCCCAGTTAGGTCCCTCAGGGACTGGAACAGGAGGCCCTCCTTCTGAAGATGCTACCGAAGTACCCCTTTCTAAAAGTCACCCCTTAGATGAGAATCAGACTACAGATGATGAGGATCAGCATAGGGATGAGAGTGACGAGGGTACTGATACTGCTAGTAGTAGTGATTCTGAAGGGAGAACTAGCCCAGTGCCAAGTATTATACCTGGCCCAGCTAACTTAAGACTATTTGGGAAAGACAATGGGGTCCCCCCATTGGGTTTCCCCAGTGGACTTAACAGGGGTCTGGGAGACAGAGGAATCACTCAGGTGACTCTAATGCCTCTCGTGCCTCTAGAGGCTCTCAGGGTCAGTCCAGAAGAAGGATGACCAGCCCTCAGAGAAGGGAGCATGAGGCCAGAATGCAGGAAGCTCAGCTGAGAATCAGGAAACAGGAGCTAGAAGTAGCCCTGATGGAAGAGAAACTGAACAAGGCTAGGCAACCTAGAGAGAGTGGGTCTATACCCACTGGTGGCAGCACTGTCCCAAGGGACAAAGATAGGGTCTTTGATAATAGGAACCTGTCCAAGGTTGTGCCCCCCTACAAAAGTGGGGATGATATCCACAAATGGATGACTGCTCTTGAGAGAGCCTGCAAAGTACAGCAGGTTCCTGAGGACCAGTGGGCCGCAATCTTATGGCTCTCCTTTGAGGGTAGAGGCCGAGATAGACTCCTCACTGTTAGAGAAGAGGATGTCAGAAACTACAGAGTCCTGAAGAGTGTCCTGGTTGATGGGTTAGGCTTAACCCCTGAGCAGTACAGGTTAATGTTCAGGGATACCCAGAAGGCGCAGACTCAGGACTGGTCTGAATATGTTGAATGTGCCATTAAGGCTTTGGAGGGTTGGTTGCTGGGAAGTAAGGTTTCAGATTATACAGGATTGTACAATTTGATGATGAGAGAACAGATTTTAAATAACTGTCAAAACCAGCAACTGCATCAACACTTGGTTGACTCGGATCTGACCTCTCCCCAAGAATTGGGAAAGAAGGCAGACAAATGGGTCAGAACCAGGGTTAAGCAAAAGAACCAGAACCAGGGCCAAGGGGGTGATCAGAAGAAAACAGACCAAAAGGGTAATGACCAGAAATCCAAAGACCAGAAGTCTTCAACAGGGCCCCAAACTAGTACTAATGAGGGTGGGTCCCAAAAATCTAAAGGGAAGAAGAAAGACACCCTGGTGCAAGTCTTGCATGAATACAACTCACTGGACTAGTGATTGTAAGAAGGGTGGAGCCCCCAACACTGTGGCCCCTAAGGCACCTGCTCCCAGTAGTACTGTTAGCAGTGTTGGTCCCCAGACAAAGGGTGTAGTGGGAATCACTATGGGAACTGAAGGAGATTCTGACCTAGACAGAACCCTTACGCAGGCAGTCTTGATCTGTGATGGGGACATGGATGTGTCCCTGACTGTGAGCCCCAGTAATCTGGGCAAGTACAGACAGTCTCCCTTGATCAATACAAAAGTGGCTCAAGCCTACAGGGACACATGTGCCAGTGTCACTATGGTGACACCAGGCTTTGTGGATCCTGGACAGTACATACCAGGTGAGAATTATCTGGTGACCAATGCCAGCAATACCACTACTTCCCATAGTGTGGCTGTTGTTAACTTCTCGCGGGGAGGGGTAACTGGCCTCAAAAGGGTTGTGGTTAGTGCAGACCTCCCAGTAGAATGTTTGTTGGGCAATGACCTAGAGAGTTCTCTATGGTCAGAAGTGGAGTACAGGACACATGCAGAGATGTTAGGTATATCACCACATGTCCGTGCTGTGACCAGGTCATAGGCCAAAAAGTGCCTTACTGAACCTCAGGTCTTGGATCCTGGAACAATGGACCAAGCACCTTCCAAGAAGAAGAACAGGAGGGTTAAGGCTGTGCCTTCCCCCTGCCTCCAAGTGATGATCAGGCTTCCCAGGAAGATGATCTCGAGAACCTTGAAGGAACTGTCCCTGAAGAGCTTGAACCTGACCAGCTTGAGTTTCTGGGGACAGGGGGACCTTCTAGGGCTGACTTGGGGCAGGGCTCAGTTATCCTGTCCATCTCTTGAACCCCTCAGACAGCTGGCTGCTGCTGAGGCTGCTGGGAATGCTCAAGGTACCCATAAAGTATATTGGGATGATGGGCTCCTTTATTCAGAGGCTGGAGACCCAAAACCTGGTGCAACCAGGAGGTTGGTTATACCTCTGCAATTTAGGGGCTACCTTCTTACTTTGGCCCATGATATTCCTCTAGCAGGACACTTAGGCCAGAACAAGACTTGGGACAGGCTTGTCCCTCACTTTCACTGGCCTCACATGAATGAAGATACCAAGGAGTTTTGTAGCTCCTGTGTAACCTGCCAAGCCAGTGGCAAATCAGGTGGCACAACAAAGGCCCCCCTAATACCACTACCTGTGGTGGGGGTTCCCTTTGAAAGAGTGGGGATTGATATTGTGGGTCCCATGGATCCCCCCACTGCATCTGGGCACAGATTTATACTGGTGGTAGTGGATCATGCCACCAGGTATCCAGAGGCAATTCCCCTTAGGACCACAACGGCTCCTGTTGTGGCCAGGGCCTTACTGGGAGTTTTCTCCAGAGTATTGTATTGTATTGTAGTCGGTCTTGTATAGCACATAGTTACCCTTGGGCATCCCAGCGCTTGATCAACCATACCCTAACCAGGAGCAAGAGAAGCACATTACAGAGGGAACAGATACGTTTTCAGCAATTTCCGGAAGTGTAGGGTGCCAGTTTCTGAACGCAATACCAGCGGGAGCGCATTCCATAGGGTGGCGATCTGTACTGCGAATCTTCTGCCACCCGTGCGGGCCTTATATACCCTGGGGGCCTTGAGTAGGGATTTGTGATCCGAGCGAAGGGTTCTGGAAGCTTTATAGGGGACCACTAGTTTAGATAGAATAGGGGGGCCCTTGCCCTGCAGGAGTTTATGGGCAATACAGAGGGATTTGAACTTAACTCTCTCTCGGACTGGGAGCCAATGCAAAATCTTCAATGCTGGTCTAGCTGACTGCCTTCTAGGAGCATTGGTCAGTAATCTTGCCGCAGCATTTTGCACTTGTTGGAGCTTATTCAGCGTGGCCTCTGGGGCACCAAGGAAGATCGCATTACAGTAATCTAACCTAGATGTAATCAGACCCTGAATAAGAAGCTTCCTGGAAGTAGGGGGGAGAAGGGGTAGGACTTTACGGGCAGAGCGAAGAAGCCCAAAACAGATCCCTGCCGTTTTCTTTGCCTGCGTCTTAAAAGTAAGGTCCTGCTCCAACCAGACTCCCAAGCTCTTAATCTCCTGTTTGGAGCAGGGGAGATCTCCCAGGCAGCTAGGCCAGCTTGACATAGGAAGAGGGGGAGCCTTGTGCCCCAGTAGCATAATTTCCGTTTTGGATCCATTGAGTTTCAATGCTGAATCACACATCCAGGAGTATACCTGGGACAGGCATTGGTGCAATACCTCCGGGTTCTTCATCAATTGGGAAAGAGCCACCACCAATTGAGTGTCATCAGCGTAGCTGACGATTTTTATCCCGAAAGGTGCCACCACATCCTCTAGGGGGGCCATATACACATTAAATAGAGTGGGACTCAAAGAGGAGCCCTGTGGGACCCCACACTGGAGGGGGATAGGAGAAGACCGTGCACTACCTTCGCATACCTGATAGGTTCGACCAGTGAGAAAGGACCGCAGCCACTGCAACACAACACCTCTTACTCCCACGTTGGACAGTCGTTGTATCAATACTTGATGGTTAACAGTATCGAAGGCAGCGCTAAGGTCCAGGAGGATCACTGCCACTGACCCCCCAGAATCTAGCATGCTTCTGGCTTCGTCCACAACTGCCAAGAGGGCGGTGTCGGTGGCGTGGCCTGGGCGGAAGCCAGTTTGGGTTTCTCGAAGCAGCCCGTTGGACTCCAGGAAGCTGGACAGTTGATAGTTAACCAGCCTTTCTGCGATCTTACCAAGTCCCAGCAGTAGAGAGATAGGCCTGAAATTAGCCAAGTCCGAAGGATCCAGACTAGGCTTTTTCAGAAGGGCCTTCACCACAGCCCTTTTCCAACCTGGAAGAACCACCCCTTGCGTGAGGGAAAGATTGATGAGGTTCGTGATAGGGGCCGTGATGACAGAGGCCACTTGTTTAAGGAACCTCATTGGAGCAGGGTCGTCAGGCGAGCCGCTCTTCATAGAGCTAAGTTCCCTTGTCACCTCCAGCTCAGTTACTGGGTCAAAGGAGTCAAATAGAACATGATCGCCTCTTCCTTGATCCGCTACATAAGTGTTCTGTGAGGCCCGAGGGAGCAGCGAGAGAATATTCTCGATTTTAAGGTGGAAGTAGTCCGCGAGCTCTCTGCACTTTTCCGCGGGATTGTCGTGAATAACTGGCGGCTCAGGAATCTTGAGAAGCTCCTTAATTACTTTGAATGTCTCTCTAGAAGAGTTGGAGGCGCTAGTAATTTTTTACTCAAAAACTTTAGCCTTAGTAGCGCGTAGGGCTTTCTTATATGACCTCATGGCTACCCGGTAGTTCTCTCGACTGGCCACCTCCCAATCCCTTCTCCATGTCCTCTCCAGCTTCTTACAGCCTCTCCTAAGGGAGCGCAGCTCAGTGGTGTACCAAGGGGCCGAGCCCGTTCTGTTCCGACTCTTAGCCACTCTCTTTTTAGGCAAGATGGAATCTAGAGAATTGGTAAGCCATTGATCAAAGGTCAGATCAGCCATAGAGGGATCATCGGCCAAGGGAGGGAGAGAGCTCTGAAGCTGCGCTGTCCAGCTTTCGAGAGATAGTTTAGACCACGCCCTTTCCAAAGAATAGACTCTGGTGGAAGAGATGGATCTGGGGTCACATTGCATGGCAAAAGGTATCAGAAAGTGGTCTGACCATGGCAGGGGCAGGCCGGTAAAGCTTCTACATGCGGCATGTTAGAGAAGATGGAGTCGAGAAGATGACCTTTAATGTGAGAAGCTCCCTGATTACTAAGGGTCAGATTGTAAACTTTCAAGTCAGAACCCAAGTCTGTGGCTATAGAGTCGGAAGGATCATTAAAATGGAGGTTTAAGTCCCCTATTACCATAAAATTGGAGGTAGAAGTGGCCATCTGCATAACGGTTTCCATAAGAGAGTTGATAAAAAATCCCGAAGGGCCTGGGGGGGAGCAGACCCGATACAGTTGTGGTAGGGGAGATCCGTAAGGAGAACTGACAACTTTCACAGTCCAGAATCTCGCTGTTAGAGGCCCTGCATACAAATGCATCTCTGTAGATGATGGCTATGCCTCCCCCTCGACCCGAGGGTCGATCCAAATTATAAATGAGAAAGCCTGGGGGAAGGGCACGTACCATGTCCGCCCCTGAATTGGGTGTGATCCATGTTTCTGTTAAGAACAGAATGTCTAGATCGTGGTCTTGTATCAGGAAGTTAATCTCTACTGCATGGCATGGCAACGAACGACAATTTAGCAGGGCCATTGCCAGCGTATATTTGCCCCTGTCAGCTTGTGTGATGTTGCAGGTAGAGCAGACGCAGAAGGGGTCAACCCCCTTATACACGGACTTACATGCAACACTTTTTGGGGCGCGCAGTGACAGCATTTCCTCCCGGGAGTATATAAGGCGATTGGCTGCGGAAGGAATCGGGGGCCCTAGCCCTTGGCTCGTCCTGGCGCGGACGGGCGCAGACGGGCTTGCCTCTGGCGCGCCTCCGGCGGCCATCAGCGCGCCCGCTGCGCGCGCGTGCTGCGCGCTTGCATTGGCCTGCTACAAATAGTCTCCTCCAGGGACCCAATCGAAGATGGCGGCCGTGGATAGGCCCGGAACAGAGGGGAGGAGTCTCGCAAGGCGAGGGAATGACTTAAATTTAAGGTGCGGGTAAGGGGGCAGAACGAAGAGTTATAAAACAATGAAGCAACACTTTAAAAGGTAAGATTTAAAAAGTGAATAACACAATTACAGGATCACAATACACAGAAATAGCAGCAAAAATATTAAAACACAATTTTAGGGCGAACGAGCCCTCGAGAATGTCGCTGGGCGAGGAGAAGCGTTTGTGTGCAACAAAATGCTCGTGAAAAGAGTATTTGCGATCGTAGGGCTGCGCGCTTGCATTGGCCTGCTACAAATAGTCTCCTCCAGGGACCCAATCGAAGATGGCGGCCGTGGATAGGCCCGGAACAGAGGGGAGGAGTCTCGCAAGGCGAGTGAATGACTTAAATTTAAGGTGCGGGTAAGAGGGCAGAACGAAGAGTTATAAAACAATGAAGCAACACTTTAAAAGGTAAGATTTAAAAAGTGAATAACACAATTACAGGATCACAATACACAGAAATAGCAGGAAAAATATTAAAACACAATTTTAGGGCGAACGAGCCCTCGAGAATGTCGCTGGGCGAGGAGAAGCATTTGTGTGCAACAAAATGCTCGTGAAAAGAGTATCTGCGATCGTAGGGCTGCGCGCTTGCATTGGCCTGCTACAAATAGTCTCCTCCAGGGACCCAATCGAAGATGGCGGCCGTGGATAGGCCCGGAAGAGAGGGGAGGAGTCTCGCAAGGCGAGTGAATGACTTAAATTTAGGTGCGGGTAAGAGGGCAGAACGAAGAGTTATAAAACAATGAAGCAACACTTTAAAAGGTAAGATTTAAAAAGTGAATAACACAATTACAGGATCACAATACACAGAAATAGCAGGAAAAATATTAAAACACAATTTTAGGGCGAACGAGCCCTCGAGAATGTCGCTGGGCGAGGAGAAGCGTTTGTGTGCAACAAAATGCTCGTGAAAAGAGTATTTGCCATCGTAGGGCTGCGCGCTTGAATTGGCCTGCTACAAATAGTCTCCTCCAGGGACCCCATCGAAGATGGCGGACATGGATAGGCCCGGAAGAGAGGGAAGGAGTCTCGCAAGGCGAGTGAATGACTTAAATTTAAGGTGCGGGTAAGAGGGCAGAGCGCAGAGTTATAAAACAATGAAGCAACACTTTAAAAGGTAAGATTTAAAAAGTGAATAACACAATTACAGGATCACAATACACAGAAATAGCAGGAAAAATATTAAAACACAATTTTAGGGCGAACGAGCTCTCGAGAATGTCGCTGGGCGAGGAGAAGCGTTTGTGTGCAACAAAATGCTCGTGAAAAGAGTATTTGCCATCGTAGGGCTGCGCGCTTGCATTGGCCTGCTACAAATAGTCTCCTCCAGGGACCTAATCGAAGATGGCGGCCGTGGATAGGCCCGGAACGGAGGGGAGGAGTCTCGCAAGGCGAGTGAATGACTTAAATTTAAGGTGCGGGTAAGAGGGCAGAACGAAGAGTTATAAAACAATGAAGCAACACTTTAAAAGGTAAGATTTAAAAAGTGAATAACACAATTACAGGATCACAATACACAGAAATAGCAGCAAAAATATTAAAACACAATTTTAGGGCGAACGAGCCCTCGAGAATGTCGCTGGGCGAGGAGAAAAGTTTGTGTGCAACAAAATGCTCGTGAAAAGAGTATTTGCGATCGTAGGGCTGCGCGCTTGCATTGGCCTGCTACAAATAGTCTCCTCCAGGGACCCAATCGAAGATGGCGGCCGTGGATAGGCCCGGAACGGAGGGGAGGAGTCTCGCAAGGCGAGTGAATGACTTAAATTTAAGGTGCGGGTAAGAGGGCAGAACGAAGAGTTATAAAGCAATGAAGCAACACTTTAAAAGGTAAGATTTGAAAAGTGAATAACACAATTACAGGATCACAATACACAGAAATAGCAGCAAAAATATTAAAACACAATTTTAGGGCGAACGAGCCCTCGAGAATGTCGCTGGGTGAGGAGAAGCGTTTGTGTGCAACAAAATGCTTGTGAAAAGAGTATTTGCCATCGTAGGGCTGCGCGCTTGCATTGGCCTGCTACAAATAGTCTCCTCCAGGGACCCAATCGAAGATGGCGGCCGTGGATAGGACCGGAACGGAGGGGAGGAGTCTCGCAAGGCGAGTGAATGACTTAAATTTAAGGTGCGGGTAAGAGGGCAGAACGAAGAGTTATAAAACAATGAAGCAACACTTTAAAAGGTAAGATTTAAAAAGTGAATAACACAATTACAGGATCACAATACACAGAAATAGCAGGAAAAATATTAAAACACAATTTTAGGGCGAACGAGCCCTCGAGAATGTCGCTGGGCGAGGAGAAGCGTTTGTGTGCAACAAAATGCTCGTGAAAAGAGTATTTGCCATCGTAGGGCTGCGCGCTTGCATTGGCCTGCTACAAATAGTCTCCTCCAGGGACCCAATCGAAGATGGCGGCCGTGGATAGGCCCGGAACGGAGGGGAGGAGTCTCGCAAGGCGAGTGAATGACTTAAATTTAAGGTGCGGGTAAGAGGGCAGAACGAAGAGTTATAAAGCAATGAAGCAACACTTTAAAAGGTAAGATTTGAAAAGTGAATAACACAATTACAGGATCACAATACACAGAAATAGCAGCAAAAATATTAAAACACAATTTTAGGGCGAACGAGCCCTCGAGAATGTCGCTGGGCGAGGAGAAGTGTTTGTGTGCAACAAAATGCTCGTGAAAAGAGTATTTGCCATCGTAGGGCTGCGCGCTTGCATTGGCCTGCTACAAATAGTCTCCTCCAGGGACCCAATCGAAGATGGCGGCCGTGGATAGGCCTGGAACGGAGGGGAGGAGTCTCGCAAGGCGAGTGAATGACTTAAATTTAAGGTGCGGGTAAGAGGGCAGAACGAAGAGTTATAAAACAATGAAGCAACACTTTAAAAGCTAAGATTTAAAAAGTGAATAACACAATTACAGGAGCACAATACACAGAAATAGCAGCAAAAATATTAAAACACAATTTTAGGGCGAACGAGCCCTCGAGAGTGTCGCTGGGCGAGGAGAAGCGTTTGTGTGCCACAAAATGCTCGTGAAAAGAGTATTTGCGATTGTAGGGCTGCGCGCTTGCATTGGCCTGCTACAAATAGTCTCCTCCAGGGACCCAATCGAAGATGGCGGCCGTGGATAGGCCCGGAACAGAGGGGAGGAGTCTCGCAAGGCGAGGGAATGACTTAAATTTAAGGTGCGTGTAAGAGGGCAGAACGAAGAGTTATAAAACAATGAAGCAACACTTTAAAAGGTAAGATTTAAAAAGTGAATAACACAATTACAGGATCACAATACACAGAAATAGCAGCAAAAATATTAAAACACAATTTTAGGGCGAACGAGCCCTCGAGAATGTCGCTGGGCGAGGAGAAGCGTTTGTGTGCAACAAAATGCTTGTGAAAAGAGTATTTGCGATCGCAGGGCTGCGCGCTTGCATTGGCCTGCTACAAATAGTCTCCTCCAGGGACCCAATCGAAGATGGCGGCCATGGATAGGCCCGGAACAGAGGGGAGGAGTCTCGCAAGGCGAGTGAATGAGTTAAATTTAAGGTGCGGGTAAGAGGACAGAACGAAGAGTTATAAAACAATGAAGCAACACTTTAAAAGGTAAGATTTAAAAAGTGAATAACACAATTACAGGATCACAATACACAGAAATAGCAGCAAAAATATTAAAACACAATTTTAGGGCGAACGAGACCTCGAGAATGTCGCTGGGCGAGGAGAAGCGTTTGTGTGCAACAAAATGCTCGTGAAAAGAGTATTTGCGATCGTAGGGCTGCGCGCTTGCATTGGCCTGCTACAAATAGTCTCCTCCAGGGACCCAATCGAAGATGGCGGCCGTGGATAGGCCCGGAACAGAGGGGAGGAGTCTCGCAAGGCGAGTGAATGACTTAAATTTAAGGTGCGGGTAAGAGGGCAGAACGAAGAGTTATAAAACAATGAAGCAACACTTTAAAAGGTAAGATTTAAAAAGTGAATAACACAATTACAGGATCACAATACACAGAAATAGCAGGAAAAATATTAAAACACAATTTTAGGGCGAACGAGCCCTCGAGAATGTCGCTGGGCGAGGAGAAGCGTTTGTGTGCAACAAAATGCTCGTGAAAAGAGTATCTGCGATCGTAGGGCTGCGCGCTTGCATTGGCCTGCTACAAATAGTCTCCTCCAGGGACCCAATCGAAGATGGCGGCCGTGGATAGGCCCGGAAGAGAGGGGAGGAGTCTCGCAAGGCGAGTGAATGACTTAAATTTAAGGTGCGGGAAGAGGGCAGAACGAAGAGTTATAAAACAATGAAGCAACACTTTAAAAGGTAAGATTTAAAAAGTGAATAACACAATTACAGGATCACAATACACAGAAATAGCAGGAAAAATATTAAAACACAATTTTAGGGCGAACGAGCCCTCGAGAATGTCGCTGGGCGAGGAGAAGCGTTTGTGTGCAACAAAATGCTCGTGAAAAGAGTATTTGCCATCGTAGGGCTGCGCGCTTGCATTGGCCTGCTACAAATAGTCTCCTCCAGGGACCCAATCGAAGATGGCGGCCATGGATAGGCCCGGAAGAGAGGGAAGGAGTCTCGCAAGGCGAGTGAATGACTTAAATTTAAGGTGCGGGTAAGAGGGCAGAACGAAGAGTTATAAAACAATGAAGCAACACTTTAAAAGGTAAGATTTAAAAAGTGAATAACACAATTACAGGATCACAATACACAGAAATAGCAGGAAAAATATTAAAACACAATTTTAGGGCGAACGAGCTCTCGAGAATGTTGCTGGGCGAGGAGAAGCGTTTGTGTGCAACAAAATGCTCGTGAAAAGAGTATTTGCCATCGTAGGGCTGCGCGCTTGCATTGGCCTGCTACAAATAGTCTCCTCTAGGGACCCAATCGAAGATGGCGGCCGTGGATAGGCCCGGAACGGAGGGGAGGAGTCTCGCAAGGCGAGTGAATGACTTAAATTTAAGGTGCGGGTAAGAGGGCAGAACGAAGAGTTATAAAGCAATGAAACAACACTTTAAAAGGTAAGATTTGAAAAGTGAATAACACAATTACAGGATCACAATACACAGAAATAGCAGCAAAAATATTAAAACACAATTTTAGGGCGAACGAGCCCTCGAGAATGTCGCTGGGCGAGGAGAAGCGTTTGTGTGCAACAAAATGCTCGTGAAAAGAGTATTTGCCATCGTAGGGCTGCGCGCTTGCATTGGCCTGCTACAAATAGTCTCCTCCAGGGACCCAATCGAAGATGGCAGCCGTGGATAGGCCTGGAACGGAGGAGAGGAGTCTCGCAAGGCGAGTGAATGACTTAAATTTAAGGTGTGGGTAAGAGGGCAGAACGAAGAGTTATAAAACAATGAAGCAACACTTTAAAAGGTAAGATTTAAAAAGTGAATAACACAATTACAGGATCACAATACACAGAAATAGCAGCAAAAATATTAAAACACAATTTTAGGGCGAACGAGCCCTCGAGAATGTCGCTGGGCGAGGAGAAAAGTTTGTGTGCAACAAAATGCTCGTGAAAAGAGTATTTGCGATCGTAGGGCTGCGCGCTTGCATTGGCCTGCTACAAATAGTCTCCTCCAGGGACCCAATCGAAGATGGCGGCCGTAGATAGGCCCGGAACGGAGGGGAGGAGTCTCGCAAGGCGAGTGAATGACTTAAATTTAAGGTGCGGGTAAGAGGGCAGAACGAAGAGTTATAAAGCAATGAAGCAACACTTTAAAAGGTAAGATTTGAAAAGTGAATAACACAATTACAGGATCACAATACACAGAAATAGCAGCAAAAATATTAAAACACAATTTTAGGGCGAACGAGCCCTCGAGAATGTCGCTGGGTGAGGAGAAGCGTTTGTGTGCAACAAAATGCTTGTGAAAAGAGTATTTGCCATCGTAGGGCTGCGCGCTTGCATTGGCCTGCTACAAATAGTCTCCTCCAGGGACCCAATCGAAGATGGCGGCCGTGGATAGGCCTGGAACGGAGGGGAGGAGTCTTGCAAGGCGAGTGAATGACTTAAATTTAAGGTGCGGGTAAGAGGGCAGAACGAAGAGTTATAAAACAATGAAGCAACACTTTAAAAGGTAAGATTTAAAAAGTGAATAACACAATTACAGGATCACAATACACAGAAATAGCAGCAAAAATATTAAAACACAATTTTAGGGCGAACGAGCCCTCGAGAATGTCGCTGGGCGAGGAGAAGCGTTTGTGTGCAACAAAATGCTCGTGAAAAGAGTATTTGCCATCGTAGGGCTGCGCGCTTGCATTGGCCTGCTACAAATAGTCTCCTCCAGGGACCCAATCGAAGATGGCGGCCGTGGATAGGCCCGGAACAGAGGGGAGGAGTCTCGCAAGGCGAGGGAATGACTTAAATTTAAGGTGCGGGTAAGAGGGCAGAACGAAGAGTTATAAAACAATAAAGCAACACTTTAAAAGGTAAGATTTAAAAAGTGAATAACACAATTACAGGATCACAATACACAGAAATAGCAGGAAAAATATTAAAACACAATTTTAGGGCGAACGAGCCCTCGAGAATGTCGCTGGGCGAGGAGAAGCGTTTGTGTGCAACAAAATGCTTGTGAAAAGAGTATTTGCGATCGTAGGGCTGCGCGCTTGCATTGGCCTGCTACAAATAGTCTCCTCCAGGGACCCAATCGAAGATGGCGGCCGTGGATAGGCCCGGAACAGAGGGGAGGAGTCTCGCAAGGCGAGTGAATGAGTTAAATTTAAGGTGCGGGTAAGAGGACAGAACGAAGAGTTATAAAACAATGAAGCAACACTTTAAAAGGTAAGATTTAAAAAGTGAATAACACAATTACAGGATCACAATACACAGAAATAGCAGGAAAAATATTAAAACACAATTTTAGGGCGAACGAGCTCTCGAGAATGTCGCTGGGCGAGGAGAAGCGTTTGTGTGCAACAAAATGCTTGTGAAAAGAGTATTTGCCATCGTAGGGCTGCGCGCTTGCATTGGCCTGCTACAAATAGTCTCCTCCAGGGACCTAATCGAAGATGGCGGCCGTGGATAGGCCTGGAACGGAGGGGAGGAGTCTTGCAAGGCGAGTGAATGACTTAAATTTAAGGTGCGGGTAAGAGGGCAGAACGAAGAGTTATAAAGCAATGAAACAACACTTTAAAAGGTAAGATTTGAAAAGTGAATAACACAATTACAGGATCACAATACACAGAAATAGCAGCAAAAATATGAAAACAAAATTTTAGGGCGAACGAGCCCTCGAGAATGTCGCTGGGCGAGGAGAAGCGTTTGTGTGCAACAAAATGCTCGTGAAAAGAGTATTTGCCATCGTAGGGCTGCGCGCTTGCATTGGCCTGCTACAAATAGTCTCCTCCAGGGACCCAATCGAAGATGGCAGCCGTGGATAGGCCTGGAACGGAGGAGAGGAGTCTCGCAAGGCGAGTGAATGACTTAAATTTAAGGTGCGGGTAAGAGGGCAGAACGAAGAGTTATAAAACAATGAAGCAACACTTTAAAAGGTAAGATTTAAAAAGTGAATAACACAATTACAGGATCACAATACACAGAAATAGCAGCAAAAATATTAAAACACAATTTTAGGGCGAGCGAGCCCTCGAGAATGTCGCTGGGCGAGGAGAAAAGTTTGTGTGCAACAAAATGCTCGTGAAAAGAGTATTTGCGATCGTAGGGCTGCGCGCTTGCATTGGCCTGCTACAAATAGTCTCCTCCAGGGACCCAATCGAAGATGGCGGCCGTGGATAGGCCCGGAACGGAGGGGAGGAGTCTCGCAAGGCGAGTGAATGACTTAAATTTAAGGTGCGGGTAAGAGGGCAGAACGAAGAGTTATAAAGCAATGAAGCAACACTTTAAAAGGTAAGATTTGAAAAGTGAATAACACAATTACAGGATCACAATACACAGAAATAGCAGCAAAAATATTAAAACACAATTTTAGGGCGAACGAGCCCTCGAGAATGTCGCTGGGTGAGGAGAAGCGTTTGTGTGCAACAAAATGCTTGTGAAAAGAGTATTTGCCATCGTAGGGCTGCGCGCTTGCATTGGCCTGCTACAAATAGTCTCCTCCAGGGACCCAATCGAAGATGGCGGCCGTGGATAGGACCGGAACGGAGGGGAGGAGTCTCGCAAGGCGAGTGAATGACTTAAATTTAAGGTGCGGGTAAGAGGGCAGAACGAAGAGTTATAAAACAATGAAGCAACACTTTAAAAGGTAAGATTTAAAAAGTGAATAACACAATTACAGGATCACAATACACAGAAATAGCAGGAAAAATATTAAAACACAATTTTAGGGCGAACGAGCCCTCGAGAATGTCGCTGGGCGAGGAGAAGCGTTTGTGTGCAACAAAATGCTCGTGAAAAGAGTATTTGCCATCGTAGGGCTGCGCGCTTGCATTGGCCTGCTACAAATAGTCTCCTCCAGGGACCCAATCGAAGATGGCGGCCGTGGATAGGCCCGGAACGGAGGGGAGGAGTCTCGCAAGGCGAGTGAATGACTTAAATTTAAGGTGCGGGTAAGAGGGCAGAACGAAGAGTTATAAAGCAATGAAGCAACACTTTAAAAGGTAAGATTTGAAAAGTGAATAACACAATTACAGGATCACAATACACAGAAATAGCAGCAAAAATATTAAAACACAATTTTAGGGCGAACGAGCCCTCGAGAATGTCGCTGGGCGAGGAGAAGCGTTTGTGTGCAACAAAATGCTCGTGAAAAGAGTATTTGCCATCGTAGGGCTGCGCGCTTGCATTGGCCTGCTACAAATAGTCTCCTCCAGGGACCCAATCGAAGATGGCGGCCGTGGATAGGCCTGGAACGGAGGGGAGGAGTCTCGCAAGGCGAGTGAATGACTTAAATTTAAGGTGCGGGTAAGAGGGCAGAACGAAAAGTTATAAAACAATGAAGCAACACTTTAAAAGCTAAGATTTAAAAAGTGAATAACACAATTACAGGATCACAATACACAGAAATAGCAGCAAAAATATTAAAACACAATTTTAGGGCGAACGAGCCCTCGAGAATGTCGCTGGGCGAGGAGAAGCGTTTGTGTGCCACAAAATGCTCGTGAAAAGAGTATTTGCGATTGTAGGGCTGCGCGCTTGCATTGGCCTGCTACAAATAGTCTCCTCCAGGGACCCAATCGAAGATGGCGGCCGTGGATAGGCCCGGAACAGAGGGGAGGAGTCTCGCAAGGCGAGGGAATGACTTAAATTTAAGGTGCGTGTAAGAGGGCAGAACGAAGAGTTATAAAACAATGAAGCAACACTTTAAAAGGTAAGATTTAAAAAGTGAATAACACAATTACAGGATCACAATACACAGAAATAGCAGCAAAAATATTAAAACACAATTTTAGGGCGAACGAGCCCTCGAGAATGTCGCTGGGCGAGGAGAAGCGTTTGTGTGCAACAAAATGCTCGTGAAAAGAGTATTTGCCATCGTAGGGCTGCGCGCTTGCATTGGCCTGCTACAAATAGTCTCCTCCAGGGACCCAATCGAAGATGGCAGCCGTGGATAGGCCTGGAACGGAGGAGAGGAGTCTCGCAAGGCGAGTGAATGACTTAAATTTAAGGTGCGGGTAAGAGGGCAGAACGAAGAGTTATAAAACAATGAAGCAACACTTTAAAAGGTAAGATTTAAAAAGTGAATAACACAATTACAGGATCACAATACACAGAAATAGCAGCAAAAATATTAAAACACAATTTTAGGGCGAGCGAGCCCTCGAGAATGTCGCTGGGCGAGGAGAAAAGTTTGTGTGCAACAAAATGCTCGTGAAAAGAGTATTTGCGATCGTAGGGCTGCGCGCTTGCATTGGCCTGCTACAAATAGTCTCCTCCAGGGACCCAATCGAAGATGGCGGCCGTGGATAGGCCCGGAACGGAGGGGAGGAGTCTCGCAAGGCGAGTGAATGACTTAAATTTAAGGTGCGGGTAAGAGGGCAGAACGAAGAGTTATAAAGCAATGAAGCAACACTTTAAAAGGTAAGATTTGAAAAGTGAATAACACAATTACAGGATCACAATACACAGAAATAGCAGCAAAAATATTAAAACACAATTTTAGGGCGAACGAGCCCTCGAGAATGTCGCTGGGTGAGGAGAAGCGTTTGTGTGCAACAAAATGCTTGTGAAAAGAGTATTTGCCATCGTAGGGCTGCGCGCTTGCATTGGCCAACTACAAATAGTCTCCTCCAGGGACCCAATCGAAGATGGCGGCCGTGGATAGGACCGGAACGGAGGGGAGGAGTCTCGCAAGGCGAGTGAATGACTTAAATTTAAGGTGCGGGTAAGAGGGCAGAACGAAGAGTTATAAAACAATGAAGCAACACTTTAAAAGGTAAGATTTAAAAAGTGAATAACACAATTACAGGATCACAATACACAGAAATAGCAGGAAAAATATTAAAACACAATTTTAGGGCGAACGAGCCCTCGAGAATGTCGCTGGGCGAGGAGAAGCGTTTGTGTGCAACAAAATGCTCGTGAAAAGAGTATTTGCCATCGTAGGGCTGCGCGCTTGCATTGGCCTGCTACAAATAGTCTCCTCCAGGGACCCAATCGAAGATGGCGGCCGTGGATAGGCCCGGAACGGAGGGGAGGAGTCTCGCAAGGCGAGTGAATGACTTAAATTTAAGGTGCGGGTAAGAGGGCAGAACGAAGAGTTATAAAGCAATGAAGCAACACTTTAAAAGGTAAGATTTGAAAAGTGAATAACACAATTACAGGATCACAATACACAGAAATAGCAGCAAAAATATTAAAACACAATTTTAGGGCGAACGAGCCCTCGAGAATGTCGCTGGGCGAGGAGAAGCGTTTGTGTGCAACAAAATGCTCGTGAAAAGAGTATTTGCCATCGTAGGGCTGCGCGCTTGCATTGGCCTGCTACAAATAGTCTCCTCCAGGGACCCAATCGAAGATGGCGGCCGTGGATAGGCCTGGAACGGAGGGGAGGAGTCTCGCAAGGCGAGTGAATGACTTAAATTTAAGGTGCGGGTAAGAGGGCAGAACGAAGAGTTATAAAACAATGAAGCAACACTTTAAAAGCTAAGATTTAAAAAGTGAATAACACAATTACAGGATCACAATACACAGAAATAGCAGCAAAAATATTAAAACACAATTTTAGGGCGAACGAGCCCTCGAGAATGTCGCTGGGCGAGGAGAAGCGTTTGTGTGCCACAAAATGCTCGTGAAAAGAGTATTTGCGATTGTAGGGCTGCGCGCTTGCATTGGCCTGCTACAAATAGTCTCCTCCAGGGACCCAATCGAAGATGGCGGCCGTGGATAGGCCCGGAACAGAGGGGAGGAGTCTCGCAAGGCGAGGGAATGACTTAAATTTAAGGTGCGTGTAAGAGGGCAGAACGAAGAGTTATAAAACAATGAAGCAACACTTTAAAAGGTAAGATTTAAAAAGTGAATAACACAATTACAGGATCACAATACACAGAAATAGCAGCAAAAATATTAAAACACAATTTTAGGGCGAACGAGCCCTCGAGAATGTCGCTGGGCGAGGAGAAGCGTTTGTGTGCAACAAAATGCTTGTGAAAAGAGTATTTGCGATCGCAGGGCTGCGCGCTTGCATTGGCCTGCTACAAATAGTCTCCTCCAGGGACCCAATCGAAGATGGCGGCCATGGATAGGCCCGGAACAGAGGGGAGGAGTCTCGCAAGGCGAGTGAATGAGTTAAATTTAAGGTGCGGGTAAGAGGACAGAACGAAGAGTTATAAAACAATGAAGCAACACTTTAAAAGGTAAGATTTAAAAAGTGAATAACACAATTACAGGATCACAATACACAGAAATAGCAGCAAAAATATTAAAACACAATTTTAGGGCGAACGAGCCCTCGAGAATGTCGCTGGGCGAGGAGAAGCGTTTGTGTGCAACAAAATGCTCGTGAAAAGAGTATTTGCGATCGTAGGGCTGCGCGCTTGCATTGGCCTGCTACAAATAGTCTCCTCCAGGGACCCAATCGAAGATGGCGGCCGTGGATAGGCCCGGAACAGAGGGGAGGAGTCTCGCAAGGCGAGTGAATGACTTAAATTTAAGGTGCGGGTAAGAGGGCAGAACGAAGAGTTATAAAACAATGAAGCAACACTTTAAAAGGTAAGATTTAAAAAGTGAATAACACAATTACAGGATCACAATACACAGAAATAGCAGGAAAAATATTAAAACACAATTTTAGGGCGAACGAGCCCTCGAGAATGTCGCTGGGCGAGGAGAAGCGTTTGTGTGCAACAAAATGCTCGTGAAAAGAGTATTTGCCATCGTAGGGCTGCGCGCTTGCATTGGCCTGCTACAAATAGTCTCCTCCAGGGACCCAATCGAAGATGGCGGCCATGGATAGGCCCGGAAGAGAGGGAAGGAGTCTCGCAAGGCGAGTGAATTACTCAAATTTAAGGTGCGGGTAAGAGGGCAGAACGAAGAGTTATAAAACAATGAAGCAACACTTTAAAAGGTAAGATTTAAAAAGTGAATAACACAATTACAGGATCACAATACACAGAAATAGCAGGAAAAATATTAAAACACAATTTTAGGGCGAACGAGCTCTCGAGAATGTTGCTGGGCGAGGAGAAGCGTTTGTGTGCAACAAAATGCTCGTGAAAAGAGTATTTGCCATCGTAGGGCTGCGCGCTTGCATTGGCCTGCTACAAATAGTCTCCTCCAGGGACCCAATCGAAGATGGCGGCCGTGGATAGGCCCGGAACGGAGGGGAGGAGTCTCGCAAGGCGAGTGAATGACTTAAATTTAAGGTGCGGGTAAGAGGGCAGAACGAAGAGTTATAAAGCAATGAAACAACACTTTAAAAGGTAAGATTTGAAAAGTGAATAACACAATTACAGGATCACAATACACAGAAATAGCAGCAAAAATATTAAAACACAATTTTAGGGCGAACGAGCCCTCGAGAATGTCGCTGGGCGAGGAGAAGCGTTTGTGTGCAACAAAATGCTCGTGAAAAGAGTATTTGCCATCGTAGGGCTGCGCGCTTGCATTGGCCTGCTACAAATAGTCTCCTCCAGGGACCCAATCGAAGATGGCAGCCGTGGATAGGACTGGAACGGAGGAGAGGAGTCTCGCAAGGCGAGTGAATGACTTAAATTTAAGGTGCGGGTAAGAGGGCAGAACGAAGAGTTATAAAACAATGAAGCAACACTTTAAAAGGTAAGATTTAAAAAGTGAATAACACAATTACAGGATCACAATACACAGAAATAGCAGCAAACATATTAAAACACAATTTTAGGGCGAACGAGCCCTCGAGAATGTCGCTGGGCGAGGAGAAAAGTTTGTGTGCAACAAAATGCTCGTGAAAAGAGTATTTGCGATCGTAGGGCTGCGCGCTTGCATTGGCCTGCTACAAATAGTCTCCTCCAGGGACCCAATCGAAGATGGCGGCCGTGGATAGGCCCGGAACGGAGGGGAGGAGTCTCGCAAGGCGAGTGAATGACTTAAATTTAAGGTGCGGGTAAGAGAGCAGAACGAAGAGTTATAAAGCAATGAAGCAACACTTTAAAAGGTAAGATTTGAAAAGTGAATAACACAATTACAGGATCACAATACACAGAAATAGCAGCAAAAATATTAAAACACAATTTTAGGGCGAACGAGCCCTCCAGAATGTCGCTGGGTGAGGAGAAGCGTTTGTGTGCAACAAAATGCTTGTGAAAAGAGTATTTGCCATCGTAGGGCTGCGCGCTTGCATTGGCCTGCTACAAATAGCCTCCTCCAGGGACCCAATCGAAGATGGCGGCCGTGGATAGGACCGGAACGGAGGGGAGGAGTCTCGCAAGGCGAGTGAATGACTTAAATTTAAGGTGCGGGTTAGAGGGCAGAACGAAGAGTTATAAAACAATGAAGCAACACTTTAAAAGGTAAGATTTAAAAAGTGAATAACACAATTACAGGATCACAATACACAGAAATAGCAGGAAAAATATTAAAACACAATTTTAGGGCGAACGAGCCCTCGAGAATGTCGCTGGGCGAGGAGAAGCGTTTGTGTGCAACAAAATGCTCGTGAAAAGAATATTTGCCATCGTAGGGCTGCGCGCTTGCATTGGCCTGCTACAAATAGTCTCCTCCAGGGACCCAATCGAAGATGGCGGCTGTGGATAGGCCTAGAACGGAGGGGAGGAGTCTTGCAAGGCGAGTGAATGACTTAAATTTAAGGTGCGGGTAAGAGGGCAGAACGAAGAGTTATAAAACAATGAAGCAACACTTTAAAAGGTAAGATTTAAAAAGTGAATAACACAATTACAGGATCACAATACACAGAAATAGCAGCAAAAATATTAAAACACAATTTTAGGGCGAACGAGCCCTCGAGAATGTCGCTGGGCGAGGAGAAGCGTTTGTGTGCAACAAAATGCTCGTGAAAAGAGTATTTGCGATCGTAGGGCTGCGTGCTTGCATTGGCCTGCTACAAATAGTCTCCTCCAGGGACCCAATCGAAGATGGCGGCCGTGGATAGGCCCGGAACAGAGGGGAGGAGTCTCGCAAGGCGAGGGAATGACTTAAATTTAAGGTGCGGGTAAGAGGGCAGAACGAAGAGTTATAAAACAATAAAGCAACACTTTAAAAGGTAAGATTTAAAAAGTGAATAACACAATTACAGGATCACAATACACAGAAATAGCAGGAAAAATATTAAAACACAATTTTAGGGCGAACGAGCCCTCGAGAATGTCGCTGGGCGAGGAGAAGCGTTTGTGTGCAACAAAATGCTTGTGAAAAGAGTATTTGCGATCGTAGGGCTGCGCGCTTGCATTGGCCTGCTACAAATAGTCTCTTTCAGGGACCCAATCGAAGATGGCGGCCGTGGATAGGCCCGGAACAGAGGGGAGGAGTCTCGCAAGGCGAGTGAATGAGTTAAATTTAAGGTGCGGGTAAGAGGACAGAACGAAGAGTTATAAAACAATGAAGCAACACTTTAAAAGGTAAGATTTAAAAAGTGAATAGCACAATTACAGGATCACAATACACAGAAATAGCAGCAAAAATATTAAAACACAGTTTTAGGGCGAACGAGCCCTCGAGAATGTCGCTGGGCGAGGAGAAGCGTTTGTGTGCAACAAAATGCTCGTGAAAAGAGTATTTGCGATCGTAGGGCTGCGCGCTTGCATTGGCCTGCTACAAATAGTCTCCTCCAGGGACCCAATCGAAGATGGCGGCCGTGGATAGGCCCGGAACAGAGGGGAGGAGTCTCGCAAGGCGAGTGAATGACTTAAATTTAAGGTGCGGGTAAGAGGGCAGAACGAAGAGTTATAAAACAATGAAGCAACACTTTAAAAGGTAAGATTTAAAAAGTGAATAACACAATTACAGGATCACAATACACAGAAATAGCAGCAAAAATATTAAAACACAATTTTAGGGCAAACGAGCCCTCGAGAATGTCGCTGGGCGAGGAGAAGCGTTTGTGTGCAACAAAATGCTCGTGAAAAGAGTATTTGCCATCGTAGGGCTGCGCGCTTGCAATGGCCTGCTACAAATAGTCTCCTCCAGGGACCCAATCGAAGATGGCGGCCGTGGATAGGCCCGGAACGGAGGGGAGGAGTCTCGCAATGCGAGTGAATGATTTAAATTTAAGGTGCGGGTAAGAGGGCAGAATGAAGAGTTATAAAGCAATGAAGCAACACTTTAAAAGGTAAGATTTAAAAAGTGAATAACACAATTACAGGATCACAATACACAGAAATAGCAGCAAAAATATTAAAACACAATTTTAGGGCGAACGAGTCCTCGAGAATGTCGCTGGGCGAGGAGAAGCGTTTGTGTGCAACAAAATGCTCGTGAAAAGAGTATTTGCGATCGTAGGGCTGCGCGCTTGCATTGACCTGCTACAAATAGTCTCCTCCAGGGACCCAATCGAAGATGGCGGCCGTGGATAGGCCCGGAACGGAGGGGAGGAGTCTCGCAAGGCGAGTGAATGACTTAAATTTAAGGTGCGGGTAAGAGGGCAGAACGAAGAGTTATAAAGCAATGAAGCAACACTTTAAAAGGTAAGATTTAAAAAGTGAATAACACAATTACAGGATCACAATACACAGAAATAGCAGCAAAAATATTAAAACACAATTTTAGGGCGAACGAGCCCTCGAGAATGTCGCTGGGCGAGGAGAAGCGTTTGTGTGCAACAAAATGCTCGTGAAAAGAGTATTTGCGATCGTAGGGCTGCGCGCTTGCATTGGCCTGCTACAAATAGTCTCCTCCAGGGACCCAATCGAAGATGGCGGCCGTGGATAGGCCCGGAACGGAGGGAAGGAGTCTCGCAAGGCGAGTGAATGACTTAAATCTAAGGTGCGGGTAAGAGGGCAGAACGAAGAGTTATAAAACAATGAAGCAACACTTTAAAAGGTGAGATTTAAAAAGTGAATAACACAATTACAGGATCACAATACACAGAAATAGCAGCAAAAATATTAAAACACAATTTTAGGGCGAACGAGCCCTCGAGAATGTCGCTGGGCGAGGAGAAGCGTTTGTGTGCAACAAAATGCTCGTGAAAAGAGTATTTGCGATCGTAGCGTGGGGTTTCCTAAGGAGGTAGTTTCTGACAGAGGTGCCAACTTCATGTCAGAATACTTGACAGCTATGTGGAAGGAATGTGGTGTCAACTACAAGTTCACCACTCCTTATCACCCATAATGCAATGGGCTTGTTGAGAGATTCAACAAGACCCTAAAGGGTATAATCAAAGGATTACCTGAAAAGCTCAGGCGAAGATGGGACATCCTTCTACCCTGCCTTCTGTTTGCTTACAGAGAGGCCCCACAAAAAGGAGTTGGCTACAGCCCCTTTGAATTGGTATTTGGGCACCCTGTAAGAGGACCCCTATGTCTAGTAAGGGAAGGATGGGAGTTACCTCTCAAAAAGCCTAAGCAAGACATAGTGGACTATGTACTTGGTCTCCGCTTCCGGATGGCTGAGTACATGGAGAAGGCATCTAAAAACCTTGAGGCAAGCCAGGCCCTACAGAAAGCTTCTCTAAGCAAATAATGGGGTAACCCAGTATCCCTCAGAACCTGGGCAGTAAGTTTATAAGGTAACAGTGGTTCTGTGGGGTGAAAGTATTGCTTTTCGCATTAGGCCTAGTCACACATTGTTCGAACACTATACAACAATTATCATTAAACTGAAAACAACACACAGGACAGTTCAAATTCAAAGTAAATTCTTTATATATGAATTACGTCATTCATATAGGTATACATTAATATTACCCGAAAGGCCGTCAGGCAATAATGTGGTGACACGAGTGACAAAGTGAATAATAAGTGCTCGGTGACAGTGTGTGTGATATGTACAGTAGTTTAAAATCGAAATTATTCGAAAGTGGCCAGGGAAGTGCAAAAAATCAAGCTGCGCAATGGAAGGATTATTTCTTTGGCGCAGATTCTATGCAAAGGTCCACGGAATAGTCGACGTTTCGACCCTAGTACTGCACTCTTGGAAGGTCAGTGCGGGTCTTCATCAGGACTTGAAAATAAGCGAGACGGCCTATAAGTAAAAAGGGGGGACTTAATCAGGTGTGTGTTGACACTGGAAATATGAAACATGGATTGAGGGTGGTAGATGACTCACCTCAAAAAGAGAAATAGATTCTCAGAATGGTCTAAGTCTATGGAGTGGGTGAGTATCCAGCATATGTCTCAGGATAAGGTACACTCAAACATTATATCTGGTGGATGGGACGACTTAGGGCTCCATCAATGTGTCTAGTGGCGGTATCTAGAAGATAATGAATAACCAGGGTTGAATATGAGATCTACAGATATCCAGTTCACAATGGCAAGCAACAACGAAGCAATTGACTTTCTGGACTTAACATTCCGTTCACAAGATAATCTGCTATATTGTGACTGGTACCGAAAACCGATGGAAAGAAACTCTTTACTCAAATACCAGTCCCATCACCCACGCAGCGTGCGAGACAACCTCCCTTATGGCCAATTCCTCAGACTGAGGAGGAACTGCACAAGAAGGGCAGACTACTTTAGGGAATCTGAAATACTCGTGTCAAGACTCAGAGAGAGAGGTTATCCAAGAGGCCTTCTCAAACGGGCAAAGAAACGGGCATGGTACTGCCCTCGTGAGCAGTTGTTGGAGACTAACCGTAAACAACTAGAGGCAGACAAAATAGTCTGTGTGACTACATTTAACTCCAAAAGCAATGAGATAAAGAAGGTTGTAAAGAAGTATTGGAACCTGGTCGCAAGTGAACTACAAATATCACAAGACCCTACATTCGCCTTCAAGAGAGGAAAAAACATTAAGGATTCAGTGGTAAATGCCTACTTGGACACACCCAAACAACCTGACCTCAGGGACCTCTTGGGGTTAGCACCAGTATCTGGACATCACAAGTGTGGGCATTGCAAGGCGTGTGACGTTTGCTATGAAGGATCTACATTCACAAACACTGGTAGAACATACAAGCTTTCCCAGTTTACAAACTGTAACAGCATGAATGTTATTTATGCCATTCAATGCCCTTGCGGCCTTACATATGTGGGACAAACAACTCAGAAAGTGAAAGTACGAATTCTCCAGCACATGAGCAGGCTGAGATGTAAGGTACACGGGGCCCCCATGGTCGAACATTTTACCTCACACAATCATTCTCCCAATAACATCACATGGTGGGTACTTGAAAAGATTATCCCTAGCATCAGGGGTGGGTCAATTGCGAGGTCATTGAATTACAAGGAGTGTAGATGGATCCATTTACTTAACTCGGTCCAGAATGGGTTGAATGAGATGGAGGAGATCGCAAAACAAATGGGCCTACTTTGATAGCCAAATTATTATTGCCTGATTCTTTCATGATGTTTTGCAATCACCTTGTGTAACTTTCTTTCCCTCCCCTTTCCCCCATCCTCCCCCCAAACCCCAACCCCCCCCCCCACCCCCACCCAATGTGCATGCTATGAATAACACTATGTAGCACAAATCACCAAATTACCTTCTCTTTCATTAAGTTTAAGTTTACTGTGCATGTAACCCATGCTGACCGATCAAGTGTTCATTGATCAGAAGCACTTCGACCCTTAAATGATTGTGCTCAGACGATGCACGACTAATGGTGTGATTCCACTGTCTCATTTGGCCAACTCAACAATTGAAGTTTCCAGACGCTCGTGCTACGCATCACAAGCGTTGCATCCTTCGGCGTATGTGAATCCAAAACACTCCTTTTTAACATTTTTAACATTGTTACGATGGCAACGCATCATACGCAGTGACGTTTGTGGGCGTTCGCGCCGCGCATGACTCAGGATTCGCTTTTTGACACATGGGATCCCCCGGATGACGTATTTGCATTTGGTCACCATGACAACTTATTACGTCCTTCGACGTTAGCACAACTTGTTGCCAAGCAACCGACAGCGCTCGGCGTCCACGCGCACGCCAAACTGGGCTTTTAGGCAGACTCACGTCAGACCTCCTTGCTGATTAAATCAAACGAGCCAGGACCCAGAGGCCGGCGGTTCGTTCTTCCGAATAAGGTAATTGGGATTCCCCATGCAATTGCGTCTATTCATAGACCTCGTCCTTTCGGATCCAAGGTATTCCAGCCTAAACCTGAACCTTGCTTCCTTTCAGAATAATTTCGTCTGAAGAAGCCATTTTACCCACATTAAGGAGACAGAACTTAGACAGCGCTTCGCAAGCCAACAGGTGAGCGTCATACGCGCGCTAGTTTATCCAACCATATGGATAATTTGCATTAGTTTTCCCGCTGCAACCCCGGGTATTCATTATCTTCCAGATACCGATTCAAGCATACGAGCCAGGACCCAGAGGCCAGCGGTTCGTTCTTCTGAATAAGGTAATTGTGAATCCCCATGTAATCTCGTTCGCTCACAAACCTTGTCCCTTAGGACCCAAGGTTTTCTAGCATAACCTTGAACCTTGCTTCCTTTCAGAAATAAACTTCGTCTGAAGAAACCAATTAACCCACATTAAGGAGACAGAAGGGCTTGAACTTAGACAGCGCTTCGCAAGCCAATAGGTGAGCGTCATCTGTGCGCTAGTTTATCCAACCACACGGATAATTTGTAATAGTTTTCCCGCTGAAACCCTGGTTATTCATTATCTTCTAGATACCGCCACTAGACACATTGATGGAGCCCTAAGTCGTCCCATCCACCAGATATACCGTTTGAGTGTACCTTATCCTGAGACATATGCTGGATACTCACCCACTCCATAGACTTAGACCATTCTGAGAATCTATTTCTCTTTTTGAGGTGAGTCATCTACCACCCTCAATCCATGTTTCATATTTCCAGTGTCAACACACACCTGATTAAGTCCCCCCTTTTTACTTATAGGCCGTCTCGCTTATTTTCAAGTCCTGATGAAGACCCGCACTGACCTTCCAAGAGTGCAGTACTAGGGTCGAAACGTCGACTATTCCGTGGACCTTTGCATAGAATCTGCGCCAAAGAAAGAACCCTTCCATTGCGCAGCTTGATTTTTTGCACTTCCCTGGCCACTTTCGAATAATTTCGATTTTAAACTACTGTACATATCACACACACTGTCACCGAGCACTTATTATTCACTTTGTCACTCGTGTCACCACATTATTGCCTGACGGCCTTTCGGGTAATATTAATGTATACCTATATGAATGACGTAATTCATATATAAAGAATTTACTTTGAATTTGAACTGTCCTGTGTGTTGTTTTCAGTTTAATGATAATTGTTGTATAGTGTTCGAACAATGTGTGACTAGGCCTAATGCGAAAAGCAATACTTTCACCCGACAGAACCACTGTTACCTTATAAACCTACAGAAAGCTTGGCATGACCAAAAGGCTGTCTTGGTTGAGTTTCAGCCACGACAGAAGGTATGGGTGTTGGAGCCGGTGGCCCCAGCAGCACTCCAAGACAAATGGTCTGGACCCCATGCAATCCTGGAAAAGAAGGGAGAGGTTACCTACTTGGTGGACCTAGGCACTCCCAGGAGTCCCCACAGGGTACTCCATGTTAACAGGTTAAAAGCATATGTTGACAGGGCAGACATGGGTTTGCTCATGGCTACAGACGAGGGACAGGAGGAAGAGAGTGACCCTCTCCCAGACCTGTTGTCTCAGAACCCTGAAGATGGTTCAGTTGAAGGAGTGACCCTAGGAGGCAACTTCACTGAGCATCAGCAAATTGAATGTAGACAAGTTCTACAATCATTTCAGCATATGTTCTCACTGATACCTAGTCAAACTGACTGGTGTACCCATGTGGTGGACACCGGTGACAGTCTTCCTGTGAAGAACAAACTTTACAGGCAACCGGACCATGTCAGGGACTGTATAAAGACTGAGGTACAAAAGATGCTGGAATTGGGTGTCATTGAGCCCTCAGAGAGCTCCTGGGCTAGCCCAGTGGTTCTGGTCCCCAAACCTCACACCAAAGATGGCAAGAGAGAGATGAGGTTCTGTGTGGATTACAGGGAACTCAATGCTGTCACTAGGACAGACGCACATCCTATTCCAAGGGCAGATGAGCTCAAAGATAAACTGGCTTCTGCTAAGTTTTTGAGCACATTTGATTTGACAGCTGGCTATTGGCAAATCAGGCTAGCTGAGGAGTCTAAGGCCAAAACAGCATTTTCAACCCCAGGAGGGCACTACCAATTTGTGGTGATGCCCTTTGGTCTGAAAAATGCACCTGCCACCTTCCAAAGGTTGGTGAATCAAGTCCTTACTGGGTTGGATGACTTTTGTGCAGCATATCTTGACGACATTGCTGTCTTTAGCTCCGCCTGGGAGGATCACCTGATCCACCTGAAGAAGGTACTTGAGGCTCTGCAAAAGGCAGGCCTCACTATCAAGGCTACTAAGTGCCAGATAGGGCAGAGTAAGGTTGTGTACTTGGGCCACCTTGTAGGTGGAGGCCAAGTTCAACCACTGGAGAGTAAGATACAATCCATCAAGGACTGGTCTCCTCCCACCACCCAGACTCAAGTCCGAGCTTTCATGGGCTTGACTGGGTACTACAGGAAGTTTGTTAAGAACTATGGGTCCATTGTGACTCCTCTTAATGATCTGACATCCAAAAAGATGCCCAAAAAGGTTCAGTGGACAGTAAGCTGTCAGAAGGCATTTGATGACCTGAAGAAGGCCATGTGCTCTGCACCTATCCTGAAAAGTCCTGACTACTCCAAAGAGTTTATTGTCCAAACAGATGCTTCTGAGTTGGGTGTGGAAGCTGTGCTGTCACAACTTAATGTAGATGGTCAAGACCAACCCATTGCTTTCATTAGCAGAAGGTTGACCCCCAGAGAGAAGAATTGGTCAGCTATTGAGAGGGAGGCCTTAGCTGTGGTGTGGGCCCTGAAGAAGCTGAGGGCATACTTATTTGGCACTCACTTCAAGATTCAGACCGACCATAAGCCCCTCTTGTGGCTAAATCAGATGAAGGGTGAAAACCCCAAACTGCTTAGGTGGTCCATTTCCCTACAGGAGATGGACTTTACAGTGGAGCACCGGCCAGGTACAGACCATGGGAATGCAGATGGTCTCTCCAGGTACTTCCACTTAGGACATGAAGACACGACTGGTCAAGGCTAGTTTAATGTCCCTGTGTTTAGGGGGGGGGTTGTGTAGGAGAGTAGGGTCTGCTATCCTATGGTCACCCCAAACTTTTGCTTTTTGCTTCACTGGTTTTCGACATATTGAGGCTGTGTGCCTGCTAATCAGACCCCCAGCCTGCTGTTCTCTCTGCTAAATTGACACTATGCACTTTAGGTGCATGACCCATTGGAACTGGATCACCCTGTGAGCCCCTGTACTAGGGTACCCTAGGTACCCAGGGCATTGGTGTTTCTGAGGCCTACCAGGGGCTGAAGCATGTATTGTGCCACCCCTGGCCTGGCCTAGCAATTTGACACAACTGGCTGGTCACTCAGCTGGGGTAAGTTGGTGTATCCACCTCTTACTTAGGTGTAGTATGCCTATACCTAACCTTAAATGGGACACATGTTAACCTATAAGTCACTCCTATGGCAGGCCTTAATAATCCTGAAGGCAGAGTGCTTGGTTTTATGTGAGATGGTGCTCTGGCATGAGCTGAGCCTGTCTGCAGTAGTCGGAACAACTTCCTTCTACAGTTTCCAGATATCGCCATACCATATACTCTTAAGTGCATTATGAACCTCGCGGTTAAATGCTACCTTTGGTTTGGCTTTATCTAAACATGTCGAGTAAGGTGTCATACGAATTGGAATACTAACCCCTCGCCAAATCTGGGGTTAGCATTCCACCCTCCTAGAGGGACACGACATGTACAGAACCTGAAACCCGGGTAACATCAGACATAGCCTCAGCTCCACAAAATGGACGCTGCCACCACAGACACAAGTCTGCCCTCCTGCTGCTGGGAGTCCTTCCAGCTTGGGAGACGTGGACAAAGGGTTTCCTGCCAGGGGAGGTGCGAGCACCACCCCAGACAGGATTTTGTGTATTGGTCAGGTAGGGCTTGAAAGGAAACAGACACGCCCGAGGCTCACAAGGAGCCTCGGCGCATATGCCAGTTCAATCCGGTCCTGGGGCACACCAGCCCCAGACCTGGGGCGAGCTGGACAAAGGATTGGGGGTGTAACCACCCCCCTTCCTGGTCCCACCCTTAGGGAGGGACCTAGCAGGTAGTCAGGCCCCTAGAATCCGCTTAAAGGTAGGAGCTGTGTCCAAAGACTTTAGACATCCTGGAATCAACTTGCAACTAAGAAGAAGACGGGAACTTCGACGTTCTGCTGCACAGAAGACTGAAGAAAATCTCCCCTATGGTCAGGGAGTGACCATCTTGCTAACGCAAGCACCACCCAGCGAATCGACGTCTGCTTTGCCGCCGCCTCCCACCGGAGCCCGAGCCCAGAGACCGACAAGAACTGGACCTCCAGACCTCTCACCGCCCGATCCACAGTCCTTGCAAAGAAGGAACCCGTGGAGGCACCGAGACACGTGGAGCCAGCCATCTTGGAAGACACTCAACTAGCTGAAAGCGCGACAACAGAGGCTCCCTCTGAGTTGTGCTTTGGGTCCTGAGAAGCCCAACATCCGAGCAGCATCTGCATCAAAGGTGAGCCCTCCAGCATCTCCACGATCTGCATGGGGCCCCTCTGCACTTTGCGACTCGAGCCGCCTAACCGGTCACTGGTCCGTTAGCCTGTGGCCATCTTGGCAACCATCTTGAAAAACTACGATACTGGTCTGGTTGCTCCAGACTGGCCCCTGCAGCCCTCCAAAGGAGCAGCCCCTCTGACCTTGCTGGTCCGAGCTAAAAGCTTTCTTCACTTTCTGCGACTCCTGCTTTTGCCAAGGCTTGTTTGCTTCTTCTGAGTCGCCGACACCGCTGACAGCGAGAGCCTGCGTGGGACAGCTCGTGAACCGACTCCTGGACGTCGTCGACCTTCAGGGATCACGTGGCTGCGGAGACAAGCTTCACCTCTCCACCTGTTTGCACCCAACATCGCCTGGTACCTACCTGGTGCCACGCCGGTCACTGGCTAGTGACTGTGAACATTGTCCCCTCTGCTTTCAGGTCTTCTACACTTCTGATCCATCCTTGGATCCACCGCATCTCTTCTGGACCGCCCGCCTGCAGCATCTTTGTCGTCAGGCTCCATTGAACAGATAGACTAAACCCGACGCACTTCGAGCCCTATGCACCCGCTTCCTGTGGGTGAGGTAAAGCTGGCACTCCGGTACACAAGTGTAGAGTAACATCTCTAATGTCTAGGTTTGAAGTCTTGAATTCGTAGTCCAACCAGAAGACCCTTCTAGCAGTAACTTTTGAACAATTACGCACCCATTGAAAACCTATGGGCGCCCGCGTGTAACTTTCCTTACTGCACACGCGACCCGTGGACCTCCTGGTCACTAACTAAAGTTAGCTCCTTGCAGGCCCAGCGATTCTAAAGGCCCTAGGCCTTCTCCCTCTCCTGTTCGTGGTACTTATACCACTATCTTAGTATATGGTTTGAGCAGCCACCAGGGCCTATCCGTAGAAAGTGCAACTTTCGTATATTGTGATACTTTCTTGTTTAACGATTTGTGCTCCTGTGCTCATAAAGAGTCTAGGGGATACTTTGAGTAATAAATACATATATATTTTGAATATATATCTGTGTGGTGTCCTTTCATTGGTATAAAGGGGGGTTGCATATGGTAAAACAGCTTGCTTAACATGCCTAAACGAGTTTAGCCTAAAAGACTGCTTAGCCTACGCTACCACTAGGGCAGCTGGTCCGAAAAGGTTGACTTACAACCACACCATAAGGGTTGCTTGGCATGGTACAAGGTGGTCACTTTAATTAGTGAACATCGTATACCAGGCCAACTTCTCACATTGGTGAGCAGCGGTTGGGATTTGAGCTTGCTGTTGTTTTACCTCTGTAATCTCTTTGTTACCAATTGAAAGATCATACAGGTACCTTTAGGTACATATAAAACAAGTTAGTTATATACTTAAGTTCTACTGAACTTAGTTGTTGTAGAGAAAAGGGAGTAGCACACCCTGACTACAACTACTAGATAGGTTTAGTAGGAAAACCCAAGTGTAGGTAGTTGCAACACTTCCACCCACACTTAAGAGCAATGGCTGGGGCAGAGGGGTCCAAGGTACCCATCTCTGTTGAGAGTGACCCCCAGAGGGCACCATCCATCTTTGCTACCCTAAACCAGAAAGAGCTCAGGCAGTTGGCTAATTCCAGGGGCCTTAAACAGCCCAAGAACCCTACCTCTGCTGAACTCAGAGAACTCTTGCAAACTGATGAAGATCAGAGAGCTCTCAAGAAAGCCCCCCAGTTAGGTCCCTCAGGGACTGGAACAGGAGGCCCTCCTTCTGAAGATGCTACCGAAGTACCCCTTTCTAATAGTCACCCCTTAGATGAGAATCAGACTACAGATGATGAGGATCAGCATAGGGATGAGAGTGACGAGGGTACTGATACTGCTAGTAGTAGTGATTCTGAAGGGAGAACTAGCCCAGTGCCAAGTATTATACCTGGCCCAGCTAACTTAAGACTATTTGGGAAAGACAATGGGGTCCCCCCATTGGGTTTCCCCAGTGGACTTAACAGGGGTCTGGGAGACAGAGGAATCACTCAGGTTACTCTAATGCCTCTCGTGCCTCTAGAGGCTCTCAGGGTCAGTCCAGAAGAAGGATGACCAGCCCTCAGAGAAGGGAGCATGAGGCCAGAATGCAGGAAGCTCAGCTGAGAATCAGGAAACAGAAGCTAGAAGTAGCCCTGATGGAAGAGAAACTGAACAAGGCTAGGCAACCTAGAGAGAGTGGGTCTATACCCACTGGTGGCAGCACTGTCCCAAGGGACAAAGATAGGGTCTTTGATAATAGGAACCTGTCCAAGGTTGTGCCCCCCTACAAAAGTGGGGATGATATCCACAAATGGATGACTGCTCTTGAGAGAGCCTGCAAAGTACAGCAGGTTCCTGAGGACCAGTGGGCCGCAATCTTATGGCTCTCCTTTGAGAGTAGAGGCCGAGATAGACTCCTCACTGTTAGAGAAGAGGATGTAGGAAACTACAGAGTCCTGAAGAGTGTCCTGGTTGATGGGTTAGGCTTAACCACTGAGCAGTACAGGTTAATGTTCAGGGATACCCAGAAGGCGCAGACTCAGGACTGGTCTGAATATGTTGAATGTGCCATTAGGCTTTGGAGGGTTGGTTGCTGGGAAGTAAGGTTTCAGATTATACAGGATTGTACAATTTGATGATGAGAGAACAGATTTTAACTAACTGTCAAAACCAGCAACTGCATCAACACTTGGTTGACTCGGATCTGACCTCTCCCCAAGAATTGGGAAAGAAGGCAGACAAATGGGTCAGAACCAGGGTTAAGCAAAAGAACCAGAACCAGGGCCAAGGGGGTGATCAGAAGAAAACAGACCAAAAGGGTAATTGTAGGAAGGTGGATATCTGACTATGGTTACCCCCAACTTTTTGCCTAGTGTCTAGCTGGTTTTTCGACTTAGTTGGCCTGAGATCCTGCCATTCAGGGTCTCAGGCTGTCTGCTCTCTCTGTAAAATGGACTCCATGTACCCTAGGTACATAACCAATTGGTAAGGATCACCTTATTGGACCCTGTACAGTGTACCCTAGGTACCCAGGGCATAGGTGTACCCTAGGCCTCCCAGGGGCTGCAGCATGTATTATGCCACCCCTGGTCTGGCCTTCCAATCAGACACAACTGGCTGATCGCTCAGCTGGGGCAAGGTCGTGTAATCACCCCTTGCTTAGATATAGTATGCCTATATCTACCCTTATATATAGACACATGTGTACCTATCAGTCACTCCTATGGCAGGCCTTAACAATCCTGGAGGCAGAGTGCTTGGTAACATGTGAGATGGTGCTCTAGCATGAGCTGAGCCTGTCTGCAGCTTTCGGAACCATGTCCTTATAGCTGTTCTATGATATAGCCTACCATATACTCTTAAAGTGCCTTATAATCTTAAACGGTTATGGTAACTATGGTTTGGCTTTATCAAAACATGTCGTGTAAGGTGTCTAACACTTTGGAATAATACCCCCATACCATTTCTGGTGATGAGGATATTATTCCTCCCTTCTAGAGGGAAAGACATGTTAAAATCATACTTCAACTGTTAGCCTCTGACCAAAGCCTCAGCATCACAAAATGGATGCTGCTGCCACGACACAAGTCTGGCCTCCTGCAGCTGGGAGTGATCCCAGCCAGGGAGGCCTGGACAATAGGTTTCCTGCTTGGGGAGGTGCCAGCACCTCCCCAGACAGCCTTTAGTGTATTGGGGCAGGGTGGGCTGAAAGGAATGAGACATGCCTGGGGCACACAAGGTGTTCCTTGCATAGTCCAGTTCAAACCGGCGCTGGGGCACTCCAGCCCCAGCTCTGGCGCGAAACTGGACAAAGGGAAGTGGGTGTAACCACCCCCTCCCAGGTCCCACCCATAAGGCGTGACCTAGCAGGTATCCCAGCCCCCCAGATTAGTATAAGAGTGGGAGTTGGGCCTCAAGACTTTAGATTATCCTGAACCTGCAAAACTGAACAGAAACTCTGGACCTTCGACATTCGACGAAAGAAGAAGACTGAAGAATCTCCCTTGCAGCCAAGGAGTGGCTACCCTGTGCAAACAGGCACCATCAAGAGACTACCCTTTGCTTTGCGACCGTTCTACGAGGAACCGACTGCAGAGCCCGACCAGAGCCTTGACTTCCAGACTTCTCCGACCCTCATCCACATCTGCAGCAGAGCTGAGATCCGTGGAGGCGACGAGCGACGTGGGACCGGCTACCTGGGAAAAGTGGCTAGTAACTTACAGTGCAGCTTCTGAGGTACCCTCGAAGTTGTGCACCGGGGATTGAGAAGCCCCAACCCCAAGCACCGTCTGCACCGAAGACCAGCCCCCCACACTCCACGAGTCCTGCGTGGGGCCCTTCAGCATTTTCCTGCTTGCCGCATCTGTCCGGTTGCTTGCCCGCTGGCTAGTGGCCTCTGTGACGACGCACCCTGAAATCTTCTGCGCTGGTTTGGCTCCTCCAGACTGGCTCCCGCTTCTCTGCAAAGAAGAAGCACCCCAGACCTTCCTGGTCTGCACCAGAAGCAAGTCCTTTGTTCTTCGTGGGTTCCGCTTGCCAAGGCTTGGTGAGTCCTAGTCCAACTTCGACGCCGCCGACAGCAAGAGCCTTCGTGGGACAGCTCGCCTCCTGGTCCTGGTCGTCCTCGACGCTTCCTGGTCCTCCTGGCTGCAGCGACAAGCTTCACCTTCACCTGCAACTCTTCACGACCTCGCCTGGTTCCTTCCTGGTTCCACGTGGTCACTGGCTAGTGACCTTGACTCTGTCCCCTCTGCTTGCAGGTTTCTTCCCTTCTTGATCCCAGCCTTGGGATCCACCGGACACTCTCCCCTGACTGCCTGTCAGCATCTTTCTTCAGGCATCCATAGGAGTCGACGACGAAAACGACGCATCTTCACCCCTATGCACCCGCAGCCTGTGGGCTAGGTAACTTGGGTACTCCGGTGCTCATCAGGATAGTGACTATCCTAGTGTCTAGTTTTCAAGTCTCAACTTCCTAGCTACTCCGGAAGTGTCCTAAATCTATCTATTTCTAAACTGTAATATTGCTATTGACTTTTACGCATTATGCGTGAGTGTTTCCACTCTGCACACGAATCCCGTGGGCCTCCCACTTCCTAACTAACGCTAGTGTAGTGTAGCCCCAGCGATTCCCTAGGCCTAGGCCTATTCTATTTCCGTGACAGTGGTTCTTATACCACTTACTTAGTATATGGTTTGCGTGGCCCCTAGGGCCTAACTGTATTACTTACCTGTGTGACTTACTGTATGCATTAATAAGACTGTGTTGTACTTACCTCTAATCTCATAAAGAGTGCTGAGGGTTTGCTTAGAATAAATACACTTTATTTTATATATATCTGTTGTGGTGTCCTTTCATTTGGTATTCAAGGGATTATATATGGTATCACAGATGGCTTCACATGCCATTCAGAGTTTAGCCTAAGACTGCTCTTGTCCATGCTACCACTAGGATAGCTGGTCTATAAGGTTGACTTTACAACCAATCACCATAAGGGTATTTGGACTGATATAAGGTGTACACTATAACTAGTGACATCATACATCAGGCCAACTTCTCACAGTAATGACCAGAAATCCAAAGACCAGAAGTCTTCAACAGGGCCCCAAACTTTTACTAATGAGGGTGGGTTCCAAAAATCTAAAGGGAAGAAGAAAGAAGGTCCAAAGAAACCCTGGTGCAAGTCTTGCATGAATACAACTCACTGGACTAGTGATTGTAAGAAGGGTGGAGCCCCCAACACTGTGGCCCCTAAGGCACCTGCTCCCAGTAGTACTGTTAGCAGTGTTGGTCCCCAGACAAAGGGTGTAGTGGGAATCACTATGGGAACTGAAGGAGATTCTGACCTAGACAGAACCCTTACACAGGCAGTCTTGATCTGTGATGGGGACATGGATTTGTCCCTGACTGTGAGCCCCAGTAATCTGGGCAAGTACAGACAGACTCCCTTGATCAATACAAAAGTGGCTCAAACCTACAGGGACACATGTGCCAGTGTCACTATGGTGACACCAGGCTTTGTGGATCCTGGACAGTACATACCAGGTGAGAATTACCTGGTGACCAATGCCAGCAATACCACTACTTCCCATAGTGTGGCTGTTGTTAACTTCTCGTGGGGAGGGGTAACTGGCCTCAAAAGGGTTGTGGTTAGTGCAGACCTCCCAGTAGAATGTTTGTTGGGCAATGACCTAGAGAGTCCTCTATGGTCAGAAGTGGAGTACAGGACACATGCAGAGATGTTAGGTATATCACCACATGTCCGTGCTGTGACCAGGTCACAGGCCAAAAAGTGCCTTACTGAACCTCAGGTCTTGGATCCTGGAACAATGGACCAAGCACCTTCCAAGAAGAAGAACAGGAGGGTTAAGGCTGTGCCTTCCCCCTGCCTCCAAGTGATGATCAGGCTTCCCAGGAAGATGATCTCGAGAACCTTGAAGGAACTGTCCCTGAAGAGCTTGAACCTGACCAGCTTGAGTTTCTGGGGACAGGGGGACCTTCTAGGGCTGACTTGGGGCAGGCTCAGTTATCCTGTCCATCTCTTGAACCCCTCAGACAGCTGGCTGCTGCTGAGGCTGCTGGGAATGCTCAAGGTACCCATAAAGTATATTGGGATGATGGGCTCCTTTATTCAGAGGCTAGAGACCCAAAACCTGGTGCAACCAGGAGGTTGGTTATACCTCTGCAATTTAGGGGCTTCCTTCTTACTTTGGCCCATGATATTCCTCTAGCAAGACACTTAGGCCAGAACAAGACTTGGGACAGGCTTGTCCCTCACTTTCACTGGCCTCACATGAATGAAGATACCAAGGAGTTTTGTAGCTCCTGTGTAACCTGCCAAGCCAGTGGCAAATCAGGTGGCACAACAAAGGCCCCCCTAATACCACTACCTGTGGTGGGGGTTCCCTTTGAAAGAGTGGGGATTGATATTGTGGGTCCCATGGATCCCCCCACTGCATCTGGGCACAGATTTATACTGGGGGTAGTGGATCATGCCACCAGGTATCCAGAGGCAATTCCCCTTAGGACCACAACGGCTCCTGTTGTGGCCAGGGCCTTACTGGGAGTTTTCTCCAGAGTGGGGTTTCCTAAGGAGGTAGTTTCTGACAGAGGTGCCAACTTCATGTCAGAATACTTGACAGCTATGTGGAAGGAATGTGGTGTCAACTACAAGTTCACCACTCCTTATCACCCACAATGCAATGGGCTTATTGAGAGATTCAACAAGACCCTAAAGGGTATGATCAAAGGATTACCTGAAAAGCTCAGGCGAAGATGGGACATCCTTCTACCCTGCCTTCTGTTTGCTTACAGAGAGGTCCCACAAAAAGGAGTTGGCTACAGCCCCTTTGAATTGGTATTTGGGCACCCTGTAAGAGGACCCCTATGTCTATTAAGTGAAGGATGGGAGTTACCTCTCAAAAAGCCTAAGCAAGTCATAGTGGACTATGTACTTGGTCTCCGCTCCCGGATGGCTGAGTACATGGAGAAGGCATCTAAAAACCTTGAGGCAAGCCAGGCCCTACAGAAAGCTTGGCATGACCAAAAGGCTGTCTTGGTTGAGTTTCAGCCAGGACAGAAGGTATGGGTGTTGGAGCCGGTGGCCCCAGCAGCACTCCAAGACAAATGGTCTGGACCCCATACAGTCCTGGAAAAGAAGGGAGAGGTTACCTACTTGGTGGACCTAGGCACTCCCAGGAGTCCCCACAGGGCACTCCATGTTAACAGGTTAAAAGCATATGTTGACAGGGCAGACATGGGTTTGCTCATGGCTACAGACGAGGGACAGGAGGAAGAGAGTGACCCTCTCCCAGACCTGTTGTCTCAGAACCCTGAAGATGGTTCAGTTGAAGGAGTGACCCTAGGAGGCAACTTCACTGAGCATCAGCAAATTGAATGTAGACAAGTTCTACAATCATTTTAGCATATGTTCTCACTGATACCTAGTCAAACTGACTGGTGTACCCATGTGGTGGACACCGGTGACAGTCGTTCTGTGAAGAACAAACTTTACAGGCAACCGGACCATGTCAGGGACTGTATAAAGACTGAGGTACAAAAGATGCTGGAATTGGGTGTCATTGAGCCCTCAGAGAGCCCCTGGGCTAGCCCAGTGGTTCTGGTCCCCAAACCTCACACCAAAGATGGCAAGAGAGAGATGAGGTTCTGTGTGGATTACAGGGAACTCAATGCTGTCACTAGGACAGACGCACATCCTATTCCAAGGGCAGATGAGCTCAAAGATAAACTGGCTTCTGCTAAGTTTTTGAGCACATTTGATTTGACAGCTGGCTATTGGCAAATCAGGCTAGCTGAGGAGTCTAAGGCCAAAACAGCATTTTCAACCCCAGGAGGGCACTACCAATTTGTGGTGATGCCCTTTGGTCTGAAAAATGCACCTGCCACCTTCCAAAGGTTGGTGAATCAAGTCCTTACTGGGTTGGAGGACTTTTGTGCAGCATATCTTGACGACATTGCTGTCTTTAGCTCCGCCTGGGAGGATCACCTAATCCACCTGAAGAAGGTACTTGAGGCTCTGCAAAAGGCAGGCCTCACTGTCAAGGTTACTAAGTGCCAGATAGGGCAGAGTAAGGTTGTGTACTTGGGCCACCTTGTAGGTGGAGGCCAAGTTCAACCACTGGAGAGTAAGATACAATCCATCAAGGACTGGTCTCCTCCCACCACCCAGACTTAAGTCCGAGCTTTCTTGGGCTTGACTGGGTACTACAGGAAGTTTGTTAAGAACTATGGGTCCATTGTGACTCCTCTTAATGATCTGACATCCAAAAAGATGCCCAAAAAGGTTCAGTGGACAGTAAGCTGTCAGAAGGCATTTGATGACCTGAAGAAGGCCATGTGCTCTGCACCTATCCTGAAAAGTCCTGACTACTCCAAAGAGTTTATTGTCCAAACAGATGCTTCTGAGTTGGGTGTGGAAGCTGTGCTGTCACAACTTAATGTAGATGGTCAAGACCAACCCATTGCTTTCATTAGCAGAAGGTTGACCCCCAGAGAGAAGAATTGGTCAGCTATTGAGAGGGAGGCCTTAGCTGTGGTGTGGGCCCTGAAGAAGCTGAGGGCATACTTATTTGGCACTCACTTCAAGATTCAGACCGACCATAAGCCCCTCTTGTGGCTAAATCAGATGAAGGGTGAAAACCCCAAACTGCTTAGGTGGTCCATTTCCCTACAGGGGATGGACTTTACAGTGGAGCACCGGCCAGGTACAGACCATGGGAATGCAGATGGTCTCTCCAGGTACTTCCACTTAGGACATGAAGACACGACTGGTCAAGGCTAGTTTAATGTCCCTGTGTTTGGGGGGGGGGGTTGTTTAGGAGAGTAGGGTCTGCTATCCTATGGTCACCCCAAACTTTTGCTTTTTGCTTCACTGGTTTTCGACATATTGAGGCTGTGTGCCTGCTAATCAGACCACCAGCCTGCTGTTCTCTCTGCTAAATTGACACTATGCACTTTAGGTGCATGACCCATTGGAACTGGATCACCCTGTGAGCCCCTGTACTAGGGTACCCTAGGTACCCAGGGCATTGGTGTATCTGAGGCCTACCAGGGGCTGAAGCATGTATTGTGCCACCCCTGGCCTGGCCTAGCAATTTGACACAACTGGCTGGTCACTCAGCTGGGGTAAGTTGGTGTATCCACCTCTTACTTAGGTGTAGTATGCCTATACCTAACCTTAAATGGGACACATGTTAACCTATAAGTCACTCCTATGGCAGGCCTTAACAATCCTGAAGGCAGAGTGCTTGGTTTTATGTGAGATGGTGCTCTGGCATGAGCTGAGCCTGTCTGCAGTAGTCGGAACAACTTCCTTCTACCGTTTCCAGATATCGCCATACCATATACTCTTAAGTGCATTATGAACCTCGCGGTTAAATGCTATCTTTGGTTTGGCTTTATCTAAACATGTCGAGTAAGGTGTAATACGAATTGGAATACTAACCCCTCGCCAAATCTGGCGACGGGGTTAGCATTCCACCCTCCTAGAGGGACACGACATGTACAGAACCTGAAACCCGGGTAACATCAGACATAGCCTCAGCTCCACAAAATGGACGCTGCCACCACAGACACAAGTCTGCCCACCTGCTGCTGGGAGTCCTTCCTGCTTGGGAGACGTGGACAAAGGGTTTCCTGCCAGGGGAGGTGCGAGCACCACCCCAGACAGGATTTTGTGTATTGGTCAGGTAGGGCTTGAAAGGAAACAGACACGCCCGAGGCTCACAAGGAGCCTCGGCGCATATGCCAGTTCAATCCGGTCCTGGGGCACACCAGCCCCAGACCTGGGGCGAGCTGGACAAAGGATTGGGGGTGTAACCACCCCTCTTCCTGGTCCCACCCTTAGGGAGGGACCTAGCAGGTAGTCCGGCCCCTAGAATCCGCTTAAAGGTAGGAGCTGTGTCCAAAGACTTTAGACATCCTGGAATCAACTTGCAACTAAGAAGAAGAGGGGAACTTCGACGTTCTGCTGCACAGAAGACTGAAGAAAATCTCCCTTATGGTCAGGGAGTGACCATCTTGCTAACGCAAGCACCACCCAGCGAATCGACGTCCGCTTTGCCGCCGCCTCCCACCGGAGCCCGAGCCCAGAGAACGACAAGAACTGGACCTCCAGACTTCTCACCGCCCGATCCACAGTCCTTGCAAAGAAGGAACCCGTGGAGGCACCGAGACACGTGGAGCCAGCCATCTTGGAAGACACTCAACTAGCTGAAAGCGCGACAACAGAGGCTCCCTCTGAGTTGTGCTTTGGGTCCTGAGAAGCCCAACATCCGACTAGCATCTGCATCAAAGGTGAGGCCTCCAGCATCTCCACGATCTGCGTGGGGCCCCTCTGCACTTTGCGACTCGAGCCGCCTAACCGGTCACTGGTCCGTTAGCCTGTGGCCATCTTGGCAACCATCTTGAAAAACTACGATGCTGGTCTGGTTGCTCCAGACTGGCCCCTGCTGCCCTCCAAAGGAGCAGCCCCTCTGACCTTGCTGGTCTGAGCTAAAAGCTTTCTTCACTTTCTGCGACTCCTGCTTTTGCCAAGGCTTGTTTGCTTCTTCTTAGTCGCCGACACCGCTGACAGCGAGAGCCTGCATGGGACAGCTCGTGAACCGACTCCTGGACATCGTTGACCTTCAGGGATCACGTGGCTGCGGAGACAAGCTTCACCTCTCCACCTGTTTGCACCCAACATCGCCTGGTACCTACCTGGTGCCACGCCGGTCACTGGCTAGTGACTGTGAACATTGTCCCCTCTGCTTTCAGGTCTTCTACACTTCCGATCCATCCTTGGATCCACCGCATCTCTTCTGGACCGACCGCCTGCATCATCTTTGTCGTCAGGCTCCATTGAACAGATAGACTAAACCCGACGCACTTCGAGCCCTATGCACCCGCTTCCTGTGGGTGAGGTAAAGCTGGCACTCCGGTGCACAAGTGTAGAGTAACATCTCTAATGTCTAGGTTTGAAGTCTTGAATTCGTAGTCCAACCAGAAGACCCTTCTAGCAGTAACTTTTGAACAATTACGCACCCATTGAAAACCTATGGGCGCCCGCGTGTAACTTTCCTTACTGCACACGCGACCCGTGGACCTTCTGGTCACTAACTAAAGTTAGCTCCTTGCAGGCCCAGCGATTCTAAAGGCCCTAGGCCTTCTCCCTTTCCTGTTCGTGGTACTTATACCACTATCTTAGTATATGGTTTGAGCGGCCACCAGGGCCTATCCATATAAAGTGCAACTTTCGTATATTGTGATACTTTCTTGTTTAACGATTTGTGCTCCTGTGCTCATAAAGAGTCTAGGGGATACTTTGAGTAATAAATACATATATATTTTGAATATATATCTGTGTGGTGTCCTTTCATTGGTATAAAGGGGGGTTGCATATGGTAAAACAGCTTGCTGAACATGCCTAAACGAGTTTAGCCTAAAAGACTGCTTAGCCTACGCTACCACTCGGGCAGCTGGTCCGAAAAGGTTGACCTACAACCACACCATAAGGGTTGCTTGGCATGGTACAAGGTGGTCACTTTAATTAGTGAACATCATATACCAGGCCAACTTCTCACAATAGCTATAGGGGCATACGCTTTCCGACATACAATTTGATCATGTCCACATATGCAGACGATACCTTATTATACCTCAGAAACCCGGAGCAGAATCTCTCGACAGTGCTCCATGAGGTGATTTTATTTGGGACCAGGTCGAGCCTTAAGGTGAATTGGAATAAATCGCTTATTTTCCCACTGACGGCAGCAACGGACCAATTTACACCAGACTACCCCTTAGGTTGGACGACAGACCCAGTCAGATACTTGGGAATCAAAGTGCACACTGATTCGGAGGTGGTTTTTAAAGAAAATTACGGTAAAGCAATCTCCGCATTGGAAGATGATGTAGACAAATGGATACAGTTGCCCTTGTCCCTTGTGGGATGAATTTCCATTATGAAAAGGGTGGTACTTCCACTGTTTTGATTCCTATTCACTAATATACCTATTGTCCTACCATGCTGCTTCTTTCGGGTGCTGACATCTCTGATTGTTCGGTTAGCCTGGGCTGGGAAACACGCAAGACTCAAGTGGGAAATACTTACGCTCCCATATAGCTTGGGTGGACTGGGGGCACCGGACCTAGAACTGTATTATAGGGCTGCACAGGGCGCTCATGCTCATCATTGGATTCACGGCCCCGTAGATGCCCCACACTTCCAGATAGAAAAGGTGGTAGCAGCCCGACCCCGCTACCGGCGCTTCTGTTTAAGCCTAACGACCGTAAAACAGGTATACTTGACTCGATTAATGCAACAACTCATGCTTGGTATAACCTTCTGAAATTATAGGCTGGGGCCGTGCCTTACTCTCCTCTGAAACCGCTGGACTGGTGTCACTGGTTGCCCCGCTGTAGTGAAATAGGGTTAGTTTGTGCTGTGAAAGATATTAACATCCACTCTGTAGGAGAGTTGTTTGACGAAGGTAAAGCTAAATCGTGGGAAGAGGTGATACCAGAGGGGTGTGTGCCAACTATACTAACCCAATTTTAATTCCACAGGGTCAGACATGCACTAAGGGACATACTGGGCCCAGATCTGGAGGAACCGCCATAGGTGGCGCTGCTCACATACGTGATCAAAGCTGCTTCGCCAACACACATAGGGGCAGATTTATGAGGCCCGTTGCGCCATCGGAACGTCACTTTTTGTGACATTCCGTGGCGCAGAAGCCTGCGTGATATTTATCAGGCAGCACTGAGCCACTTTTTGTGGCTTAATGCTGCCTCATGAATATCAGTCCCTTTAACGCAGTGTTCTGCGTTAAAGGGGCGTGCAATGGGTGTTGCTGGGGGCGTTCCCAGCAACATCCATGGCCTTTTGACACTGCCCCAGATTTACGAGAAATCGTAAATCTGAGGCAGCGCCAAAAGCTTACGCCTCCCCAGGGGAGGCGTAAGGGAGGCGCAACGGGGAGAAATATCTTTATTTCTCCTCGTTTTTCCTTTTTCTATGTGTGTCGCATTCTGCAGCACCCATACAAAGAGGAAAAACCTCTTGTGATTATTTTTGTACAGAAAGGTTTCCCTTCTTGTACAAAAATATTCATCTCCGCAACGTAGGCACCCTTGCACCATGGTGCAGAGGTGCCTGCGTTGGCGCAGGCAGCCCATTGTGCGCCGGCGCAGGGGAAAAGGACAGGAATGCGCCGCATTTTATAGATACGGTGCATCCCTGCCCTTTTCTTTTGCCGTAGGGAAGCGCAGCAGGAAGGCCTGCTGCGCTTCCCTACGGCAAAACCTCATAAATCTGCCCCAATGTCTCCAGAATGTATAACAGAGTGCAAGGCTATAGGGCTAACCACCACACTAAGGCACGACTCACTTGGCAGACAGATCTGGTTCGGGTATTGGACTACTCTACATGGAAGTATTATTGCGAAAACACTAAGCGAATATCACTTAATGGGCGCCATAGGCTGATGCACTTTAAGTTTTTCAACAGGATATACTATACATCAGAGAGATTCCATAGGTATGGGTTACGGGCTTCTGCGGCTTGCGAACTCTGTAGTGCAGATCCTGCTGATTTCTATAATCTAGCCTGGTTATGCCCTAGGATTGCGGCATTCTGGGAACTGCTTTTTAAGGCGCTTGGCGTAGTCACTGACACTACACTTGACCCGGACACAGCGCTGGCCCTGTTGGGTTACTCCAAACATTTACCTAAGGGGATCAGACGTCTGATAGATATGGGGCTCCTTATGGCCAGACGTAGGGTCGCGATTTGCTGGTCTCGAGGTCCGACTCCCACCTTGTCGGGCTGGACCCACAACATGACTTACGGTAGCATGCAAACTAAGCACTATAGCAAACTATTACCCTCCGCAATAGACCTAAAAACGTCTGGGGGCTCTACCAGGCTTACCTGACTACTAAGTCAAATAACACACAGCGGACTGACTCTCCTGAAGCATAGTGCGGGTGGTGGCTTTACAAACTATGGGGCTGGAAGCTGTCTAGAGGGAGGAACCTCGTCTAAGGGCCCTTTAGGTAGGCTGTGGATATACTACATGTTTGGTGGGGACACCACTGCACTGCAATGTTAAGATTATTGATGTCTTCTGATTAACGAATATGTAGGTATAGTGGACAAGGGGTTACGGGTGCAGTCTTACCGTGCTGAATTCTGTGTACTTACTTTGAAACAACGGGTATGCTATGCCTCTGTCTTTACTTTTGTTTGTAATAAAATTCTTATAAATAAAAAATAAAAAAAAGTATTTAGGGTAGAGATATACCATTGCTCCCTATTCTTTCTCTTTATTTCTGAATTGCCCCCTCTCCTGATTTTTATTTTTTCGATTATGAACCAGTCAAATTCTGTATGTTTATGCCCAAATGCATTGCAGTTGTCTACTAGCGGGGCATTGGGCTTGCTCGTTTTCAAAGCTGACCGATGCTCTAATAATCTGAGTCGCATTTTTGTCCTGGAGGATGGTGAACATGGCGGCCGGCTAAAGAGTCGACCGCAAGCTTGACTCTCTCCGGCAGTCATCTATCTAAAAATCCGGACTCAAACTACATGCCTATTTAGGGGCATATTATCAAGACAGGCGATAAAATTATCGCCGCTTTAGCTTTAGAAAACTGCCGCTAAAACGGCGATAATGGGTTTGATAATATGCTCTATGGAATTCCAATTGAAGCCCATGTTAGATGTGAAGGACATGTAACATGGGCTTCAATTGGAATTCCATACAGCATATTATCAAGCCCATTATCGCCGTTTTAGCGCCAGTTTTCGCCTGTCTTGATAATATGTTCCATAGACTCTAAGGGGCAGATTTACAAGCCCCTTGCACTACTTTTGGGTCACTTTTCCCATGTTAAAAGTGACGCAAAAGTGGCACAAGTGGCTTGTAAATAAGCCCCTAAATCTTTTTCAATCCTCTGACAGCGGATGCGGTGACAAACAAAGACTCTCATGCCTGCTTTGCTCCCCTTGTTACTGTCTCCCTCGTTGACTCGCTGCCTCCCCCATGAACGTCGGCGGGCGGTGCTGCAGCCGCGGGTGTGACTTCGGCGTCAGCTCCGAATACATCTGAGGGTCCTGACGGCGGCGGGTGTAAAGTGTGGGTGTTGGTGAAGGCAATGTCTTGATTGCCCCACGTACGGCTGACCCGTTTACTTTTTCACTGTTTGCTTTCTTGCAGTGTGGCTGTGGCTGTTGCTGCGGTGGGGGTGGGAGATATTACGGGACTGCAGTGAGAAGGCTTGGCTAAGCCTTCACTGTTGGGTTTCTTTTTTCTTTTTTTGCCTCTCTTCCACTTTTACTAGAAATCTCTGTGACGGTGGAGGGACTACTTTTTTTGGGACATCTGGTGTCCCTGTTTAGTTCCTGCTCATTTCTTGACTTTATTATACCACTATAGTACTAAGGACTACTGGGATAACACATACATGGCACTGTTTGGCGCGTATGGGGCCCCATGGTACTTGGCCGCTTTTCAGCTTAGTCGAGGCCGAAGGGCAGTAGCGCGAACCCCCCTACGAGGGCAAGGTGGTCTGATCAACACATATACGCAGCTTCAACCTTACTGCGCACGAACACAAGGAGCACAAGGAGATCTATCCAACAATTTGGAGCCTGGACTGATTTGGCACATGAGCCCAAAAAAGGTGCCCGTGTTGGGTAAAGAGTCGAAGCTGCAGGGGAAGCAGAGCGCCAACGTTAAAGTTCCACGAAAGGTGAAGCCAGAGGGGAAATTGCCTGCAACATCTACGGAGCAAAGGACACAAACTAACAGGTACACATTACAAAACAAATGTATAATTGTTGATGAAACCTACCTGGGGCAAAAGGAATCTTCCCCAATCCTCTCCCCTCAGCTCTAAGATGCATTAATAGTAGCACCTCGTAAAGACCGAACCCCCAAACAGCCTCGTAAAAAAAAGCAAGACGCTAATATCCCAGCTTTAATAGGGGGGATCTGGACTGAAAATAACTCCTTCTCTAAGATCCTTCTTTAAGGTCAGTGGGAGTGTCAATTCGACAACCACCGTCGCAAGGGCGTCAGACCCCTTGGGTGATACAAATACCATGAATCAAAAAATGATTGGAGAATCACAGCAAATCTCCAGTCTGCCCCTGGCTAATAGATTTCAGGTTTTGGAGGTAGATGCTCCATCCATTGAAATTCGATCTGTCAGTCAACCCACATTACCTACATCATCTGTGTTATTCGAGCCCCTAGTGGCAGGAGGGGCAACTGCGCACCCTCAGGGCAGGAGAATATTGAGAAATTATTACAGACAATATCAGAAGAAATCAAAAATAGATTCGCTATGTCAGAAGCAAATCAAGTGAGAATCTGCGATGTCTGTGAGAACCTTGAGAAGAAGCCCACAGATTCGACTGATAGGATTAAAAATCTGGAAACCTCCTCAGAGGATATGAGAAGGGAAGTCACTGACAATCGTAAGGAGATTCTGCACTGCAAAGAAAAGGAAAAGCTCTTCAAGAAAAAATTGAAATCTTAGAAAATAATTCAAGACACAAATATCTAAGGCTTCTGAATGTTCCGGAGGGGAAAGATGGGGAGGACTTGAAGGGATTCTTCATAAACCTGATTCAAGAAATAATACCAGGTGCTGGGGAATTAGATTTACTTCATGATAGCCAGCGAATTCACAGAGACCCCTTTAACCCCTTGCATGCCCGCCCCTTTCCCCGCCCAGTGCCGCGCCTTCCATTAGCGGGCGGAGTTCATGACGAGCTGGACTCGTCATGGGCACAGCGCCACCGCAGCCCATGACGAGTCCAGCTCGTCATGGGCACTGAAGGGGTTAAGCGGCACCCTATTAGAGATAGACCCAGAAAAATACTCAATCAACTTCAATACATATTCTGTTAAGGAAAAGATACTCTCAGAAGCATTAAAAGTAGGGAAATACACTAAAGACGGATGGACATTCCGTATTCGCTCTGATCTATCAAAGGAAACCCAATCGCGCCAGTGGGAACTGGGACAGCACATACAGGAGCTTAAATCTTTAGGAGCCACTGCACAAATTAAATTTCCTGCTACATTAAAAATAACGTGGAATAATAAAATGCATCTTTTTAGGGATCCAGAGGAAGTGGAAAGTTTCATTTAGCAGATAAAAAAAGAGACTTTTAAAATAGCTTGAGTCCTTATACATGTATAAAGTACCTTGCTGGAGAGATGAAGGCCGCTGGGCAGCTTCTATGCCCATTTTGGTTAAAGGGAGGGTTCCCTTGGGTGGGGGGTGGTGTTTCATGAGAATGGGGTAAGAATCCACTGTATATATTTCGTAACTTGCACTTGGGGATGGGAGCATTGGAAAAAAAAGTAGGTCCTCATATGCAAAAATTCCTTGGACAACAGGAAAAGCTGCTAGAACATGGTTAATACAGATAACAAACCTGCCTTGAGGATACTTAGTTGGAATATAAATGGGTTTAGAGTAGCAGATAGACGAAGACGAATTCTGCAACTTCTTAGACAATCTAAGAGTGACATTATAATGTTGCAAGAAACCCACCTGCAACAAAAAGAATGGGAGCCAATACTTAAACGTCATAAGTGGATACACCAGCTTGCATGTGCCAATCAGAATTGCAATACTAAAGGGGTTGCTATCTTATTTAAGAATTCAGCTCATACAAGAATAATAAAAATAGTTTCAGATCCTAAAGGAAGATTGGTCATTGTAACAGCGAGGGCATACAGTCAGAACTACTCTATGATAACCTACTATCAATCAATCAATCAAATAATTTGTAAAGCGCACTACTTACCCGCAAGGGTTTCAAGGCGCTGAGGGTGGGGAGTGTTGCTACTGGTCGAACAGCCAGGTCTTGAGTCGTCTCCTGAAGGTTAGAAGGTCTTTGGTTTGTCGTAGGTTGAGGGGGAGGGTGTTCCAGGTCTTGGCGGAGCGGTGGAAGAAGGATCTGCCTCTGGCTGTGCTTCTACGGATGCATGGGACGGTGGCCAGGGAGAGGTCTGCGGAGCAGAGTTTCCAGTTGGGTACGTAGAAGGAGAGTCGACTGTTGAGATAGGCTGGGTCGGTCTTGTGGAGTGCCTTGTGTGCATGGATCAGTAGCTTGAAGGAGATTCTTTTGTCGACAGGGAGCCAGTGCAGATTCCTCAGGTGGGGGGTGATGCGGTCGCGGCGCGGGACGTTGAGGATCAGGCATGCAGAGGCATTCTGGATTCTTTCCAGTCTGTTGATGAGCTTGGTCAGGGCTCCGGCGTAGAGGGCGTTTCCGTAGTCGAGTCTGCTGCTGACTAGGGCCTGGGTGACTGTTTTCCTTGTGTCTGTCGGGATCCATCTGTAGATCTTGCGGAGCATACGGAGGGTGTTGAAGCAGGTGGAGGAGACAGCGTTGACTTGTTTGGTCATGGTGAGTTTCGAGTCGAGGATGACTCCCAGGTTGCGTGCGTGGTTGGTAGATGCGGGGGGTGTCCCCAGCGATACGGGCCACCAGGAGTCGTCCCATGCTGAGGGGTTGGGCCCGAGGATGAGGATCTCCGTCTTGTCTGTGTTCAGCTTAAGGCGGCTATCCTCCATCCAGTCGGCGACGGCCTTCATTCCCAGGTGGAGGTTGGATTTGGCGGTGAGGGGGTCCTTGGTGAGGGAGAGGATCAGTTGCGTGTCGTCGGTGTAGGAGATTATGTTGAGGTCGTGATGTCGGGCGATGCATGCGAGAGGGGCCATGTAGACGTTGAACAGCGTTGGGTTGAGGGAGGATCCCTGCGGGACGCCGCAGATGATCTCGGAGGCTTCGGATCGGAATGGGGGAGGCAGACTCTCTGGGTTCTGCCGGAGAGGAAGGAGGAGGTCCACTCTAGGGACTTGTCTCGGATCCCTGCGTCGTGGACTCGTGTGCGTAGTGTGCGGTGGCAGACGGTGTCGAAGGCGGCGGAGAGGTCCAGGAGGATGAGGGCCGCCGTCTCGCCATTGTCCAGTAGGATCCTGATGTCGTCTGTGACGACGATAAGGGCGGTCTTGGTGCTGTGGTTGCTGCGGAATCCTGAATGGGAGGGATCAAGGATGCTGTTGTCTTCAAGGTAGCGGGTGAGCTGGATGTTGACTATCTTCTCGATTACCTTAGCTGGGAACGGAAGCAGGGAGATGGGCCGGAAGTTTTTGAGTTTGCTCGGGACCGCCTTGGGTTTCTTCAGTAGGGCGTTGATCTCGGCGTGTTTCCAGCTCTCAGGGAAGGTCGCGGTCTCGAAGGAGAGGTTGATGATGTTGCGCAGGTGGGGTGCGATAGAGCTGCCGGCTTTGGTGAAGATGTGGTGTGGAAGAGGGTCAGACGGCGAGCCGGAGTGGATTGTGCCCATGGTCTTGATTGTGTCTTCGATGCTCACGTTGGCCCAGGTTGTCAGGGGGTCGCGGTCGATGGGGTGTGGTGGGTCTGGCGTGTTGGGGCCTGTAAGGGTCATCCGGGGGTTGAAGCTGTCGTGGATGTCGGCTATCTTGCGGTGGAAGAAGGTGGCGAGGGAGTCGCACAGGGCTTGTGACGGCAGGATGTCGTTGGCATTGGAGCTGGGGTTGGAGAGTTCCTTCACGACATTGAAGAGCTCCTTGCTGTTGTGTGCATTGTTGTCGAGGCGGTCTTTGAAGGAGGTCCACTTGGCGGTCCTGATGAGGTGGTGGTGGTTGTGGATGGCGTCTTTGTGGGCTGCGCGGCTGCCCAGTGACTTCTCGCTGTGCCATATGTTCTCCAACTTCCGGCAGGTGCGCTTTGACGCTAGGACTTCCGGGGTGAACCAGTTGGCTCTCTTGCTGGTGTCTTTGAGGGTTTGTTTTTTCAGCGGGGCTAAGGTGTTGGCGCAGTCGTCCATCCATCATCTGAGGGTGCGTGCACCATCGTCGGGGTTGGAGGGGTTGGTCGGTGGGTTGAGTGTGAGGTTTGTCTGTAGTTGTACTTTGGTGATTTTGCCCCAGCAGCGATGGGGGATCTGTAGGGTGCGGTGATGTGCGACGGGTTTCCGGAAGGTGAAGTGGATGCAGTGGTGGTCGGTCCAGGTGGGTTCGGAGACGTGGCTGAAGGAGATGTGGGGGCTTGAGGAGAAGATGGTATCGAGCGTGTGGAAGTTCAGGTCTCCGAGGAGGATGTAGTCGGTGGAGGTCAGTGCGTGCGTGCTGAAGTTGGCGATGGCGTCGCAGAATTGTGGCCGGGGTTTGGGTGGTCTGTAGACGAGGGTGCCTCTTAGGGTGGTCTTGGGGTCCGTGTGGATCTGGAAGTACATGTGTTCGGAGGTGCTGAGAGTGTCGTCAGTATTTGTTGAGACCCTGATGGTCTTCTTGTGGACGATGGCAATTCCTCCTCTGACTTCTTTGGTGCGGTCTCTGCGGGCGATCTTGTATCCGTCGGGAATGGCTATGGCGATGTCTGGAGAGGACGCTTCGTTCATCCAGGTCTCGGTCAGGAAGGCGACGTCTGGTGATGCGGTGTCGAGTAGGTCCCAGAGCTCGACGGCGTGTTTGCGTGCGGAGCGGGTGTTGATCAGGATGCATCGGAGCTGGTTGTGTTCTGTCTATGGCCCGAATATAGATGACTCATCATCACTACATGACCTATTTCAACAAACATTGAATGATGAGCATCCCATCTTTATGGCGGGGGATTTTAATACTTTACTGGATCCCAAACTAGATAAATCCACCCCTAGACCAACAGTTAATGCTCCGAAAATGCGGGCTTTCATACAAAACATTATGAAGAATTTAGGATTAATAGGTCCCTGGAGGCTAAGAGCTGGTAGAAAGAAGGAGTTTACACATCAAAATAAAAAATATGGCCACGCTTCACTCATAGACTACTTTCTCATTGACCTAAGATTAAACAACAAGGTCAAAGCAGTCTTCTATCACCCTGCCCATGTATCTGACCATGCCACAGTCAGTTTAGAGATAGATACTCACAGAACAGCAGCGCTCTGAATTTAGATGGACAATGGATAGGTCTCTATTAGGAGAATTGGAAATACAAAAAAAACTAAAACAAGACACGCTAGTTTATTTTGAATTGAACGCTGGTTCTTCCACACTACTATATGGGATGCCTTTAAAGCCTGCATCAGAGGGAAAATAACTAGCTATGCTGTACACAGGAAGAAAGAAAACAGCAAAAAAATTGCAACGATAGAAATGAAAATAAATTCTTGACAAAAAGATCTTTATGTTGCAGATGACCCAGCAGTAGCGAATAAGATTCAAACACAAATTGATGAGGGAAAGAAAGAGCTTGAGGAACATCTGGAAGGTATAGTTAAGAAAAAGTGGTTCGCTAGCAAATTGGCACATTAAGAGTATGGTGAGGGGTGTGGGAGGTAATTGGCATGAAAAACTAGGGGAGATCTAGTTAGAAACTCAATAAAAGAGATAGCCTTGGAAGGGCAAGATCTGTGCTATACTGATGATAATGATATTGGGACTGCCTTTGTTGATTTCTTTCAAAATGTATATAAGGAAGGGATCTCACTGTCAAATGAACAGCTAACTAATTGGTTACTAGGCGATCCTTTTCCAAAACTCTCATTAGATAAGGCATCGCTACTTAATAATCCCATTACATCTGAAGAAACTTAAAAAATGGGAAAGCGACTTGGCAGAGGAAATCACTCACTCACTAACTGCATTACTTAACTCTGTATATATAAATAAGGAAGAAGTTCCAGAATCTTGGAATGCGGCCACAATAACCCTCATATTAAAACCTCACAAAGATCCCAAAAAATGTGAGTCCTACCGCCCAATATCTTTACTTACCAACGACTACAAAATAGTTACAAGCATAATAGCAAAAATGCTAGATAAAGTATTGGGAGAGCTAATAGGAACTTCCCAAAAAGGGTTTATGAAAAATAGGCAGCTAAGCGATTTAACACATGATCTGGTATGCACCATAGATTTGGCCACAGATAGAATCCTTCCATTGGCTATCCTGACTGTCGATGCGGCTAAGGCATTTGATAGGGTCAGCTGGCCCTTTCTATGTACTGTTTTATCTCACAATGGATTAAGGAGTAACTTTATTAGTGCTATAAAAAATATCTACACACGCCCCTATGCAAGGATCTTAATTAATGGCCTACTTACCCAGCAGTTAAGAAATGGTAGGGGCACATGGCAAGGCTGTCCCTTATCTCCTTTGCTGTTTAATCTCTACATTGAGCCCTTAGCAAGGAGGATTAGGAAAGAACGTCAGATCCTGCCCTTTCAACATCAAGGCTGGGTTAATAAAGATGCGCTAGTTTATTTTGAATTGAACGCTGGTTCTTCCACACTACTATATGGGATGCCTTTAAAGCCTGCATCAGAGGGAAAATAACTAGCTATGCTGTACACAGGAAGAAAGAAAACAGCAAAAAAATTGCAACGATAGAAATGAAAATAAATTCTTGACAAAAAGATCTTTATGTTGCAGATGACCCAGCAGTAGCGAATAAGATTCAAACACAAATTGATGAGGGAAAGAAAGAGCTTGAGGAACATCTGGAAGGTATAGTTAAGAAAAAGTGGTTCGCTAGCAAATTGGCACATTAAGAGTATGGTGAGGGGTGTGGGAGGTAATTGGCATGAAAAACTAGGGGAGATCTAGTTAGAAACTCAATAAAAGAGATAGCCTTGGAAGGGCAAGATCTGTGCTATACTGATGATAATGATATTGGGACTGCCTTTGTTGATTTCTTTCAAAATGTATATAAGGAAGAGATCTCACTGTCAAATGAACAGCTAACTAATTGGTTACTAGGCGATCCTTTTCCAAAACTCTCATTAGATAAGGCATCGCTACTTAATAATCCCATCACATCTGAAGAAACTTAAAAAATGGGAAAGCGACTTGGCAGAGGAAATCACTCACTCACTAACTGCATTACTTAACTCTGTATATATAAATAAGGAAGAAGTTCCAGAATCTTGGAATGCACCCTCATATTAAAACCTCACAAAGATCCCAAAAAATGTGAGTCCTACTGCCCAATATCTTTACTTACCAACGACTACAAAATAGTTACAAGCATAATAGCAAAAATGCTAGATAAAGTATTGGGAGAGCTAATAGGAACTTCCCAAAAAGGGTTTATGAAAAATAGGCAGCTAAGCGATTTAACACATGATCTGGTACGCACCATAGATTTGGCCACAGATAGAATCCTTCCCTTGGCTATCCTGACTGTCGATGCGGCTAAGGCATTTGATAGGGTCAGCTGGCCCTTTCTATGTACTGTTTTATCTCACAATGGATTAAGGAGTAACTTTATTAGTGCTATAAAAAATATCTACACACGCCCCTATGCAAGGATCTTAATTAATGGCCTACTTACCCAGCAGTTAAGAAATGGTAGGGGCACATGGCAAGGCTGTCCCTTATCTCCTTTGCTGTTTAATCTCTACATTGAGCCCTTAGCAAGGAGGATTAGGAAAGAACGTCAGATCCTGCCCTTTCAACATCAAGGCTGGGTTAATAAAGATGCGCTTTACGCTGACGACTTAATAATATACACACAAAATCCTACAGAATCATTCTCAATTATAATGGGTTTGTTAAAAGATTTTGGGAAGATAGCAGGGTGCCAGGCCAGGTAAACGAATAAAAAACCGAAATTATGACCTGGAACATACAACTTGACCCTACTCTTAAAAAAAACATGAGAAAGGAGATAAGGTAATTAGGAGTTCAGGTAGCCAAATCTCTGGAGACAACGGCACAGATAAACTTCTCAAAACTTATGAAAGAAACTAAACATGGTCTACTTTACCATTATCGATCATTGTCAGGGTTAACCTGATCAAAAATTATGATTTTGCCTAAGTTTACTTTTATATTTAACGCCCTACCACTGCACTTTGATCCAAAATGGTTTAAGAAATTACAAGATCTGACAAGCTTCATATGGGCTAATAAGAACCCAAGAATCGCCTGGAACAAACTCCGTAAAAAAAGGATAGATGGAGGGCTTGCTTTACCTGACTTTCTGCTATATTGTTGGGCCTTCCAGTTAAAAAACTTTAGAGTTCTTTTAAATTAACGCGTCAAGGACTTTCGACAGTGTTTTGGAGCATTAGTTAGTGATTTAGCAGAACAAGGCAACTACTTCTTGTTTAAATATGGACTTCCTAAATTCTTCAAGAAAATTTGTCTGAAGGTCTTGAGCGCGGCATGTAGATTCTGGATTCAGGTCAGGAGAATTTTGAAGTTATCCTACTATAGTCAATTGGCCTCCATTTGGAAATCACCTGGGACTCCTTTATGTCTACAAGTCTCCTTAGCTACACCCCTTTTAGACTCTGACATTGATAAATGGGGCCCCTTAATAGATTAGAAGAATCAAATCTCATGGGATTATTTATTTTTTAAAAACCAATAATTTATTATCTAGATTTAAATACTTGCAACTAACAAGCTGGGCCCAAAGTCAAACATCAGTAGGAGTCATGAATGAGTGGGAAACAGCTTTATACGATAAGTCTGCACAGAAAAAAGAAACGGCTAAATGGTACTGGATGTTAGTACAAGAGGAAGACTCCTATCTGGTGCCATTGGAGGACAAGTGGAAAGCGGCCCTTCCAGATGCTGACCTGACAACTCTGTGGCAAGTATCTATGGACACATTTTGCTTGGTTGTAAAATATGCTCCTTTAAGGAAGAACCATTTATTTACCCTGCACAGGGTCTACCGGTCCCCAAAGAAGCTGTCCAGAAGAGGAGGGGAAATAAGATGCTGCCCGAAATGTGGACTTCGAAAAGCAGACGATATCCACATGTTTTGGCAATGTCCTGGTGTGAGTGCCTATTGGCTAAAAGTGGGTAAGATATTAACAGATATACTGAAAAAGAACATTGAGGTAAGCCTATCTTTGATTATTTTTGGGATCTTAGATAATTGTAGCTTTGCTGGGAAGAACAAGAAACTGCTAGGGCAGCTGCTATTAATTTTGATTATTATTGCTCGTAGGGAAATTTGTATTAATTGGATCTCTAGCAGTCTACCATCTTGTGCATCTTGATTAATGACTGCAGGACGATTCGGCAGGTTAGATTGTATAAATGCCTCCGAGAAGAGAGCCAGTATATGGGAACCTCTTTTTAGTTTTTGACTAACATCTGGTAGGTAATAGAGCACTAATATGGTCCAAGGATTAAGACACTCTAATCCAAATGGAGGTATGCGAGGATATCCTCGGCCACTTGAGCTAAAGGTCGAAAGTAGGTGCAAGGGAATATCCTGTTGGCTCCGAGGGTACATATCCTGTTCTCTAAACCCAGAACACACCAAAATAAATACCTTTTTGGATTGTCGCATAGGAGGACTAACAAAAAAAAAAAAAGAAATAAAAATAATCTGAGTCGCAGTTCTCTCCCTGTTTCGCCTACATACGCCAGCCCGCACGGGCATCTTAGTAGTTATACCACATTACTGCTTCTACAGTTGTTTAGGCTTTTTGAGGTGATTGTGTAGTCATTATAAAAAAGTGTTTTTGAGACAACACAATTGTCACATACCCAACAATTTCCGCAGTTATTATTGCCCAGAGCTTTTCCTCCCTGAAGGGTACTTTGCATCAAGTGACTTACTTCCCTATAGGTGATTATCACTATCAGACGTTTGCGTATGTTATCATTCTTTTTGAAGGCAAATAAAGGTTTAGGTAATTTTACATCATTGCCCTAATTCAGTATACTCCAGTCCGCATTTACTACGTTTTTCAATTTGTTGCTAATGTTGGAGAATTGGTTCACAAATGCCAGTTAATTATCTGCTTTTACTTTTTTGTTATTATTATCTGCTGGATTGGGGTTCAACATGCTATCGCGGTCATAAAAAAGGGCACGCTTAAAAGCTTGTTTAATACATTTTTTTGGGGATCTAATAGTTTGCTTTTTAAGAATTCAGAATGTTTGTAGAAATCATCCAATGTCGAACAATTCCTCCTTAAAGGGAGAAACTGTCCAAACAGAATGTTATCTCTTTGAGATTGTGGATGATAACTCCTATAATGGAGTAAAGTATTTTTTTCAGTAATCTTGGTATATAATTCTACTTCCAGTGTCCCCTCTCTATTTTTGATTGTGATGTCCAAAATATTGACTGAACTATTATTAAAGTCAGCCGTAAATTTTAGATTTGTGTCGCCAAGATTTAACCATTCCAGGAATTGTGTTAAGATCGATTTATCTCCTTCCCAGATAAAAAAGATATCATCAATGAAGCGTATGTAGGCGAAACGGGGAGAGAACTGCGACTCAGATTATTAGAGCATCGGTCAGCTTTGAAAACGAGCAAGCCCAATGCTCCGCTAGTAGACCGCTATAATGCATTTGGGCATAAACATATAGAATTTGACTGGTTCATAATTGAAAAAATAATATTAACCAGGAGAGGAGGCAATTCAGAAATAAAGAGAAAGAATAGGAAGCAATGGGATATCTCTACCCTAGATTCTATTCAGAGAGGATTAAACACCAAGGAAGATTGGATGAAACTTGCTTCCTGATTATATGCAATATTTGTAAATAGGAATCCTTGGATTAAACCTGATTCTTAAATAACTTTGAGAGGTTAATAATTTTGATGCAGTAGAATATTGGTGACTTAAAATACCATAAAGTAATATATTTTTGGGATCTAACATCTTCCCTAGAAAAATTAGGATAGAAGCTCAATTGCCACAATTTACAAAACAGGGTTCTGAGAATTGTATTTAGAATCAGGATATTATAAACCTAGAACACCAACCAAGAATGGGAGGTCACTAGACTATATTTTACCATATAAGCGATAAGATAAATGACACCTTTCATCTGAAAAGGGAAGTGATTTGAACCGAAAATATAGTAGTAATTATCATTGGTGTATACATAATTGAACATATATGTAGAAAATGTGAATAGCGCAAGAAAAAAGATATTTTCCGTATACAATCCGCCAACAAGGAGTGAAAATAAGAATATATAAATTGTCGGGAATACAAACATGGTGCTGCCTATCCTGTGTAGTAAATGCAACGTCATTAAGAGCGTGCCTGTTTGTATCGTAACGTCACTAGCAAACCCAATATGGCGCCACGTTCGTGTGCTTGCACCAATGATGATGGAAGCACGCCAAACCCACAAGATATAACAGAGGCTACACAGCGGCTTATTTACTCGTTTTTGAAGCACGGCGTGAGCAGGCACTGGGAAAAGCAGTGTCCGTCAGAATTAAAAGGTGAGCGGAGTTAGAACTGCACGGGTGGTATACCTATCCGTATGTACATCTAGGATCGTGGGGCCCATATAGCTGCTCACGCTGTTTTCACAAGAAAAACGGAGCATGTAAAAAGGCAAAGTGGGGAATTGAGTTAGTACTGTGCAGGTGGAGTTTAATATTTATCTGCACCGGCATGTAAAATTTAGGGGCCCACACAGTTGCACTTGCTTTTTAACCAGCCAAAAGACTCAGTATCCCGACATTAAAAACGGGCACAAGAAATAGAACAGTGACAGTATTTGTTTAAAAACCACAAAAGCAGGCTAAAGAAACCTAGTCATCTTATGTATAACACCGGGAGAGATGTGCTTGATGTTTTTAATTAATGACTACATGATCTTAAAATAATTAGCTTGCCATATAAAGTTGATACATCATCATCCACTTAGCCTGAGTGTGAAGTGACATATAGCTTAATAAATATACCAGCAGCTATTTTTGCTAATTAGATCGCCATATAATGTTGATACATTGTCACACATTTAGCCTTAGTGAGAAGTGACATACAACTTAATAAATAGACCTGCAGCCATTTTTACTCTCTTACTATGATGTACATCTCGTTGATTTACAACTTAAGTTTTAGAATTCCTTATGGATACACTGTGCCCATCCAGTCCATGGTGTATGTGAATACCTATGACGCATACAATCTGATGTTATTTTTCCTTCAGAGGGGATATTTCCCTGAGAAGCCCTGATGAAGTTCTCTTTGAGAACGAAACGCGTTGGCTGAACCTTTTTCCTTTTTGAATCAAAATTGACCAATAAAGAACATTGAAAATTCTACTGCTAATTTTTGGACATTCAATTTTTTTTCCTGCGCACACCACTAATTATCTTTTAAGGATCTGGAGCACAGTGGCACCATGGGACGGTTGGTGTCTGGGTCTGTTGCGCGGGACAACACAGCAGAGAAAACTGGTACAGAGGTGCAGGAATTCTAGTCCACCGTCATCTTCGCTTTGTTGCTTGAGATTTATGTTTAGTTTATATACACAGGAAAATTAGGGGTATGCTTATGATCTTGGACTTACTGGATATATCTTAATCCCTAAAGACCGAGAGGTGTTCCGGTTCTAATTAAATATTAAAATCATAGGAGTCACGACCATTATGAAATCATCCTACAAGGTGAGAATATAGAACAGTACTTTATAGGTTGAATTGAGGGACCCTAGAAAGAATTAGGTTTCTCAGACTTTATTTATAGCAAGACGAGGATACTATTATATTTTGTAATTCTCCATCCTATATAGGAAAGAGTGATTGAATTCCCAATCAAATTTCTGATATACATCAAATACAAGGATTCTCATAAATTAGGTCGTACTTTATAAAAGGTAATAAAATAATAAAAGGTGGTTTTATTATTAAAAAGAATAGTACATAACAACATGATATACCTAATCAATGAGCGATGTCACGATATGTTGTTATTTCTGACATTATATAGGAAAAGGAGAGATTTAATCCTTACGGAATCCATGATATACAACAACAAAATCCCCCTAAATCCACCCAACTCAAACTTAAGGTAATTAGAGTGGATGTAATTACAAATAAGATGGATAGTCGTAATACATCAAAGAAGTTTATGCCTTCAAACTATTGTGCTTTCTATCATTGTAGCTACCATTGGAGCAACATATATCTACTCCTGTAGATTCGGAGAGATAACCACTCGAGTGCAATTGCACCGGTGAGTGTAAATAGTAGAAAGAGATGAAAGAGATAGAAAAATGAGTGGTGTTGAATAAATGGTTTGTGAGGTGAATGATGTGGTCCGTTGTAGATTGTCTCCTGACGGGGGGTGATTGGAGCACTTATAGTTCTGTTTATAGTGTATAGAATGTATGACTACAGTAGGCAGAACGATGTGAATATGCTATTGATAATGTATATTACGTCAAGTGACATGTATATATAATTTTTTCGTCTTTTATAACCGGTGTAACTATAGTAGGCAGGACAATGTGAATATGTCATTGATAATGTATATTACTTCAAGTGATGTATATATACTTTTTTCGTCTTTTATAACGGGTGTAATTATTGAACGATAGAAGATTTGTTGTATAAGGATCTTTGTCCCGAAGAAGGTGGTCTTATTGTTACCTAACCTACCGAACACGTCGACGTCCAGGGTTTGTTAATGTTAAATTTGGCAGTCAGCAGTCAATCTAAGACAGGGAATGTACACCTATGCTTAGTGCTGTCTATAATGTGTCCGAATTAACATGTATAAGACAAATCCAATTGTCTATATGAATTCTCCTTTTTAATTATAAAGATAGCATGTTTTTAAATTAGGAATCAATGTTTTTTAAAGTTTTTTACGAAATTACCCATGGAAATATAAAGAAATGTGTATAGTTTTTTGACTGATTAAAGGAAAGGGTTTTATAGACATATTTACTTGTTTGATTATAAGTGCTTTAATACATCCTGAGGGTGAAGCAGAGTGCGGTGAGTATTCATGTGATCACAAATCTTTGGTAATTCATCTATGGTAGTTCTTACCAAAGGGAACAATTGTTTTGAACCTTTAAGTTACTGGGAGCTCCATCCCTTTGGGTCCTCGAGCCCGTCTCCTTGTTTTCAAGGACTAGGAACTGAGCCCTGCTGCAGCAAGAAACTGGTGAGAACCCTGCCAGCTGCAACCAAGGCTCGACAACTCGACTAGCTGTCCTTAGAGAGAACTGCAAGGCCTCAAAGAAACTCCAGAGTCCTTCCAGCCTTCACCATTGCAAATGAGCCTTCCTTTGGGCTAGAGACTCTAGTCCGTGGGAGACCGCCGGTAGAGAAGCATGGTGGATTAGGACCTGCACTTGTGCTGATGCAACTCACTACTGTAAAGAAGCTTTCAGCCCGCCTCCATCACCTCGAGGGATCCTCTCACCACAGCGACCGATGCTGGAAACAGCCTCGCTACTGAGAGCACCTCCCCTCCTGCTGATGGCTTAGACGGCGAAAGCAACAACCTTGGCAAGACCTCCTCACTTCCCCGACAGCCTGCTCTGAACCCCATCTTTGGCCTGACGCTGCCGGTGATCTCCAACCTCCACAGCCACTGCTTCCGGTGCTCCTGCTCCAGGTGTACCTCAACTTCTGCTGTACCTGAGACCTGGGACTCCGTGGACCATATTCTCAAGGACTTATCGCCGATTTAACTGCACTGTCGCGCCGCAAAAGTGGCGATAGATTTATCGCCCTATTCTCAAGCTGGTGCAAACTGCCGACATCGCCAGTTTTCCAGCTGCCACAAAAAACATCGCCATGGATGAGAGCGACAATTAACACTAATGATATGCAGAGTAGGTGTTCCAGTGTAAAAACACATGAAAACACCACTTCGCGACATTCTCAACGACCAGCCACATCTGCGATGCGATCCAAAAACAGGCGATAAGGCGCGTTAGCAGCAGGGATTTAACACCTGCCTTTTACTGGTGTTAAGCAGGACGACTACCTGCATTATGAAAGGGAGCCCAGCCCAGAGCCACATCTGAAGACGAACACATGTCATGGATCTACTGATCATGCAGCTCGGAGACCCAAGAGGGTCACAACAACCACCACCACCAGAACCCCTCACAGACCCCCCTGGACCCCTTAGCCCCGCCCCCCCCGGACCTCCGCACCCTTCCCTTGAACACACAGAGCATATCATGCTGAAATGAATCGGTGGTGGTCCCATCCTCCTAGGACCATCCCAGGCACAGGTATGGGCAAAAAATAGAATCCCAACCAAAGGCTCTGCAAAGCATTATGGGACGATATTCTAGAGTGCAGTGAATATTATAGTATCCAATATCAAAACATTTCTCAAGGGGCAGGCTCTCCGGCTCAGCTGAGAGCTAATACTATAATATTCACTAAACTCTAGAATCTCGCCCCATAATGCTTTGCTGGGCCTTTGGTTGGCATTGTGTTTTTGCACATAACTTTGCTTGGGGTGGTCCTAGGCGGATGGGACGATATGCTCGTTGTGTTCAAGGCATCTGCTTGCCTTCCCCCTAGGTAAGGAGTGACCCCAAATCATCACCCCTCTCATTGCCTGATATTTTTCAATGTTCAATTTTGTAAATTGGTTATATGAATTTTAGCATGTAACGGTAAAGTTGATTTACCAAAGGGTTGTGGGTACAGTAGCTAACTCCATTGCGTAGTGTAGCAGAGTGGGATTTCTTGCATGAATTCCGTGTTTTCAATGAAATGCGCAGTTAACAAATCTCTGCAACTTCCGGTAGTTAACAAATCTCCGCAACTTCTGCTCGCGGAGTTCATTGCCCAGGATTATCCAAGTTTTCCCCATGTTAAATTCCTTATCGTGAGATCTGATTGGCTGACAACACTCCAAACCAGGAAGTATTGGCAGCCGTCTTGTGACTCGGTAACAAGTCACAAGAAAAAGGTAAAAAAAGATAAAAAAACAAGAAAAGGGGGCAAAGTAAAAAACACCCTGACCCCCTAAGCCTGCGGCCCAAAAAAAGCATTAAAAAAAAAAAGGCAGAATTCACGCTGGGTGCGCGAATCATGCAGAGAATGTTTTTAAAAAATGAAGCGTAGGCTCCTGCGCTTCATTTTAATGAGCCCCCTGGTGGGCCAGGTCCCGGGGTAAATGCTAAAATTATGTAGCGGGGGACTGCGGGGGCACCGCAGCCCCGGGTACCACCACCTCCCCAGGGCTATGCTAATTATATGCCGGGGCACGCACCCCCCTGCAGTCCGGGGACCGCCACCTCCCCGGGGCTTCTTTAATTGGATGGGGGGGTTCCCTGGCACCCCCCAAGCCTAGGGGATCGCCACCTCCCCGGAGCTTTATTTAATTATGCGCTGGGTACAAATGGCCCCCCTGAAGCCCCGGGGACCGCTACCTCCCCGGGGCTTAGATTAATATTAAAAAAGTTGTGGAGGGAGCTCCTGCTCCCCCACACTGCCCCGGGGACCACCACATCTCTTGGGCACTAATTATTCAAGGCCCCTTCTAAAAAACAATATTTAAAAAAATCTCGCAGGAGGCCCCGCCCCCTCCCTGCACCACTCTGAAAACCCGCCCCCTGGCACGTTGTAAGTTGGGGAATTAATTCCTCTTGAATACTGAGGGTCCCTGGTGGCGAACTAGCCCACCAGGTACCTCCAGTAAGCGCCTCAGAGCTGGATTGCAGAGAGGTGGTCCGAGGCCATGCCTCTTTTTACACCACTCTGCAAACGCGCCTCTTGGCCCACTGCTGGTGGGGCGATGAGGTCCTCTTGTGTCCTGAGGACCTCAGGACACAAGTGGACTTCATCCTCCGAGCAGCAGTGCGCCAGGAGGTGTGTTTGCAGAGTGGTGTAAAAAGGGGGCATGGCCTCGGACAACTCTCAGCAATCCAGCTGTGTGGACATACTGGAGGTACCTGGTGGGCTAGCTGCCCCCCAGGGACCCTCAGTATTCAAGGGGACTTACAAGGTGTGTGGATATACAAGATGGTAAGCTGCGTGTCTTTTTTATAGTTGTTTATTTGTAATATGCTTTCGGCAGATGTGAACGGGAGCGTGTCATTTGTTTCTTATGTATTTATTTGCAAGACAGTGGTCTGAAAACGCCGCCAGCAACCTAAAGGGAATTCAATCACTTGTAGAACGTTTCATGATGTGTCACATTTGTATGTTCCCAATCTTGCAGTATATGCAACTGCGTATTAATGAACAGTTCCCATAAAAACAAACACCGCTGGGGGTGATGTTGCAGCAGGGGTGGGAAAAAATATCATCCTTGCAAAAAAAGATGGGCTGCACAGCAAGACTCAAGAAGAATGTGAAGTGAAGAGTAAACATAACATTTTAGAGGCTCATTTATGAGCCCCTGCGTCACTTTTGCGCCACCGGTGCATCACTTTTTGTGACGCACCAGTGGCGTAAAACATGCGCCATGTCACGCCATATTTACGAAGTGATGCATCTAGGTAGATGCGTCACTTCGTAAACCCCTGCGCTACATTATACCTGCGCCAGGTATAATGTATGCAGGGTGGGCGTACCCCCGCAAGAAAGGGTCGTAGGAGTGGCGCAGCAAAATCTATGAGATTTCGCTGCGCCAATACTAGGACGCCAATGCGTCAAAACCTTACGCCTGCCTCATGGCAGGCGTAAGGGTGACGCACGCCCTTTCACATGGGGCTTGCCCCATGTTGATGAATACAGGCCCCAGCTAGGCCCGCAAGGCACAAGGGTTCGCTCTCCTGTAACGGAATCTATAAGGAAGTTGGCACGGAAACTGCAAAGTACAAAAACAGCATTTATTAACCCTTAAGGGTGGTCCTACAATCCACACAACACTCTTCAGTATTGCATGGAGTAGCACAAAGAACATTCGTACACAGTCCCCTTTTATACACAACAGAGGGGCTCATAGTGGGTGGATACAACGTAAGGCCGAAGAACATTACCATTTATGGTCATTCTCGATACTGAATCAATACATGGGCGGAGCCAACACGCTCCTTGAGCCCGCGAAACACATGGTCAAGCAAAGCTAATTATAACAGATGTGGTCAAGTCTGGGCATGCGCCAGATGGACAAGAGAGCTATTTATAAACTGTTACTAGGCAGATTACAAGAGCAACTAACACAGAGGTCGGACTCTCCTCGTGGTGAACACATGGCAGCATGTCAATACAAAATGGAGTCCGGACTTCGGTCAACATAACGAAGAAAACATGATCTAAAGGGAAAGCATTAATGTTTTCAGTAAATGCTTAATCACATTCTGCCCTAATTTACAACAGACGACCCTTTCAGCATTTACTGAAGACATCCGGTTTCCAAGAATAATCATCATATATATCAATTATCATCATTCCCTTAACCTCTTTAGCTAGACCCTTCTGTCGAGCAACATCGGCAATAGCTTTCTTATCTGGAATGCAGAATGAAATGCATACGGAACAGCACAATGGTCCACATTGAATACACATACAGAAAAGGAACAGAACTGCTATAATAATGCAGAGACCAGTTAAGACATTCCATCCCCAGGCAGTAACCAACGCCCAAAACCATCCAGAAAAGGACCAAGTGCCGTTTTCTGTGTGGATTTCAGCTGCTATTTTATGCAGCTTGTTAATGGCGTTATAAACGGATGGCGTATGATCAGGGATGAACACACAGCAGCTACTTCCAATAATTTTACAGGCTCCACCTCGATCAGCTAGCATTACATCTAATACCATACGATTCTGCAATGCAACAATCCTAGTTATTTGTAATTCTTCCGTAAGATTCCCAAGAGCGGCAGCAGTCTGATTTGTCACAGCTTCTACCACTCTTGTCAATCTTCGGATCTTCCTACTGTTCAAAGCAGCTCCAACAAAGAAAAACAGTCCTAAGTTAAAATCAATATACTGTTGCAGGCTGGTATCGGTTTGATCCACATCATCAATTGATAGAGTACGTTTGTATCTATTTACAGTCACATTATTCAAAAGTTTCAAATCCTTATGATATGACGCGGGTGCTAGGAATACAGGAGGTAATAGGAATGATACATAGCATACCCCAGACCACCCAGCCGGCAAACGGTAATAACCTTTATTTCCACACACAAAGTAGGTATTATGGGACGCCAGGAAGGTACTGTTGTTCAGCCCGTCAATGTTCAATACAGTTATGCAATCACTGACGCCAACAGGGATAAAACCCACACTCTGGACACACAGGTCCGCTTGGGCTTGGGCCACTTGGATCACAAATTTGTCCTTCCCCCCAGTGTCTCTGGTGTTCGTGAAGATATAGGGAATGGATTCATTGTCCGGTCGGTACTCTTCCCATTCCCAAAGTGTCCCATTTGCTTGTGGATATCCATTTTTGTCCTGATGACATTCTTTATTGAGTCTGAAAAGCAATCGTCCCACTGTCGGTTTCCGAGTGGCAAACAGCAAAGTGTACCATGCTCTACAAGAGCCATTATGAGAGAAAGGAAGTGGTATGAATGGCGTACCTCCTTTCTTCTGATGGGCTGGCATCATCCCACATATCCAACAGTTCGTAGCGTTCGTAGCAACGTGGGTGTGATGCAGCATCTGAATGAAAGTGTTATTCAAATAGGATTGTCGATGCTTCAACTCTTGATACGGTAATGTATAAAAGTAGTGCTCCTCAGGCACCGGAGTTGTCAACACAAGTGTTTTCCGAGCAGGAGTTACCTCCTCCACAAACCATGTGGTTATCCCAACAATAGCTACTGTTAGCATGAACCCCAACGCACAAAGGATTTTCTTCTTCTCCATGTCAAAAGAAACAATACCCTGATATCTTCCTGCAACTAAAAGTCTGTCAGAACTCTTCCCCTTGGGCAGCGGTTGATTTCTTCACCAGCGGGCCAAGACGGGTGTCGCTACACTAATGCAGGGCTGATCCCCCCCCCTTGCCTCATCGGCTCTCCGTTTCACTAACCCAAGGGCCGTTCTGACAGTATGTCCCGGTACTGGAAACCTTACTTCCTTGGTCGAAGATGATATCGCCTTCCTCCAGAAGTCGTGTGGTCCGGAAAGAGCTCCTCAGTGTCGTTTGGCTCCGCAGCACGGCCTGTCTCTGCTGCTAGGATTTCTCGTTGATCGGTCAGCACGGCAGACTCCACCAATCCGGGCGGTACCTTTCGACAGTGTAAGGAATGGATCCAATTCTTCCTGTTTGAGACTCGCACTGCCGTCCTTGTTGCAAGGAGAACTTGCTCAGGTCCGACCCATCTCGGCTCCAAACTGTTCGTTCTGTCGAAGACCTTCACCATGACATGATCCCCAGGCCGGAGACCATGTCCTTCGCCGGTAGACCGATCAGGGAGCGCTTCTCGGACCTGTTGATGAATAGAAACCAAATTATCCGTTAACTGTGCCAGATAATCGCTCATCATTACACAAGGTACATCATACACAGCCTTAGGCCTTGGTGGACCCCAAATATTCATTGGGCGTCCAAATACGATTTCATATGGCGTAAGGCCAGTTCGAGAGTGTGGCACCGACCTAATTGACAATAACGCCAGCGGCAGGGCGTCTGGCCAAGTCAAAGACGTTGAAGCTTGGATTTTGGCGATCTTAAGCTTCAGTGTACCATTATACTTCTCGACTAGTCCTGCAGACTGGGGGTGGAACACGGCGTGGAACTTCTGGGTGATGCCTAGGCCCTTCAAGACATACTTTATAACATCCGCTACAAAGTGAGGGCCATTATCACTCCACAGAAGTCTACAGACGCCGTATCGAGGGAAAAACTCTTTTAGCAGTAGCTTCGCCGTGGTCATTGCAGTATTGTCTTTCGTAGGGTACGCCTCAACCCATTTACTGAAGGCGCAGACCACTACTAGAACATACTTCAAATTGTTACAGCGCTCAAGCTGGATGTAGTCCATCTGCAGAACCTCAAAGGGTGCAGTGGGCGTCGCAAATCCTCCTGCTGGAGTTCGAGTGCCTTTCCCTGGGTTATACTTCAGACAGATCATACAGGTCTGCACCACCCTCTTTGCTGTGCTAGCAATCTCTGGATGCTCCCAGACTTGGGTAAGCAATTTCACAATTGCGGAAGCTCCAACATGTGCTAGCCCATGTGCCATTTGAACCATAGGTTGTACGAAAGCCGTGGGTAACTTCCATCTATCCATCTGCTTATTTCTCCAACAGCCCTCATCATCCAACTCTCCCTCGCTAGCCCATTGCTCCCGCTCTTTATCAGAAGCGGTCCTTTGCATTTCTCGCACTTCCTCCTTCGCATCACGCCATCTTTCCACCTGTGACTTCACTACATACATGGCAGTAGCGCCGGGCTGCATCGCAGTCTCCCGTGCTACCCGGTCTGCTAACGCATTCCCTTCTCCAACTTTATCAACTACTTTCCTATGGGCACTACACTTAACAATGGCAATTTTCTTCGGGTATGTCAATGCGGTTAAGAGATTGTGGACTAACTCCCCATGCATTATCTGTACTCCATGTGACGTTAAAAACCCTCTCTCCTTCCAGAGTAGGCCGAAGTCATGCGCTACTCCGAAGGCATAGCGGCTATCTGTATAAACATTCACACATAATCCTGTACTGAGCTCACATGCTCGTGTTAATGCTATCAGTTCCGCTGCTTGAGCTGATTTCTGTGGTATGCGTGCTGTCTCCACTATCGTGTGTAATGTGGTAATTGCATACGCTGCTGAAGTCGTACCATCTGGTAGCTTCAGGCATGATCCGTCTACCCACAGTTCTCCATCTACATCTGGAAAGGGCGTATCCTGGAGATCAATACGACCCTTTGTTTGTTCCTCAGTCACAAGAATACAATCATGCGCTTTCTGCGCCTCAGGCTGGGTCTCGGGGTATGGCAACAATGTGGCCGGGTTTAATGTCACGCACCTTTTCAACGTAATATGAGGAGCCAAAAGCGTCAGCTCATATCCCGTTAAACGGGCACTGGTCAAATGCTGCGTCTTTGTTTGATTAAGCAGGGCATCCACAGCATGGGGAACTAACACCAACAATTTATGGGACAACACAATTCCTTCACTTTGGCGTATTGACACAGCTGTCGCCGCTACCGAGCGAAAACACCCTGGTAATGCTCGGGCGACAGGATCAAGCACAGCCGAAAAGTATGCACAAGGGCGCTGCTTGTCGCCGTGCATCTGTACTAAGACTGACAATGCACATCCATCTTTCTCATGCACATACAACGAAAAGGGTTTTGTATAATCAGGGGTCCCTAACACTGGTGCTGAACAAAGGGCCTGTCGCAGTTGCTGAAAAGCAGCATCACACTCATCTGACCAAGGGATTGGGATAGGCGTGTCTTTTGTCAAAAGAGCTAGTAATGGCTTAGCTATGTGTGAAAACCCCAATATCCACTGTCTACAAAAAGAAACAAGGCCCAAAAATGCACGCACATCCTTCTGCGTGGATGGTCTCGGTGTGTCCAAAATTACTTGGATACGATCTGGTGTGAGTGCACGCCCCTCCTTAGACAAAAGGTGACCTAAATAAGTCACCTTTGGTCTACAGAATTGCAATTTCTTCCTAGAGACCTTGTGATTGTGGGACGCTAAAAAGGAAAGTAAGGCTAGCGTGCTTTTCTCGCACAACTCCAGGGTGTCAGCCGCCAACAGGATGTCATCGACATATTGAATGAGGGCGACCCCCTCGAGTAAGGCAAAGGAGTCCAACTGTCGTTTCAAAGCCTGACTATAAATACTAGGGCTTTCTGTGTAGCCCTGGGGAATTCTACAAAAACGATAAGATCTATTGTTTAATGTGAACCCAAAAAGAAATCGGCTATCAGGGTGAATGGGAATAGAAAAGAAGGCATTTTTCAAATCAATCACTGAGAACATGGTCGCCGTAGGCGGGACCAAGGTAAGCAACGTCGTGATATCGGAGACCACCGGGTATTGAGGTATCACGATCTTGTTTACCTCCCTCAAATCAATTATGAACCGATAGACCCTTGCATCTGTATCCTTTTTCAGAATAGGGAGAATCGGACTGTTACAGATATTATAGGGAACTTCTTCCACTACTCCTACTGCGATCAAATCTTGCACAATCTGTATGAGAGCTTCCTCGCCCTCCTGGGAAATACGGTACTGCGGGAGGCGTGGTAACACCGCCCCCTCCTGGACACTAATGTGGACCGGAGGAATCACCATTTGTCCCACATCTGTGTCCGAAGTCGCCCATAAAGCTCGGGGGAGGGTAGCCAACAACGCATCCTCTGATATCGTACACATCCGCCCAGACCGGGGGTAGTTGTCATTCAAGATCACCCTCACACCCTCAGGGGAGCAGCGGATTGTAGCCCTAAAGTACTTTAACATATCAAGGCCCATAATGTTATCCGGTGTATACGGAGCAAGCAGAAACGGACAGGGCGCAGAAAAACAATCAACTTTAAATGCAAGGGGCTGTGAAAGAGGGCTTCGGGAGAGTGTACCGTCAAACCCTACCGATGTAACTATTGAGCCGGATGGGGGAGCCCCCGGAACCAAGTACCTAGACAATGCACTACGTGTCGCTCCTGTATCCACTAGGAACTGATCAGTAGAACCTAAAACCTCAGCCGATACATAAGGACCCGTCTGATCGACCGGCAGCTCAACTGATTCGGACCCCCATCCAACGCATTCCTATGCATGCTGAGAATCATGATATCCCGATTGATCGATGTCCGATACATGATACTGGTGCTGGCGATCAAAAACATTTGAGCCATCTCGGTGCCGCCCGGCAGTATCGAAACGGACATTATCGTTAGAATTCCCTCTAAAGTTCGAGAAGCCCCCTCTACCTCTCGGGCCACCCGGAGTGTGCCCCTGACGCGAAGCACGCAACGCTGGGCAATCCCTGGCCCAATGGCCCAACTGCTTGCAGTACGCACACTGGTTCCTATTCAAATCAGATCGGCCCGAAGGGGGACCATAAGATCCGCCCCTTCCTCTATTATTATTACCCCGTCGGGGCGGGCCATATACTTGTGCTAACATCACCTTGGTTTTGAGATCTTTCGATTTCTTCTCCTCCTGGCCCTTCGCCTCGTGCTCCTGACGCTCATAATACTGAGCGATAGTCAGAAGGGCCGTCGGTGTCGCGGAGGACCAAGAACTTTCACTCGCTTTTAACCGGGCCGCAACTGCCGATAGCAGATTAGCCACATATTTGTCCGCGAAAAGGTGGCGGCCCGTGTCGTCAGTAAGCGACTGGCCACTAAAATCATGAAACGTCTCCTCAAAGCGCGTAAAGAAGTCCGCAACTGACTCGTCAACTTTCTGCTTACATGCAGTTAACATATTCCAGTCAATCTTTTTAGGGGGGATAATCGTCTTCAACTTAGCCACAATAGCCGCAGGGAGATCTAAAATATTCTGGGGTGGTTTCTGTGCGGGCTTCCGTTCCCTATCCTCATCCTCAAGGTCAGACCATCGAGCCTTAAAGGCAACTACATCATCTACCCTGCGGACAGACCTCCACGTGTCCGGTGGTAGAATAAGGCCAAAGAACAGGTCTATATCCGCTAAAGTCATAATGCAAGAATTCAAGGCCCCCTCAACTTCTTCATAGAAGGCCGCTGGATTCTTGCGGGGGTCAGGCAACGCATTCTTCAATGCCATAACATCGGCTCTATGCCATGGAGTATAAACCCAATTATACACAAAATATCCCCTAGCATCGACAGAATTAATGTCCGGGCTAGTCCCCGCTCCTTTAGGAGGAACATACAAAGGCGCCGCCTCTCGCATTGGTTTAGCATGCACTACATCATCCTTATCTGACTGGGAGGTAGATGGGTAACCCCCTGCCGCAACCGAATCCGACTGCTTCTCCTCCTCCGCTTGTTGGCGGGCTTTCTCTCGAAGGGCCAGCACCTCGTCCCGCAAGGCGAACAGCCGCCGAGCCGCCTCAGGAGCCTTAGAGGGAGAAAAAGCACCGTTACGTATTGCTCTAGCGTCCGAAGACACTTCGTCAGGCTCAAGGACATGAGAATATTTTCGGAAAGCAGTAATCACTTCTTCCGCGAAATGACCCAGAAAATACACTTTATCTCTCTCCTGCCACGGCCCCCAAGTTTGAAATAAGTCCTCCATGGATACCTTGCCTTTAAGCGCACGGAAGGAAAGTGTCCGAAGCTCAGCCATTTGCTCGGCCGACAGCATGGACCGCGTGCCTACCTTACCCGAAATCGGGTCAGAATCTTGCGGCCGTGGAGCAGATGCGCCCACATAAGGGGGCGGAGAGCGATCTAGCAAATAAAAATCATCATCAGAATTATTAAGGACAGGATAAAGCGGCTGGCGAACAACATATTGACCCGAAACTTGTAGCCTATGCTCTTTCTCTTGTCTGTCCGTTTGCTCTTTGTCCTCCCGACGCTTCGCTTCCTGCGCTCGCACATGATCATTCTTTCGTTGCTCCTTATCAAACAGCGCTTTCTCACGCTTCTCTCGCTCACGCACGTCCTTCACCCATAATCGCACACACTCAAACATATCCTGACGAGCACGTCGTTTACACATACACTGTTCCACATACTCAATCTTACGTATATCAAACGATCCATACAAAGGCCATCGCAACTCAGGATCCTTCTTCGTGTATTTCCTCCATAACGTGCTGTACATTATGGAAGAAAGACCATGCTTCACGTACATATCCCTATTAGGAGTCCCCTCTGGGGGAGCTGGAGCAGATTCCTCGAGGTTCAACCGGTTACCCAAACAGCAGCACCACTTACGAAGTGCGCTAAAAGCAGGCATGCTAGGAATAATGCAAAATATGCAATATTATAAGGAAAAAATGGCACTTAATCGTTGCGCCGTTCAAAGTTTACACAGCTCCTGGAGAAATCTCTCCACATTACCTGCCTATATGTGTTGCAACGCATATATTTTCACAAAGACAAATTCAAAATATGACTAGTCATCATCAATCAAACTCAAATAGCCATCCCAGGCTTCAAAAACTCGGAGCAAGTACCGTACAACGGTTCTTACCAATCAAGAGTCCAGGTTCCAACTGACAAGCTCCACAATCGCCCAAACGGCTCTCACGGCAGGACCGACAGAAGAGGTCTCAGTCGATGACCGGCGCCACCCAGACGGTCAGCTCGGAAGGGAAGGAAGAAAAACCTCGGGATGCCAGGGCTAAGACGCCGCTGGCAGTGATCACGTCCCCGGCCAAACTCCTCACCTTCGTCGCGACCAGTCCTTCGAGCATCCGAGTCGCCGATGAGCCCCACGTGACGGGCGCCAATTGATGAATACAGGCCCCAGCTAGGCCCGCAAGGCACAAGGGTTCGCTCTCCTGTAACGGAATCTATAAGGAAGTTGGCACGGAAACTGCAAAGTACAAAAACAGCATTTATTAACCCTTAAGGGTGGTCCTACAATCCACACAACACTCTTCAGTATTGCATGGAGTAGCACAAAGAACATTCGTACACAGTCCCCTTTTATACACAACAGAGGGGCTCATAGTGGGTGGATACAACGTAAGGCCGAAGAACATTACCATTTATGGTCATTCTCGATACTGAATCAATACATGGGCGGAGCCAACACGCTCCTTGAGCCCGCGAAACACATGGTCAAGCAAAGCTAATTATAACAGATGTGGTCAAGTCTGGGCATGCGCCAGATGGACAAGAGAGCTATTTATAAACTGTTACTAGGCAGATTACAAGAGCAACTAACACAGAGGTCGGACTCTCCTCGTGGTGAACACATGGCAGCATGTCAATACAAAATGGAGTCCGGACTTCGGTCAACATAACGAAGAAAACATGATCTAAAGGGAAAGCATTAATGTTTTCAGTAAGGAACATTGCTGGAGTTGCGTCAGGCTTCCGACACAACTCTAGCAATGCGCCACTTTTTGCGCCGACAGATACGTCAGTTATACTGACGTATCTGTCCTTCCTTGCGACATGATGCGTCATATTATAAATATGACGCATCATTGGTGTCGCAAGGAGGGCGCACTGAGAAGTGACGCATCGCTGCTTTCACGCAGCGATGCGTCACTTCTCATAAATGAGGCCCTTAGTATTTAGGGCCTGGCTACGCATCTGCCGCCACTGCTACTGCCAGTCAAGATGGGCTGTGGGTAAATAAACTTTAAGTGGCTGGCAGCTTTTCCCATGCCTACAGTGTTGTTGCAGTTAAAAGCAGTGGGATGGAGTGCTGATGAGGTATCTGTGTACTCACCAGGCCTCGCTACCCGGCTCGGCTGCCCTCAGGGAGAGCTGGCTGTGCTGCCTCCGGGGCAGGCTCCTCCATTCTCCCCCTGCAGCTGCTGATTCGTAACTCGAAGCTCCTCATTAATGCCCGGCATCAGTACTGCACATGTGCCCCATTGTGCGCATGCGTAATAGCACGCCACTTCCTTTTATTCCAAATCATTTCAGTCCCAACAAGCGCAAGGCGCTCTACGTAAGATGCAGGCTTTTCGCGCATGCGAGCTACCATCAATAGAACCGCATCTCTCACTTACTGCAAATGTTAAATAAAAATGCAAGCCTTAATGTGACTGCCCAGCTCAGGAGGCAAGCAAATCATTTAATTAAATGCTGTCCTCTGGCAAAAAAGAAGAAAAGAAGGCGCGCCGCCGCTATAGTTAAAGCATGCCGCGCTGCCAAAATAAAACAAGCATTTGCAATGCAATAGTTCTCGCATTTATGCAAGTTTAAGCTATTGGCATTGTGAATGAAAATGCCTTTTTTTTAAACATAAATAAAAGGCATTGTCATTTACAATGCCAATAGCTTAAACTTGCGAAAATGCGAAACCTATTACATTGCAAATGATTGTTTTAAAAAGCCTCAATATTTGAAAATGACATCCTCCCACTTGCAAACAGGAACTTAGTTTCCATATATTTAGCCCCCCCTTTCGAAGAACTTGTTTGCTCGCACAAGGGAAAATGCCAAATCGGTGGTGGAATGTAACAAACACCTAAAACATATGTAACATACATGCATCTTCTGTTCATGTGAGTTAGGGCCTACATCATCTTCATTGGCTTTTGGCTAGATGTGCGCTATAGAAATACTACATACATACATACATACACATATACAGACGTACATACAGACATACCTACAGACATACATACAGACATACATACATACAAACATTCATATACCGTCTGAGAGGTTTATCTGCACAAAGAATCGGAAACGTCCATGTGAAAAAACAGCTGAGAAACATACGGGAATCGGGCGGGCTAGTTTCGTAATATTCTGAATTCCCACAATAAAGTAATAATTATACCGAAGGGTTTTGGTCCTTCCAGGCGCTAGAATGTACACTAAACTCTCGTATCACCAGTAAGCCGTCCCGAGTTGGAAAACGCCTTTTAACATTGCTATTAAACTGCAAGAGTCTGCTAACAAGTGGTAGTAATGACTAGAAAAGCAAAGCCAGCACGATACGGACATCCGCGCCTTACTGCCCAGCGAAGACACGGACAATGTCCTCTTCTTTTCTGTGCTGGCAACTACCCCCCCACCCTCTTTCTATTATTCCCTCTCTTTCTGTCTTGCTCCTCACTTACTGAAACCCGTGATTTGAAGAAACGGTTCACAACCTCTCTTTCCTTCTTTCATTTAGTTGCTTCCCTGTGAAATGGATCCAAAAAAGAACAAGCTGTCTCCGTGGAGCTGACGGGGATGGAAAGTGAAAGCATGCGATGCGCTTGTGAGCGCGCGGTGGGAGCCAGAGACGAGACACAATGCGGGCGCGCCGGTGGGAGCATGTGAAGCAGAGGAGACACCATGCGCGTGCACATCAGATGTCCGTGCGCGTACATGGTCTGTCTCACTTCGCTAGGAAAAGCCACAACAATAGTTTTGCCAAGCGAAGCAGCTGCGCTGCGTTCGCTAGGTGAGACCTAACAAGGGCAGAATGTGATGGGAGGGAGTGAAGACGGTGAGGGGGTGGAAATAATGGGACAAGACGTTAGTTGTCGGAGCAAAGCGTGCGTCCTGCTAGCAGCAGCCACCGTGCACGTCGCTGCTCGCTCCTGTGGTAATACTCCGTGGGAGTGAACTTTTGAAAAAAGGTGGGACATACTCCCATTATTAGCCATTTGCAGGCTACGATTTTTAAACAACACACAAAAGAGCCAATCGAAAGCGTGGGAGGAGTCAGACCCAGGGGCGGCTCTTCCACTAAGGCAGAGGAACGTCGCCGCACTGCTCTCAGAGCAGGAGAAAGGACAAATAAAATGATAATATACGTGTTATTATCATTTTATTTTTCATTAAGGGCTGGGTTGGGGCAGGACGGGGCTGGTGGCACGGGGAGGAGTGATCTGCACACTTCAAATGGGCATGACTAGTTGGCCGGCTGTCTTAGGCCAGCCAAACAGTCATGCACACTTTGCATGTTCCCCACCATGCTGCAATGCACAGCCTGGTGGGGAACATGCACAGGCTCCCTCTGCCTGGCTTAGGGGAGGGAACCTGGGTTCTTCTTGTTTGCAACGGAAACTGAGGAGAGATGACAGCATCAGAAGAGACCTGAGCTGAGGAGAGACAGAGGCCGGCAAAAGGTAAGTGTTCTTTTTTTCTGTTCCTCCTACACCGCCTACCACCCCGGTTCCCTGCTAAACGCCACTGGTCAGACCCCACAAAGTACAGACAACAGATTGCCTAACAGCGTAAGCACTGTATAGGCTCGACCTTAAAAAAGTAGTTCTGAAATGCTGGCTCAGAATGCACGCTGGGTTGGTTTAGAAATAGCTGGTCACTGCTGTCAGAATGGCTAAACTCTCAAGAGGCATGACGGATGCATGCAGACAGTGGCTTAGCTGGGGGGGCGGAACTAGCTTGTGGGCGGCAGCTGCGCGGTACTTGTGGCCCAGGGTGGCGGCCTTTAAAATTTGTTTGGGGACACTCACTGACACTACTGTCAGTTATTACAGTTGTGTCAGTGTCCCCAAATCAATTATAAAGGCCGCCGGAACGGGACGCCAGTGCCCCATGGCCCCCGTGTGAAGTGCAAGGCAAGCGCACCTGCTTGTAAAGGCTGCCTGCAGTGCACGCACCACCACCTAGTGTAGTGGTGGTGGTGCGGTGCGGGACATACTGCGTTTGTGGGTCCCGTGACGTCCCAGGGTCGTCAATCTTGTAGCGCGCGAAAACGCTACCAATGATGGCCCTGGGTACAATGGGGCATATTTACAACGAGGCGATAAAAATAATCGCCGCTTTAGCGGCAGTTTTCGCCCAAAAAGCGGCGATAATTTTATCGCTATATTAGCAAGGTCACGCTAACGCGTGAAACCTTGCTTTAGCGTGGGCATTCCTAACGCCCAGCTTTGCATCTCTAATGAGATGCAAAGTGGGCGTTCCTGACCTGACATGATAGGAGAAATGTTGCTAAGTGACATTTCTCCTATCATCAAGCCCCACGCTATGAAGCATAGCGTCAGGAAAAGTAGCGATAACACCTGTTATCGCTACTTTCCTAACACCTGCTTCAGGACTGACTTAGCCATGATATCCTATGGAAGGAGGATATCATGGCTAAGTTTGTGAGTCCCTATCAACAAGCTAACGTGAGATTATCGCGGGGTTTCCAGAGATAATCTCACGTTAGCCAGTTAGTGTGAGGATTTTTATCGCTATTGAGATAAGCGTTGCTAATAGCATGCTATCTCAGCGATAAAAATCCACGCTAGCCGGCGATAATTATCCTAGCGCTAAGTGCGCTTAGAGATAATTATCGCCGGTTGTTGTTGATATGCCCCATTGTTTGGCCAGCCCTCACGCTGAAAAATAATGCAGCAGTGACGCGTCACGCGCGTGCCACTTTAAAGGCTGAAAGCCTCGCTGCGCTTGTCATTCGCTCCGTAAAGACTGCAGTGCAGAGGAATGCAGAGAAATGCTGGGAGGTAGAAATCCTGGTGAACAGCAGCTGCTCGCATTCCTTTGTTCCTGAGCGTTCGCTGTAAACTTTTTCCATGAATTGCCCCATCCACAGTAACTGTTTACCACGAATAGTGCATAATTATGAGGAGTGATGTAATAGGGTGATTTCAAGAATTTCACATCACAACCGTAATGCAAACTTCCTGAAATTATGCCAGCGTAACTTAAATTTCTCTCAGGCCTAGTATGGGGGGGGGGAGGGTTCGAGGGCTTGCCTCCCCATAATGCTTGGAGTCCTTAAATGGAACTGGCAGCAGGCCCGAGATTGTTTTCAAAACAAAAACGTACCTAACGAATGCCCTGCGCTGCGAAACCAGCTACAAACCAATTAAATACAGCTTAGATAATCATTGCAACTCCTCCTGCATGTTCTTTAAAATTAGCTGCGGGATAATGTTAATGGCACGCGAGCCACTGTTATGTGTGCATTAGTAAAATCCACATCTACTTTGCAACTTTCTTCAGATGATCCTTCCGAAAACACTCCTCGCCCATGATCCAGTTTTTAGATCGTCAGATTTCTTGTCCAGGTTTATCTCCACTCCCTATGAGACGCATGGGTTCTGCTGGCAAAGCGCAGATAAGGGGGATGGGGCTTCCATTGCTGCAGCGTGGAATACAAAATCCCTCCCTCCGTCACAGGCCAAAGATCCCGCTCCAGCACATCAGGCTTGACCTGTGGCTTGTGGGAATTGTGGAATACCAGGACTGCCTTTTGTTGATTCCACCAATGCCTCTCTCTTTCTTCCTCTAACAAACTCTGGGACATATTAACAAGGAACACGGCAAATTAACGCTAAGGGCGCTTAGCGTTAATTTTTTTAACGCCCGCTAACGCTGGATAATATCGCCTGGTTATCGCGTTATTAACAAAGCTAACCGCCTAGGCGATAAAAAATCCAGCGATAGCGGCATTTTGGGAGGTTATCGCTGGTAATGCAGCGATAAAACTACAAGGATAGGGATATCCTTGTTGATAGCCCATGGTGGACTTAGCCATGTAATCCACCCCCCATTGGATTACATGGCTAAGCCTGAAAATTAGCCGATGTAAAAAAGCAGCGTTAACCATGGTTAGCGCTGCTTTTTTTGTCTCTAACAGGGTTAGCGTGAAGCTTGATAATAGGAGAAATGTCGCTTAGCGACATTTCTCCTATTATTTTGCTCTGGAACGCCCACTTTGCATCTCATTAGAGATACAAAGGGAAGCGTAGTGAAAAAGGGTGCTAACATGCGATTATGCATGTTAGCACCCTGTTGTTGATAGGGCGATATTTTTATCTCCGCTTCTTTGGCTTTTAAAGCCAAAAAAGCGGAGCCCTAATTTGCCCCTCTGTCTCTTTTTCTTACTCTTGCATGTTCCTTTTCATCCCTGCTTGTCTCTGTTTATCTATCTTTCTCTTCCCCCTTCTTTCTCCCTTTTCCTCTTACCCTCTCACTCTGTGTCAAGCACTGATGATGAAAAATATGCCAAGGCCCCCCAAAATGTTATCGTCCCTGTGCCTAGTGGAATTGGGCCCAACGTCACACACACCCCTGATCTGTGTTAATGCTCCCTCGAGCCTCCGGGCCTGCCTTGCCTTGCTTAATTTTCAATCCAGGGTTCACCTGCTACTGCTGACGGAGAGTGGGGCCATGTCTATGGGGCATATTATCAAGCCAGGCAATAAAATGATCGCCGCTTTAGCGGCAGAAAATTGCCACTAAAGCGGCGATAATGGGCTTGATAATATGCTCTATGGAATTCCAATTGAAGCTCAGGTTAGATGTCCGTCACATCTAACATGGGCTTCAATTGCAATTCCATAGAGCATATTATCAAGCCCATTATCGCCGCTTTAGTGGCAATTTTCTGCCGCTAAAGCGGCGATAATTTTATTGCCTGGCTTGATAATATGCCCCTATGTACACCCCGTGCAGGTTTACTCCAAACTGTTGGGCAGATTTATGTTGCACTTGCGGCACTTTTGCGCCGCCGTTGCGTCACTTTTGTGACGCAGCAGCGGCGCAAATCCTGCGCCATGGTGCGGGGCATTTACAAACGTGACGCATCTCCCAGATGCGTCACGTTGTAAAGCCCTGCGCCACATGTAGGCGTTCCAGGGCAGGTGGGGGCGTTCCGGCGCAGGAACGCCTCCTAAAAGTGGCTGAGTGAAATCTACAAGATTTCACTCAGTCACTTTTAGGCCCATGCTGCGTCAAAACCCTGCGCCTGCTTGAAGCAGGCGTAAGGATTGACGCAGCATTGTACAGATAGGGCCCCCCAGATCATTGCTGGAGCTGCGTCGCACTTGCGACACAACTCCAGCAATGCGCCACTTTTCGGCACAGATGCGTCACGCATCTGTGCCGTTTTTGCCCCATGGTGCGCCGCATTATAAATGCGGCGCATCCATGGTGGCGCAGCTGTGGCGCATAATAACTGGCGCATCCCTGCTGATATGCAGGGATGCGCCAGTCGTCATAAATCTGCCCCTGTGTGCCAAAGTGGTCACAATTAACTTTACAACCAATTAATCTATCAATGATTATTAGTAGTGGGGGTCAGGGGTGGCGGTCTGCCCCGGGCGGCACGAGTTTTGGGGGCAGCGGCCTTCCCCTCACCTCCCCCCCCCCCCCACCCCTTATCTGCGGCTGCGCGGGGCAGCAACTGCAGCCTTCGATTGGCAGCACCCACACCCTCTTAAGGCTGCCACAGGAAGGCAAAGGCTGGGAACGCCATGGGCGGCAAAAGACCTAGCTACGCCTATCCACCCCCGCTGCTCGCCTGTCCTTTTTCCCCGCTACCTGCCATGGCGGCAATCTGAGGGATAGCAACGGGTGCCAGAAGCTCTAGGTACGCCACTGCATGCAGAAATGAGGAGAAGAACTAATGGAGCCAGGCTGAGACAAATGGCAAGCCTATGGGCGGGCTGAAGCCCACAAAGCAGCTAGATACAGCATGCCTCGGTTCTAGACTAGAGACAGCGCATGCGCGCTTTATAGCGCCGAGGCTTGGAAAAAGACCTGTAGCGGCACATCAAAGTATTCTGGGTGGTCCCGCCTCCGAGTCCTACTACCAGGAACACGCATTCTATTATCGGATACTGTGCCCGAAATTTAAAGAACTATAGTTGAGAGAAAAAAGTACCAGTACTAATACTTTTTGCATCCCTAAAGTCAGCATCACTAATCTTATGACCACAGGAAATATAGATCTCTGATATACAAGAGATCTGTCAAAAATTGTGCATTTACCGCATATCACTCACCACACAAAGTGCAAATGAAAGAGCGGCATTCACGCGCACATTATACTTAACCTAAGGAACATGAAAACAGGTCGTCTGCAATTTTAAACTATTGCATTAATAGGCCGACACCACATATAATTTATAACCGTCTGTTAAGTATTTGCGAGGGAAAGATGTATACATCTGAACAACACGAGTTCTAAATTAATCTATAGATTTATTTAAGAATGAAGACGCGGGCGGTAAAAGCAGAAATGTGAAAAGGATCATGGGTATGCATATATTATACAGAGGATTGTGGGTAAGCGGATATCCTGATTCCCCATGTTCAACGCCCCGCTGTCATTTAGTACCATGAGTGGTTTTACAACACAGACAAAATGACGGCGGAGCCTCTCGGAATCACTTCTGTTGCTGCCCCCGGTGGAGGTCGAGTCTCGGCATCAGCTCAACTTTCTGTAATTCTGGGGGAATCAGTTCATCTCTCTGTACCTCAAAAATTAATGTGATCTACATAGCTGCCAAGGTTTCAGATTGCTATGTGTGACATTTTCATAATTTCGGTGTAATTATGAGTGATATTTCAACGACTAGGAGTGTCACTTTCGCATGAGCGAAATCAAGCCATGATAATGAGGAAAACATATAAATATCATAAGTTACACTGATTTGAGCAACAAGAAACTCTGATGCCTTAAAACTGCTGCAAAGTACCAGTAATGGAAGGGCAGTAACCAGAGACAAACTGTGTGACTGTGATGGAGCAGGGTTTTTACTTTAAAACCGAATACCTGTTTCATTTTCGCATGTTATAATTAAAAGTACTACTGATTAATTATTAACTACTAAAATATGTCAAAGTCATGTCTAACCAACCTTATTAACAAGAGAATTACACGTGGGAATGCTATTGCATGGCTAAAATAATAAATTAACTAAGTTGGTGAGCAAACTGACAGAAATAGATGTTGCTTATGTAATGTTATTGTGTCTTGCGCTTATAATTAATATGCATTAATGGCTTTTGATGTCGCAAATGGCTAGATAAATACATACTGTAAGACCTGGGGTCTCCAGGCCCTATGGGGCCACGAGCGGTCGGGCAACCGAAGGTCTGTGTGTAAAGCAACCATACAACACGCACCTCACATGCGACGAGGAACACACACAATAAGTGACGCCACACTGTAGGAGTTATGTAAATACTCAAGTTTATCCAAGTAGATCACGTTAAATGCAGTTCATGAGGGAGCAGTACATTTCATATGCTGATAATACAATAGCTAGCGATGTACATATCAGTCAGGAGCTATAAAGGCTGTTTCTACCACATATGCAATTCATGAAATAACAGTACTGCCTGGGGCACAACTACCACTCACGTAGCTGCACACGCGCGTTGGGCGCGCTAACCGGTGACGACCTAAGAACGGGGCACCTAGCATGGAGAGCTACTCGTGATCTCTGGCACATAGCCCTGTAATAGGGAATATAAATAACAGAGCGCTACTCATAATCAATAGCGTTTAACACTTCAATATGGCACATGAATAATAGCGCGCTACTCTGACTTGATAGCACGTAACACTTCAACCTGGCACATGAATAACAGCGCGCTACTCGGACTTGATAGCACGTAACACTTCAACTTGGCATAGGAATCACAGTGCGCTATTCAGAATCAATCGCACTTAAGACTCTAAAGCAGGGCATGTAAAAACAAAGCGCCACTCGTAATCGATGACTCTCAGTACTTTGGAGCGGAGCGTATAACATAAGGCGCCACTCGTAATCAATGACTCTCAGTACTTTGGAGCGGAGCATATAACATAAAGCGCCACTCGTAATCAATGACTCTCAGCACTTTGGAACGGAGCATATAACATTAAGCGCCACTCATAATCAATGACTCTCAGTACTTTGGAGCAGAGCTTCCAGCGGGGAGCGCCACGGGACCTGAGGAGCAAGTCTCTGGGCTCCGGTGCAGTTCGTCCGGCACCACGCTTCAGTACCGCTCGAGGGGGCACACGGAAAGGATCCCTCGGCGGGGTCTCTTCCGTCGCGAAGACAGGGGGGGGGATCCCACGGAGAGGAAACCCGGCTAAGGGTGCGGTGTGGCTCCCAACCCGCAGGGGGCGCACCGGGGGCGATCTCAGCCTCCGGGCTTACCTCGATCTCGACGTCAGCAGGCGTCCGCTCCCACGATGATGGGGGAACTCGGCCCCGGCTTCGCACACCTCCTTACGCAGCGACGGGGCCCCGGGCTTCTCCGCGGGCCTCGTGACACGGCAGGGCACTTCTCCAGGCCTCCAGGCCACGGCGGTAAGCGCGCTGGCCTCGTCGTCACCAGGGGCGGCTCAAATTAAGGATGGGGTTCTGTGCTCAGCGGAGCACGCTGCCGGGGGTCCCAGACCAGGGCAGGGAGCGCAGGGGTCACAGCGCTAATACCTAGTCGATCCCCGGTGGTTCTCCAGTCAGCTTTGCATCAGGGGTCAGTCTGGACACGCAGTCTCAGTGCTTGGTGAATAGGTTTTAGAGTTCAGTCTGGACACGCAGTCTCAGTGCTTGGTGAATAGGTTTTAAAGTTCAGTCTGGACACGCAGTCTCAGTGCTTGGTGAATAGGTTTTCAGCTGTTAGATGAAGTCTTATTGGCGCAGATGTATCTGGCGCCCTTAAGGGGTTCTGTTACAGGGGGTTAGAATTGGAGAGGGCGACTAGATCCTTCCTAGTCAGGCTGGGCAGAGAGTCTCTGGGTCCTCCTACTGCTGTAACAAAGAAGGTACGTTGTTCCTAAAATGGGTCATAGAACAGAAGGAGAATGAAGTGATGTGTACAGGAGCCACTACGAATGCAGGTAATCCCGCTGATGTCAGACTGCAGGGAAATTGTTTCCTTTGGAACTAGGGCCCTCACACACCCAGCCAGCAGGTGTCATGCTTCATCATTGGGCCTGCTCCTCGTCGGGTCGGCGCTGCAATACCCGACGGGCACCCAATGAGGGGCTCTTTGGCGGAGATCTTTTGTTCCATGCCGTATGGTGTCGTGGGGGTGAGGGACCTATAGAGTGTAGATGTAATGTGCTAGTGAGTGCAAAGGTTAAAACAGGTCAGGAAGTCCAGTGCGAAACCCTTTTTCCGTGTTGGGCTCCCTACCTGATTAAAAAATATATATAGAGAGTGTATGGCAGCTATATGACCATAGTGGATCACAAATTGTATGCGCCCTACTCTCGCTATCGAGGTCAACATGTTTCATGCCTAATTGTCAGGGGGATCAGTGGCAATTCTTCAGGACCATGGTGAAAACTATCTACACGCTGTGAACAGGTGGAAACACCTACCTATCACATGGAGAGACTGCGGGGAAAAAAACATTTACCCACAGGTATAAAGGCCAATCTGGAAAGAGAAAAAATAAATTTTTATACTCAAACCCAAGTAATTGACTATGTGCTCACTTGAACCTTTCCATTTAAGCCATTATTATAGTTTCGTGTTGATGACATTATTACAGTTGAATGATGTTTTAATGCACATCTGTGCACACTATGGGTCATAGTTATACAGTTCATGGTGTTGAGAGAGCTTTGTACTGCCATTATGTTTATACGGTACTAACCCACTTGGGTTTGAGTATAAACATTTATTTTTTCTCTTTCCAGATTGGCCTTTATACCTGTGGGTAAATGTTTTTTTCCCCGCAGTCTCTCCATGTGATAGGTAGGTGTTTCCACCTGTTCACAGCGTGTAGATAGTTTTCACCATGGTCCTGAAGAATTGCCACTGATCCCCCTGACAATTAGGCATGAAACATGTTGACCTCGATAGCGAGAGTAGGGCGCATACAATTTGTGATCCACTATGGTCATATAGCTGCCATACACTCTCTATATATATTTTTTAATCAGGTAGGGAGCCCAACACGGAAAAAGGGTTTCGCACTGGACTTCCTGACCTGTTTTAACCTTTGCACTCACTAGCACATTACATCTACACTCTATAGGTCCCTCACCCCCACGACACCATACGGCATGGAACAAAAGATCTCCGCCAAAGAGCCCCTCATTGGGTGCCCGTCGGGTATTGCAGCGCCGACCCGACGAGGAGCAGGCCCAATGATGAAGCATGACACCTGCTGGCTGGGTGTGTGAGGGCCCTAGTTCCAAAGGAAACAATTTCCCTGCAGTCTGACATCAGCGGGATTACCTGCATTCGTAGTGGCTCCTGTACACAGCACTTCATTCTCCTTCTGTTCTATGACCCATTTTAGGAACAACGTACCTTCTTTGTTACAGACTATCTGGGGCACGTACGTTGGACCTGTTAAGCCCTGAGAACTCCCCCCTTTTTGATATATATCCTCCTACTGCTGGGCAAGATCAGTGGGTTTCACAGGGTCCCTCACTCACTTAAGAGGCAGCACCTAAATCCTGTCACTCTCAGAGGCATAAGTCCCTGGCTAGGCCCTACCGCCTACACTCCTGGTGGATTCTTCCAGCTCTGCTTCACCCCAATGGCCAACTCACCACAAAAGTTTCCCTCCCTCTCTTAAGTAGCCCTAGGCCAGGTGACCTCTAGCCAAGGCGGCAAAAGAAAAACCACACCTCCCTTCTAGAAGGTTCCAGCACATTCTAGGAGCTTCCCCACTCTACCTATGGGACAAAAAGGCGGGCTGGAGTCGCAAAATTGTTGTGGGGTTCCAGCCAGCTCCTGGCAGCTAGGGTGCTACTATGAAAGACCACTCTGCAGTAGCAGGGGCCTGTGGCAGCCATCATGGGAGAAGGGAGCACCTGCACCTTAACACTGATTGGCAATGAAAAGTCGCCCGGAGACCTAGTCCAACATAAAAATGAGGGTGGAAAAAATGAGGCACGATACAAAAATGGAAGGGGAGACCACCCTAGGGCTGACAGGTCCAACATGCGTCCCCCCCAGCCGAAAGAGGGGAGAGCTACCCACCCTCTAGGGAGTTCTCATCACTAAGGCGGAAAAACCTGGAGAGACCGTCAGCATTGGCGTGGTCAACTCCGGGCCGGTGTTCCACCCGAAAGTCCATCCCCTGTAGGGAAATGGACCACCTCAACAACTTGGGGTTTTCGCCTCTCATCTGCATGAGCCAGCGAAGGGGCCGGTGGTCGGTCTGAATAAGGAAGTGAGTGCCAAAGAGGTATGGCCTCAACTTCTTCAGTGCCCAGACCACCGCGAAGGCTTCTCTCTCAATGGTGCTCCATTGCCGTTCCCGAGGGAGGAGTCTTCTGGATATGAAGGCCACAGGTTGATCTTGGCCCTCGGCATTGAGTTGTGAGAGCACCGCACCTATGCCGTGCTCTGAGGCATCAGTCTGTACAATAAATTCCTTGCTGAAATCTGGTGTTGCTAGTACTGGAGCGGTACACATCGCCTGTTTCAGCGTGTCAAAGGCTTCTTGGCATGCAGCTGTCCGTATGACCTTGCGAGGTTGCTTCTTTGAGGTCAATTCCGTCAAGGGGGCTACGATGGTACCATATCCCTTGACGAACCGGCGGTAATACCCAGTGAGGCTGAGGAAAGCTCGGACCTCTGTTTGGGTCTTGGGGGGCTCCCAAGCCAAGATGGTCTCTATTTTGGCCTGGAGGGGTTGTACCTTACCTCCGCCCACCAGGTGTCCCAGGTACACGACAGATCCCTGTCCAATCTGGCACTTGCTGGCTTTAATTGTTAAGCCAGCGCGTTGCAGCGCCTGCAATACCTCCTGGAGGTGTTGCAGATGGTCCTCCCAGGTGCCACTGAAGACAGCTATGTCATCCAGGTAGGCCGCTGAGAAGGACTCCAGGCCAGATAGTACCTGATTCACTAACCGCTGGAATGTGGCCGGAGCATTTTTGAGCCCAAAGGGCATCACTCGAAACTGGTAGTGGCCCTCGGGGGTGGAGAACGCTGTCTTCTCCCTTGCTCCATCGGCCATGGCAATCTGCCAATATCCGGATGTCAGGTCAATGGTGCTGAGGTACCGGGCTGCTCCCAGCCGGTCCACCAGCTCATCTGCACGGGGGATGGGGTGAGCATCTGTCTTCGTGACAGAGTTCAACCCCCGGTAGTCCACACAGAACCGAAGCTCCGGTGTCGTACCCGGTGGGGCCGCTTTCGGCACCAACACCACTGGACTAGCCCATGGGCTGCTGGAAGGTTCTATCACCCCCAGCTCCAGCATCTTTGCCACCTCACGCTGGATGCTATCCTTCACTCGGTCAGAGAGCCGGTAAGACTTGTTCTTCACCGGGGGGCTGTCCCCTGTGTCCACATCATGGGTACACAGATGAGTGATTCCAGGCGTGAGGGAGAACAACGAGGCGAACTGTCCCAGGACATTGCGACAGTCCCTCTGTTGCTCTGGGGTCAAGGATGGGGAGAGGACTACACCTTCCACCGAACCATCCTTCTCTTGCACCGCTAGAAGGTCAGGAAGAGCTTCACTCTCTTCCTCTTCGCTCCCATCCGTCACCATAAGGAGAGCAAGCTCTGATCGCTCATGGTGCGGCTTCAGGCGGTTGACGTGGAGCACCCCGAGGGGCTGACGGGGGGTTTTCACATCTACAACGTACGTGGTCTGGCCTCGCCGCTCCACAATGTCGAACGGGCCAGTCCACCGGTCCTGGAGGGCACAAAGCTCCCCAGGTTCCATATCCCACACCTTCTGTCCCACGTCTAACTCGACCGTCCGAGCGTTGCGGTCATACCACTCCTTCATCACGGTCTGGCTAGCCTCCAGGTTCTCTGTGGCTGCCTTCCACAGCTTGGCCATCTGGCTGCGGAACGCCAGCATGTAGCTGACAATGTCACGGGGAAGCTTCTGTGAAGTCTTCTCCCACCCCTCTTTCACTAAACTGAGGGGACCCCTAACGGGATGGCCATAGAGCAATTCAAACGGGCTGAACCCGACTCCCTTCTGCGGTACCTCCCGGTAGGAGAATAACAAGCAGGGGAGGAGGACGTCCCATTTACGCCTCAAGCCCTCTGGTAGGCTTCGGATCATCCCCTTCAATGTCTTATTGAAGCGCTCTATAAGTCCGTTAGTCTGGGGATGGTAAGGAGTGGAGAACCGGTAGGTCACCCCCACTCCTTCCACATGGCCTGCATGTAGGCCGACATGAAATTGGTGCCCCTGTCCGACACCACGACCTTGGGGAATCCCACTCGGGTAAAAATCCCCAACAGTGCCCGTGCCACCACCGGTGCAGTGATGGTCCTCAGAGGAATAGCCTCTGGGTACCTTGTGGCGTGGTCCACCAAAACCAAGATGAATCGGTGTCCCGCTGCGGTCGGAGGGTCCAATGGCCCAACAATATCGATACCGACCCTCTCAAAAGGGGTCCCGACCACGGGGAGCGGTTCCAACGGGACCTTCAACTTAGTCCCAGTCTTGCCACTAGCCTGACAAGACTTGCAGGTCTTGCAAAAGGCGTCTGAGGCAATCCTCATCCTGGGCCAATAAAAAGGGGGGACCAACCGTGCAAAGGTTTTGTCCTGACCCAGGTGTCCGGCTAAGGGTATCTCGTGCGCTAACTCCAGCAGAAAGGCCCGGTAACATTGGGGGACCACTATGGCCCTCGAAGATCCATGTACCGGCACCCTGGGCTCACTGTATAGGAGACCATCCTCCCAATACACGTGATAACCTCCCAGTTCCTGACTGGCCACTTGGGCTTCGGCCTGCCGCCGCATGCCTTCAAGCGTGGGGCACGCCCTTTGTGCCTGACAAAATTCCTCCCGGGTAGGCCCTCCTTCCACATGCCAGTCAGCAAGGGTCGGCAACTCCTCCACAGGAACGACATCTACCTCCGCGGACTCCGGGGGCACCTCTGCGGCCTCCCCATCCATCTCACGGGGCATGTCCTCTACCACTTTCTTCTTTCCACGTTTGGCTTTGGGTTGGGCCATGATTCCAGGCTCCAACCCAGGGTGAGTTCCATGCCGGGCAGCCATGGACCACGTGCTGACGCAAGTCCACCCTGGTAATCCCAGCATCTCGGTGTGAGCGTGAAACTCGACGTCTTTCCACTTGGTGTGCTCCAGGTCGTTCCCTAGCAAACACCCCACAGGCAAGGCAGGGCTCACAGCAACTCTCAGTAGGCCTCTGACTCCTCCCCATTCAAATGGAACACGAGCCACTGGATAGTAACTCATACTGCCGTCAGCCAATACGGCCGGATGGAACTCCTCGGGGACTACTTGGTCTGGGGACACCAGCCGCCGCACGACAGTGGTCATGCTGGCCCCTGTGACTCTCAGAGCTTCCACCTCCTCCCCATTAATTCTCACCCTCTGCTGATATTTAGCAGTGTTCGGGGGCAGGGACACTACGGGGACCACCTCTCTATCCCCGAGTGAAACCAGCGTCAGGCCTGTCCACTCCCCTTCCCTATCTAAGGGCAGCTCCACCCCAAGAGCTATACTACTCACCCCAGGACTTTTCCTGCCCGTTGGGGCTGGTGGTCACTTGCGACACTTGGGATCTCCCCTGTAGTGTCCAATCTCCCCACACTCTTAGCACCGCACAATCCTAGGCTGCTGACTCCTGTCAGGGTAAGTGGGTCTTGTGGAATTGGACGGGGGTGGGGTTCCTACTCCCTTCCCAAACTTATTTTGGGGACCTTTCGAGAACTCCACCTTTTTATCTCCCCCCTCTTTCTTCTGGGGGAAACCCTGTCCGCCTTTCGAGCCATCTCCCCCGGGGCCCTTGTGAGACACCCGGGTGCTCACCCAAATATCTGCCTCCTCCGCAAGCTCACGGGGATCCATCAACTTGCGGTCCACCAGATGTTGGCGCAGCTCCGGAAAGCTCTTATCCAAGAGGTGCTCCCTTAAAAAAAGATCGTCCAACCCTTGGTAGTCCTGCACCTCGCTGCCACGCATCCAACCATCTAGTGCCTTCCTCGCATAATCAAAAAAATCTACCCATGTCTGGGTGGACAGCTTATGGCTGCCACGAAACTTTTGCTGTACCTCTCGGGGTTAGACCAAACTTTTTTAACAAGGCCTCTTTCATGGGCGCATACCTTATCTGATCCGCCTTGGCCAAATATAACAGGGTGTCCCTAACATTGGGAGGTATATACCGGTATAAACCACCTCCCCAATTACTCTCGGGTACCCCATGGGCCGTCAAGGCTACCTCGTATGCCTCCAACCATTTCATGATGTCGTCCCCCACTGTGTAATTGGCAATTACCTCTTTGGGTAGGTAGAACTTTGATTCTTGAGGTTCCATAGGTATGCTGCCACCATTGTCCTTATTGGACGCGTTCAATTGGAGGGCGCGTAACTCCAGCTCTTTTAGCTGAAGCTCGTGCGCAAGCTTCTTCTCCTCCATTGCCCATCTCCTATTTTCTCTTTCCTGTTCCACTCTGGCCAATTCCCTTTCTTTCTCTTGTTCTAACTTGGCCAGCTCCCACCTTAACTGCCTCTCTTCCCTCCTGTCCTCGTACTCCTCTGGAGACGCGCTCCTCCTCGACCCTGTCCTACTACTGGCCCCAGAACGTCTCCCTGGGGGCACATTTTCAGACACATCTACATTCAATATGTCGATCACTTCTTGGGCGCTCTCCTCCTGAGGTGCATCTGGTGCCTCCTGTCCCTCATCCCCTCTCCCTTCTGGGTGGGCTTCTACCCATGCCCTAATGGCGGTGCGGAGTTCCGGTCCTTTGGCCTTCCGCATCCCAGGCACCCCCATCCCCTGCCCGGACTCCCTTAGTTGCTTCACAGTGTACCCCTCGAGGTCAGCTAACCGGAATTCCATTCTGGCAGGTGGGGACCTAGACACTAAGGAGAAAAATTCCTAGGGAATAGGCAACAGTTATCAGCTAACCAGGCTTCTTGCACTCTCAACCTGGACAGTGGAAATAACAATGCAGCAATCACTGGTTTTCAAGCTCTGGAACAAATAGGCGTTTAATTGTGGCGCCCTTCGCCTCACAGAAGGGTGCTGTATGGTCACAGGTCCTAAGGATCCCACCGCTCGCCAACAATGTAAGACCTGGGGTCTCCAGGCCCTATGGGGCGGTAACGTGACACGAGCGGTCGGGCAACCGAAGGTCTGTGTGTAAAGCAACCATACAACACGCACCTCACATGCGACGAGGAACACACACAATAAGTGACGCCACACTGTAGGAGTTATGTAAATACTCAAGTTTATCCAAATAGATCACGTTAAATGCAGTTCATGAGGGAGCAGTACATTTCATATGCTGATAATACAATAGCTAGCGATGTACATATCAGTCAGGAGCTATAAAGGCTGTTTCTACCACATATGCAATTCATGAAATAACAGTACTGCCTGGGGCACAACTACCACTCACGTAGCAGCACACGCGCGTTGGGCGCGCTAACCGGTGACGACCTCAGAACGGGGCACCTAGCATGGAGAGCTACTCGTGATCTCTGGCACATAGCCCTGTAATAGGGAATATAAATAACAGAGCGCTACTCATAATCAATAGCGTTTAACACTTCAATATGGCACATGAATAATAGCGCGCTACTCTGACTTGATAGCACGTAACACTTCAACCTGGCACATGACTAACAGCGCGCTACTCGGACTTGATAGCACGTAACACTTCAACATGGCATAGGAATCACAGTGCGCTATTCGGAATCAATCGCACGTAAGACTCTAAAGCAGGGCATGTAAAAACAAAGCGCCACTCGTAATCGATGACCCTCAGTACTTTGGAGCGGAGCGTATAACATAAAGCGCCACTCATAATCAATGACTCTCAGCACTTTGGAACGGAGCATATAACATTAAGCGCCACTTGTAATCAATGACTCTCAGCACTTTGGAACGGAGCATATAACATTAAGCGCCACTCGTAATCAATGACTCTCAGTACTTTGGAGCGGAGCTTCCAGCGGGGAGCGCCACGGGACCTGAGGAGCAAGTCTCTGGGCTCCGGTGCAGTTCGTCGGGCACTGCGCTTCAGTACCGCTCGAGGGGGCACACGGAAAGGATCCCTCGGCGGGGTCTCTTCCGTCGCGAAGACAGGGGGGGGGAATCCCACGGAGAGGAAACCCAGCTAAGGGTGCGGTGTGGCTCCCAACCCGCAGGGGGCGCACCGGGGGCGATCTCAGCCTCCGGGCTTACCTCGATCTTGGCGTCAGCAGGCGTCCGTTCCCATGATGATGGGAGAACTCGGCCCCGGCCTCGCACACCTCCTCACGCAGCTGCGACGGCAGCGACGGGGCCCCGGGCTTCTCCGCGGGCCTCGTGACACGGCAGGGCACTTCTCCAGGCCTCCAGGCCACGGCGGTAAGCGAGCTGGCCTCGTCGTCACCAGGGGGGGCTCAAATTAAGGATGGGGTTCTGTGCTCAGCGGAGCACGCTGCCGGGGGTCCCAGACCAGGGCAGGGAGCGCAGGGGTCACAGCGCTAATACCTGGTCGATCCCCGGTGGTTCTCCAGTCAGCTTTGCATCAGGGTTCAGGGGTCAGTCTGGACACGCAGTCTCAGTGCTTGGTAAATAGGTTTTAGAGTTCAGTCTGGACACGCAGTCTCAGTGCTTGGTGAATAGGTTTTAGAGTTCAGTCTGGACACGCAGTCTCAGTGCTTGGTGAATAGGTTTTCAGCTGTTAGATGAAGTCTTATTGGCGCAGATGTATCTGGCGCCCTTAAGGGGTTCTGTTACAGGGGGTTAGGAATGGAGAGGGCGACTAGATCCTTCCTAGTCAGGCTGGGCAGAGAGTCTCTGGGTCCTCCTACTGCTGGGCAAGATCAGTGGGTTTCACAGGGTCCCTCACTCACTTAAGAGGCAGCACCTAAATCCTGTCACTCTCAGAGGCATAAGTCCCTGGCTAGGCCCTACCGCCTGCACTCCTGGTGGATTTTTCCAGCTCTGCTTCACCCCAATGGCCAACTCACCACAAAAGTTTCCCTCCCTCTCTTAAGTAGCCCTAGGTCAGATGACCTCTAGTCAAGGCGGCAAAAGAAAAACCACACCTCCCTTCTAGAAGGTTCCAGCACATTCTAGGATCTTCCCCACTCTACCTATAGGACAAAAAGGCGGGCTGGAGTCGCAACATTGTTGTGGGGTTCCAGCCAGCTCCTGGCAGCTAGGGTGCTACTATGAAAGACCACTCTGCAATAGCAGGGGCCTGTGGCAGCCATCTTGGGAGAAGGGAGCACCTGCCCCTTAACACTGATTGGCAATGAAAAGGCGCCCGAAGACCTAGTCCAACATAAAAATGAGGGTGGAAAATATGAGGCACGATACAAAAATGGAAGGGGAGACCACCCTAGGGCTGACAGGTCCAACACATACACATAAGGGTATTAGCAGGGAATAACACTGTATAATCATTTCTATGCAGTAATTCTGTTTATGTTCTATTTTCACTTAAGTTGACTAATGTGGCCGACCAGAAAATGGCTACCACCCGCAGCCTGCATTTGAGTTGATGGAAACTTTTGCAAGGAAGCTTCGCGCTGCCTGTGACCTTGCCCACTCGACAAACCTGAAAAGCCATGATCATGATGACAAATCCAGGACGGATGCCAAGAGCCCCTGAACATGAAGTTTGTTGCAAATGCGAAAACTGAACTTATGAACTGATGATCCCAAGACTGGGATACAAATTATCTAAAAGAGACATCCGTAGAAGTATCGAATTAGACATGGACATCTAATTTTTCTATTCATTATTTGGGACAATTTAAGTGTGAGAAAATCTTGCACAGTATCGCAAATGTACCAAGATGACATTATTTCCGCCATTCATCCGTTCTGAACAATAAATTGTAACATTACAGAATGTAAATTTAGTATAAATATTAGTAGACTAGAGAGGTCTAGCGCCACTTCTTCCCGAACTGATGATCCGAGGTCCCTATGCTGACGGAGAGGACGGTGACTCTACATGACGGCTAGAAACCTTGATGGATTTACTGAGGACCAGTTCTGACTTAGGATCTGACATTTAGACAGAATAGGTAAATATGAGAGAAATGAATTTGAATTTAATTGGCTTTTCCTACAATTTTAGATAAACAAATATTCTGTTTGAATCTCTGTGTCGGGTGGTTATTTTCTTGTCATGTTTATTGAATTTATTTACATATTCTTTGAAATGTTTTCCCCAGATTTATAAGCAACTAGTTGGTCGCATTGACCTCAAGGTATATGCAGATTGGTTAGATATCAGAAAGTGTTTCCCCTTATACATGGCACGGATAAGAGTGGTAGGATGAATGTTGGTGTAATGGGCCCCACCAGCGTGTGATGTGTGTGTGCGTGTGTGACTGTGAGATCACTCCGTCCGTGGAAGTAGAGGGGATTCGGAAGCTCCGATCTGCACCAACTGCAGAGTCAGTAACAAAGGGCAGGCAGGCACTGCAGCTGCTTAGAACTGCCAACCCTTTTGTGTGTTAAATGAAAAGGATGCCACCTTGGTTTGGGCCATACAAACATACCTCTGTGCTGGACGTTTGAGCTCTCCCACATCTGCTTCTTGTGCGTCTTCCCGCAGCCTTATAAATTCACCATGTGGCCCAAGACACTGTGGGGCTCATTTATGAGCCCCTGCGTCACTTTTGCGCCACCGGTGCGTCACTTTTTGTGACGCACCAGTGGCGTAAAACATGCGCCATGATGCGCCATATTTACAAAGTGACGCATCTACCTAGATGCGTCACTTTGTAAACCCCTGCGCTACATTATACCTGCGTCAGGTGTAATGTATGCAGGGTGGGCGTTCCCACGTAAGTATGCATCGTAGAAGTGACGCAGCGAAATCTACGAGATTTCACTGCGCCACTTCTAGGGTGCAAATGCGTCAATATCTTGCGCCTGCCTCACAGCAGGCGTAAGACCGACGCAGGCCCTTTCACATGGGGCTTGCCCCATGTGAAATGACACATTGCTGGAGTTGCGTCACTTTTGTGACACACTCCAGCAATGCGTCACTTTTGCGCCTACAGATACGTCAGAAATACTGACGTATCTGTGACTCCTTGCGACATGATGCCTCATACTGTAAATATGACGCATCATTGGAGTCGCAGGGAGGGCGCAGTGAAAAGTGACGCATCACTGTTTTCACGCAGTGATGCGTCACTTTTCATAAATGAGGCCCTGTGCCTGCAGAGGTGCGCCCCTACGTCAAATGCAGAGTGGAGAATCATGGCGACACTAGCTTGGGACCTACAGCATTTTTAACCATGGCAAGGGGCGAAAGACAGTTAATGTCACTGTGAGGTACTAAAACGGCGATAATGGGCTTGATAATATGATGCATGGAATTCCAATTGAAGCTCAGGTTAGATGTGAAGGACGTCTAACATGTGCTTCAATTGGAATTCCACAGAACATATTATCAAGCCCATTATCGCCTTTTTTTTTGCAGCAGTTTTCTGCCGCTAAAGCGGCGATAATTTTATCACCTGGCTTGATAATATGCCCCCATATGCCTGTCTTCGGCGAGTCAGCTACCACTGCAAACGCCGGTCACTGGCTCCGTGACGTGAGGCCCAACAATAATTAAATTCCATGGGGCAGATTTATGTTCCCTGGCGCATCCGTGCAAATCAGCAGGGATGCGTCAGGGAAGATGCGTCACGCAAGTTTGCCCTTGCGCCACCGCAGATACGCCGCATTTACAATGCGGTGCATCGTGGCGCAAGGACAAGCAGATGCATGACACATCTGCCGGCGTAAGGTTGGCGCATTGCTGGAGTTGCGTCGCAACCGCGACGCAGCTCCAGCAAGGCTCGGGGTGCCCCTATCCCTAACATGCTGCGTCAATCCTTACGCCTGTTTCAAGCAGGCGCAGGGATTTGACGCAGCATGGCCGGAAAAGTGACTGAGTGAAATCTTGTAGATTTCACTCAGCCACTTTTCGGAGGCGTTCCTGCGCCGGAACGCCCCCCCCTGTGCAGGTACGCCCACATGTGGCGCAAGCTTTACAACGTGACGCATCTTTCTAGATGCGTCACGTTGTAAATCTGCCGCAGCATGGCGCTGGCGCTGGCGTCGCAAAAGTGACGCACAGGCCTTATAAATCTGCCCCATGTGGGCGATTTTTAACGGCCCGTCCGGGACACGCAGAAGGCCGTTCTGCGTACGCCATGATTACGGCACCGGTGCCCGATAACCAGCCCCTTGCTGATTCCTTCCAAAACAAACTCCCCGCCTTTCGCAACAGGACGTGACGTCACCCTGCGGCACCAGACTTTCAATGTGTTGCTTAATCTGACTGCGCCCTGCCTCGCTGTAATGGTAGTAGGCATTGCACACCTCCATGAAGTCAGGCTGTTTGAGAACTGCGCCGGTGGAAATAATCATGATACATTGGAACTATGAGCTGCCCGCCAGCTGTCTTAGCTCAACTACGAGCACCAAGCCGGCAGGAGCAGCGCGCGCATGCCAAGGCGCATGCTGTCAGCTGTCAAACTCCATGATATTACAGCTTTAGGCAGCTCTTCACTGAGGCTTAGACACTATGCAAATCTGTGACAATGCATTTCAGTGCGGCAATGCGGATAACCACACTGAAATACGTTAGAGTCACGCCTGATGCAGGTACTTGGCAGGACTGGACCTTGTGTAATGTAACCGGTGCTCGTGTAAAGCTCTCCAGTACCTTCAGGGCGAGTTACCCTTATATACATATATAAAGAAATACCCGCCTTTTGGACAGGTTTTGAGATCTTGGAGAGCCAAAAGTTAAAACTCAATTAACAGGTTACATGAAGGTCCTCATTTACAACAATTTAAAGACGGGCACAGAGTCAAGAGAAAAGGGCAGGAGTGCGCCGTATCTATGACATATGGCTCATTCCAGTCCTCTTACACTGTGAAATCAGGTTGTTTTTGTGTAGGAAAGCACAAATTTCTGCTCAAAAACATGGCCTTGTAGATATGATTGAGAGGCCTATGGCACTGGAGCATCATTAAAAGTGATGCTTCGGTGATGCAGGCTTCTTGTAAATGAGGCCCGAAGTCTTTTGTATTCTTCTTGTATTTATCATTCTGCCCTCTTTATTTTTCTAAAGGTCTTTCAGGAGTAGTGTAGAAAGCTTTATTATTGTTTGTTTGAACCTGTATTTATTCCTTTAAGTTTATATTAAAAGGAGAAACAATACCACATTGGTATGATGTTCCTTGTTATCATTTACTTGTTGTGGCATATACACAACAGCCTGGCAGGCAAAATACTGGTCAAATAGCAACTGTACACCAACCTCAGAGCAAGGAATGCATTCAGGCACTCCAATGATGGCACTGGTAAACAGATGAATAAGGGAAAACTGGCACGTCTTTATTCTGCTGCGTGTCACTGAGAGCTCAACATTCTAAAACAAGCTTTCATGGCATTGCACTCTGACACCTCGTCACAGCTCTATCAAAACTATTAGGAACCAAAAGGGTTCCGTTCTAAAATATCACAGACGCTACATCTTCCCCTCTGTTAAATAAAAAAATTTAATAATTTAAAAATCACCAAATATATATATATGGGGCACCCCTTTGTGTTTTTGGATATAATACTGCCGGCCCGGTCGTGGAACTGCCCACAGCGGAAGTGCGGATCTGTGGACCACGATCCGCACTACCTGGGACTTGTGGTTTTCCTGATGAAGGCTACATGTATTGGCAGGGAGCAGGTTGGAGACATGAATGCCAACCCACTGAGGTAATAATTTGTGCATGAGACTGCGAGCAACATCGAGACCCGCTGGGGTTTTATTTTATTTTGCAGCACTACAAACACCATAATGCTCGGAGGCCAGTTGGAGTGGGGCATCTTTGAAATATAAACATGTGACTGCAGTCCTTTCTGTTGACTCTGTGTCTAGGCTGTGAATAAGGGCATGGAAGCCTGAAACGCATCTGGCTGTCATTCATAAGGTATCCTGTTGCTGCTGTGTTCGCTGCACCTTCATTAAAGGAATTTTAATCCACCTGAGAGGCTTTTCCGTATGGTGCACCCCTTTGTGTTTTTGGATATAATACGGCTGGCCCGGTCATGAAACTGGCCACCGTGGAAGTGCGGATCTGTGGACCACGAGTGCGTCGTACCTGGGACTTGTGGTTTTCCTGATGAAGGCTACAGGTATTGGCAGGAAGCAGGTTGGAGACAGGAGTGCCAACCCACTGTGGTAATAACTTGTGCATGAGACTGTGAGCAACATCGAGACCCACTGGGGTTTTATTTTATTTTGCAGCACTACAAACACCATAATGCTCGGAGGCCCGTTGGGGCAGGGCATCTTTGTAATATAAACATGTGACTGCAATCCTGTCTCTTGACTCTGTGCCTAGCCTGTGAACAAGGGGGTGGATGCCCGAAACGCGTCTGGCTGTCATTCATAAGGTATCCTGTCGCTGCTGTGCTCGCTGCACCTTCATTAAAGGAATTTGAATTCACCTGAGAGGCTTGTCCGTATGGGGCACCCCTTTGTGTTTTTGAATATATATATATATATTCACAGAAAAAACCATAGGTTTCAGGGGTGTTATTGTTAGCTGGCCATTTCACTCGTACAAAACCATAGAAATTCCTCTATTATAGTTAGTTCTGCTAAGTATAACTTGCGCGCCCGCAATGCACTGCTGATGATGTCACATATTGCATCATTCATGACATGGTCAGTGACATCACTGATGACATCTCAAATGACATCACTGATGACATCATCCACGTGACAATCTGATACACCTCATCTTACACTAGTATACCCTTTCATCACTCACTGTAAAATACAGAGTACCATATTTGAAACCATTTACACACCAATACCAGTTACTACATACCCTCTCACTGATTCCTAAGTCTCCACACACAACTCCCTATTCTACAACAGAATCATTTATACATGCAGTCACTAATTAATAGAACACTATCAAATGCACTTATACACATATATAGACATTGACACATCAGCAGTCATCTTAGTCGGATATGCAGTCATCCTACTCACTCAAGAAAAAAAATTAGCATACACATCACGGTGGGTGCGTGGATTCTAGCCGCCATTTTAGAAAAGTTGTGAAGGATCCGCGTACGGTGTGCGACGGCTGCGTATTTTTCAGTTACATCATATACATTTAATATTACGTGATGTGCGCGATTGGTATGCGACCAGTCAGCGACTCCGGCTTGCGCGGTGGCGGGTCCCGCATGACGTCATATACATGCTGGGGCGCACAGGGTGCGCGACTCCCGCAAAAAAAATGTATGTTCCAAAATTATATGTATGTGTCTTTAATATACATATTAGGGCAAGAGATTATCTATGATATTCATAAAAATAATATATTTGTGCTTATAATAAACTTATATTATTTTTAAATATATTTTCGCGAAGTCTGGTGCGTGCATCATGAGCGCAGAGAACCAGGTCAGCAGAGCAGCTGTAGAGCCCGAGAAACCAGGTCAGCAGAGCCGTTGTAGAGCCAGAGAACCAGGTCAGCAGTGCTGCTCTAGAGCCTAAGAAGCAGGTCAGCAGAGCTGCTCTAGAACCAGAGACCCAGTTCAGCAGAGCTGCTCTAGAGCCAGAGACCCACGTCAGCAGAGCTGCTCTAGAGGCCGAGAACCATGTCAGCAGAGCTGCTGTAGAGCCAGAGAAACCAGGTCAGCAGAGCCAGAGAAACCAGGTCAGCAGAGCTGCTTTAGAGGGAGAGAACTAGGTCACCAGAACTGCTTTAGAGCCAGAGAACCAGGTCAGCAGAGTTGCTATAGAGCCATAGAACCAGCTCAGAAGAGCTGATCTAGAGGCAGAGAACCAGGTCAGCTGAATTGCTTTAGAGCAAGAGAACCAGGTCAGCAGAGCTCTTTAGAGGGAGAGAACCAGGTCAGCAGAGCTGCTTTAGAGCCAAAGAACCAGGTCAGCAGAGCTGCTCTAGAGCCAGAGAACCAGGTCAGCAGAGCTGCTTTAGAGCTATAGAACCAGGTCAGCAGAGCTGCTTTAGAGCCAGAGAACCAGGTCAGCAGAGCTGCTCTAGAGGCAGAGAACCAGGTCAGGAGAGCTGCATTAGAGGGAGAGAACCAGGTCAGCACAGCTGCTTTAGAGCCAGAGAAGAACCAGGTCAGCAGAGCTGCTCTGGAGCCAGAGAAACCAGGTCAGCAGAGCTGCTTTAGAGGGAGAGAACCAGGTGAGTAGAGCTGCTTTAGAGCCAGAGAACCAGGTCAGCAGAGCTGCTCTAGAGTCAGAGAACCAGGTCAGCAGAGCTGCTTTAGAGCCAGAGGACCAGGTCAGCAGAGCTGCTCTACAGCCAGAGAGCCAGGTCAGCAGGTCTGCTTTAGAGCCATAGAATCAGGTCAGCAGAGCTGCTTTAGAGCCAGAGACACAGGTCAGCAGAGCTGCTCTAGAGCTTAAGAACCAGGTCAGCAGAGCTGCTCTAGAGCCAGAGAACCAGGTCAGCAGAGCTGCTGTAGAGCCAGAGAAACCAGGTCAGTAGAGCTGCTTTAGCACGAGAGAACCAGGTCAGCAGAGCTGCTTTTGAGGGAGAGAACCAGGTCAGCAGAGCTGCTTTAGAGCCAAGGGACCAGGTCAGCAGAGCTGCTCTAGAGCCAGAGAACCAGGTCAGCAGAGCTGCTTCAGAGCCATAGAACCAGGTCAGCAGAGCTGCTTTAGAGCCAGAGAACCAGGTGGGCAGAGCTGCTCTAGAGGCAGAGAATCAGGTCAGGAGAGCTGCGTCAGAGGGAGAGAACCAGGTCAGCACAGCTGCTTTAGAGCCAGAGAAGAACCAGTTCAGCAGAGCTGCTCTGGAGCCAGAGAAACCAGGTCAGCAGAGCTGCTTTAGAGGGAGAGAACCAGGTGAGTAGAGCTGCTTTAGAGCCAGAGAACCAGGCCAGCAGAGCCGATTTAGATCGAGAGAACCAGGTCAGCAGAGCTGCTTTAGAGCCAGAGGACCAGGTCAGCAGAGCTGCTCTAGAGCCAGAGAGCCAGTTCAGCAGGTCTGCTTTAGAGCCACAGAACCAGGTCAGCAGAGCTGCTTTAGAGCCAGAGACACAGGTCAGCAGAGCTGCTCTAGAGCTTAAGAACCAGGTCAGTAGAGCTGCTCTAGAGCCAGAGAACCAGGTCAACAGAGCTGCTGTAGAGCCAGAGAAACCAGGTCAGTAGAGCTGCTTTAGCACGAGAGAACCAGGTCAGCAGAGCTGCTTTTGAGGGAGAGAACCAGGTCAGCAGAGCTGCTTTAGAGCCAAGGGACCAGGTCAGCAGAGCTGCTCTAGAGCCAGAGAACCAGGTCAGCAGAACTGCTTTAGAGCCATAGAACCGGGTCACCAGAGCTGCTTTAGAGCCAGAGAACCAGGTCAGCATAGCTGTTGTAGAGCCAGAGAACCAGGTCAGCAGAGCTGCTCTAGAGCCTAAGAACTAGGCCAGCGGAGCTGCTCTAGAGCCAGAGAACCAGGTCAGCAGAGCTGCTGTAGAGCCAGAGAAATCAGGTCAGCATAGCTGCTTTAGAGGGACAGAACCAGGTCAGCAGAGCTACTTTAGAGCCAGAGAACCAGGTCAGTAGAGATGCATTAGAGCGAGAGAACCAGGCCAGCAGAGCTGCTCTAGAGCCAGATAACCAAGTCAGCAGAGCTGCTTTAGAGCCATAGAACCAGGTCAGCAGAGCTGCTCTGGAGGCAGAGAACCAGGTCAGCAGAGCTGCTTTAGAGCCATAGAACCAGGTCAGCAGAGCTGCTCTAGAGGCAGAGAACCAGGCCAGCAGAGCCGATTTAGAGGGAGAGAACCAGGTCAGCAGAGCTGCTTTAGAGCCAGAGGACCAGGTCAGCAGAGCTGCTCTAGAGCCAGAGGACCAGGTCAGCAGAGCTGCTTTAGAGCCAGAGAGCCAGGCCAGCAGGTCTGCTTTAGAGCCATAGAACCAGGTCAGCAGAGCTGCTTTAGAGCCAGAGAAACAGGTCAGCAGAGCTGCTCTAGAGCTTAAGAACCAGGTCAGCAGAGCTGCTGTAGAGCCAGGGAAACCAGGTCAGTAGAGCTGCTTTAGCACGAGAGAACCAGGTCAGCAGAGCTGCTTTTGAGGGAGAGAACCAGGTCAGCAGAGCTGCTTTAGAGCCAAGGGACCAGGTCAGCAGAGCTGCTCTAGAGCCAGAGAACCAGGTCAGCAGAACTGCTTTAGAGCCATAGAACCGGGTCACCAGAGCTGCTTTAGAGCCATAGAACCGGGTCACCAGAGCTGCTTTAGAGCCAGAGAACCAGGTCAGCAGAGCTGCTCTAGAGCCTAAGAACTAGGTCAGCAGAGCTGCTCTAGAGCCAGAGAACCAGGTCAGCAGAGCTCCTGTAGAGCCAGAGAAATCAGGTCAGCAGAGCTGCTTTAGAGGGACAGAACCAGGTCAGTAGAGCTACTTTAGAGCCAGAGAACCAGGTCAGCAGAGCTGCTTTAGAGCCAGAGAACCAGATCAGCAGAGCTGCTTTAGAGCCAGAGAACCAGGTCAGCAGAGTTGCTATAGAGCCATAGAACCAGCGCAGAAGAGCTGATCTAGAGGCAGAGAACCAGGTCAGCTGAGTAGGTTTAGAGCAAGAGAACCAGGTCAGCAGAGCTCTTTAGAGGGAGAGAACCAGGTCAGCAGAGCTGCTTTAGAGCCAAAGAACCAGGTCAGCAGAGCTGCTCTAGAGCCAGAGAACCAGGTCAGCAGAGCTGCTTCAGAGCCATAGAACCAGGTCAGCAGAGCTGCTTTAGAGCCAGAGAACCAGGTCATCAGAGCTGCTCTGGAGCCAGAGAAACCAGGTCAGCAGAGCTGCTTTAGAGGGAGAGAACCAGGTCAGTAGAGCTGCTTTAGAGCCAGAGAACCAGGTCAGCAGACCTGCTCTAGAGTCAGAGAACCAGGTCAGCAGAGCTGCTTTAAAGCCATAGAACCAGGTCAGCAGAGCTGCTCTAGAGGCAGAGAACCAGGCCAGCAGAGCCGATTTAGAGGGAGAGAACCAGGTCAGCAGAGCTGCTTTAGAGCCAGAGGACCAGGTGAGCAGAGCTGCTCTAGAGCCAGAGAGCCAGGTCAGCAGGTCTGCTTTAGAGCCATAGAACCAGGTCAGCAGAGCTGCTTTAGAGCCAGAGAAACAGGTCAGCAGACCTGCTCTAGAGCTTAAGAACCAGGTCAGCAGAGCTGCTCTAGAGCCAGAGAACCAGTTCAGCAGAGCTGCTGTAGAGCCAGAGAAACCAGGTCAGTAGAGCTGCTTTAGCACGAGAGAACCAGGTCAGCAGAGCTGCTTTTGAGGGAGAGAACCAGGTCAGCAGAGCTGCTTTAGAGCCATAGAACCGGGTCACCAGAGCTGCTTTAGAGCCAGAGAACCAGGTCAGCATAGCTGTTGTAGAGCCAGAGAACCAGGTCAGCAGAGCTGCTCTAGAGCCTAAGAACTAGGTCAGCAGAGCTGCTCTAGAGCCAGAGAACCAGGTCAGCAGATCTGCTGTAGAGCCAGAGAAATCAGGTCAGCATAGCTGCTTTAGAGGGACAGAACCAGGTCAGCAGAGCTACGTTAGAGCCAGAGAACCAGGTCAGCAGAGCTGCTTTAGAGCGAGAGAACCAGGACAGCAGAGCTGCTCTAGAGCCAAATAACCAAGTCAGCAGAGCTGCTTTAGAGCCATAGAACCAGGTCAGCAGAGCTGCTCTAGAGGCAGAGAACCAGGCCAGCAGAGCCGATTTAGAGGGAGAGAACCAGGTCAGCAGAGCTGCTTTAGAGCCAGAGGACCAGGTCAGCAGAGTTTCTCTAGAGCCAGAGAACCAGATCAGCAGGTCTGCTTTAGAGCCATAGAATCAGGTCAGCAGAGCTGCTCTAGAGCTTAAGAACCCGGTCAGCAGAGCTGCTCTAGAGCCAGAGAACCAGGTCAGCAGAGCTGCTGTAGAGCCAGAGAAACCAGGTCAGAAGAGCTGCTTTAGCACTAGAGAAACAGGTCAGCAGAGCTGCTTTAGAGGGAGAGAACCAGGTCAGCAGAGCTGCTCTAAAGCCAGAGAACCGGGTCAGCAGAACTGCTTTATAGCCATAGAACCGGGTCACCAGAGCTGCTTTAGAGCCAGAGAACCAGGTCAGCACAGCTGTTGTAGAGCCAGAGAACCAGGTCAGCAGAGCTGCTCTAGAGCCAGAGAGCCAGGTCAGCGGGTCTGCTTTAGAGCCATAGAACCAGGTCAGCAGAGCTGCTTTAGAGCCAGAGAAACAGGTCAGCAGAGCTGCTCTAGAGCTGAAGAACCAGGTCAGCAGAGCTGCTCTAGAGCCAGAGAACCAGTTCAGCAGAGCTGCTGTAGAGCCAGAGAAACCAGGTCAGTAGAGCTGCTTTAGCACGAGAGAACCAGGTCAGCAGAGCTGCTTTTGAGGGAGAGAACCAGGTCAGCAGAGCTGCTTTAGAGCCATAGAACCGGGTCACCAGAGATGCTTTAGAGCCAGAGAACCAGGTCAGCATAGCTGTTGTAGAGCCAGAGAACCAGGTCAGCAGAGCTGCTCTAGAGCCTAAGAACTAGGTCAGCGGAGCTGCTCTAGAGCCAGAGAACCAGGTCAGCAGATCTGCTGTAGAGCCAGAGAAATCAGGTCAGCATAGCTGCTTTAGAGGGACAGAACCAGGTCAGCAGAGCTACTTTAGAGCCAGAGAACCAGGTCAGCAGAGCTGCTTTAGAGCGAGAGAACCAGGACAGCAGAGCTGCTCTAGAGCCAGATAACCAAGTCAGCAGAGCTGCTTTAGAGCCATAGAACCAGGTCAGCAGAGCTGCTCTAGAGGCAGAGAACCAGGCCAGCAGAGCCGATTTAGAGGGAGAGAACCAGGTCAGCAGAGCTGCTTTAGAGCCAGAGGACCAGGTCAGCAGAGTTTCTCTAGAGCCAGAGAACCAGATCAGCAGGTCTGCTTTAGAGCCATAGAATCAGGTCAGCAGAGCTGCTCTAGAGCTTAAGAACCAGGTCAGCAGAGCTGCTCTAGAGCCAGAGAACCAGGTCAGCAGAGCTGCTGTAGAGCCAGAGAAACCAGGTCAGAAGAGCTGCTTTAGCACGAGAGAAACAGGTCAGCAGAGCTGCTTTAGAGGGAGAGAACCAGGTCAGCAGAGCTGCTCTAAGGCCAGAGAACCGGGTCAGCAGAACTGCTTTAGAGCCATAGAACCGGGTCACCAGAGCTGCTTTAGAGCCAGAGAACCAGGTCAGCACAGCTGTTGTAGAGCCAGAGAACCAGGTCAGCAGAGCTGCTCTAGAGCCTAAGAACTAGGTCAGCAGAGCTGCTCTAGAGCCAGAGAACCAGGTCAGCAGAGCTGCTGTAGAGCCAGAGAAACCAGGTCAGCAGAGCTGCTTTAGAGGGAGAGAACCATGTCAGCAGAGCTACTTTAGAGCCAGAGAACCAGGTCAGCAGAGCAGCTTTAGAGCGAGAGAACCAGGCCAGCAGAGCTGCTCTAGAGCCAGAGAACCAAGTCAGCAGAGCTGCTTTAGAGCCATAGAACCAGGTCAGCAGAGCTGCTTTAGAGCCAGAGAACCAGGTCAGCAGAGCTGCTCTAGAGCCTAAGAACCAGGTCAGCAGAGCAGCTCTAGAGTCAGAGAACCAGATCACCAGAGATGAGCTGCTGTAGAGCCAGAGAGACCAGGTCCGTAGAGCTGCTTTAGAGGGAGAGAACCAGGTCAGCAGAACTGCTCTAGAGGGAGAGAACCAGGTCAGCAGAGCTGCTCTGAGGCCAGAGAACCATGTCAGCAGAACTGCTTTAGAGCCATAGAACCAGGTCAGCAGAGCTGCTTTAGAGCCAGAGAACCAGGTCAGCAGAGCTGCTCTAGAGTCAGAGAACCAGGTCAGCAGAGCTGCTTTAGAGCCATAGAACCAGGTCAGCAGAGCTGCTCTAGAGGCAGAGAACCAGGCCAGCAGAGCCGATTTAGAGAGAGAGAACCAGGTCAGCAGAGCTGCTTTAGAGCCAGAGGACCAGCTCAGCAGAGCTGCTCTAGAGCCAGAGAGCCAGGTCAGCAGGTCTGCTTTAGAGCCATAGAACCAGGCCAGCGGAGCTGCTTTAGAGCCAGAGACACAGGTCAGCAGAGCTGCTCTAGAGCTTAAGAACCAGGTCAGCAGAGCTGCTCTAGAGCCAGAGAACCAGGTCAGCAGAGCTGCTGTAGAGCCAGAGAAACCAGGTCAGTAGAGCTGCTTTAGCACGAGAGAACCAGGTCAGCAGAGCTGCTTTTGAGGGAGAGAACCAAGGTCAGCAGAGCTGCTTTAGAGCCAAGGGACCAGGTCAGCAGTGCTGCTCTAGAGCCAGAGAACCAGGTCAGCAGAACTGCTTTAGAGCCATAGAAACGGGTCACCAGAGCTGCTTTAGAGCCAGAGAACCAGGTCAGCATAGCTGTTGTAGAGCCAGAGAACCAGGTCAGCAGAGCTGCTCTAGAGCCTAAGAACTAGGTCAGCAGAGCTGCTCTAGAGCCAGAGAACCAGGTCAGCAGAGCTGCTGTAGAGCCAGAGAAATCAGGTCAGCATAGCTGCTTTAGAGGGACAGAACCAGGTCAGCAGAGCTACTTTAGAGCCAGAGAACCAGGTCAGCAGAGCTGCTTTAGAGCGAGAGAACCAGGCCAGCAGAGCTGCTCTATAGCCAGATAACCAAGTCAGCAGAGCTGCTTTAGAGCCATAGAACCAGGTCAGCAGAGCTGCTCTAGAGGCAGTGAACCAGGCCAGCAGAGCCGATTTAGAGGGAGAGAACCAGGTCAGCAGAGCTGCTTTAGAGCCAGAGGACCAGGTCAGCAGAGCTTCTCTAGAGCCAGAGAACCAGATCAGCAGGTCTGCTTTAGAGCCATAGAATCAGGTCAGCAGAGCTGCTCTAGAGCTTAAGAACCAGGTCAGCAGAGCTGCTCTAGAGCCAGAGAACCAGGTCAGCAGAGCTGCTGTAGAGCCAGAGAAACCAGGTCAGAAGAGCTGCTTTAGCGCGAGAGAACCAGGTCAGCAGAGCTGCTTTAGAGGGAGAGAACCAGGTCAGCAGAGCTGCTCTAAAGCCAGAGAACCAGGTCAGCAGAACTGCTTTAGAGCCATAGAACCGGGTCACCAGAGCTGCTTTAGAGCCAGAGAACCAGGTCAGCACAGCTGTTGTAGAGCCAGAGAACCAGGTCAGCAGAGCTGCTCTAGAGCCTAAGAACTAGGTCAGCAGAGCTGCTCTAGAGCCAGAGAACCAGGTCAGCAGAGCTGCTTTAGAGGGAGAGAACCAGGTCAGCAGAGCTACTTTAGTGCCAGAGAACCAGGTCAGCAGAGCAGCTTTAGAGCGAGAGTACCAGGCCAGCAGAGCTGCTCTAGAGCCAGATAACCAAGTCAGCAGAGCTGCTTTAGAGCCATAGAACCAGGTCAGCAGAGCTGCTTTAGAGCCAGAGAACCAGGTCAGCAGAGCTGCTCTAGAGCCTAAGAACCAGGTCAGCAGAGCAGCTCTAGAGTCAGAGAACCAGGTCAGCAGAGATGAGCTGCTGTAGAGCCAGAGAGACCAGGTCCGTAGAGCTGCTTTAGAGGGAGAGAACCAGGTCAGCAGAACTGCTCTAGAGGGAATGAACCAGGTCAGCAGAGCTGCTCTGAGGCCAGAGAACCATGTCAGCAGAACTGCTTTAGAGCCATAGAACCGGGTCAGCAGAGCTGCTTTAGAGCCAGAGAACCAGGTCAGCAGAGCTGTTGTAGAGCCAGAGAACCAGGTCAGCAGAGCTGCTCTAGAGCCTAAGAACTAGGTCAGCAGAGCAGCTCTAGAGCTAGAAAACCAGGTCAGCAGAGCTGCTGTAGAGCCAGAGAAATCAGGTCAGCAGAGCTGCTTTAGAGGGAGAGAACCAGCTCAGCAGAGCTGCGTTAGAGCCAGAGAACCAGGGCAGCAGATCTGCTTTAGAGCCAGAGAACCAGGTCAGCAGAGCTGCTTTAGAGCCAGAGAACCAGGTCAGCAGAGCTGCTTTAGAGCCATAGAACCAGGTCAGCAGAGCAGCTTTAGAGCCAGAGAACCAGGTCAGCAGACCAGCTCTAGAGCCTAAGAACAGGGTCAGCAGAGCAGCTCTAGAGCCAGATAACCAGGTCAGCAGAGCTGCTTTTGAGAGAGAGAACCAGGTCAGCAGAGCTGCTTTAGAGCCAAGGGGCCAGGTCAGCAGAGCTGCTCTGGAGCCAGAGAAACCAGGTCAGCAGAGCTGCTTTAGAGGGAGAGAACCAGGTCAGTAGAGCTGCTTTAGAGCCAGAGAACCAGGTCAGCAGAGCTGCTCTAGAGTCAGAGAACCAGGTCAGCAGAGCTGCTTTAGAGCCATAGAACCTGGTCAGCAGAGCTGCTCTAGAGGCAGAGAACCAGGCCAGCAGAGCCGATTTAGAGGGAGAGAACCAGGTCAGCAGAGCTGCTTTAGAGCCAGAGGACCAGGTCAGCAGAGCTGCTCTAGAGTCAGAGAGCCAGGTCAGCAGGTCTGCTTTAGATCCATAGAACCAGGTCAGCAGAGCTGCTTTAGAGCCAGAGAAACAGGTCAGCAGAGCTGCTCTAGAGCTTAAGAACCAGGTCAGCAGAGCTGCTCTAGAGCCAGAGAACCAGGTCAGCAGAGCTGCTGTAGAGCCAGAGAAACCAGGTCAGTAGAGCTGCATTAGCACGAGAGAACCAGGTCAGCAGAGCTGCTTTTGAGGGATAGAACCAGGTCAGCAGAGCTGCTTTAGAGCCAAGGGACCAGGTCAGCAGAGCTGCTCTAGAGGCAGAGAACCAGGTCAGCAGAACTGCTTTAGAGCCATAGAACTGGGTCACCAGAGCTGCTTTAGAGCCAGAGAACCAGTTCAGCATAGCTGTTGTAGAGCCAGAGAACCAGGTCAGCAGAGCTGCTCTAGAGCCTACGAACTAGGTCAGCAGAGCTGCTCTAGAGCCAGAGAACCAGGTCAGCAGAGCTGCTGTAGAGCCAGAGAAATCAGGTCAGCAGAGCTCCTTTAGAGGGACAGAACCAGGTCAGCAGAGCTACTTTAGAGCCAGAGAACCAGGTCAGCAGAGCTGCTTTAGAGCGAGAGAACCAGGCCAGCAGAGCTGCTCTAGAGCCAGATAACCAAGTCACCAGAGCTGCTTTAGAGCCATAGAACCAGGTCAGCAGAGCTGCTCTAGAGGCAGAGAACCAGGCCAGCAGAGCCGATTTAGAGGGAGAGAACCAGGTCAGCAGAGCTGCTTTAGAGCCAGAGGACCAGGTCAGCAGAGCTGCTCTAGAGCTAGAGAACCAGATCAGCAGGTCTGCTTTAGAGCCATAGAATCAAGTCAGCAGAGCTGCTTTAGAGCCAGAGAAACAGGTCAGCAGATCTGCTCTAGAGCTTAAGAACCAGGTCAGCAGAGCTGCTCTAGAGCCAGAGAACCAGGTCAGTAGAACTGCTTTAGAGCCATAGAACCGGGTCACCAGTGTTGCTTTAGAGCCAGAGAACCAGGTCAGCACAGCTGTTGTAGAGCCAGAGAACCAGGTCAGCAGAGCTGCTCTAGAGCCTAAGAACTAGGTCAGCAGAGCTGCTCTAGAGCCAGAGAACCAGGTCAGCAGAGCTGCTGTAGAGCCAGAGAAACCAGGTCAGCAGAGCTGCTTTAGAGGGAGAGAACCAGGTCAGCAGAGCTACTTTAGAGCCAGAGAACCAGGTCAGCAGAGCAGCTTTAGAGCGAGAGAACCAGGCCAGCAGAGCTGCTCTAGAGCCAGATAACCTAGTCAGCAGAGCTGCTTTAGAGCCATAGAACCAGGTCAGCAGAGCTGCTTTAGAGCCAGAGAACCAGGTCAGCAGAGCTGCTCTAGAGCCTAAGAACCAGGTCAGCAGAGCAGCTCTAGAGTCAGAGAACCAGGTCAGCAGAGATGAGCTGCTGTAGAGCCAGAGAAACCAGGTCCGTAGAGCTGCTTTAGAGGGAGAGAACCAGGTCAGGAGAACTGCTCTAGAGGGAGAGAACCAGGTCAGCAGAGCTGCTCTGAGGCCAGAGAACCATGTCAGCAGAACTGCTTTAGAGCCATAGAACCGGGTCAGCAGAGCTGCTTTAGAGCCAGAGAACCAGGTCAGCAGAGGTGTTGTAGAGCCAGAGAACCAGGTCAGCAGAGCTGCTCTAGAGCCTAAGAACTAGGTCAGAAGAGCAGCTCTAGAACCAGAAAACCAGGTCAGCAGAGCTGCTGTAGAGCCAGAGAAACCAGGTCAGCAGAACTGCTTTAGAGGGAGAGAACCAGCTCAGCAGAGCTGCGTTAGAGCCAGAGAACCAGGCCAGCAGATCTGCTTTAGAGCCAGAGAACCAGGTCAGCAGAGCTGCTTTAGAACCATAGAACCAGGTCAGCAGAGCAGCTTTAGAGCCAGAGAACCAGGTCAGCAGAGCAGCTCTAGAGCCAGAGAACCAGGTCAGCAGAGCTGCTGTAGAGCCAGAGAAACCAGGTCAGTAGAGCTGCTCTAGAGCCAGAGAACCATGTCAGCAGAACTGCTTTAGAGCCATAGAACCGGGTCAGCAGAGCTGCTTTAGAGCCAGAGAACCAGGTCAGCAGAACCGTTGTAGAGCCAGAGAACCAGATCAGCAAAGCTGCTCTGTAGCCTAAGAACTAGGTCAGCAGAGCAGCTCTAGAGCCTAAGTACCAGGTCAGCAGAGCAGCTCTAGAGCCATAGAACCAGGTTAGCAGAGCTGCTCTAGAGGCAGAGAACCAGGTCAGCAGAGCTGCTTTAGAGCCATAGAACCAGGTCAGCAGAGCTGCTCTAGAGGCAGAGAGCCAGGCCAGCAGAGCCGATTTAGAGGGAGAGAACCAGGTCAGCAGAGCTGCTTTAGAGCCAGAGGACCAGGTCAGCAGAGCTGCTCTAGAGCCAGAGGACCAGGTCAGCAGAGCTGCTTTAGAGCCAGAGAGCCAGGCCAGCAGGTCTGCTTTAGAGCCATAGAACCAGGTCAGCAGAGCTGCTTTAGAGCCAGAGAAACAGGTCAGCAGAGCTGCTCTAGAGCTTAAGAACCAGGTCAGCAGAGCTGCTGTAGAGCCAGGGAAACCAGGTCAGTAGAGCTGCTTTAGCACAAGAGAACCAGGTCAGCAGAGCTGCTTTTGAGGGAGAGAACCAGGTCAGCAGAGCTGCTTTAGAGCCAAGGGACCAGGTCAGCAGAGCTGCTCTAGAGCCAGAGAACCAGGTCAGCAGAACTGCTTTAGAGCCATAGAACCGGGTCACCAGAGCTGCTTTAGAGCCATAGAACCGGGTCACCAGAGCTGCTTTAGAGCCAGAGAACCAGGTCAGCAGAGCTGCTCTAGAGCCTAAGAACTAGGTCAGCAGAGCTGCTCTAGAGCCAGAGAACCAGGTCAGCAGGGCTCCTGTAGAGCCAGAGAAATCAGGTCAGCAGAGCTGCTTTAGAGGGACAGAACCAGGTCAGTAGAGCTACTTTAGAGCCAGAGAACCAGGTCAGCAGAGCTGCTTTAGAGCCAGAGAACCAGATCAGCAGAGCTGCTTTAGAGCCAGAGAACCAGGTCAGCAGAGTTGCTATAGAGCCATAGAACCAGCGCAGAAGAGCTGATCTAGAGGCAGAGAACCAGGTCAGCAGAGCTGGTTTAGAGCCAAAGAACCAGGTCAGCAGAGCTGCTCTAGAGCCAGAGAACCAGGTCAGCAGAGCTGCTTCAGAGCCATAGAACCAGGTCAGCAGAGCTGCTTTAGAGCCAGAGAACCAGGTCATCAGAGCTGCTCTGGAGCCAGAGAAACCAGGTCAGCAGAGCTGCTTTAGATGGAGAGAACCAGGTCAGTAGAGCTGCTTTAGAGCCAGAGAACCAGGTCAGCAGACCTGCTCTAGAGTCAGAGAACCAGGTCAGCAGAGCTGCTTTAAAGCCATAGAACCAGGTCAGCAGAGCTGCTCTAGAGGCAGAGAACCAGGCCAGCAGAGCCGATTTAGAGGGAGAGAACCAGGTCAGCAGAGCTGCTTTAGAGCCAGAGGACCAGGTGAGCAGAGCTGCTCTAGAGCCAGAGAGCCAGGTCAGCAGGTCTGCTTTAGAGCCATAGAACCAGGTCAGCAGAGCTGCTTTAGAGCCAGAGAAACAGGTCAGCAGAGCTGCTCTAGAGCTTAAGAACCAGGTCAGCAGAGCTGCTCTAGAGCCAGAGAACCAGTTCAGCAGAGCTGCTGTAGAGCCAGAGAAACCAGGTCAGTAGAGCTGCTTTAGCACGAGAGAACCAGGTCAGCAGAGCTGCTTTTGAGGGAGAGAACCAGGTCAGCAGAGCTGCTTTAGAGCCATAGAACCGGGTCACCAGAGCTGCTTTAGAGCCAGAGAACCAGGTCAGCATAGCTGTTGTAGAGCCAGAGAACCAGGTCAGCAGAGCTGCTCTAGAGCCTAAGAACTAGGTCAGCAGAGCTGCTCTAGAGCCAGAGAACCAGGTCAGCAGATCTGCTGTAGAGCCAGAGAAATCAGGTCAGCATAGCTGCTTTAGAGGGACAGAACCAGGTCAGCAGAGCTACTTTAGAGCCAGAGAACCAGGTCAGCAGAGCTGCTTTAGAGCGAGAGAACCAGGACAGCAGAGCTGCTCTAGAGCCAGATAACCAAGTCAGCAGAGCTGCTTTAGAGCCATAGAACCAGGTCAGCAGAGCTGCTCTAGAGGCAGAGAACCAGGCCAGCAGAGCTGCTTTAGAGCCAGAGGACCAGGTCAGCAGAGTTTCTCTAGAGCCAGAGAACCAGATCAGCAGGTCTGCTTTAGAGCCATAGAATCAGGTCAGCAGAGCTGCTCTAGAGCTTAAGAACCAGGTCAGCAGAGCTGCTCTAGAGCCAGAGAACCAGGTCAGCAGAGCTGCTGTAGAGCCAGAGAAACCAGGTCAGAAGAGCTGCTTTAGCACGAGAGAAACAGGTCAGCAGAGCTGCTTTAGAGGGAGAGAACCAGGTCAGCAGAGCTGCTCTAAAGCCAGAGAACCGGGTCAGCAGAACTGCTTTAGAGCCATAGAACCGGGTCACCAGAGCTGCTTTAGAGCCAGAGAACCAGGTCAGCACAGCTGTTGTAGAGCCAGAGAACCAGGTCAGCAGAGCTGCTCTAGAGCCAGAGAGCCAGGTCAGCAGGTCTGCTTTAGAGCTATAGAACCAGGTCAGCAGAGCTGCTTTAGAGCCAGAGAAACAGGTCAGCAGAGCTGCTCTAGAGCTTAAGAACCAGGTCAGCAGAGCTGCTCCAGAGCCAGAGAACCAGTTCAGCAGAGCTGCTGTAGAGCCAGAGAAACCAGGTCAGTAGAGCTGCTTTAGCACGAGAGAACCAGGTCAGCAGAGCTGCTTTTGAGGGAGAGAACCAGGTCAGCAGAGCTGCTTTAGAGCCATAGAACCGGGTCACCAGAGCTGCTTTAGAGCCAGAGAACCAGGTCAGCATAGCTGTTGTAGAGCCAGAGAACCAGGTCAGCAGAGCTGCTCTAGAGCCTAAGAACTAGGTCAGCAGAGCTGCTCTAGAGCCAGAGAACCAGGTCAGCAGATCTGCTGTAGAGCCAGAGAAATCAGGTCAGCATAGCTGCTTTAGAGGGACAGAACCAGGTCAGCAGAGCTACTTTAGAGCCAGAGAACCAGGTCAGCAGAGCTGCTTTAGAGCGAGAGAACCAGGACAGCAGAGCTGCTCTAGAGCCAGATAACCAAGTCAGCAGAGCTGCTTTAGAGCCATAGAACCAGGTCAGCAGAGCTGCTCTAGAGGCAGAGAACCAGGCCAGCAGAGCCGATTTAGAGGGAGAGAACCAGGTCAGCAGAGCTGCTTTAGAGCCAGAGGACCAGGTCAGCAGAGTTTCTCTAGAGCCAGAGAACCAGATCAGCATGTCTGCTTTAGAGCCATAGAATCAGGTCAGCAGAGCTGCTCTAGAGCTTAAGAACCAGGTCAGCAGAGCTGCTCTAGAGCCAGAGAACCAGGTCAGCAGAGCTGCTGTAGAGCCAGAGAAACCAGGTCAGAAGAGCTGCTTTAGCACGAGAGAAACAGGTCAGCAGAGCTGCTTTAGAGGGAGAGAACCAGGTCAGCAGAGCTGCTCTAAAGCCAGAGAACCGGGTCAGCAGAACTGCTTTAGAGCCATAGAACCGGGTCACCAGAGCTGCTTTAGAGCCAGAGAACCAGGTCAGCACAGCTGTTGTAGAGCCAGAGAACCAGGTCAGCAGAGCTGATCTAGAGCCTAAGAACTAGGTCAGCAGAGCTGCTCTTGAGCCAGAGAACCAGGTCAGCAGAGCTGCTGTAGAGCCAGAGAAACCAGGTCAGCAGAGCTGCTTTAGAGGGAGAGAACCATGTCAGCAGAGCTACTTTAGAGCCAGAGAACCAGGTCAGCAGAGCAGCTTTAGAGCGAGAGAACCAGGCCAGCAGAGCTGCTCTACAGCCAGATAACCAAGTCAGCAGAGCTGCTTTAGAGCCATAGAACCAGGTCAGCAGAGCTGCTTTAGAGCCAGAGAACCAGGTCAGCAGAGCTGCTCTAGAGCCTAAGAACCAGGTCAGCAGAGCAGCTCTAGAGTCAGAGAACCAGGTCAGCAGAGATGAGCTGCTGTAGAGCCAGAGAGACCAGGTCCGTAGAGCTGCTTTAGAGGGAGAAAACCAGGTCAGCAGAACTGCTCTAGAGGGAGAGAACCAGGTCAGCAGAGCTGCTCTGAGGCCAGAGAACCATGTCAGCAGAACTGCTTTAGAGCCATAGAACCAGGTCAGCAGAGCTGCTTTAGAGCCAGAGAACCAGGTCAGCAGAGCTGCTCTAGAGTCAGAGAACCAGGTCAGCAGAGCTGCTCTAGAGCCAGAGAGCCAGGTCAGCAGGTCTGCTTTAGAGCCATAGAACCAGGCCAGCGGAGCTGCTTTAGAGCCAGAGACACAGGTCAGCAGAGCTGCTCTAGAGCTTAAGAACCAGGTCAGCAGAGCTGCTCTAGAGCCAGAGAACCAGGTCAGCAGAGCTGCTGTAGAGCCAGAGAAACCAGGTCAGTAGAGCTGCTTTAGCACGAGAGAACCAGGTCAGCAGAGCTGCTTTTGAGGGAGAGAACCAAGGTCAGCAGAGCTGCTTTAGAGCCAAGGGACCAGGTCAGCAGAGCTGCTCTAGAGCCAGAGAACCAGGTCAGCAGAACTGCTTTAGAGCCATAGAAACGGGTCACCAGAGCTGCTTTAGAGCCAGAGAACCAGGTCAGCATAGCTGTTGTAGAGCCAGAGAACCAGGTCAGCAGAGCTGCTCTAGAGCCTAGGAACTAGGTCAGCAGAGCTGCTCTAGAGCCAGAGAACCAGGTCAGCAGAGCTGCTGTAGAGCCAGAGAAATCAGGTCAGCATAGCTGCTTTAGAGGGACAGAACCAGGTCAGCAGAGCTACTTTAGAGCCAGAGAACCAGGTCAGCAGAGCTGCTTTAGAGCGAGAGAACCAGGCCAGCAGAGCTGCTCTAGAGCCAGATAACCAAGTCAGCAGAGCTGCTTTAGAGCCATAGAACCAGGTCAGCAGAGCTGCTCTAGAGGCAGTGAACCAGGCCAGCAGAGCCGATTTAGAGGGAGAGAACCAGGTCAGCAGAGCTGCTTTAGAGCCAGAGGACCAGGTCAGCAGAGCTTCTCTAGAGCCAGAGAACCAGATCAGCAGGTCTGCTTTAGAGCCATAGAATCAGGTCAGCAGAGCTGCTCTAGAGCTTAAGAACCAGGTCAGCAGAGCTGCTCTAGAGCCAGAGAACCAGGTCAGCAGAGCTGCTGTAGAGCCAGAGAAACCAGGTCAGAAGAGCTGCTTTAGCGCGAGAGAACCAGGTCAGCAGAGCTGCTTTAGAGGGAGAGAACCAGGTCAGCAGAGCTGCTCTAAAGCCAGAGAACCAGGTCAGCAGAACTGCTTTAGAGCCGTAGAACCGGGTCACCAGAGCTGCTTTAGAGCCAGAGAACCAGGTCAGCACAGCTGTTGTAGAGCCAGAGAACCAGGTCAGCAGAGCTGCTCTAGAGCCTAAGAACTAGGTCAGCAGAGCTGCTCTAGAGCCAGAGAACCAGGTCAGCAGAGCTGCTTTAGAGGGAGAGAACCAGGTCAGCAGAGCTACTTTAGTGCCAGAGAACCAGGTCAGCAGAGCAGCTTTAGAGCGAGAGTACCAGGCCAGCAGAGCTGCTCTAGAGCCAGATAACCAAGTCAGCAGAGCTGCTTTAGAGCCATAGAACCAGGTCAGCAGAGCTGCTTTAGAGCCTAAGAACCAGGTCAGCAGAGCAGCTCTAGAGTCAGAGAACCAGGTCAGCAGAGATGAGCTGCTGTAGAGCCAGAGAGACCAGGTCCGTAGAGCTGCTTTAGAGGGAGAGAACCAGGTCAGCAGAACTGCTCTAGAGGGAATGAACCAGGTCAGCAGAGCTGCTCTGAGGCCAGAGAACCATGTCAGCAGAACTGCTTTAGAGCCATAGAACCGGGTCAGCAGAGCTGGTTTAGAGCCAGAGAACCAGGTCAGCAGAGCTGTTGTAGAGCCAGAGAACAAGGTCAGCAGAGCTGCTCTAGAGCCTAAGAACCAGGTCAGCAGAGCTGCTCTAGAGCCAGAGAACCAGGTCAGCAGAACTGCTTTAGAGCCATAGAACCGGGTCACCAGAGCTGCTTTAGAGCCATAGAACCGGGTCACCAGAGCTGCTTTAGAGCCAGAGAACCAGGTCAGCAGAGCTGCTCTAGAGCCTAAGAACTAGGTCAGCAGAGCTGCTCTAGAGCCAGAGAACCAGGTCAGCAGAGCTGCTGTAGAGCCAGAGAAATCAGGTCAGCAGAGCTGCTTTAGAGGGAGAGAACCAGCTCAGCAGAGCTGCGTTAGAGCCAGAGAACCAGGGCAGCAGATCTGCTTTAGAGCCAGAGAACCAGGTCAGCAGAGCTGCTTTAGAGCCAGAGAACCAGGTCAGCAGAGCTGCTTTAGAGCCGTAGAACCAGGTCAGCAGAGCAGCTTTAGAGCCAGAGAACCAGGTCAGCAGACCAGCTCTAGAGCCTAAGAACAGGGTCAGCAGAGCAGCTCTAGAGCCAGATAACCAGGTCAGCAGAGCTGCTTTTGAGAGAGAGAACCAGGTCAGCAGAGCTGCTTTAGAGCCAAGGGGCCAGGTCAGCAGAGCTGCTCTGGAGCCAGAGAAACCAGGTCAGCAGAGCTGCTTTAGAGGGAGAGAACCAGGTCAGTAGAGCTGCTTTGGAGCCAGAGAACCAGGTCAGCAGAGCTGCTCTAGAGTCAGAGAACCAGGTCAGCAGAGCTGCTTTAGAGCCATAGAACCTGGTCAGCAGAGCTGCTCTAGAGGCAGAGAACCAGGCCAGCAGAGCCGATTTAGAGGGAGAGAACCAGGTCAGCAGAGCTGCTTTAGAGCCAGAGGACCAGGTCAGCAGAGCTGCTCTAGAGTCAGAGAGCCAGGTCAGCAGGTCTGCTTTAGAGCCATAGAACCAGGTCAGCAGAGCTGCTTTAGAGCCAGAGAAACAGGTCAGCAGAGCTGCTCTAGAGCTTAAGAACCAGGTCAGCAGAGCTGCTCTAGAGCCAGAGAACCAGGTCACCAGAGCTGCTGTAGAGCCAGAGAAACCAGGTCAGTAGAGCTGCATTAGCACGAGAGAACCAGGTCAGCAGAGCTGCTTTTGAGGGATAGAACCAGGTCAGCAGAGCTGCTTTAGAGCCAAGGGACCAGGTCAGCAGAGCTGCTCTAGAGGCAGAGAACCAGGTCAGCAGAACTGCTTTAGAGCCATAGAACTGGGTCACCAGAGCTGCTTTAGAGCCATAGAACCAGGTCAGCAGAGCTGCTTTAGAGCCAGAGAAACAGGTCAGCAGAGCTGCTCTAGAGCTTAAGAACCAGGTCAGCAGAGCTGCTCTAGAGCCAGAGAACCAGGTCACCAGAGCTGCTGTGGAGCCAGAGAAACCAGGTCAGTAGAGCTGCATTAGCACGAGAGAACCAGGTCAGCAGAGCTGCTTTTGAGGGATAGAACCAGGTCAGCAGAGCTGCTTTAGAGCCAAGGGACCAGGTCAGCAGAGCTGCTCTAGAGGCAGAGAACCATGTCAGCAGAACTGCTTTAGAGCCATAGAACCGGGTCAGCAGAGCTGCTTTAGAGCCAGAGAACCAGGTCAGCAGAGCTGTTGTAGAGTCAGAGAACCAGGTCAGCAGAGCTGCTCTAGAGCCTAAGAACTAGGTCAGCAGAGCAGCTCTAGAGCTAGAAAACCAGGTCAGCAGAGCTGCTGTAGAGCCAGAGAAATCAGGTCAGCAGAGCTGCTTTAGAGGAAGAGAACCAGCTCAGCAGAGCTGCGTTAGAGCCAGAGAACCAGGGCAGCAGATCTGCTTTAGAGCCAGAGAACCAGGTCAGCAGAGCTGCTTTAGAGCCAGAGAACCAGGTCAGCAGAGCTGCTTTAGAGCCGTAGAACCAGGTCAGCAGAGCAGCTTTAGAGCCAGAGAACCAGGTCAGCAGACCAGCTCTAGAGCCTAAGAACAGGGTCAGCAGAGCAGCTCTAGAGCCAGATAACCAGGTCAGCAGAGCTGCTTTTGAGAGAGAGAACCAGGTCAGCAGAGCTGCTTTAGAGCCAAGGGGCCAGGTCAGCAGAGCTGCTCTGGAGCCAGAGAAACCAGGTCAGCAGAGCTGCTTTAGAGGGAGAGAACCAGGTCAGTAGAGCTGCTTTGGAGCCAGAGAACCAGGTCAGCAGAGCTGCTCTAGAGTCAGAGAACCAGGTCAGCAGAGCTGCTTTAGAGCCATAGAACCTGGTCAGCAGAGCTGCTCTAGAGGCAGAGAACCAGGCCAGCAGAGCCGATTTAGAGGGAGAGAACCAGGTCAGCAGAGCTGCTTTAGAGCCAGAGGACCAGGTCAGCAGAGCTGCTCTAGAGTCAGAGAGCCAGGTCAGCAGGTCTGCTTTAGAGCCATAGAACCAGGTCAGCAGAGCTGCTTTAGAGCCAGAGAAACAGGTCAGCAGAGCTGCTCTAGAGCTTAAGAACCAGGTCAGCAGAGCTGCTCTAGAGCCAGAGAACCAGGTCACCAGAGCTGCTGTAGAGCCAGAGAAACCAGGTCAGTAGAGCTGCATTAGCACGAGAGAACCAGGTCAGCAGAGCTGCTTTTGAGAGAGAGAACCAGGTCAGCAGAGCTGCTTTAGAGCCAAGGGGCCAGGTCAGCAGAGCTGCTCTGGAGCCAGAGAAACCAGGTCAGCAGAGCTGCTTTAGAGGGAGAGAACCAGGTCAGTAGAGCTGCTTTGGAGCCAGAGAACCAGGTCAGCAGAGCTGCTCTAGAGTCAGAGAACCAGGTCAGCAGAGCTGCTTTAGAGCCATAGAACCTGGTCAGCAGAGCTGCTCTAGAGGCAGAGAACCAGGCCAGCAGAGCCGATTTAGAGGGAGAGAACCAGGTCAGCAGAGCTGCTTTAGAGCCAGAGGACCAGGTCAGCAGAGCTGCTCTAGAGTCAGAGAGCCAGGTCAGCAGGTCTGCTTTAGAGCCATAGAACCAGGTCAGCAGAGCTGCTTTAGAGCCAGAGAAACAGGTCAGCAGAGCTGCTCTAGAGCTTAAGAACCAGGTCAGCAGAGCTGCTCTAGAGCCAGAGAACCAGGTCACCAGAGCTGCTGTAGAGCCAGAGAAACCAGGTCAGTAGAGCTGCATTAGCACGAGAGAACCAGGTCAGCAGAGCTGCTTTTGAGGGATAGAACCAGGTCAGCAGAGCTGCTTTAGAGCCAAGGGACCAGGTCAGCAGAGCTGCTCTAGAGGCAGAGAACCAGGTCAGCAGAACTGCTTTAGAGCCATAGAACTGGGTCACCAGAGCTGCTTTAGAGCCATAGAACCAGGTCAGCAGAGCTGCTTTAGAGCCAGAGAAACAGGTCAGCAGAGCTGCTCTAGAGCTTAAGAACCAGGTCAGCAGAGCTGCTCTAGAGCCAGAGAACCAGGTCACCAGAGCTGCTGTGGAGCCAGAGAAACCAGGTCAGTAGAGCTGCATTAGCACGAGAGAACCAGGTCAGCAGAGCTGCTTTTGAGGGATAGAACCAGGTCAGCAGAGCTGCTTTAGAGCCAAGGGACCAGGTCAGCAGAGCTGCTCTAGAGGCAGAGAACCATGTCAGCAGAACTGCTTTAGAGCCATAGAACCGGGTCAGCAGAGCTGCTTTAGAGCCAGAGAACCAGGTCAGCAGAGCCGTTGTAGAGCCAGAGAACCAGGTCAGCAGTGCTGCTCTAGAGCCTAAGAAGCAGGTCAGCAGAGCTGCTCTAGAACCAGAGACCCAGTTCAGCAGAGCTGCTCTAGAGCCAGAGACCCACGTCAGCAGAGCTGCTCTAGAGGCCGAGAACCATGTCAGCAGAGCTGCTGTAGAGCCAGAGAAACCAGGTCAGCAGAGCCAGAGAAACCAGGTCAGCAGAGCTGCTTTAGAGGGAGAGAACTAGGTCACCAGAACTGCTTTAGAGCCAGAGAACCAGGTCAGCAGAGTTGCTATAGAGCCATAGAACCAGCTCAGAAGAGCTGATCTAGAGGCAGAGAACCAGGTCAGCTGAATTGCTTTAGAGCAAGAGAACCAGGTCAGCAGAGCTCTTTAGAGGGAGAGAACCAGGTCAGCAGAGCTGCTTTAGAGCCAAAGAACCAGGTCAGCAGAGCTGCTCTAGAGCCAGAGAACCAGGTCAGCAGAGCTGCTTTAGAGCTATAGAACCAGGTCAGCAGAGCTGCTTTAGAGCCAGAGAACCAGGTCAGCAGAGCTGCTCTAGAGGCAGAGAACCAGGTCAGGAGAGCTGCATTAGAGGGAGAGAACCAGGTCAGCACAGCTGCTTTAGAGCCAGAGAAGAACCAGGTCAGCAGAGCTGCTCTGGAGCCAGAGAAACCAGGTCAGCAGAGCTGCTTTAGAGGGAGAGAACCAGGTGAGTAGAGCTGCTTTAGAGCCAGAGAACCAGGTCAGCAGAGCTGCTCTAGAGTCAGAGAACCAGGTCAGCAGAGCTGCTTTAGAGCCAGAGGACCAGGTCAGCAGAGCTGCTCTACAGCCAGAGAGCCAGGTCAGCAGGTCTGCTTTAGAGCCATAGAATCAGGTCAGCAGAGCTGCTTTAGAGCCAGAGACACAGGTCAGCAGAGCTGCTCTAGAGCTTAAGAACCAGGTCAGCAGAGCTGCTCTAGAGCCAGAGAACCAGGTCAGCAGAGCTGCTGTAGAGCCAGAGAAACCAGGTCAGTAGAGCTGCTTTAGCACGAGAGAACCAGGTCAGCAGAGCTGCTTTTGAGGGAGAGAACCAGGTCAGCAGAGCTGCTTTAGAGCCAAGGGACCAGGTCAGCAGAGCTGCTCTAGAGCCAGAGAACCAGGTCAGCAGAGCTGCTTCAGAGCCATAGAACCAGGTCAGCAGAGCTGCTTTAGAGCCAGAGAACCAGGTGGGCAGAGCTGCTCTAGAGGCAGAGAATCAGGTCAGGAGAGCTGCGTCAGAGGGAGAGAACCAGGTCAGCACAGCTGCTTTAGAGCCAGAGAAGAACCAGTTCAGCAGAGCTGCTCTGGAGCCAGAGAAACCAGGTCAGCAGAGCTGCTTTAGAGGGAGAGAACCAGGTGAGTAGAGCTGCTTTAGAGCCAGAGAACCAGGCCAGCAGAGCCGATTTAGATCGAGAGAACCAGGTCAGCAGAGCTGCTTTAGAGCCAGAGGACCAGGTCAGCAGAGCTGCTCTAGAGCCAGAGAGCCAGTTCAGCAGGTCTGCTTTAGAGCCACAGAACCAGGTCAGCAGAGCTGCTTTAGAGCCAGAGACACAGGTCAGCAGAGCTGCTCTAGAGCTTAAGAACCAGGTCAGTAGAGCTGCTCTAGAGCCAGAGAACCAGGTCAACAGAGCTGCTGTAGAGCCAGAGAAACCAGGTCAGTAGAGCTGCTTTAGCACGAGAGAACCAGGTCAGCAGAGCTGCTTTTGAGGGAGAGAACCAGGTCAGCAGAGCTGCTTTAGAGCCAAGGGACCAGGTCAGCAGAGCTGCTCTAGAGCCAGAGAACCAGGTCAGCAGAACTGCTTTAGAGCCATAGAACCGGGTCACCAGAGCTGCTTTAGAGCCAGAGAACCAGGTCAGCATAGCTGTTGTAGAGCCAGAGAACCAGGTCAGCAGAGCTGCTCTAGAGCCTAAGAACTAGGCCAGCGGAGCTGCTCTAGAGCCAGAGAACCAGGTCAGCAGAGCTGCTGTAGAGCCAGAGAAATCAGGTCAGCATAGCTGCTTTAGAGGGACAGAACCAGGTCAGCAGAGCTACTTTAGAGCCAGAGAACCAGGTCAGTAGAGATGCATTAGAGCGAGAGAACCAGGCCAGCAGAGCTGCTCTAGAGCCAGATAACCAAGTCAGCAGAGCTGCTTTAGAGCCATAGAACCAGGTCAGCAGAGCTGCTCTGGAGGCAGAGAACCAGGTCAGCAGAGCTGCTTTAGAGCCATAGAACCAGGTCAGCAGAGCTGCTCTAGAGGCAGAGAACCAGGCCAGCAGAGCCGATTTAGAGGGAGAGAACCAGGTCAGCAGAGCTGCTTTAGAGCCAGAGGACCAGGTCAGCAGAGCTGCTCTAGAGCCAGAGGACCAGGTCAGCAGAGCTGCTTTAGAGCCAGAGAGCCAGGCCAGCAGGTCTGCTTTAGAGCCATAGAACCAGGTCAGCAGAGCTGCTTTAGAGCCAGAGAAACAGGTCAGCAGAGCTGCTCTAGAGCTTAAGAACCAGGTCAGCAGAGCTGCTGTAGAGCCAGGGAAACCAGGTCAGTAGAGCTGCTTTAGCACGAGAGAACCAGGTCAGCAGAGCTGCTTTTGAGGGAGAGAACCAGGTCAGCAGAGCTGCTTTAGAGCCAAGGGACCAGGTCAGCAGAGCTGCTCTAGAGCCAGAGAACCAGGTCAGCAGAACTGCTTTAGAGCCATAGAACCGGGTCACCAGAGCTGCTTTAGAGCCATAGAACCGGGTCACCAGAGCTGCTTTAGAGCCAGAGAACCAGGTCAGCAGAGCTGCTCTAGAGCCTAAGAACTAGGTCAGCAGAGCTGCTCTAGAGCCAGAGAACCAGGTCAGCAGAGCTCCTGTAGAGCCAGAGAAATCAGGTCAGCAGAGCTGCTTTAGAGGGACAGAACCAGGTCAGTAGAGCTACTTTAGAGCCAGAGAACCAGGTCAGCAGAGCTGCTTTAGAGCCAGAGAACCAGATCAGCAGAGCTGCTTTAGAGCCAGAGAACCAGGTCAGCAGAGTTGCTATAGAGCCATAGAACCAGCGCAGAAGAGCTGATCTAGAGGCAGAGAACCAGGTCAGCTGAGTTGGTTTAGAGCAAGAGAACCAGGTCAGCAGAGCTCTTTAGAGGGAGAGAACCAGGTCAGCAGAGCTGCTTTAGAGCCAAAGAACCAGGTCAGCAGAGCTGCTCTAGAGCCAGAGAACCAGGTCAGCAGAGCTGCTTCAGAGCCATAGAACCAGGTCAGCAGAGCTGCTTTAGAGCCAGAGAACCAGGTCATCAGAGCTGCTCTGGAGCCAGAGAAACCAGGTCAGCAGAGCTGCTTTAGAGGGAGAGAACCAGGTCAGTAGAGCTGCTTTAGAGCCAGAGAACCAGGTCAGCAGACCTGCTCTAGAGTCAGAGAACCAGGTCAGCAGAGCTGCTTTAAAGCCATAGAACCAGGTCAGCAGAGCTGCTCTAGAGGCAGAGAACCAGGCCAGCAGAGCCGATTTAGAGGGAGAGAACCAGGTCAGCAGAGCTGCTTTAGAGCCAGAGGACCAGGTGAGCAGAGCTGCTCTAGAGCCAGAGAGCCAGGTCAGCAGGTCTGCTTTAGAGCCATAGAACCAGGTCAGCAGAGCTGCTTTAGAGCCAGAGAAACAGGTCAGCAGACCTGCTCTAGAGCTTAAGAACCAGGTCAGCAGAGCTGCTCTAGAGCCAGAGAACCAGTTCAGCAGAGCTGCTGTAGAGCCAGAGAAACCAGGTCAGTAGAGCTGCTTTAGCACGAGAGAACCAGGTCAGCAGAGCTGCTTTTGAGGGAGAGAACCAGGTCAGCAGAGCTGCTTTAGAGCCATAGAACCGGGTCACCAGAGCTGCTTTAGAGCCAGAGAACCAGGTCAGCATAGCTGTTGTAGAGCCAGAGAACCAGGTCAGCAGAGCTGCTCTAGAGCCTAAGAACTAGGTCAGCAGAGCTGCTCTAGAGCCAGAGAACCAGGTCAGCAGATCTGCTGTAGAGCCAGAGAAATCAGGTCAGCATAGCTGCTTTAGAGGGACAGAACCAGGTCAGCAGAGCTACGTTAGAGCCAGAGAACCAGGTCAGCAGAGCTGCTTTAGAGCGAGAGAACCAGGACAGCAGAGCTGCTCTAGAGCCAAATAACCAAGTCAGCAGAGCTGCTTTAGAGCCATAGAACCAGGTCAGCAGAGCTGCTCTAGAGGCAGAGAACCAGGCCAGCAGAGCCGATTTAGAGGGAGAGAACCAGGTCAGCAGAGCTGCTTTAGAGCCAGAGGACCAGGTCAGCAGAGTTTCTCTAGAGCCAGAGAACCAGATCAGCAGGTCTGCTTTAGAGCCATAGAATCAGGTCAGCAGAGCTGCTCTAGAGCTTAAGAACCCGGTCAGCAGAGCTGCTCTAGAGCCAGAGAACCAGGTCAGCAGAGCTGCTGTAGAGCCAGAGAAACCAGGTCAGAAGAGCTGCTTTAGCACTAGAGAAACAGGTCAGCAGAGCTGCTTTAGAGGGAGAGAACCAGGTCAGCAGAGCTGCTCTAAAGCCAGAGAACCGGGTCAGCAGAACTGCTTTATAGCCATAGAACCGGGTCACCAGAGCTGCTTTAGAGCCAGAGAACCAGGTCAGCACAGCTGTTGTAGAGCCAGAGAACCAGGTCAGCAGAGCTGCTCTAGAGCCAGAGAGCCAGGTCAGCGGGTCTGCTTTAGAGCCATAGAACCAGGTCAGCAGAGCTGCTTTAGAGCCAGAGAAACAGGTCAGCAGAGCTGCTCTAGAGCTGAAGAACCAGGTCAGCAGAGCTGCTCTAGAGCCAGAGAACCAGTTCAGCAGAGCTGCTGTAGAGCCAGAGAAACCAGGTCAGTAGAGCTGCTTTAGCACGAGAGAACCAGGTCAGCAGAGCTGCTTTTGAGGGAGAGAACCAGGTCAGCAGAGCTGCTTTAGAGCCATAGAACCGGGTCACCAGAGATGCTTTAGAGCCAGAGAACCAGGTCAGCATAGCTGTTGTAGAGCCAGAGAACCAGGTCAGCAGAGCTGCTCTAGAGCCTAAGAACTAGGTCAGCGGAGCTGCTCTAGAGCCAGAGAACCAGGTCAGCAGATCTGCTGTAGAGCCAGAGAAATCAGGTCAGCATAGCTGCTTTAGAGGGACAGAACCAGGTCAGCAGAGCTACTTTAGAGCCAGAGAACCAGGTCAGCAGAGCTGCTTTAGAGCGAGAGAACCAGGACAGCAGAGCTGCTCTAGAGCCAGATAACCAAGTCAGCAGAGCTGCTTTAGAGCCATAGAACCAGGTCAGCAGAGCTGCTCTAGAGGCAGAGAACCAGGCCAGCAGAGCCGATTTAGAGGGAGAGAACCAGGTCAGCAGAGCTGCTTTAGAGCCAGAGGACCAGGTCAGCAGAGTTTCTCTAGAGCCAGAGAACCAGATCAGCAGGTCTGCTTTAGAGCCATAGAATCAGGTCAGCAGAGCTGCTCTAGAGCTTAAGAACCAGGTCAGCAGAGCTGCTCTAGAGCCAGAGAACCAGGTCAGCAGAGCTGCTGTAGAGCCAGAGAAACCAGGTCAGAAGAGCTGCTTTAGCACGAGAGAAACAGGTCAGCAGAGCTGCTTTAGAGGGAGAGAACCAGGTCAGCAGAGCTGCTCTAAGGCCAGAGAACCGGGTCAGCAGAACTGCTTTAGAGCCATAGAACCGGGTCACCAGAGCTGCTTTAGAGCCAGAGAACCAGGTCAGCACAGCTGTTGTAGAGCCAGAGAACCAGGTCAGCAGAGCTGCTCTAGAGCCTAAGAACTAGGTCAGCAGAGCTGCTCTAGAGCCAGAGAACCAGGTCAGCAGAGCTGCTGTAGAGCCAGAGAAACCAGGTCAGCAGAGCTGCTTTAGAGGGAGAGAACCATGTCAGCAGAGCTACTTTAGAGCCAGAGAACCAGGTCAGCAGAGCAGCTTTAGAGCGAGAGAACCAGGCCAGCAGAGCTGCTCTAGAGCCAGAGAACCAAGTCAGCAGAGCTGCTTTAGAGCCATAGAACCAGGTCAGCAGAGCTGCTTTAGAGCCAGAGAACCAGGTCAGCAGAGCTGCTCTAGAGCCTAAGAACCAGGTCAGCAGAGCAGCTCTAGAGTCAGAGAACCAGATCACCAGAGATGAGCTGCTGTAGAGCCAGAGAGACCAGGTCCGTAGAGCTGCTTTAGAGGGAGAGAACCAGGTCAGCAGAACTGCTCTAGAGGGAGAGAACCAGGTCAGCAGAGCTGCTCTGAGGCCAGAGAACCATGTCAGCAGAACTGCTTTAGAGCCATAGAACCAGGTCAGCAGAGCTGCTTTAGAGCCAGAGAACCAGGTCAGCAGAGCTGCTCTAGAGTCAGAGAACCAGGTCAGCAGAGCTGCTTTAGAGCCATAGAACCAGGTCAGCAGAGCTGCTCTAGAGGCAGAGAACCAGGCCAGCAGAGCCGATTTAGAGAGAGAGAACCAGGTCAGCAGAGCTGCTTTAGAGCCAGAGGACCAGCTCAGCAGAGCTGCTCTAGAGCCAGAGAGCCAGGTCAGCAGGTCTGCTTTAGAGCCATAGAACCAGGCCAGCGGAGCTGCTTTAGAGCCAGAGACACAGGTCAGCAGAGCTGCTCTAGAGCTTAAGAACCAGGTCAGCAGAGCTGCTCTAGAGCCAGAGAACCAGGTCAGCAGAGCTGCTGTAGAGCCAGAGAAACCAGGTCAGTAGAGCTGCTTTAGCACGAGAGAACCAGGTCAGCAGAGCTGCTTTTGAGGGAGAGAACCAAGGTCAGCAGAGCTGCTTTAGAGCCAAGGGACCAGGTCAGCAGTGCTGCTCTAGAGCCAGAGAACCAGGTCAGCAGAACTGCTTTAGAGCCATAGAAACGGGTCACCAGAGCTGCTTTAGAGCCAGAGAACCAGGTCAGCATAGCTGTTGTAGAGCCAGAGAACCAGGTCAGCAGAGCTGCTCTAGAGCCTAAGAACTAGGTCAGCAGAGCTGCTCTAGAGCCAGAGAACCAGGTCAGCAGAGCTGCTGTAGAGCCAGAGAAATCAGGTCAGCATAGCTGCTTTAGAGGGACAGAACCAGGTCAGCAGAGCTACTTTAGAGCCAGAGAACCAGGTCAGCAGAGCTGCTTTAGAGCGAGAGAACCAGGCCAGCAGAGCTGCTCTATAGCCAGATAACCAAGTCAGCAGAGCTGCTTTAGAGCCATAGAACCAGGTCAGCAGAGCTGCTCTAGAGGCAGTGAACCAGGCCAGCAGAGCCGATTTAGAGGGAGAGAACCAGGTCAGCAGAGCTGCTTTAGAGCCAGAGGACCAGGTCAGCAGAGCTTCTCTAGAGCCAGAGAACCAGATCAGCAGGTCTGCTTTAGAGCCATAGAATCAGGTCAGCAGAGCTGCTCTAGAGCTTAAGAACCAGGTCAGCAGAGCTGCTCTAGAGCCAGAGAACCAGGTCAGCAGAGCTGCTGTAGAGCCAGAGAAACCAGGTCAGAAGAGCTGCTTTAGCGCGAGAGAACCAGGTCAGCAGAGCTGCTTTAGAGGGAGAGAACCAGGTCAGCAGAGCTGCTCTAAAGCCAGAGAACCAGGTCAGCAGAACTGCTTTAGAGCCATAGAACCGGGTCACCAGAGCTGCTTTAGAGCCAGAGAACCAGGTCAGCACAGCTGTTGTAGAGCCAGAGAACCAGGTCAGCAGAGCTGCTCTAGAGCCTAAGAACTAGGTCAGCAGAGCTGCTCTAGAGCCAGAGAACCAGGTCAGCAGAGCTGCTTTAGAGGGAGAGAACCAGGTCAGCAGAGCTACTTTAGTGCCAGAGAACCAGGTCAGCAGAGCAGCTTTAGAGCGAGAGTACCAGGCCAGCAGAGCTGCTCTAGAGCCAGATAACCAAGTCAGCAGAGCTGCTTTAGAGCCATAGAACCAGGTCAGCAGAGCTGCTTTAGAGCCAGAGAACCAGGTCAGCAGAGCTGCTCTAGAGCCTAAGAACCAGGTCAGCAGAGCAGCTCTAGAGTCAGAGAACCAGGTCAGCAGAGATGAGCTGCTGTAGAGCCAGAGAGACCAGGTCCGTAGAGCTGCTTTAGAGGGAGAGAACCAGGTCAGCAGAACTGCTCTAGAGGGAATGAACCAGGTCAGCAGAGCTGCTCTGAGGCCAGAGAACCATGTCAGCAGAACTGCTTTAGAGCCATAGAACCGGGTCAGCAGAGCTGCTTTAGAGCCAGAGAACCAGGTCAGCAGAGCTGTTGTAGAGCCAGAGAACCAGGTCAGCAGAGCTGCTCTAGAGCCTAAGAACTAGGTCAGCAGAGCAGCTCTAGAGCTAGAAAACCAGGTCAGCAGAGCTGCTGTAGAGCCAGAGAAATCAGGTCAGCAGAGCTGCTTTAGAGGGAGAGAACCAGCTCAGCAGAGCTGCGTTAGAGCCAGAGAACCAGGGCAGCAGATCTGCTTTAGAGCCAGAGAACCAGGTCAGCAGAGCTGCTTTAGAGCCAGAGAACCAGGTCAGCAGAGCTGCTTTAGAGCCATAGAACCAGGTCAGCAGAGCAGCTTTAGAGCCAGAGAACCAGGTCAGCAGACCAGCTCTAGAGCCTAAGAACAGGGTCAGCAGAGCAGCTCTAGAGCCAGATAACCAGGTCAGCAGAGCTGCTTTTGAGAGAGAGAACCAGGTCAGCAGAGCTGCTTTAGAGCCAAGGGGCCAGGTCAGCAGAGCTGCTCTGGAGCCAGAGAAACCAGGTCAGCAGAGCTGCTTTAGAGGGAGAGAACCAGGTCAGTAGAGCTGCTTTAGAGCCAGAGAACCAGGTCAGCAGAGCTGCTCTAGAGTCAGAGAACCAGGTCAGCAGAGCTGCTTTAGAGCCATAGAACCTGGTCAGCAGAGCTGCTCTAGAGGCAGAGAACCAGGCCAGCAGAGCCGATTTAGAGGGAGAGAACCAGGTCAGCAGAGCTGCTTTAGAGCCAGAGGACCAGGTCAGCAGAGCTGCTCTAGAGTCAGAGAGCCAGGTCAGCAGGTCTGCTTTAGATCCATAGAACCAGGTCAGCAGAGCTGCTTTAGAGCCAGAGAAACAGGTCAGCAGAGCTGCTCTAGAGCTTAAGAACCAGGTCAGCAGAGCTGCTCTAGAGCCAGAGAACCAGGTCAGCAGAGCTGCTGTAGAGCCAGAGAAACCAGGTCAGTAGAGCTGCATTAGCACGAGAGAACCAGGTCAGCAGAGCTGCTTTTGAGGGATAGAACCAGGTCAGCAGAGCTGCTTTAGAGCCAAGGGACCAGGTCAGCAGAGCTGCTCTAGAGGCAGAGAACCAGGTCAGCAGAACTGCTTTAGAGCCATAGAACTGGGTCACCAGAGCTGCTTTAGAGCCAGAGAACCAGTTCAGCATAGCTGTTGTAGAGCCAGAGAACCAGGTCAGCAGAGCTGCTCTAGAGCCTACGAACTAGGTCAGCAGAGCTGCTCTAGAGCCAGAGAACCAGGTCAGCAGAGCTGCTGTAGAGCCAGAGAAATCAGGTCAGCAGAGCTCCTTTAGAGGGACAGAACCAGGTCAGCAGAGCTACTTTAGAGCCAGAGAACCAGGTCAGCAGAGCTGCTTTAGAGCGAGAGAACCAGGCCAGCAGAGCTGCTCTAGAGCCAGATAACCAAGTCACCAGAGCTGCTTTAGAGCCATAGAACCAGGTCAGCAGAGCTGCTCTAGAGGCAGAGAACCAGGCCAGCAGAGCCGATTTAGAGGGAGAGAACCAGGTCAGCAGAGCTGCTTTAGAGCCAGAGGACCAGGTCAGCAGAGCTGCTCTAGAGCTAGAGAACCAGATCAGCAGGTCTGCTTTAGAGCCATAGAATCAAGTCAGCAGAGCTGCTTTAGAGCCAGAGAAACAGGTCAGCAGATCTGCTCTAGAGCTTAAGAACCAGGTCAGCAGAGCTGCTCTAGAGCCAGAGAACCAGGTCAGTAGAACTGCTTTAGAGCCATAGAACCGGGTCACCAGTGTTGCTTTAGAGCCAGAGAACCAGGTCAGCACAGCTGTTGTAGAGCCAGAGAACCAGGTCAGCAGAGCTGCTCTAGAGCCTAAGAACTAGGTCAGCAGAGCTGCTCTAGAGCCAGAGAACCAGGTCAGCAGAGCTGCTGTAGAGCCAGAGAAACCAGGTCAGCAGAGCTGCTTTAGAGGGAGAGAACCAGGTCAGCAGAGCTACTTTAGAGCCAGAGAACCAGGTCAGCAGAGCAGCTTTAGAGCGAGAGAACCAGGCCAGCAGAGCTGCTCTAGAGCCAGATAACCTAGTCAGCAGAGCTGCTTTAGAGCCATAGAACCAGGTCAGCAGAGCTGCTTTAGAGCCAGAGAACCAGGTCAGCAGAGCTGCTCTAGAGCCTAAGAACCAGGTCAGCAGAGCAGCTCTAGAGTCAGAGAACCAGGTCAGCAGAGATGAGCTGCTGTAGAGCCAGAGAAACCAGGTCCGTAGAGCTGCTTTAGAGGGAGAGAACCAGGTCAGGAGAACTGCTCTAGAGGGAGAGAACCAGGTCAGCAGAGCTGCTCTGAGGCCAGAGAACCATGTCAGCAGAACTGCTTTAGAGCCATAGAACCGGGTCAGCAGAGCTGCTTTAGAGCCAGAGAACCAGGTCAGCAGAGGTGTTGTAGAGCCAGAGAACCAGGTCAGCAGAGCTGCTCTAGAGCCTAAGAACTAGGTCAGAAGAGCAGCTCTAGAACCAGAAAACCAGGTCAGCAGAGCTGCTGTAGAGCCAGAGAAACCAGGTCAGCAGAACTGCTTTAGAGGGAGAGAACCAGCTCAGCAGAGCTGCGTTAGAGCCAGAGAACCAGGCCAGCAGATCTGCTTTAGAGCCAGAGAACCAGGTCAGCAGAGCTGCTTTAGAACCATAGAACCAGGTCAGCAGAGCAGCTTTAGAGCCAGAGAACCAGGTCAGCAGAGCAGCTCTAGAGCCAGAGAACCAGGTCAGCAGAGCTGCTGTAGAGCCAGAGAAACCAGGTCAGTAGAGCTGCTCTAGAGCCAGAGAACCATGTCAGCAGAACTGCTTTAGAGCCATAGAACCGGGTCAGCAGAGCTGCTTTAGAGCCAGAGAACCAGGTCAGCAGAACCGTTGTAGAGCCAGAGAACCAGATCAGCAAAGCTGCTCTGTAGCCTAAGAACTAGGTCAGCAGAGCAGCTCTAGAGCCTAAGTACCAGGTCAGCAGAGCAGCTCTAGAGCCATAGAACCAGGTTAGCAGAGCTGCTCTAGAGGCAGAGAACCAGGTCAGCAGAGCTGCTTTAGAGCCATAGAACCAGGTCAGCAGAGCTGCTCTAGAGGCAGAGAGCCAGGCCAGCAGAGCCGATTTAGAGGGAGAGAACCAGGTCAGCAGAGCTGCTTTAGAGCCAGAGGACCAGGTCAGCAGAGCTGCTCTAGAGCCAGAGGACCAGGTCAGCAGAGCTGCTTTAGAGCCAGAGAGCCAGGCCAGCAGGTCTGCTTTAGAGCCATAGAACCAGGTCAGCAGAGCTGCTTTAGAGCCAGAGAAACAGGTCAGCAGAGCTGCTCTAGAGCTTAAGAACCAGGTCAGCAGAGCTGCTGTAGAGCCAGGGAAACCAGGTCAGTAGAGCTGCTTTAGCACAAGAGAACCAGGTCAGCAGAGCTGCTTTTGAGGGAGAGAACCAGGTCAGCAGAGCTGCTTTAGAGCCAAGGGACCAGGTCAGCAGAGCTGCTCTAGAGCCAGAGAACCAGGTCAGCAGAACTGCTTTAGAGCCATAGAACCGGGTCACCAGAGCTGCTTTAGAGCCATAGAACCGGGTCACCAGAGCTGCTTTAGAGCCAGAGAACCAGGTCAGCAGAGCTGCTCTAGAGCCTAAGAACTAGGTCAGCAGAGCTGCTCTAGAGCCAGAGAACCAGGTCAGCAGGGCTCCTGTAGAGCCAGAGAAATCAGGTCAGCAGAGCTGCTTTAGAGGGACAGAACCAGGTCAGTAGAGCTACTTTAGAGCCAGAGAACCAGGTCAGCAGAGCTGCTTTAGAGCCAGAGAACCAGATCAGCAGAGCTGCTTTAGAGCCAGAGAACCAGGTCAGCAGAGTTGCTATAGAGCCATAGAACCAGCGCAGAAGAGCTGATCTAGAGGCAGAGAACCAGGTCAGCAGAGCTGGTTTAGAGCCAAAGAACCAGGTCAGCAGAGCTGCTCTAGAGCCAGAGAACCAGGTCAGCAGAGCTGCTTCAGAGCCATAGAACCAGGTCAGCAGAGCTGCTTTAGAGCCAGAGAACCAGGTCATCAGAGCTGCTCTGGAGCCAGAGAAACCAGGTCAGCAGAGCTGCTTTAGATGGAGAGAACCAGGTCAGTAGAGCTGCTTTAGAGCCAGAGAACCAGGTCAGCAGACCTGCTCTAGAGTCAGAGAACCAGGTCAGCAGAGCTGCTTTAAAGCCATAGAACCAGGTCAGCAGAGCTGCTCTAGAGGCAGAGAACCAGGCCAGCAGAGCCGATTTAGAGGGAGAGAACCAGGTCAGCAGAGCTGCTTTAGAGCCAGAGGACCAGGTGAGCAGAGCTGCTCTAGAGCCAGAGAGCCAGGTCAGCAGGTCTGCTTTAGAGCCATAGAACCAGGTCAGCAGAGCTGCTTTAGAGCCAGAGAAACAGGTCAGCAGAGCTGCTCTAGAGCTTAAGAACCAGGTCAGCAGAGCTGCTCTAGAGCCAGAGAACCAGTTCAGCAGAGCTGCTGTAGAGCCAGAGAAACCAGGTCAGTAGAGCTGCTTTAGCACGAGAGAACCAGGTCAGCAGAGCTGCTTTTGAGGGAGAGAACCAGGTCAGCAGAGCTGCTTTAGAGCCATAGAACCGGGTCACCAGAGCTGCTTTAGAGCCAGAGAACCAGGTCAGCATAGCTGTTGTAGAGCCAGAGAACCAGGTCAGCAGAGCTGCTCTAGAGCCTAAGAACTAGGTCAGCAGAGCTGCTCTAGAGCCAGAGAACCAGGTCAGCAGATCTGCTGTAGAGCCAGAGAAATCAGGTCAGCATAGCTGCTTTAGAGGGACAGAACCAGGTCAGCAGAGCTACTTTAGAGCCAGAGAACCAGGTCAGCAGAGCTGCTTTAGAGCGAGAGAACCAGGACAGCAGAGCTGCTCTAGAGCCAGATAACCAAGTCAGCAGAGCTGCTTTAGAGCCATAGAACCAGGTCAGCAGAGCTGCTCTAGAGGCAGAGAACCAGGCCAGCAGAGCTGCTTTAGAGCCAGAGGACCAGGTCAGCAGAGTTTCTCTAGAGCCAGAGAACCAGATCAGCAGGTCTGCTTTAGAGCCATAGAATCAGGTCAGCAGAGCTGCTCTAGAGCTTAAGAACCAGGTCAGCAGAGCTGCTCTAGAGCCAGAGAACCAGGTCAGCAGAGCTGCTGTAGAGCCAGAGAAACCAGGTCAGAAGAGCTGCTTTAGCACGAGAGAAACAGGTCAGCAGAGCTGCTTTAGAGGGAGAGAACCAGGTCAGCAGAGCTGCTCTAAAGCCAGAGAACCGGGTCAGCAGAACTGCTTTAGAGCCATAGAACCGGGTCACCAGAGCTGCTTTAGAGCCAGAGAACCAGGTCAGCACAGCTGTTGTAGAGCCAGAGAACCAGGTCAGCAGAGCTGCTCTAGAGCCAGAGAGCCAGGTCAGCAGGTCTGCTTTAGAGCTATAGAACCAGGTCAGCAGAGCTGCTTTAGAGCCAGAGAAACAGGTCAGCAGAGCTGCTCTAGAGCTTAAGAACCAGGTCAGCAGAGCTGCTCCAGAGCCAGAGAACCAGTTCAGCAGAGCTGCTGTAGAGCCAGAGAAACCAGGTCAGTAGAGCTGCTTTAGCACGAGAGAACCAGGTCAGCAGAGCTGCTTTTGAGGGAGAGAACCAGGTCAGCAGAGCTGCTTTAGAGCCATAGAACCGGGTCACCAGAGCTGCTTTAGAGCCAGAGAACCAGGTCAGCATAGCTGTTGTAGAGCCAGAGAACCAGGTCAGCAGAGCTGCTCTAGAGCCTAAGAACTAGGTCAGCAGAGCTGCTCTAGAGCCAGAGAACCAGGTCAGCAGATCTGCTGTAGAGCCAGAGAAATCAGGTCAGCATAGCTGCTTTAGAGGGACAGAACCAGGTCAGCAGAGCTACTTTAGAGCCAGAGAACCAGGTCAGCAGAGCTGCTTTAGAGCGAGAGAACCAGGACAGCAGAGCTGCTCTAGAGCCAGATAACCAAGTCAGCAGAGCTGCTTTAGAGCCATAGAACCAGGTCAGCAGAGCTGCTCTAGAGGCAGAGAACCAGGCCAGCAGAGCCGATTTAGAGGGAGAGAACCAGGTCAGCAGAGCTGCTTTAGAGCCAGAGGACCAGGTCAGCAGAGTTTCTCTAGAGCCAGAGAACCAGATCAGCATGTCTGCTTTAGAGCCATAGAATCAGGTCAGCAGAGCTGCTCTAGAGCTTAAGAACCAGGTCAGCAGAGCTGCTCTAGAGCCAGAGAACCAGGTCAGCAGAGCTGCTGTAGAGCCAGAGAAACCAGGTCAGAAGAGCTGCTTTAGCACGAGAGAAACAGGTCAGCAGAGCTGCTTTAGAGGGAGAGAACCAGGTCAGCAGAGCTGCTCTAAAGCCAGAGAACCGGGTCAGCAGAACTGCTTTAGAGCCATAGAACCGGGTCACCAGAGCTGCTTTAGAGCCAGAGAACCAGGTCAGCACAGCTGTTGTAGAGCCAGAGAACCAGGTCAGCAGAGCTGATCTAGAGCCTAAGAACTAGGTCAGCAGAGCTGCTCTTGAGCCAGAGAACCAGGTCAGCAGAGCTGCTGTAGAGCCAGAGAAACCAGGTCAGCAGAGCTGCTTTAGAGGGAGAGAACCATGTCAGCAGAGCTACTTTAGAGCCAGAGAACCAGGTCAGCAGAGCAGCTTTAGAGCGAGAGAACCAGGCCAGCAGAGCTGCTCTACAGCCAGATAACCAAGTCAGCAGAGCTGCTTTAGAGCCATAGAACCAGGTCAGCAGAGCTGCTTTAGAGCCAGAGAACCAGGTCAGCAGAGCTGCTCTAGAGCCTAAGAACCAGGTCAGCAGAGCAGCTCTAGAGTCAGAGAACCAGGTCAGCAGAGATGAGCTGCTGTAGAGCCAGAGAGACCAGGTCCGTAGAGCTGCTTTAGAGGGAGAAAACCAGGTCAGCAGAACTGCTCTAGAGGGAGAGAACCAGGTCAGCAGAGCTGCTCTGAGGCCAGAGAACCATGTCAGCAGAACTGCTTTAGAGCCATAGAACCAGGTCAGCAGAGCTGCTTTAGAGCCAGAGAACCAGGTCAGCAGAGCTGCTCTAGAGTCAGAGAACCAGGTCAGCAGAGCTGCTCTAGAGCCAGAGAGCCAGGTCAGCAGGTCTGCTTTAGAGCCATAGAACCAGGCCAGCGGAGCTGCTTTAGAGCCAGAGACACAGGTCAGCAGAGCTGCTCTAGAGCTTAAGAACCAGGTCAGCAGAGCTGCTCTAGAGCCAGAGAACCAGGTCAGCAGAGCTGCTGTAGAGCCAGAGAAACCAGGTCAGTAGAGCTGCTTTAGCACGAGAGAACCAGGTCAGCAGAGCTGCTTTTGAGGGAGAGAACCAAGGTCAGCAGAGCTGCTTTAGAGCCAAGGGACCAGGTCAGCAGAGCTGCTCTAGAGCCAGAGAACCAGGTCAGCAGAACTGCTTTAGAGCCATAGAAACGGGTCACCAGAGCTGCTTTAGAGCCAGAGAACCAGGTCAGCATAGCTGTTGTAGAGCCAGAGAACCAGGTCAGCAGAGCTGCTCTAGAGCCTAGGAACTAGGTCAGCAGAGCTGCTCTAGAGCCAGAGAACCAGGTCAGCAGAGCTGCTGTAGAGCCAGAGAAATCAGGTCAGCATAGCTGCTTTAGAGGGACAGAACCAGGTCAGCAGAGCTACTTTAGAGCCAGAGAACCAGGTCAGCAGAGCTGCTTTAGAGCGAGAGAACCAGGCCAGCAGAGCTGCTCTAGAGCCAGATAACCAAGTCAGCAGAGCTGCTTTAGAGCCATAGAACCAGGTCAGCAGAGCTGCTCTAGAGGCAGTGAACCAGGCCAGCAGAGCCGATTTAGAGGGAGAGAACCAGGTCAGCAGAGCTGCTTTAGAGCCAGAGGACCAGGTCAGCAGAGCTTCTCTAGAGCCAGAGAACCAGATCAGCAGGTCTGCTTTAGAGCCATAGAATCAGGTCAGCAGAGCTGCTCTAGAGCTTAAGAACCAGGTCAGCAGAGCTGCTCTAGAGCCAGAGAACCAGGTCAGCAGAGCTGCTGTAGAGCCAGAGAAACCAGGTCAGAAGAGCTGCTTTAGCGCGAGAGAACCAGGTCAGCAGAGCTGCTTTAGAGGGAGAGAACCAGGTCAGCAGAGCTGCTCTAAAGCCAGAGAACCAGGTCAGCAGAACTGCTTTAGAGCCGTAGAACCGGGTCACCAGAGCTGCTTTAGAGCCAGAGAACCAGGTCAGCACAGCTGTTGTAGAGCCAGAGAACCAGGTCAGCAGAGCTGCTCTAGAGCCTAAGAACTAGGTCAGCAGAGCTGCTCTAGAGCCAGAGAACCAGGTCAGCAGAGCTGCTTTAGAGGGAGAGAACCAGGTCAGCAGAGCTACTTTAGTGCCAGAGAACCAGGTCAGCAGAGCAGCTTTAGAGCGAGAGTACCAGGCCAGCAGAGCTGCTCTAGAGCCAGATAACCAAGTCAGCAGAGCTGCTTTAGAGCCATAGAACCAGGTCAGCAGAGCTGCTTTAGAGCCTAAGAACCAGGTCAGCAGAGCAGCTCTAGAGTCAGAGAACCAGGTCAGCAGAGATGAGCTGCTGTAGAGCCAGAGAGACCAGGTCCGTAGAGCTGCTTTAGAGGGAGAGAACCAGGTCAGCAGAACTGCTCTAGAGGGAATGAACCAGGTCAGCAGAGCTGCTCTGAGGCCAGAGAACCATGTCAGCAGAACTGCTTTAGAGCCATAGAACCGGGTCAGCAGAGCTGGTTTAGAGCCAGAGAACCAGGTCAGCAGAGCTGTTGTAGAGCCAGAGAACAAGGTCAGCAGAGCTGCTCTAGAGCCTAAGAACCAGGTCAGCAGAGCTGCTCTAGAGCCAGAGAACCAGGTCAGCAGAACTGCTTTAGAGCCATAGAACCGGGTCACCAGAGCTGCTTTAGAGCCATAGAACCGGGTCACCAGAGCTGCTTTAGAGCCAGAGAACCAGGTCAGCAGAGCTGCTCTAGAGCCTAAGAACTAGGTCAGCAGAGCTGCTCTAGAGCCAGAGAACCAGGTCAGCAGAGCTGCTGTAGAGCCAGAGAAATCAGGTCAGCAGAGCTGCTTTAGAGGGAGAGAACCAGCTCAGCAGAGCTGCGTTAGAGCCAGAGAACCAGGGCAGCAGATCTGCTTTAGAGCCAGAGAACCAGGTCAGCAGAGCTGCTTTAGAGCCAGAGAACCAGGTCAGCAGAGCTGCTTTAGAGCCGTAGAACCAGGTCAGCAGAGCAGCTTTAGAGCCAGAGAACCAGGTCAGCAGACCAGCTCTAGAGCCTAAGAACAGGGTCAGCAGAGCAGCTCTAGAGCCAGATAACCAGGTCAGCAGAGCTGCTTTTGAGAGAGAGAACCAGGTCAGCAGAGCTGCTTTAGAGCCAAGGGGCCAGGTCAGCAGAGCTGCTCTGGAGCCAGAGAAACCAGGTCAGCAGAGCTGCTTTAGAGGGAGAGAACCAGGTCAGTAGAGCTGCTTTGGAGCCAGAGAACCAGGTCAGCAGAGCTGCTCTAGAGTCAGAGAACCAGGTCAGCAGAGCTGCTTTAGAGCCATAGAACCTGGTCAGCAGAGCTGCTCTAGAGGCAGAGAACCAGGCCAGCAGAGCCGATTTAGAGGGAGAGAACCAGGTCAGCAGAGCTGCTTTAGAGCCAGAGGACCAGGTCAGCAGAGCTGCTCTAGAGTCAGAGAGCCAGGTCAGCAGGTCTGCTTTAGAGCCATAGAACCAGGTCAGCAGAGCTGCTTTAGAGCCAGAGAAACAGGTCAGCAGAGCTGCTCTAGAGCTTAAGAACCAGGTCAGCAGAGCTGCTCTAGAGCCAGAGAACCAGGTCACCAGAGCTGCTGTAGAGCCAGAGAAACCAGGTCAGTAGAGCTGCATTAGCACGAGAGAACCAGGTCAGCAGAGCTGCTTTTGAGGGATAGAACCAGGTCAGCAGAGCTGCTTTAGAGCCAAGGGACCAGGTCAGCAGAGCTGCTCTAGAGGCAGAGAACCAGGTCAGCAGAACTGCTTTAGAGCCATAGAACTGGGTCACCAGAGCTGCTTTAGAGCCATAGAACCAGGTCAGCAGAGCTGCTTTAGAGCCAGAGAAACAGGTCAGCAGAGCTGCTCTAGAGCTTAAGAACCAGGTCAGCAGAGCTGCTCTAGAGCCAGAGAACCAGGTCACCAGAGCTGCTGTGGAGCCAGAGAAACCAGGTCAGTAGAGCTGCATTAGCACGAGAGAACCAGGTCAGCAGAGCTGCTTTTGAGGGATAGAACCAGGTCAGCAGAGCTGCTTTAGAGCCAAGGGACCAGGTCAGCAGAGCTGCTCTAGAGGCAGAGAACCATGTCAGCAGAACTGCTTTAGAGCCATAGAACCGGGTCAGCAGAGCTGCTTTAGAGCCAGAGAACCAGGTCAGCAGAGCTGTTGTAGAGTCAGAGAACCAGGTCAGCAGAGCTGCTCTAGAGCCTAAGAACTAGGTCAGCAGAGCAGCTCTAGAGCTAGAAAACCAGGTCAGCAGAGCTGCTGTAGAGCCAGAGAAATCAGGTCAGCAGAGCTGCTTTAGAGGAAGAGAACCAGCTCAGCAGAGCTGCGTTAGAGCCAGAGAACCAGGGCAGCAGATCTGCTTTAGAGCCAGAGAACCAGGTCAGCAGAGCTGCTTTAGAGCCAGAGAACCAGGTCAGCAGAGCTGCTTTAGAGCCGTAGAACCAGGTCAGCAGAGCAGCTTTAGAGCCAGAGAACCAGGTCAGCAGACCAGCTCTAGAGCCTAAGAACAGGGTCAGCAGAGCAGCTCTAGAGCCAGATAACCAGGTCAGCAGAGCTGCTTTTGAGAGAGAGAACCAGGTCAGCAGAGCTGCTTTAGAGCCAAGGGGCCAGGTCAGCAGAGCTGCTCTGGAGCCAGAGAAACCAGGTCAGCAGAGCTGCTTTAGAGGGAGAGAACCAGGTCAGTAGAGCTGCTTTGGAGCCAGAGAACCAGGTCAGCAGAGCTGCTCTAGAGTCAGAGAACCAGGTCAGCAGAGCTGCTTTAGAGCCATAGAACCTGGTCAGCAGAGCTGCTCTAGAGGCAGAGAACCAGGCCAGCAGAGCCGATTTAGAGGGAGAGAACCAGGTCAGCAGAGCTGCTTTAGAGCCAGAGGACCAGGTCAGCAGAGCTGCTCTAGAGTCAGAGAGCCAGGTCAGCAGGTCTGCTTTAGAGCCATAGAACCAGGTCAGCAGAGCTGCTTTAGAGCCAGAGAAACAGGTCAGCAGAGCTGCTCTAGAGCTTAAGAACCAGGTCAGCAGAGCTGCTCTAGAGCCAGAGAACCAGGTCACCAGAGCTGCTGTAGAGCCAGAGAAACCAGGTCAGTAGAGCTGCATTAGCACGAGAGAACCAGGTCAGCAGAGCTGCTTTTGAGAGAGAGAACCAGGTCAGCAGAGCTGCTTTAGAGCCAAGGGGCCAGGTCAGCAGAGCTGCTCTGGAGCCAGAGAAACCAGGTCAGCAGAGCTGCTTTAGAGGGAGAGAACCAGGTCAGTAGAGCTGCTTTGGAGCCAGAGAACCAGGTCAGCAGAGCTGCTCTAGAGTCAGAGAACCAGGTCAGCAGAGCTGCTTTAGAGCCATAGAACCTGGTCAGCAGAGCTGCTCTAGAGGCAGAGAACCAGGCCAGCAGAGCCGATTTAGAGGGAGAGAACCAGGTCAGCAGAGCTGCTTTAGAGCCAGAGGACCAGGTCAGCAGAGCTGCTCTAGAGTCAGAGAGCCAGGTCAGCAGGTCTGCTTTAGAGCCATAGAACCAGGTCAGCAGAGCTGCTTTAGAGCCAGAGAAACAGGTCAGCAGAGCTGCTCTAGAGCTTAAGAACCAGGTCAGCAGAGCTGCTCTAGAGCCAGAGAACCAGGTCACCAGAGCTGCTGTAGAGCCAGAGAAACCAGGTCAGTAGAGCTGCATTAGCACGAGAGAACCAGGTCAGCAGAGCTGCTTTTGAGGGATAGAACCAGGTCAGCAGAGCTGCTTTAGAGCCAAGGGACCAGGTCAGCAGAGCTGCTCTAGAGGCAGAGAACCAGGTCAGCAGAACTGCTTTAGAGCCATAGAACTGGGTCACCAGAGCTGCTTTAGAGCCATAGAACCAGGTCAGCAGAGCTGCTTTAGAGCCAGAGAAACAGGTCAGCAGAGCTGCTCTAGAGCTTAAGAACCAGGTCAGCAGAGCTGCTCTAGAGCCAGAGAACCAGGTCACCAGAGCTGCTGTGGAGCCAGAGAAACCAGGTCAGTAGAGCTGCATTAGCACGAGAGAACCAGGTCAGCAGAGCTGCTTTTGAGGGATAGAACCAGGTCAGCAGAGCTGCTTTAGAGCCAAGGGACCAGGTCAGCAGAGCTGCTCTAGAGGCAGAGAACCATGTCAGCAGAACTGCTTTAGAGCCATAGAACCGGGTCAGCAGAGCTGCTTTAGAGCCAGAGAACCAGGTCAGCAGAGCTGTTGTAGAGTCAGAGAACCAGGTCAGCAGAGCTGCTCTAGAGCCTAAGAACTAGGTCAGCAGAGCAGCTCTAGAGCTAGAAAACCAGGTCAGCAGAGCTGCTGTAGAGCCAGAGAAATCAGGTCAGCAGAGCTGCTTTAGAGGGAGAGAACCAGCTCAGCAGAGCTGCGTTAGAGCCAGAGAACCAGGGCAGCAGATCTGCTTTAGAGCCAGAGAACCAGGTCAGCAGAGCTGCTTTAGAGCCAGAGAACCAGGTCAGCAGAGCTGCTTTAGAGCCGTAGAACCAGGTCAGCAGAGCAGCTTTAGAGCCAGAGAACCAGGTCAGCAGACCAGCTCTAGAGCCTAAGAACAGGGTCAGCAGAGCAGCTCTAGAGCCAGATAACCAGGTCAGCAGAGCTGCTTTTGAGAGAGAGAACCAGGTCAGCAGAGCTGCTTTAGAGCCAAGGGGCCAGGTCAGCAGAGCTGCTCTGGAGCCAGAGAAACCAGGTCAGCAGAGCTGCTTTAGAGGGAGAGAACCAGGTCAGTAGAGCTGCTTTGGAGCCAGAGAACCAGGTCAGCAGAGCTGCTCTAGAGTCAGAGAACCAGGTCAGCAGAGCTGCTTTAGAGCCATAGAACCTGGTCAGCAGAGCTGCTCTAGAGGCAGAGAACCAGGCCAGCAGAGCCGATTTAGAGGGAGAGAACCAGGTCAGCAGAGCTGCTTTAGAGCCAGAGGACCAGGTCAGCAGAGCTGCTCTAGAGTCAGAGAGCCAGGTCAGCAGGTCTGCTTTAGAGCCATAGAACCAGGTCAGCAGAGCTGCTTTAGAGCCAGAGAAACAGGTCAGCAGAGCTGCTCTAGAGCTTAAGAACCAGGTCAGCAGAGCTGCTCTAGAGCCAGAGAACCAGGTCACCAGAGCTGCTGTAGAGCCAGAGAAACCAGGTCAGTAGAGCTGCATTAGCACGAGAGAACCAGGTCAGCAGAGCTGCTTTTGAGGGATAGAACCAGGTCAGCAGAGCTGCTTTAGAGCCAAGGGACCAGGTCAGCAGAGCTGCTCTAGAGGCAGAGAACCAGGTCAGCAGAACTGCTTTAGAGCCATAGAACTGGGTCACCAGAGCTGCTTTAGAGCCAGAGAACCAGTTCAGCATAGCTGTTGTAGAGCCAGAGAACCAGGTCAGCAGAGCTGCTCTAGAGCCTACGAACTAGGTCAGCAGAGCTGCTCTAGAGCCAGAGAACCAGGTCAGCAGAGCTGCTGTAGAGCCAGAGAAATCAGGTCAGCAGAGCTCCTTTAGAGGGACAGAACCAGGTCAGCAGAGCTACTTTAGAGCCAGAGAACCAGGTCAGCAGAGCTGCTTTAGAGCGAGAGAACCAGGCCAGCAGAGCTGCTCTAGAGCCAGATAACCAAGTCACCAGAGCTGCTTTAGAGCCATAGAACCAGGTCAGCAGAGCTGCTCTAGAGGCAGAGAACCAGGCCAGCAGAGCCGATTTAGAGGGAGAGAACCAGGTCAGCAGAGCTGCTTTAGAGCCAGAGAACCAGGTCAGCAGAGCTGCTTCAGAGCCATAGAACCAGGTCAGCAGAGCTGCTTTAGAGCCAGAGAACCAGGTCATCAGAGCTGCTCTGGAGCCAGAGAAACCAGGTCAGCAGAGCTGCTTTAGATGGAGAGAACCAGGTCAGTAGAGCTGCTTTAGAGCCAGAGAACCAGGTCAGCAGACCTGCTCTAGAGTCAGAGAACCAGGTCAGCAGAGCTGCTTTAAAGCCATAGAACCAGGTCAGCAGAGCTGCTCTAGAGGCAGAGAACCAGGCCAGCAGAGCCGATTTAGAGGGAGAGAACCAGGTCAGCAGAGCTGCTTTAGAGCCAGAGGACCAGGTGAGCAGAGCTGCTCTAGAGCCAGAGAGCCAGGTCAGCAGGTCTGCTTTAGAGCCATAGAACCAGGTCAGCAGAGCTGCTTTAGAGCCAGAGAAACAGGTCAGCAGAGCTGCTCTAGAGCTTAAGAACCAGGTCAGCAGAGCTGCTCTAGAGCCAGAGAACCAGTTCAGCAGAGCTGCTGTAGAGCCAGAGAAACCAGGTCAGTAGAGCTGCTTTAGCACGAGAGAACCAGGTCAGCAGAGCTGCTTTTGAGGGAGAGAACCAGGTCAGCAGAGCTGCTTTAGAGCCATAGAACCGGGTCACCAGAGCTGCTTTAGAGCCAGAGAACCAGGTCAGCATAGCTGTTGTAGAGCCAGAGAACCAGGTCAGCAGAGCTGCTCTAGAGCCTAAGAACTAGGTCAGCAGAGCTGCTCTAGAGCCAGAGAACCAGGTTAGCAGATCTGCTGTAGAGCCAGAGAAATCAGGTCAGCATAGCTGCTTTAGAGGGACAGAACCAGGTCAGCAGAGCTACTTTAGAGCCAGAGAACCAGGTCAGCAGAGCTGCTTTAGAGCGAGAGAACCAGGACAGCAGAGCTGCTCTAGAGCCAGATAACCAAGTCAGCAGAGCTGCTTTAGAGCCATAGAACCAGGTCAGCAGAGCTGCTCTAGAGGCAGAGAACCAGGCCAGCAGAGCTGCTTTAGAGCCAGAGGACCAGGTCAGCAGAGTTTCTCTAGAGCCAGAGAACCAGATCAGCAGGTCTGCTTTAGAGCCATAGAATCAGGTCAGCAGAGCTGCTCTAGAGCTTAAGAACCAGGTCAGCAGAGCTGCTCTAGAGCCAGAGAACCAGGTCAGCAGAGCTGCTGTAGAGCCAGAGAAACCAGGTCAGAAGAGCTGCTTTAGCACGAGAGAAACAGGTCAGCAGAGCTGCTTTAGAGGGAGAGAACCAGGTCAGCAGAGCTGCTCTAAAGCCAGAGAACCGGGTCAGCAGAACTGCTTTAGAGCCATAGAACCGGGTCACCAGAGCTGCTTTAGAGCCAGAGAACCAGGTCAGCACAGCTGTTGTAGAGCCAGAGAACCAGGTCAGCAGAGCTGCTCTAGAGCCAGAGAGCCAGGTCAGCAGGTCTGCTTTAGAGCTATAGAACCAGGTCAGCAGAGCTGCTTTAGAGCCAGAGAAACAGGTCAGCAGAGCTGCTCTAGAGCTTAAGAACCAGGTCAGCAGAGCTGCTCCAGAGCCAGAGAACCAGTTCAGCAGAGCTGCTGTAGAGCCAGAGAAACCAGGTCAGTAGAGCTGCTTTAGCACGAGAGAACCAGGTCAGCAGAGCTGCTTTTGAGGGAGAGAACCAGGTCAGCAGAGCTGCTTTAGAGCCATAGAACCGGGTCACCAGAGCTGCTTTAGAGCCAGAGAACCAGGTCAGCATAGCTGTTGTAGAGCCAGAGAACCAGGTCAGCAGAGCTGCTCTAGAGCCTAAGAACTAGGTCAGCAGAGCTGCTCTAGAGCCAGAGAACCAGGTCAGCAGATCTGCTGTAGAGCCAGAGAAATCAGGTCAGCATAGCTGCTTTAGAGGGACAGAACCAGGTCAGCAGAGCTACTTTAGAGCCAGAGAACCAGGTCAGCAGAGCTGCTTTAGAGCGAGAGAACCAGGACAGCAGAGCTGCTCTAGAGCCAGATAACCAAGTCAGCAGAGCTGCTTTAGAGCCATAGAACCAGGTCAGCAGAGCTGCTCTAGAGGCAGAGAACCAGGCCAGCAGAGCCGATTTAGAGGGAGAGAACCAGGTCAGCAGAGCTGCTTTAGAGCCAGAGGACCAGGTCAGCAGAGTTTCTCTAGAGCCAGAGAACCAGATCAGCATGTCTGCTTTAGAGCCATAGAATCAGGTCAGCAGAGCTGCTCTAGAGCTTAAGAACCAGGTCAGCAGAGCTGCTCTAGAGCCAGAGAACCAGGTCAGCAGAGCTGCTGTAGAGCCAGAGAAACCAGGTCAGAAGAGCTGCTTTAGCACGAGAGAAACAGGTCAGCAGAGCTGCTTTAGAGGGAGAGAACCAGGTCAGCAGAGCTGCTCTAAAGCCAGAGAACCGGGTCAGCAGAACTGCTTTAGAGCCATAGAACCGGGTCACCAGAGCTGCTTTAGAGCCAGAGAACCAGGTCAGCACAGCTGTTGTAGAGCCAGAGAACCAGGTCAGCAGAGCTGATCTAGAGCCTAAGAACTAGGTCAGCAGAGCTGCTCTTGAGCCAGAGAACCAGGTCAGCAGAGCTGCTGTAGAGCCAGAGAAACCAGGTCAGCAGAGCTGCTTTAGAGGGAGAGAACCATGTCAGCAGAGCTACTTTAGAGCCAGAGAACCAGGTCAGCAGAGCAGCTTTAGAGCGAGAGAACCAGGCCAGCAGAGCTGCTCTACAGCCAGATAACCAAGTCAGCAGAGCTGCTTTAGAGCCATAGAACCAGGTCAGCAGAGCTGCTTTAGAGCCAGAGAACCAGGTCAGCAGAGCTGCTCTAGAGCCTAAGAACCAGGTCAGCAGAGCAGCTCTAGAGTCAGAGAACCAGGTCAGCAGAGATGAGCTGCTGTAGAGCCAGAGAGACCAGGTCCGTAGAGCTGCTTTAGAGGGAGAAAACCAGGTCAGCAGAACTGCTCTAGAGGGAGAGAACCAGGTCAGCAGAGCTGCTCTGAGGCCAGAGAACCATGTCAGCAGAACTGCTTTAGAGCCATAGAACCAGGTCAGCAGAGCTGCTTTAGAGCCAGAGAACCAGGTCAGCAGAGCTGCTCTAGAGTCAGAGAACCAGGTCAGCAGAGCTGCTTTAGAGCCATAGAACCAGGTCAGCAGAGCTGCTCTAGAGGCAGAGAACCAGGCCAGCAGAGCCGATTTAGAGGGAGAGAACCAGGTCAGCAGAGCTGCTTTAGAGCCAGAGGACCAGCTCAGCAGAGCTGCTCTAGAGCCAGAGAGCCAGGTCAGCAGGTCTGCTTTAGAGCCATAGAACCAGGCCAGCGGAGCTGCTTTAGAGCCAGAGACACAGGTCAGCAGAGCTGCTCTAGACCTTAAGAACCAGGTCAGCAGAGCTGCTCTAGAGCCAGAGAACCAGGTCAGCAGAGCTGCTGTAGAGCCAGAGAAACCAGGTCAGTAGAGCTGCTTTAGCACGAGAGAACCAGGTCAGCAGAGCTGCTTTTGAGGGAGAGAACCAAGGTCAGCAGAGCTGCTTTAGAGCCAAGGGACCAGGTCAGCAGAGCTGCTCTAGAGCCAGAGAACCAGGTCAGCAGAACTGCTTTAGAGCCATAGAAACGGGTCACCAGAGCTGCTTTAGAGCCAGAGAACCAGGTCAGCATAGCTGTTGTAGAGCCAGAGAACCAGGTCAGCAGAGCTGCTCTAGAGCCTAGGAACTAGGTCAGCAGAGCTTCTCTAGAGCCAGAGAACCAGGTCAGCAGAGCTGCTGTAGAGCCAGAGAAATCAGGTCAGCATAGCTGCTTTAGAGGGACAGAACCAGGTCAGCAGAGCTACTTTAGAGCCAGAGAACCAGGTCAGCAGAGCAGCTCTAGAGTCAGAGAACCAGGTCAGCAGAGATGAGCTGCTGTAGAGCCAGAGAGACCAGGTCCGTAGAGCTGCTTTAGAGGGAGAGAACCAGGTCAGCAGAACTGCTCTAGAGGGAATGAACCAGGTCAGCAGAGCTGCTCTGAGGCCAGAGAACCATGTCAGCAGAACTGCTTTAGAGCCATAGAACCGGGTCAGCAGAGCTGGTTTAGAGCCAGAGAACCAGGTCAGCAGAGCTGTTGTAGAGCCAGAGAACAAGGTCAGCAGAGCTGCTCTAGAGCCTAAGAACCAGGTCAGCAGAGCTGCTCTAGAGCCAGAGAACCAGGTCAGCAGAACTGCTTTAGAGCCATAGAACCGGGTCACCAGAGCTGCTTTAGAGCCATAGAACCGGGTCACCAGAGCTGCTTTAGAGCCAGAGAACCAGGTCAGCAGAGCTGCTCTAGAGCCTAAGAACTAGGTCAGCAGAGCTGCTCTAGAGCCAGAGAACCAGGTCAGCAGAGCTGCTGTAGAGCCAGAGAAATCAGGTCAGCAGAGCTGCTTTAGAGGGAGAGAACCAGCTCAGCAGAGCTGCGTTAGAGCCAGAGAACCAGGGCAGCAGATCTGCTTTAGAGCCAGAGAACCAGGTCAGCAGAGCTGCTTTAGAGCCAGAGAACCAGGTCAGCAGAGCTGCTTTAGAGCCGTAGAACCAGGTCAGCAGAGCAGCTTTAGAGCCAGAGAACCAGGTCAGCAGACCAGCTCTAGAGCCTAAGAACAGGGTCAGCAGAGCAGCTCTAGAGCCAGATAACCAGGTCAGCAGAGCTGCTTTTGAGAGAGAGAACCAGGTCAGCAGAGCTGCTTTAGAGCCAAGGGGCCAGGTCAGCAGAGCTGCTCTGGAGCCAGAGAAACCAGGTCAGCAGAGCTGCTTTAGAGGGAGAGAACCAGGTCAGTAGAGCTGCTTTGGAGCCAGAGAACCAGGTCAGCAGAGCTGCTCTAGAGTCAGAGAACCAGGTCAGCAGAGCTGCTTTAGAGCCATAGAACCTGGTCAGCAGAGCTGCTCTAGAGGCAGAGAACCAGGCCAGCAGAGCCGATTTAGAGGGAGAGAACCAGGTCAGCAGAGCTGCTTTAGAGCCAGAGGACCAGGTCAGCAGAGCTGCTCTAGAGTCAGAGAGCCAGGTCAGCAGGTCTGCTTTAGAGCCATAGAACCAGGTCAGCAGAGCTGCTTTAGAGCCAGAGAAACAGGTCAGCAGAGCTGCTCTAGAGCTTAAGAACCAGGTCAGCAGAGCTGCTCTAGAGCCAGAGAACCAGGTCACCAGAGCTGCTGTAGAGCCAGAGAAACCAGGTCAGTAGAGCTGCATTAGCACGAGAGAACCAGGTCAGCAGAGCTGCTTTTGAGGGATAGAACCAGGTCAGCAGAGCTGCTTTAGAGCCAAGGGACCAGGTCAGCAGAGCTGCTCTAGAGGCAGAGAACCAGGTCAGCAGAACTGCTTTAGAGCCATAGAACTGGGTCACCAGAGCTGCTTTAGAGCCATAGAACCAGGTCAGCAGAGCTGCTTTAGAGCCAGAGAAACAGGTCAGCAGAGCTGCTCTAGAGCTTAAGAACCAGGTCAGCAGAGCTGCTCTAGAGCCAGAGAACCAGGTCACCAGAGCTGCTGTGGAGCCAGAGAAACCAGGTCAGTAGAGCTGCATTAGCACGAGAGAACCAGGTCAGCAGAGCTGCTTTTGAGGGATAGAACCAGGTCAGCAGAGCTGCTTTAGAGCCAAGGGACCAGGTCAGCAGAGCTGCTCTAGAGGCAGAGAACCATGTCAGCAGAACTGCTTTAGAGCCATAGAACCGGGTCAGCAGAGCTGCTTTAGAGCCAGAGAACCAGGTCAGCAGAGCTGTTGTAGAGTCAGAGAACCAGGTCAGCAGAGCTGCTCTAGAGCCTAAGAACTAGGTCAGCAGAGCAGCTCTAGAGCTAGAAAACCAGGTCAGCAGAGCTGCTGTAGAGCCAGAGAAATCAGGTCAGCAGAGCTGCTTTAGAGGAAGAGAACCAGCTCAGCAGAGCTGCGTTAGAGCCAGAGAACCAGGGCAGCAGATCTGCTTTAGAGCCAGAGAACCAGGTCAGCAGAGCTGCTTTAGAGCCAGAGAACCAGGTCAGCAGAGCTGCTTTAGAGCCGTAGAACCAGGTCAGCAGAGCAGCTTTAGAGCCAGAGAACCAGGTCAGCAGACCAGCTCTAGAGCCTAAGAACAGGGTCAGCAGAGCAGCTCTAGAGCCAGATAACCAGGTCAGCAGAGCTGCTTTTGAGAGAGAGAACCAGGTCAGCAGAGCTGCTTTAGAGCCAAGGGGCCAGGTCAGCAGAGCTGCTCTGGAGCCAGAGAAACCAGGTCAGCAGAGCTGCTTTAGAGGGAGAGAACCAGGTCAGTAGAGCTGCTTTGGAGCCAGAGAACCAGGTCAGCAGAGCTGCTCTAGAGTCAGAGAACCAGGTCAGCAGAGCTGCTTTAGAGCCATAGAACCTGGTCAGCAGAGCTGCTCTAGAGGCAGAGAACCAGGCCAGCAGAGCCGATTTAGAGGGAGAGAACCAGGTCAGCAGAGCTGCTTTAGAGCCAGAGGACCAGGTCAGCAGAGCTGCTCTAGAGTCAGAGAGCCAGGTCAGCAGGTCTGCTTTAGAGCCATAGAACCAGGTCAGCAGAGCTGCTTTAGAGCCAGAGAAACAGGTCAGCAGAGCTGCTCTAGAGCTTAAGAACCAGGTCAGCAGAGCTGCTCTAGAGCCAGAGAACCAGGTCACCAGAGCTGCTGTAGAGCCAGAGAAACCAGGTCAGTAGAGCTGCATTAGCACGAGAGAACCAGGTCAGCAGAGCTGCTTTTGAGAGAGAGAACCAGGTCAGCAGAGCTGCTTTAGAGCCAAGGGGCCAGGTCAGCAGAGCTGCTCTGGAGCCAGAGAAACCAGGTCAGCAGAGCTGCTTTAGAGGGAGAGAACCAGGTCAGTAGAGCTGCTTTGGAGCCAGAGAACCAGGTCAGCAGAGCTGCTCTAGAGTCAGAGAACCAGGTCAGCAGAGCTGCTTTAGAGCCATAGAACCTGGTCAGCAGAGCTGCTCTAGAGGCAGAGAACCAGGCCAGCAGAGCCGATTTAGAGGGAGAGAACCAGGTCAGCAGAGCTGCTTTAGAGCCAGAGGACCAGGTCAGCAGAGCTGCTCTAGAGTCAGAGAGCCAGGTCAGCAGGTCTGCTTTAGAGCCATAGAACCAGGTCAGCAGAGCTGCTTTAGAGCCAGAGAAACAGGTCAGCAGAGCTGCTCTAGAGCTTAAGAACCAGGTCAGCAGAGCTGCTCTAGAGCCAGAGAACCAGGTCACCAGAGCTGCTGTAGAGCCAGAGAAACCAGGTCAGTAGAGCTGCATTAGCACGAGAGAACCAGGTCAGCAGAGCTGCTTTTGAGGGATAGAACCAGGTCAGCAGAGCTGCTTTAGAGCCAAGGGACCAGGTCAGCAGAGCTGCTCTAGAGGCAGAGAACCAGGTCAGCAGAACTGCTTTAGAGCCATAGAACTGGGTCACCAGAGCTGCTTTAGAGCCATAGAACCAGGTCAGCAGAGCTGCTTTAGAGCCAGAGAAACAGGTCAGCAGAGCTGCTCTAGAGCTTAAGAACCAGGTCAGCAGAGCTGCTCTAGAGCCAGAGAACCAGGTCACCAGAGCTGCTGTGGAGCCAGAGAAACCAGGTCAGTAGAGCTGCATTAGCACGAGAGAACCAGGTCAGCAGAGCTGCTTTTGAGGGATAGAACCAGGTCAGCAGAGCTGCTTTAGAGCCAAGGGACCAGGTCAGCAGAGCTGCTCTAGAGGCAGAGAACCATGTCAGCAGAACTGCTTTAGAGCCATAGAACCGGGTCAGCAGAGCTGCTTTAGAGCCAGAGAACCAGGTCAGCAGAGCTGTTGTAGAGTCAGAGAACCAGGTCAGCAGAGCTGCTCTAGAGCCTAAGAACTAGGTCAGCAGAGCAGCTCTAGAGCTAGAAAACCAGGTCAGCAGAGCTGCTGTAGAGCCAGAGAAATCAGGTCAGCAGAGCTGCTTTAGAGGGAGAGAACCAGCTCAGCAGAGCTGCGTTAGAGCCAGAGAACCAGGGCAGCAGATCTGCTTTAGAGCCAGAGAACCAGGTCAGCAGAGCTGCTTTAGAGCCAGAGAACCAGGTCAGCAGAGCTGCTTTAGAGCCGTAGAACCAGGTCAGCAGAGCAGCTTTAGAGCCAGAGAACCAGGTCAGCAGACCAGCTCTAGAGCCTAAGAACAGGGTCAGCAGAGCAGCTCTAGAGCCAGATAACCAGGTCAGCAGAGCTGCTTTTGAGAGAGAGAACCAGGTCAGCAGAGCTGCTTTAGAGCCAAGGGGCCAGGTCAGCAGAGCTGCTCTGGAGCCAGAGAAACCAGGTCAGCAGAGCTGCTTTAGAGGGAGAGAACCAGGTCAGTAGAGCTGCTTTGGAGCCAGAGAACCAGGTCAGCAGAGCTGCTCTAGAGTCAGAGAACCAGGTCAGCAGAGCTGCTTTAGAGCCATAGAACCTGGTCAGCAGAGCTGCTCTAGAGGCAGAGAACCAGGCCAGCAGAGCCGATTTAGAGGGAGAGAACCAGGTCAGCAGAGCTGCTTTAGAGCCAGAGGACCAGGTCAGCAGAGCTGCTCTAGAGTCAGAGAGCCAGGTCAGCAGGTCTGCTTTAGAGCCATAGAACCAGGTCAGCAGAGCTGCTTTAGAGCCAGAGAAACAGGTCAGCAGAGCTGCTCTAGAGCTTAAGAACCAGGTCAGCAGAGCTGCTCTAGAGCCAGAGAACCAGGTCACCAGAGCTGCTGTAGAGCCAGAGAAACCAGGTCAGTAGAGCTGCATTAGCACGAGAGAACCAGGTCAGCAGAGCTGCTTTTGAGGGATAGAACCAGGTCAGCAGAGCTGCTTTAGAGCCAAGGGACCAGGTCAGCAGAGCTGCTCTAGAGGCAGAGAACCAGGTCAGCAGAACTGCTTTAGAGCCATAGAACTGGGTCACCAGAGCTGCTTTAGAGCCAGAGAACCAGTTCAGCATAGCTGTTGTAGAGCCAGAGAACCAGGTCAGCAGAGCTGCTCTAGAGCCTACGAACTAGGTCAGCAGAGCTGCTCTAGAGCCAGAGAACCAGGTCAGCAGAGCTGCTGTAGAGCCAGAGAAATCAGGTCAGCAGAGCTCCTTTAGAGGGACAGAACCAGGTCAGCAGAGCTACTTTAGAGCCAGAGAACCAGGTCAGCAGAGCTGCTTTAGAGCGAGAGAACCAGGCCAGCAGAGCTGCTCTAGAGCCAGATAACCAAGTCACCAGAGCTGCTTTAGAGCCATAGAACCAGGTCAGCAGAGCTGCTCTAGAGGCAGAGAACCAGGCCAGCAGAGCCGATTTAGAGGGAGAGAACCAGGTCAGCAGAGCTGCTTTAGAGCCAGAGAACCAGGTCAGCAGAGCTGCTTCAGAGCCATAGAACCAGGTCAGCAGAGCTGCTTTAGAGCCAGAGAACCAGGTCATCAGAGCTGCTCTGGAGCCAGAGAAACCAGGTCAGCAGAGCTGCTTTAGATGGAGAGAACCAGGTCAGTAGAGCTGCTTTAGAGCCAGAGAACCAGGTCAGCAGACCTGCTCTAGAGTCAGAGAACCAGGTCAGCAGAGCTGCTTTAAAGCCATAGAACCAGGTCAGCAGAGCTGCTCTAGAGGCAGAGAACCAGGCCAGCAGAGCCGATTTAGAGGGAGAGAACCAGGTCAGCAGAGCTGCTTTAGAGCCAGAGGACCAGGTGAGCAGAGCTGCTCTAGAGCCAGAGAGCCAGGTCAGCAGGTCTGCTTTAGAGCCATAGAACCAGGTCAGCAGAGCTGCTTTAGAGCCAGAGAAACAGGTCAGCAGAGCTGCTCTAGAGCTTAAGAACCAGGTCAGCAGAGCTGCTCTAGAGCCAGAGAACCAGTTCAGCAGAGCTGCTGTAGAGCCAGAGAAACCAGGTCAGTAGAGCTGCTTTAGCACGAGAGAACCAGGTCAGCAGAGCTGCTTTTGAGGGAGAGAACCAGGTCAGCAGAGCTGCTTTAGAGCCATAGAACCGGGTCACCAGAGCTGCTTTAGAGCCAGAGAACCAGGTCAGCATAGCTGTTGTAGAGCCAGAGAACCAGGTCAGCAGAGCTGCTCTAGAGCCTAAGAACTAGGTCAGCAGAGCTGCTCTAGAGCCAGAGAACCAGGTCAGCAGATCTGCTGTAGAGCCAGAGAAATCAGGTCAGCATAGCTGCTTTAGAGGGACAGAACCAGGTCAGCAGAGCTACTTTAGAGCCAGAGAACCAGGTCAGCAGAGCTGCTTTAGAGCGAGAGAACCAGGACAGCAGAGCTGCTCTAGAGCCAGATAACCAAGTCAGCAGAGCTGCTTTAGAGCCATAGAACCAGGTCAGCAGAGCTGCTCTAGAGGCAGAGAACCAGGCCAGCAGAGCTGCTTTAGAGCCAGAGGACCAGGTCAGCAGAGTTTCTCTAGAGCCAGAGAACCAGATCAGCAGGTCTGCTTTAGAGCCATAGAATCAGGTCAGCAGAGCTGCTCTAGAGCTTAAGAACCAGGTCAGCAGAGCTGCTCTAGAGCCAGAGAACCAGGTCAGCAGAGCTGCTGTAGAGCCAGAGAAACCAGGTCAGAAGAGCTGCTTTAGCACGAGAGAAACAGGTCAGCAGAGCTGCTTTAGAGGGAGAGAACCAGGTCAGCAGAGCTGCTCTAAAGCCAGAGAACCGGGTCAGCAGAACTGCTTTAGAGCCATAGAACCGGGTCACCAGAGCTGCTTTAGAGCCAGAGAACCAGGTCAGCACAGCTGTTGTAGAGCCAGAGAACCAGGTCAGCAGAGCTGCTCTAGAGCCAGAGAGCCAGGTCAGCAGGTCTGCTTTAGAGCTATAGAACCAGGTCAGCAGAGCTGCTTTAGAGCCAGAGAAACAGGTCAGCAGAGCTGCTCTAGAGCTTAAGAACCAGGTCAGCAGAGCTGCTCCAGAGCCAGAGAACCAGTTCAGCAGAGCTGCTGTAGAGCCAGAGAAACCAGGTCAGTAGAGCTGCTTTAGCACGAGAGAACCAGGTCAGCAGAGCTGCTTTTGAGGGAGAGAACCAGGTCAGCAGAGCTGCTTTAGAGCCATAGAACCGGGTCACCAGAGCTGCTTTAGAGCCAGAGAACCAGGTCAGCATAGCTGTTGTAGAGCCAGAGAACCAGGTCAGCAGAGCTGCTCTAGAGCCTAAGAACTAGGTCAGCAGAGCTGCTCTAGAGCCAGAGAACCAGGTCAGCAGATCTGCTGTAGAGCCAGAGAAATCAGGTCAGCATAGCTGCTTTAGAGGGACAGAACCAGGTCAGCAGAGCTACTTTAGAGCCAGAGAACCAGGTCAGCAGAGCTGCTTTAGAGCGAGAGAACCAGGACAGCAGAGCTGCTCTAGAGCCAGATAACCAAGTCAGCAGAGCTGCTTTAGAGCCATAGAACCAGGTCAGCAGAGCTGCTCTAGAGGCAGAGAACCAGGCCAGCAGAGCCGATTTAGAGGGAGAGAACCAGGTCAGCAGAGCTGCTTTAGAGCCAGAGGACCAGGTCAGCAGAGTTTCTCTAGAGCCAGAGAACCAGATCAGCATGTCTGCTTTAGAGCCATAGAATCAGGTCAGCAGAGCTGCTCTAGAGCTTAAGAACCAGGTCAGCAGAGCTGCTCTAGAGCCAGAGAACCAGGTCAGCAGAGCTGCTGTAGAGCCAGAGAAACCAGGTCAGAAGAGCTGCTTTAGCACGAGAGAAACAGGTCAGCAGAGCTGCTTTAGAGGGAGAGAACCAGGTCAGCAGAGCTGCTCTAAAGCCAGAGAACCGGGTCAGCAGAACTGCTTTAGAGCCATAGAACCGGGTCACCAGAGCTGCTTTAGAGCCAGAGAACCAGGTCAGCACAGCTGTTGTAGAGCCAGAGAACCAGGTCAGCAGAGCTGATCTAGAGCCTAAGAACTAGGTCAGCAGAGCTGCTCTTGAGCCAGAGAACCAGGTCAGCAGAGCTGCTGTAGAGCCAGAGAAACCAGGTCAGCAGAGCTGCTTTAGAGGGAGAGAACCATGTCAGCAGAGCTACTTTAGAGCCAGAGAACCAGGTCAGCAGAGCAGCTTTAGAGCGAGAGAACCAGGCCAGCAGAGCTGCTCTACAGCCAGATAACCAAGTCAGCAGAGCTGCTTTAGAGCCATAGAACCAGGTCAGCAGAGCTGCTTTAGAGCCAGAGAACCAGGTCAGCAGAGCTGCTCTAGAGCCTAAGAACCAGGTCAGCAGAGCAGCTCTAGAGTCAGAGAACCAGGTCAGCAGAGATGAGCTGCTGTAGAGCCAGAGAGACCAGGTCCGTAGAGCTGCTTTAGAGGGAGAAAACCAGGTCAGCAGAACTGCTCTAGAGGGAGAGAACCAGGTCAGCAGAGCTGCTCTGAGGCCAGAGAACCATGTCAGCAGAACTGCTTTAGAGCCATAGAACCAGGTCAGCAGAGCTGCTTTAGAGCCAGAGAACCAGGTCAGCAGAGCTGCTCTAGAGTCAGAGAACCAGGTCAGCAGAGCTGCTTTAGAGCCATAGAACCAGGTCAGCAGAGCTGCTCTAGAGGCAGAGAACCAGGCCAGCAGAGCCGATTTAGAGGGAGAGAACCAGGTCAGCAGAGCTGCTTTAGAGCCAGAGGACCAGCTCAGCAGAGCTGCTCTAGAGCCAGAGAGCCAGGTCAGCAGGTCTGCTTTAGAGCCATAGAACCAGGCCAGCGGAGCTGCTTTAGAGCCAGAGACACAGGTCAGCAGAGCTGCTCTAGACCTTAAGAACCAGGTCAGCAGAGCTGCTCTAGAGCCAGAGAACCAGGTCAGCAGAGCTGCTGTAGAGCCAGAGAAACCAGGTCAGTAGAGCTGCTTTAGCACGAGAGAACCAGGTCAGCAGAGCTGCTTTTGAGGGAGAGAACCAAGGTCAGCAGAGCTGCTTTAGAGCCAAGGGACCAGGTCAGCAGAGCTGCTCTAGAGCCAGAGAACCAGGTCAGCAGAACTGCTTTAGAGCCATAGAAACGGGTCACCAGAGCTGCTTTAGAGCCAGAGAACCAGGTCAGCATAGCTGTTGTAGAGCCAGAGAACCAGGTCAGCAGAGCTGCTCTAGAGCCTAGGAACTAGGTCAGCAGAGCTGCTCTAGAGCCAGAGAACCAGGTCAGCAGAGCTGCTGTAGAGCCAGAGAAATCAGGTCAGCATAGCTGCTTTAGAGGGACAGAACCAGGTCAGCAGAGCTACTTTAGAGCCAGAGAACCAGGTCAGCAGAGCTGCTTTAGAGCGAGAGAACCAGGCCAGCAGAGCTGCTCTAGAGCCAGATAACCAAGTCAGCAGAGCTGCTTTAGAGCCATAGAACCAGGTCAGCAGAGCTGCTCTAGAGGCAGTGAACCAGGCCAGCAGAGCCGATTTAGAGGGAGAGAACCAGGTCAGCAGAGCTGCTTTAGAGCCAGAGGACCAGGTCAGCAGAGCTTCTCTAGAGCCAGAGAACCAGATCAGCAGGTCTGCTTTAGAGCCATAGAATCAGGTCAGCAGAGCTGCTCTAGAGCTTAAGAACCAGGTCAGCAGAGCTGCTCTAGAGCCAGAGAACCAGGTCAGCAGAGCTGCTGTAGAGCCAGAGAAACCAGGTCAGAAGAGCTGCTTTAGCGCGAGAGAACCAGGTCAGCAGAGCTGCTTTAGAGGGAGAGAACCAGGTCAGCAGAGCTGCTCTAAAGCCAGAGAACCAGGTCAGCAGAACTGCTTTAGAGCCATAGAACCGGGTCACCAGAGCTGCTTTAGAGCCAGAGAACCAGGTCAGCACAGCTGTTGTAGAGCCAGAGAACCAGGTCAGCAGAGCTGCTCTAGAGCCTAAGAACTAGGTCAGCAGAGCTGCTCTAGAGCCAGAGAACCAGGTCAGCAGAGCTGCTTTAGAGGGAGAGAACCAGGTCAGCAGAGCTACTTTAGTGCCAGAGAACCAGGTCAGCAGAGCAGCTTTAGAGCGAGAGTGCCAGGCCAGCAGAGCTGCTCTAGAGCCAGATAACCAAGTCAGCAGAGCTGCTTTAGAGCCATAGAACCAGGTCAGCAGAGCTGCTTTAGAGCCTAAGAATCAGGTCAGCAGAGCAGCTCTAGAGTCAGAGAACCAGGTCAGCAGAGATGATTTGCTGTAGAGCCAGAGAGACCAGGTCCGTAGAGCTGCTTTAGAGGGAGAGAACCAGGTCAGCAGAACTGCTCTAGAGGGAATGAACCAGGTCAGCAGAGCTGCTCTGAGGCCAGAGAACCATGTCAGCAGAACTGCTTTAGAGCCATAGAACCGGGTCAGCAGAGCTGGTTTAGAGCCAGAGAACCAGGTCAGCAGAGCTGTTGTAGAGCCAGAGAACAAGGTCAGCAGAGCTGCTCTAGAGCCTAAGAACTAGGTCAGCAGAGCAGCTCTAGAGCTAGAAAACCAGGTCAGCAGAGCTGCTGTAGAGCCAGAGAAATCAGGTCAGCAGAGCTGCTTTAGAGGGAGAGAACCAGCTCAGCAGAGCTGCGTTAGAGCCAGAGAACCAGGGCAGCAGATCTGCTTTAGAGCCAGAGAACCAGGTCAGCAGAGCTGCTTTAGAGCCAGAGAACCAGGTCAGCAGAGCTGCTTTAGAGCCGTAGAACCAGGTCAGCAGAGCAGCTTTAGAGCCAGAGAACCAGGTCAGCAGACCAGCTCTAGAGCCTAAGAACAGGGTCAGCAGAGCAGCTCTAGAGCCAGATAACCAGGTCAGCAGAGCTGCTTTTGAGAGAGAGAACCAGGTCAGCAGAGCTGCTTTAGAGCCAAGGGGCCAGGTCAGCAGAGCTGCTCTGGAGCCAGAGAAACCAGGTCAGCAGAGCTGCTTTAGAGGGAGAGAACCAGGTCAGTAGAGCTGCTTTGGAGCCAGAGAACCAGGTCAGCAGAGCTGCTCTAGAGTCAGAGAACCAGGTCAGCAGAGCTGCTTTAGAGCCATAGAACCTGGTCAGCAGAGCTGCTCTAGAGGCAGAGAACCAGGCCAGCAGAGCCGATTTAGAGGGAGAGAACCAGGTCAGCAGAGCTGCTTTAGAGCCAGAGGACCAGGTCAGCAGAGCTGCTCTAGAGTCAGAGAGCCAGGTCAGCAGGTCTGCTTTAGAGCCATAGAACCAGGTCAGCAGAGCTGCTTTAGAGCCAGAGAAACAGGTCAGCAGAGCTGCTCTAGAGCTTAAGAACCAGGTCAGCAGAGCTGCTCTAGAGCCAGAGAACCAGGTCACCAGAGCTGCTGTAGAGCCAGAGAAACCAGGTCAGTAGAGCTGCATTAGCACGAGAGAACCAGGTCAGCAGAGCTGCTTTTGAGGGATAGAACCAGGTCAGCAGAGCTGCTTTAGAGCCAAGGGACCAGGTCAGCAGAGCTGCTCTAGAGGCAGAGAACCAGGTCAGCAGAACTGCTTTAGAGCCATAGAACTGGGTCACCAGAGCTGCTTTAGAGCCATAGAACCAGGTCAGCAGAGCTGCTTTAGAGCCAGAGAAACAGGTCAGCAGAGCTGCTCTAGAGCTTAAGAACCAGGTCAGCAGAGCTGCTCTAGAGCCAGAGAACCAGGTCACCAGAGCTGCTGTGGAGCCAGAGAAACCAGGTCAGTAGAGCTGCATTAGCACGAGAGAACCAGGTCAGCAGAGCTGCTTTTGAGGGATAGAACCAGGTCAGCAGAGCTGCTTTAGAGCCAAGGGACCAGGTCAGCAGAGCTGCTCTAGAGGCAGAGAACCATGTCAGCAGAACTGCTTTAGAGCCATAGAACCGGGTCAGCAGAGCTGCTTTAGAGCCAGAGAACCAGGTCAGCAGAGCTGTTGTAGAGTCAGAGAACCAGGTCAGCAGAGCTGCTCTAGAGCCTAAGAACTAGGTCAGCAGAGCAGCTCTAGAGCTAGAAAACCAGGTCAGCAGAGCTGCTGTAGAGCCAGAGAAATCAGGTCAGCAGAGCTGCTTTAGAGGGAGAGAACCAGCTCAGCAGAGCTGCGTTAGAGCCAGAGAACCAGGGCAGCAGATCTGCTTTAGAGCCAGAGAACCAGGTCAGCAGAGCTGCTTTAGAGCCAGAGAACCAGGTCAGCAGAGCTGCTTTAGAGCCGTAGAACCAGGTCAGCAGAGCAGCTTTAGAGCCAGAGAACCAGGTCAGCAGACCAGCTCTAGAGCCTAAGAACAGGGTCAGCAGAGCAGCTCTAGAGCCAGATAACCAGGTCAGCAGAGCTGCTTTTGAGAGAGAGAACCAGGTCAGCAGAGCTGCTTTAGAGCCAAGGGGCCAGGTCAGCAGAGCTGCTCTGGAGCCAGAGAAACCAGGTCAGCAGAGCTGCTTTAGAGGGAGAGAACCAGGTCAGTAGAGCTGCTTTGGAGCCAGAGAACCAGGTCAGCAGAGCTGCTCTAGAGTCAGAGAACCAGGTCAGCAGAGCTGCTTTAGAGCCATAGAACCTGGTCAGCAGAGCTGCTCTAGAGGCAGAGAACCAGGCCAGCAGAGCCGATTTAGAGGGAGAGAACCAGGTCAGCAGAGCTGCTTTAGAGCCAGAGGACCAGGTCAGCAGAGCTGCTCTAGAGTCAGAGAGCCAGGTCAGCAGGTCTGCTTTAGAGCCATAGAACCAGGTCAGCAGAGCTGCTTTAGAGCCAGAGAAACAGGTCAGCAGAGCTGCTCTAGAGCTTAAGAACCAGGTCAGCAGAGCTGCTCTAGAGCCAGAGAACCAGGTCACCAGAGCTGCTGTAGAGCCAGAGAAACCAGGTCAGTAGAGCTGCATTAGCACGAGAGAACCAGGTCAGCAGAGCTGCTTTTGAGAGAGAGAACCAGGTCAGCAGAGCTGCTTTAGAGCCAAGGGGCCAGGTCAGCAGAGCTGCTCTGGAGCCAGAGAAACCAGGTCAGCAGAGCTGCTTTAGAGGGAGAGAACCAGGTCAGTAGAGCTGCTTTGGAGCCAGAGAACCAGGTCAGCAGAGCTGCTCTAGAGTCAGAGAACCAGGTCAGCAGAGCTGCTTTAGAGCCATAGAACCTGGTCAGCAGAGCTGCTCTAGAGGCAGAGAACCAGGCCAGCAGAGCCGATTTAGAGGGAGAGAACCAGGTCAGCAGAGCTGCTTTAGAGCCAGAGGACCAGGTCAGCAGAGCTGCTCTAGAGTCAGAGAGCCAGGTCAGCAGGTCTGCTTTAGAGCCATAGAACCAGGTCAGCAGAGCTGCTTTAGAGCCAGAGAAACAGGTCAGCAGAGCTGCTCTAGAGCTTAAGAACCAGGTCAGCAGAGCTGCTCTAGAGCCAGAGAACCAGGTCACCAGAGCTGCTGTAGAGCCAGAGAAACCAGGTCAGTAGAGCTGCATTAGCACGAGAGAACCAGGTCAGCAGAGCTGCTTTTGAGGGATAGAACCAGGTCAGCAGAGCTGCTTTAGAGCCAAGGGACCAGGTCAGCAGAGCTGCTCTAGAGGCAGAGAACCAGGTCAGCAGAACTGCTTTAGAGCCATAGAACTGGGTCACCAGAGCTGCTTTAGAGCCATAGAACCAGGTCAGCAGAGCTGCTTTAGAGCCAGAGAAACAGGTCAGCAGAGCTGCTCTAGAGCTTAAGAACCAGGTCAGCAGAGCTGCTCTAGAGCCAGAGAACCAGGTCACCAGAGCTGCTGTGGAGCCAGAGAAACCAGGTCAGTAGAGCTGCATTAGCACGAGAGAACCAGGTCAGCAGAGCTGCTTTTGAGGGATAGAACCAGGTCAGCAGAGCTGCTTTAGAGCCAAGGGACCAGGTCAGCAGAGCTGCTCTAGAGGCAGAGAACCATGTCAGCAGAACTGCTTTAGAGCCATAGAACCGGGTCAGCAGAGCTGCTTTAGAGCCAGAGAACCAGGTCAGCAGAGCTGTTGTAGAGTCAGAGAACCAGGTCAGCAGAGCTGCTCTAGAGCCTAAGAACTAGGTCAGCAGAGCAGCTCTAGAGCTAGAAAACCAGGTCAGCAGAGCTGCTGTAGAGCCAGAGAAATCAGGTCAGCAGAGCTGCTTTAGAGGGAGAGAACCAGCTCAGCAGAGCTGCGTTAGAGCCAGAGAACCAGGGCAGCAGATCTGCTTTAGAGCCAGAGAACCAGGTCAGCAGAGCTGCTTTAGAGCCAGAGAACCAGGTCAGCAGAGCTGCTTTAGAGCCGTAGAACCAGGTCAGCAGAGCAGCTTTAGAGCCAGAGAACCAGGTCAGCAGACCAGCTCTAGAGCCTAAGAACAGGGTCAGCAGAGCAGCTCTAGAGCCAGATAACCAGGTCAGCAGAGCTGCTTTTGAGAGAGAGAACCAGGTCAGCAGAGCTGCTTTAGAGCCAAGGGGCCAGGTCAGCAGAGCTGCTCTGGAGCCAGAGAAACCAGGTCAGCAGAGCTGCTTTAGAGGGAGAGAACCAGGTCAGTAGAGCTGCTTTGGAGCCAGAGAACCAGGTCAGCAGAGCTGCTCTAGAGTCAGAGAACCAGGTCAGCAGAGCTGCTTTAGAGCCATAGAACCTGGTCAGCAGAGCTGCTCTAGAGGCAGAGAACCAGGCCAGCAGAGCCGATTTAGAGGGAGAGAACCAGGTCAGCAGAGCTGCTTTAGAGCCAGAGGACCAGGTCAGCAGAGCTGCTCTAGAGTCAGAGAGCCAGGTCAGCAGGTCTGCTTTAGAGCCATAGAACCAGGTCAGCAGAGCTGCTTTAGAGCCAGAGAAACAGGTCAGCAGAGCTGCTCTAGAGCTTAAGAACCAGGTCAGCAGAGCTGCTCTAGAGCCAGAGAACCAGGTCACCAGAGCTGCTGTAGAGCCAGAGAAACCAGGTCAGTAGAGCTGCATTAGCACGAGAGAACCAGGTCAGCAGAGCTGCTTTTGAGGGATAGAACCAGGTCAGCAGAGCTGCTTTAGAGCCAAGGGACCAGGTCAGCAGAGCTGCTCTAGAGGCAGAGAACCAGGTCAGCAGAACTGCTTTAGAGCCATAGAACTGGGTCACCAGAGCTGCTTTAGAGCCAGAGAACCAGTTCAGCATAGCTGTTGTAGAGCCAGAGAACCAGGTCAGCAGAGCTGCTCTAGAGCCTACGAACTAGGTCAGCAGAGCTGCTCTAGAGCCAGAGAACCAGGTCAGCAGAGCTGCTGTAGAGCCAGAGAAATCAGGTCAGCAGAGCTCCTTTAGAGGGACAGAACCAGGTCAGCAGAGCTACTTTAGAGCCAGAGAACCAGGTCAGCAGAGCTGCTTTAGAGCGAGAGAACCAGGCCAGCAGAGCTGCTCTAGAGCCAGATAACCAAGTCACCAGAGCTGCTTTAGAGCCATAGAACCAGGTCAGCAGAGCTGCTCTAGAGGCAGAGAACCAGGCCAGCAGAGCCGATTTAGAGGGAGAGAACCAGGTCAGCAGAGCTGCTTTAGAGCCAGAGGACCAGGTCAGCAGAGCTGCTCTAGAGCTAGAGAACCAGATCAGCAGGTCTGCTTTAGAGCCATAGAATCAAGTCAGCAGAGCTGCTTTAGAGCCAGAGAAACAGGTCAGCAGATCTGCTCTAGAGCTTAAGAACCAGGTCAGCAGAGCTGCTCTAGAGCCAGAGAACCAGGTCAGTAGAACTGCTTTAGAGCCATAGAACCGGGTCACCAGAGTTGCTTTAGAGCCAGAGAACCAGGTCAGCACAGCTGTTGTAGAGCCAGAGAACCAGGTCAGCAGAGCTGCTCTAGAGCCTAAGAACTAGGTCAGCAGAGCTGCTCTAGAGCCAGAGAACCAGGTCAGCAGAGCTGCTGTAGAGCCAGAGAAACCAGGTCAGCAGAGCTGCTTTAGAGGGAGAGAACCAGGTCAGCAGAGCTACTTTAGAGCCAGAGAACCAGGTAAGCAGAGCAGCTTTAGAGCGAGAGAACCAGGCCAGCAGAGCTGCTCTAGAGCCAGATAACCTAGTCAGCAGAGCTGCTTTAGAGCCATAGAACCAGGTCAGCAGAGCTGCTTTAGAGCCAGAGAACCAGGTCAGCAGAGCTGCTCTAGAGCCTAAGAACCAGGTCAGCAGAGCAGCTCTAGAGTCAGAGAACCAGGTCAGCAGAGATGAGCTGCTGTAGAGCCAGAGAAACCAGGTCCGTAGAGCTGCTTTAGAGGGAGAGAACCAGGTCAGGAGAACTGCTCTAGAGGGAGAGAACCAGGTCAGCAGAGCTGCTCTGAGGCCAGAGAACCATGTCAGCAGAACTGCTTTAGAGCCATAGAACCGGGTCAGCAGAGCTGCTTTAGAGCCAGAGAACCAGGTCAGCAGAGGTGTTGTAGAGCCAGAGAACCAGGTCAGCAGAGCTGCTCTAGAGCCTAAGAACTAGGTCAGAAGAGCAGCTCTAGAACCAGAAAACCAGGTCAGCAGAGCTGCTGTAGAGCCAGAGAAACCAGGTCAGCAGAACTGCTTTAGAGGGAGAGAACCAGCTCAGCAGAGCTGCGTTAGAGCCAGAGAACCAGGCCAGCAGATCTGCTTTAGAGCCAGAGAACCAGGTCAGCAGAGCTGCTTTAGAGCCAGAGAACCAGGTCAGCAGAGCTGCTTTAGAACCATAGAACCAGGTCAGCAGAGCAGCTTTAGAGCCAGAGAACCAGGTCAGCAGAGCAGCTCTAGAGCCTAAGAACCAGGTCAGCAGAGCAGCTCTAGAGCCAGAGAACCAGGTCAGCAGAGCTGCTGTAGAGCCAGAGAAACCAGGTCAGTAGAGCTGCTCTAGAGCCAGAGAACCATGTCAGCAGAACTGCTTTAGAGCCATAGAACCGGGTCAGCAGAGCTGCTTTAGAGCCAGAGAACCAGGTCAGCAGAACCGTTGTAGAGTCAGAGAACCAGATCAGCAAAGCTGCTCTGTAGCCTAAGAACTAGGTCAGCAGAGCAGCTCTAGAGCCTAAGTACCAGGTCAGCAGAGCAGCTCTAGAGCCAGAGAACCAGGTCAGCAGAGCTGCTCTAGAGCGAGAGAACGAGGTCAGCAGAGCTGCTCTAGAGCCAGAGAACCAGGTCAGTAGTCCTGCTGTAGAGCCAGAGAAACCGAGTCAGCAGAGCTGCTTTAGAGGGAGAGAACCAGGTCAGCAGAGCTGCTTTAGAGCCAGAGAATCAGGTCAGCAGAGCTGCTCTAGCTGACTCTAACTGATTAACACTGACTGACTGACACTGACTGATTGGCACTGACTGACACTGATTGACTGACACTGACTGACTGACACTGATTGACTGACACTGACTGACTGACACTGACTGACTGACACTGACTGACACTGATTGACTGACACTTACTGACACTGATTGACACTGACTGACTGACTAACACTGACTGACTGACGCTGACTGACGCTGACTGACACCGACTGACTGACTGACACTGACTGACTACTCTCTACTACTCTACTACTCACTCTCTACTTCTCTCTACTACTCTCTCTCTACTACTCACTCTCTACTACTCACTCTCTACTACTCTACTACTCTCTACTACTTACTCTCTACTACTCTCTCTCTACTACTCACTCTCTACTACTCACTCTCTACTACTCTACTACTCTCTACTACTCACTCTCTACTACTCTCTACTACTCTTGCTCTACTACCCACTCTCTACTACTCACTCGCTACCACTCTCTACTACTCACTCTCTACTACTCACTCTCTACTACTCACTCTCTACTACTCTCTACTACTCTTGCTCTACTACCCACTCTCTACTACTCACTCGCTACCACTCTCTACTACTCACTCTCTACTACTCACTCTCTACCACTCACTCTCTACTACTCTACTACTCACTCTCAACTACTCTCTACTACTCTCTCTCTACTACTCTCTCTCTACTACTCATTTTCTACTATTCACTCTCTATTACTCACTCTCTACTACTCACTCTCTCCTACTCGCTCTCTACTACTCTCTACTACTCACTCTTCACTCTCCACTACTCACTCTCTACTACTCTACTACTCTCTACTACTCTCTCTACCTCTCACTATCTACTACTCTCTCTACTTCTTACTCTCTACTACTCTCTACTACTCACTCTCTACTACACAATCTCTACTACTTGCTCACTACTACTCGCTCTCTACTACTCTCTACTACTCACTCTACTACTCACTCTCTACTGCTCTCTACTATTCACTCTACTACTCACTCTCTACTACTCTCTATTACTCACTCTCTACTATTCCACTACTCTCTACTACTCACTCTCTACTACTCTCTACTACTCTCTCTATACTACTCACTCTCTACTACTTACTCTCTACTACTCTCTCTCTAGTACTCTCTACTACTCTCTACTGCTCACTTCTCTACTACTCACTCTCTACTACTCACTCTCTACCTCTCTCTCTCTACTACTCTCTACTACTCACTCTACTACTCACTCTCTACTACTCCTTACTACTCTCTCTCTCTGCTACTCACTCTCCACTACTCTCCACTACTCATTCTCTACTACTCTCTACTACCCACTCTACTACTCACTCTCTACTACTCTCTACTGCTCACTCTCTACTACTCACTCTTTACTACTCCCTACTACTCACTCTCTACTACTCACTCTACTACTCTCTACTACTCACTCTCTACTCTCTACCTCTCTCTACCTCTCTCTCTACTACTCTCTACCTCTCTACACCTCTACCTCTCTACACCTCTACCTCTCTACCTCTCTACCTCTACACTTCTACCTCTACACCTCTGCCTCTCTACCTCTCTCTACCTCTCTCTACACGCACACATATGCACATATATATATATATATATATATATATATATATATATATATATATATATTCACTGAAAAAACCATAGGTTTCACACACGTTATAGTTAGGAATTAGCATTTAAAAAACCTTGCAAATTCACTGAAAAAACCATAGGTTTCACACATGTTATAGTTAGTGGAAATTTTACTGATAAAAAACCAATGAAATTGCCCCGTTATAGTTAGCGCAGGCAACTATAACTCACGTGACCACAATCCTCTGCTGATGCTAATACTGTATTTAGACACTTATTTGCCCATGCCTTCTGTGGTAAATAAAATATCACGCTGTCATAATTTTTCAGATATCAATAAGATCATGCATAAAGCAAGAGGCTGAGTCTGTGGTATCAGATTCATAAAGGGCTTTATTCCAATAACTCGAGTCAAAGGGAGAATATCTCCATCACCAAAAAGGATCTGGACGGGGCTGAAAAGTATTCTCAATATTCTCAAAACATTATTCACAGAGTACAGTATATATACATTTCTCAATTGTACGTAAGCAAGAGAGCAAGAGAGAATGAGATAAGAGCATGTGGGCGTGTAAGTAGGCGTGAAGGTGGGCGTCCATGTGGGCGTCCACTTGATGATAAGGGGTAAATTGTCATGTGTGGGTGGATACCTGGAGATGATTTCGCAATGTCAGCAGAAATACTTGGCAGATATGCGCGCGCAGCAGCATGACGTGTGATAGACGTGCAACTAGAGGGTGAAGGGGACTTGACATTTAGCTCTACATGTGGAGACAAAAAGTCTGGGGTTATGTCAACCTAATCCCAAATCATATCTAATATCCTATGTTTAAAGAACTATGTTATCCACAAGGGAAGGGCTCTCGGACAGAATCTATTCTATACTGACTGTGTGTGTGTGTACAAGCGTCTAAGTGTCTACACTGAATGCGAGGGGATGGGAATATTCCATGGTGACAGGGCTATGAATTACTTGCATGAGGGCAGAGAAACCGGGCCTTTTGCTTGGTAACTGGAGGAATGTTTACTTAAGCTACTAGGCAGGAATGCATCGGCTGAGGGGGAAGCAGATAATTCGAAGGTGAAATACAGCTCTTGGCAGAGAATAGGCTGATGTCAGGCTTCGTGAGCCGCGCAGAGAATGAGACAAAGTTCATGGTCACAGATGCAAGCTCAAGCTGAAGCTGTCAGAGGCAGAGAGCAGGGAAAGGCTTTGAGGACAGAATCGGGCCTACTTGCCTGAACTGTAAAAATGGAGTAACTTAGCCATATAAAGTCGGTGGTCTTTCATACTTAGGAATTGAATATCCAGCCCATTGATGGCGGATCTGACAGAGAACATGTCGACGGTAGACACACATATGTTTGCGTCTTAGAAACTGGAACTGGAGGGAACATACATGTATTTGTAACATGCACATAGAACCGTTGGGGTCCAAGATAGGGGACATAACTGGTCAGGAGAATCCACATTTCCACATTCCCTCCTTGTCCCCTACATGCCCTTCAAGAGATATCAATCTTCATCAATCCATTGATCTGTTCATATAGCATCATTTGTTCTTCTTTCTTCTTCCGTGATCTTGAATGAAATCTTGGTGGTGGAATACACGATGTGGCACACAGACCACAGATCGCTGGTCCACATTGTAGACATAGACAGCAACTGAATAGTATGAGAAGGCCAATACCTAGGAAGGATAGGACCCTCCATCCAAAGGTAGATAATACACTCCAAAACCAACCGGACCAAGTCCAGGTGCCTGGATTCTGGTGTATCTGGCTTACAATCTTATGAAGGCGAATTATGGCTTTATATACAGATGGCGAATTTTCTGGTATGAAAAATGCAATAGCTTGATCCGATGACCCTACAAGCTCCGCCCCTATCGGCCAGGATAACGTCAAGGACAAGACTATTTTGAAGCACAACAATCCGCATAGCAGACTGCTCTTCTGTTAAATTGCCTAAGGCGGAAATAGTTTCGTTCACTACTGCTTCAAGGGTTCTGGTTAATCTACGTATCAGCTTACTATTGGTAACTGTACCTATATAGGGAAAGAAACCTTTATTGAAATCTGTGTATTTTTCCCATGCTGTTTCAGTGTAATTGACAATTGGGAGATCTCTCTGCTGTCTATTGTGTACTAAATGAGTATTTCTATGAGAATCAGGAGGAGCTAGGAAAACAGGTGGTAGGAGGAATGCTATGTAACAGGTACCATCCCAATCTAGAGGTAAGCGTATATATGCGGTCTGGCCACATATAAAGTAGGAATGACGAGAAGCTCTAAATGTAGACTTGCCTTGATCACTGAATTTTATTACAGTGGTGCATTTACTATGGCCCATGTGTATGGAGCCATTCTTTCTTTATACATAATTCCTCTTTTACTGGGAATACGGACATGGTGGGCAAGATTGGTGTAGCTTCAGATTCAACGTTCAGGATCATGAGGTTAAGTGTAAAATTACCTGATCCATATACTTCATTTCTTAGATCAGTTCCTGTTCTTTTGGGAAGTCCCTCCTTGTTAGGGTAGCAGACTTTAAGCAAAAACTAAATTCAGGTTTCCCCATACCCAGTTGTCTTGATAAACTGCGGAATTCGAATCTAGGGAATTAATCAAACTAAACCATGCTCCACAGGAGCCATTGTGTGTGAACGGATAGAGAATAAAGGGGCAAAACTCCCTTATAGTACTGATAGGGGGGGAGTCGGCCACAGACCCAGCAGTCTGTAGCATTGCTAGTCTGATGTGAATGGTGCAGCATCTGAATAAAGGTATTGTTGCGTAAGGCAAGTCGATATGATAGCTCATAGGATGGCAGATCACTAAATGTGTGCTTTATGGTGTGCTTTATGGTATCATTAGTGGAGGAGTATAAGAGTGAGGCAATAGGAGGAAAAATAGCATGTAGTATTAAGCTGATACATATTATCGTGATGCTCTTAAGATATTGAAAAATTACAGTCACTATACATCTATTTGCTTCTTATCTAACTCTCTTATTTTTGCTTTATGTTATTGTCCAAGATCTTATGCGAGCCAGAATACATGTTCAACCGCTTCACCACCTAGTGGACTTAATTGATCAAACGGGTTCTGACTTTTTGAATCAAGGTTTAGCTTTGTGGAAACTTCTGGGCATTCTCCTCTAGAAAATGTTGTTCAAAATCCAAGTTCAAAGTTTTTTTTTCCTTTGTAAAAGAGTGGTGAAGGTGCACTTTGACTTTAACGGCCGTCCCCGTGGTCCAGAGCACTGACTTCGGCGCCTGTCATCCAGGAGCGATGGAGTATTCTTTGACCTGGGTGTTGTCAGGGAAGGCGGCAGCAACCTGCGAACAACAAGAGAGTAGTGCAGACATCAAGGAAGCCAGGTAATCTGTCAGCATGTTACTGTCAACATAAGTAATCTTTTAGGCATTGTAGTGCCCACATATTTTGGTGGTCTACCAAAGACCACTTCATAGGGAGATAAGCCTGTTCTAGAATGAGCTACAATTCGCATGTAAAAGAGGGCAACCGGCAGGGCTACCATCCAGTCTATACCTTTGTCTGCGCAAATTTTTAATGTCTGATTATGTCTTTCTACAAGGCCTGCTGCTTCAGGATGTCGCACACAATGGAATTTCCAGGTATACCCTAACAGAAGGGACACCTGCTTCATTAGTACCAGGACATATTTGTAACCTCTACATCTGTTTATTTGGATATAATCCATTTGGAGCACTTCAAAAGGGTGGTCAGGTGGATGGAATCCACCTTGTTCCATCGGAATGCCTTTACCTGCATTGAATTGGCAACAGATCATACATGTTCTGACCTTTTGTTTCGCTGCTGCACGCAGGTGCTTGTTGAACCATATATTCTGTAAGCTATCTATCATTGCTTTCTCTCCTAAGTGTGCAGGACTATGTACGGTATTTATAATCACTTGTACCATGGTATCAGGAAGAAACCATGTGGATTTGCCCTTTGTCATCCAACCTTGATCAGTCAGTACCCCTCCTTGTTCCGATCATTTCTTTAATTCGTCTACAGTAGCATGTGTCTGTATGTCTTGTACATCCTTGGAAGGATCCCTAACTGTCATGGCTTTGGACACTTATTGAACCTGTAACTTTGTCATGTCTAGTGGGGTCTGAGCTGTCTGTTTAGCAGTTCGGTCTGCCAGATCATTGCCTTGGGAAATGGTATCTGTGGCTCTAGTATGTGCTTTACATTTTAGGATAGCTATGGCTGTTGGTAAATGTATTGCTTCCAGTAGGGCTTGAATAAGGGGGCCATGCTGTATCTTGGCCCCATGAGAGGTCAAGAAACCTCTTTCTCTCCACAAAATCGGTGTAAATGTTTACTCTCAGGTGCTTAGCTCTTATGCACGCTTGTGTCAGGGCGATGAGCTCTGCTGCTTGTGCTGACAATATGTCTATTCTTTTAGTCTCTATTATTACAGTATCAGCAGTCACTGCATATGCTGCCACTAATTCTCCCGCCCCTGTCCTCATGCATGAGCCGTCAACATATAGTGTTAGGTCGGGGTCTGGGAGTGCAACATCTGTCAAGTCTTGTCTTGGTTTAGTCACGGTATGTATTACTTCAACACAGTTGTGTGGTGAAACGCTTTCTGTACTGGAGGGCAAAAGGGTAGCAGGATTCAGTATGTTGCATCGTCTGATCTCTATGTGTGGTTGAAATAACGTTGGCTCATAATCTGTCAGTCTAGCTACAGTCAGGTGTTGTGTTTGTGTCCGGTTCAAGAGAACCTCTACTGCGTGTGGTACTTGTACTGTCAGAGGGTGACCCAGCACTATCAAGTCACTTTGTCTTATGGCTAAGGCCGTTGCTGCAACTGATTTTAGGCACGCAGGCAAAGCCTGTGCTACTGGGTCTAATGTACTAGAAAAATAAGCACAGGGCTCGTGTTTTCCTGCATGATCTTGTGTTAGGACAGATAGTGCTGTTCCATCCCGCTCTGTCACAAAAACATAAACGATTTGTTGTAATCAGGGTTTGCTAAAACTGGTGCTTGACATAAAACTCTCTTTAATTCTTCAAATGCCACAGTGTGTTCTTGAGGACTTTAGTCTTTTTGTGTCTTGGGCTGTGAAAAACCAGAAATCAATTGAATACGTTCCGGTGCCCACAACTAATTCCCCTGAAAGATCACAATAAAACATGAGAAAAAGGGGAAAACACCATACCTATTTCCTTGGCTTAATTTCTAAGGGGGCTAATTTCTAAGGGGCTTAATTTCTTAAGGGGCTAGCGGGAAGCGAACCTCCTCAGGGGCCAGCAGAAAACCAATATTCTCCTCCTTCCCCCCCTTTTTGACAGGAGGAAATCTGAAACAGATTTCACTGCTGTCAAACACTATCAAACCCTGTGTCTTGTCAACACTATTAATCCCTGTGTGTAGCTACTGGGCGTAAGCAAAATTATAGGAGATACACAGTGTATTTGAAATGGCAAGAAATCCTTCAAATTAATGTACAAACCTCATTGTGTTAGCTCATAAGCTGGCCAAATGACATCTCATATGCAAATGTCCCTATTACATGAACCTACACCAACCTGAAGTCAATATTAATGCTAGGAGGCCCTAATAGGAATGCTAAATTACCTAAATATTCGGAAAACCAAGTTTAAGAACAGTTGTTAATGTTGATAATTAATAATTTATCTGCTAAAGAAATCAGTCATTGTGCAATAATTTCCACCTATACAATAAATAGCCTAATTCAAAAACAAGTCAACTTTTGGGGCCACCACTCACAAGAATGAGCTTACTAAAGCAAACTTTAAAAAGGAAATTCTGTCAGATATTTTCTCATTACCCTAAATACCGGGCCTCATTTGTCACTCTGTGGTGGCAGTCCTTATTTAAAACAGGCCTTCAAGAGTTAAGATGCAAGTGCACAGATCATAATTGTTCCTTAATGTCCAATCTGGAAACATATGACCGAGGCTGCCTGTCTATAAGAGAAAGGCAGTCATGTGATACATATTTTAGTCTTGCATAACTTTTCCTTCTTTTATTCATCTCCAATACCAATTAGACATACACTGATAACGTGTTGTCTGCTATTTTGACAGCATGATAAAGGTAATATCACGTCTGTGAAATTTAGTAATTTAGTAACGCTAAACAGACTGGTCAATACAACACAAAAACAAAACATATATAAAATACATATGCCAAGCCATCAGTATACCAGGCACAGAAAGCATAGACAATTACACTAACATATATAAATGAGCAGCGATGCGCAATTACAGTACCTACAGCTCAGATGCGAACATTCTGGCCTGCTTAATTTGTCAGGCTTATAATCAATAACTTATTTACCTGCCCTATACAACCCCATCTGGCAGTGGGTCATCCCAATGATGACCGCGTCAAGTCTGACACACAGGATCAGCAACAATAATCAAAAAATGACGAACACACGAACCTGTCTCTTTTTTTTTTTTTTTTTTTTTTTTTTATAAAAATGTGCTATGCTTCTTTGTACACAATGTACCCTCATGTCCTAGTCGAAGATGCATCTCACATCTTTCCTCACAGACCCGTAACCACTGGATCATTTATCCAATGCAACTGGTGGCAGCTTGTGGCCACAATTCAAAAATGTCTGAATTTGAAAATCGTTTTTATATAGGCACATAGCCCTGAAAATTCCAAACAAGAGCAACATTTTACTTTCTGGCCAGAAGCAATATAACAATTGCTAAAAAATAAAACAAATCTTCTCCATAGACATTTCCTCGGGGCACTTGTTTTGCACAGAATAGAACAAGGGAATCTTTCTCGACTTACATTTCTCAGCTGCCCTGTCTTATCAGAGAAGTTAAAAATAGCCCCTCAGCGCGGCCTGAGCCTGGGCTGCCAGCCATCTTTTTTTTTTTGTTTTTCCTACTCCTGGCCCCAAGGCTCTCCAGCTGCAGGCATTACACAGATGCGATGTCAGAGAAGCCTTCTAAGCAGTGCCCTGTTCTGCTCCTCTCATCGGCCCCCACCTACACTGGCTACAAGGTCAGAATCTGTCTCCAATTTCTGTATCACATTCTGCTCTACACAGCCCCCACCTTCTCCTCACTCTGAAGCTGTCAAAGACAAAAAGACTACTCAATTCCATAAAAACTGCAATAATTCGCTCAATTGAAAAATTATTTTTACATACAATTTGCACTCAGGGGGTCATAATCTTACCGACTTGACCCAGCACATTGGCTCACTGGACCATCAAGAACACAAACCTGTATTCATGAAAAATTTGCAAATTCGAAATACCCACAATTCTTTTTCCAAGCTAAACTTGTCACTAATTATTTTTCGTTAACACTTTGTACATTAGGGGTGTCATCAAATCACAGGAGTTGCTCCTTCTCTAGCTGCACCCCTCTCAATTTCCTATTGACAATGTAGTCAAATGTTGGACCATGTAAACACCAGCTATGCGCTGTTCATTTGGTGGGGGGCTCAAGAACCTTTGGGCTACTATGTAATTAATATATGTATTATAACTGGTCTTTTTACTGGGGCCACTCTTGCTAGGTCCTCTGAAAGGACGGGATAAATACCAGCAACGTCAGTATTTCTTTTTCTGTCAGCCTGCGCTCATTTTACCAGCTCAAATTCCTCCTGTAACCTCTCATCCTTGGCTTTTCCAGACTCCAGTCCACTCCTCTCTGCTTCGTGAAACTCTTACTCTGACCTTCTATGTGACGCCTTGCGCCAAAAACTCAATGGCATCCTTCCAAGCTGGTCTACATTTCCTCTTTCATAAGAGTGTTTCGTTGTCTGTCTACTTGTTCTGCTTTTACTCAGATACCTTCCTCAACTAACACGTTTTCTCGGGCTTTGTCTGAATCCTCCCTACTTTTCTCTTCTTTTCTGAGCGCTTACTCTGTGCGTCTATGCTATTCTTTACGCCATAATTCAACAGCGTCTTTCTGTGACTGTCTAGCTTTCCTCTTCCACAACTCTTCTTCGACTTTCATGATACATTCGGCATCCCAGGTCCCAGCTACGGGCCATCTCTGACTTTCTGGTAACTCTTTGGTGTAGTCCACCCATAGATCAAGGAATAATATGGCGTCTAAGCCATGCTTGTGAAAAATAAAATGTCCTGTAGTGTCCCTAGGAGGAATAGGAACTGCTTCTTCAAGCACCCCTTTTCTGGTAGTAATCTGTCTTAACTTCGAGAAGAGCGGCATATTGACAACTGATCTGATACTTACTCTTGAACTCACTTAATACGAAAAAAACACAATAATGAACAGTGAACAATGAACAATCATTCATACCACAATATTTGAACACTTTAAACATTAAACATTAAACATTTTAACAACGACCGACAATGATGACAGTCTGCCTAACTAATCACCACGCTGAATTCTTGACAATAACTGAATACTTCGGAATACTTGATATACTGCTAAACAGTACATATACACTGCTAAACAGTGCAGACCGGATTTGTGTACCCAAATCCGTCTTGACCGGCACAACCTATGTGCGCGTCAACACGCCTCCCCGGCGATGGTACTCACCGAGTAGCTCCTTGAAACGGAAGGCCTCAGAGAATGGACTGGACTCGACGACTGCGGACATCGGACCCTCTGGACATCGGGACTTTGAAAACCTGGTGGGCCTCTGTATACCTCAGACGCAGCTCTCTCGCAGGTGGGCTCTGGGTAGACAATCTGCGTTCCTCACCGCCTCGTATGGATGCCTGGTCGCAGTCTGTCCCCTTCGGTGGCCTGAGGGAGTTGGCGGGAAAACCCGCGACGTGCACGCTTGAAGTCCATCACGGCTATGGAAGGGGGCAAAACAGGACCTTCATCTCCGGCGTGTGGGGAAAGAGATTAAACTGTTCGGGCGCCATTCTGTGGTAAATAAAATATCACGCTGTCATAATTTTTCAGATATCAATAAGATCATGCATAAAGCAAGAGGCTGAGTCTGTGGTATCAGATTCATAAAGGGCTTTATTCCAATAACTCGAGTCAAAGGGAGAATATCTCCATCACCAAAAAGGATCTGGACGGGGCTGAAAAGTATTCTCAATATTCTCAAAACATTATTCACAGAGTACAGTATATATACATTTCTCAATTGTACGTAAGCAAGAGAGCAAGAGAGAATGAGATAAGAGCATGTGGGCGTGTAAGTAGGCGTGAAGGTGGGCGTCCATGTGGGCGTCCACTTGATGATAAGGGGTAAATTGTCATGTGTGGGTGGATACCTGGAGATGATTTCGCAATGTCAGCAGAAATACTTGGCAGATATGCGCGCGCAGCAGCATGACGTGTGATAGACGTGCAACTAGAGGGTGAAGGGGACTTGACATTTAGCTCTACATGTGGAGACAAAAAGTCTGGGGTTATGTCAACCTAATCCCAAATCATATCTAATATCCTATGTTTAAAGAACTATGTTATCCACAAGGGAAGGGCTCTCGGACAGAATCTATTCTATACTGACTGTGTGTGTGTGTACAAGCGTCTAAGTGTCTACACTGAATGCGAGGGGATGGGAATATTCCATGGTGACAGGGCTATGAATTACTTGCATGAGGGCAGAGAAACCGGGCCTTTTGCTTGGTAACTGGAGGAATGTTTACTTAAGCTACTAGGCAGGAATGCATCGGCTGAGGGGGAAGCAGATAATTCGAAGGTGAAATACAGCTCTTGGCAGAGAATAGGCTGATGTCAGGCTTCGTGAGCCGCGCAGAGAATGAGACAAAGTTCATGGTCACAGATGCAAGCTCAAGCTGAAGCTGTCAGAGGCAGAGAGCAGGGAAAGGCTTTGAGGACAGAATCGGGCCTACTTGCCTGAACTGTAAAAATGGAGTAACTTAGCCATATAAAGTCGGTGGTCTTTCATACTTAGGAATTGAATATCCAGCCCATTGATGGCGGATCTGACAGAGAACATGTCGACGGTAGACACACATATGTTTGCGTCTTAGAAACTGGAACTGGAGGGAACATACATGTATTTGTAACATGCACATAGAACCGTTGGGGTCCAAGATAGGGGACATAACTGGTCAGGAGAATCCACATTTCCACACTTCTTCCATACATTTTTAGCTATACATATATTACAAATATTTTTTTTTCATAAAGACACATATGTCATCAGCAGAGGATTGCGGTCGCGTGAGTTATAGTTGCCTGCGCTAACTATAACGGGGCAATTTCATTGGTTTTTTATCAGTAAAATTTCCACTAACTATAACATGTGTGAAACCTATGGTTTTTTCAGTGAATTTGCAAGGTTTTTTAAATGCTAATTCCTAACTATAACGTGTGTGAAACCTATGGTTTTTTCAGTGAATTAGTACGGTTTTTTAAATGCTAAGTTTTTTTCCCTTATAATAAGCCCTGTACATTTGGTGGCCTACGGCCACCAAAAGCACAGGGGGTGGGGTAAGTGTGGATAGTGTTTTTTTCCATTGTAATAAGCCCAGCACATTTGGTGGCCTTCGGCCACCAAAAGCACAGGGGGTGGGGTAAGTGTGGATAGTGTTTTTTTTATTTTTATTTTTTTACCGTACGCTTACCGTAAGCGTACGGTAAGCGTACCCCGCGAAATTGCCGAAAAAAAAATAAAACCGTTTTTGCACTTGGGGGATGTTTGGGGACTCCCTCAACATGACTATGTGGGAGGGAGTTGTCAAAACAGCCCCTTTACATGTTTTTGGGCTTCCGATTTTAAAAATCTCTCTCAGTGCGAGAGACAAAATGGCGGCCGCCGCTTCCTGGTTTCGGCCGATTCGAATGTTTACTAAGATCTAAGAGCCAATCAGAATCGCGCTCGCGCACGCCACCGTACGCTTACCGTAAGCGTACGGTAAGCGTACCGTAAGCTGGCTCAGATATATATATTGATTTAAAGGCTATTTTCTCAGAATCTACTGAACAGATTTACACCAAACCTACAAAAGGCACTTCCTTGACCTAGGGACTACCTCTCTGCCAAATTTTGAGTAATTCTGTTCAGCCATTCGGGCTGTAGCTCGTTCTAAAGGTCCTATGGAAAAATGCATGGGAAAAACGCGTTTTGGGACCCCCCTTTTATCTCAGCCCCCGCTTGACGAATCCCCCCGAGACTTTCAGGGTAGGAGCGGAGCGTAGCGCCCCACCTATTTTGAGAAATTCGCGAGGATTCGTCGACCGGCGCCAAAGTTATTCAAAATAGAATGTTGAGGTTTTCCTATGGAAACGTGGTCCTAACTATAACTACCTACTGGCTATCGCCAGTAGGTAATATATATATATATATATATATATATTATCTACTGGCGGTCGCCAGTAGATAGTTATAGTTAGGACCGTGTTTCCATAGGAAATCCGCAACCTTCTATTTGGAATAACTTTGGCGCCGGTTGACGAATCCTCGCGATATTTTCAAAACTAATGGGGCGCTACGCTCCGCTCCTACCCTGAAAGTCTCGGGGGGATTCGTCAAGCGGGGGCTGAGAAAAAAGGGGGGGTCCCAAAACGCGTTTTCCCCATGCATTTTTCCATAGGACCTTTAGACACAGCTACAGCCCGAACGGCTGAACAGAATTACTTGAAATTTGGCAGAGAGGTAGTCCTCAGGTCAAGGATGTGCCTTTTGTAGGTCTGGTGTAAATCTGTTCAGTAGGTCCTGAGAAAATAGCATTTAAATCAATATGTATATCTGTAAGCGCGCTCCGTGCGCTTACCGTACGCGTACGGTGCCGTGCGCGAGCTCAATTCTGATTGGTGGTTACATGACTGTAAACATTCGAATCGGTCGAAATCAGGAAGTGTCGGCCGCCATTTTCTGTCTCTCGCACTGAGAAACAAAGGTGGGGAACGTGAAAGGGGGGCAACAAAGAGAGTTGCAGACCCCCTAGTGTTTGTCAGGGGGTCCAAGAAGGACCCAAAAGTACGAAAAATAAATTTAATAATTTAAAAAAAAAATCGCGGGGTACGCGTACGGTGAGCTAACCGTACGCGCACGGTAAAAAAAAAAAATAAAGAAGTAACAATCACATTTATTAAATAAATTAAAGGACCCACAAGGGAGAAAAAAACAAATGTTACTGCGTAAAAAAAGGCGAGGCGCGCACGGCATGGACTGCGCAACGTGGGCGCTCGGTGCGCGAAGCGCACCGAGCGCCCACAGGGTGTGCGCCCACTGGGTGTGCACAGGGTGTGCGCCCACAGGGTGTGCGCCCACAGGGTGTGCGCATAGTGAAAAACCAGAAAAAAAAATAAAAAATAAATACATAACTTAGCATTTAAAAAACCGTACAAATTCACTGATTTACTTATTTACTTATCAGCCCTCTGGTGGGCTAATAAGTAAATTAATTCAAGGATAAATATAAGGAGTATGCCCACTGGAGGGCTAAAATGTACACGAATGGCGTAATGCAAAAGGCTTTAAATATATCCCACCGGAGCAAAAGATTGCAAGCCTTGGACAAAAAATGGTGTTAAATAAAACTGTTAAACGTGAAAATACGTCACCGAGAGCATGGGCAATTTGTAAATAACTGACTGGTGCAGTAATGACTACATGACCCATAAGTCACAGGGTGAATGGTGAAAGATGTCGGGAAATGATGTCAGCGAACTTCCTTCAATTCACTTTATTTAAATGAACACTTTTTTGAATGCATTGAGCAAACAACAACCGTGAACAAGTTATCTGGTATAACGAAACGCGTTGGTAAATTGTTGGTTCTGCGACTTTGAAGGAATAAACGAAGTTTGAAAGCTGGTTGGAGTGCGACCTCTTCTTCCCTTGTGGGAGTGCTGTGGTGAATATATATATATATATATATATAATTTAGTTGCTCATTAGATCACTGTAGTAAAGCTACTGCTCACCAGGGAAGTCTGCTTGCTGGTATTCAAAGTGCATGTTTCAGTCTGCATGTCAGAATTTTTTATTGAAATAGAAGAGGAGTTGAGAAGTCACTCAAAATGTGCCCATAATTTCTATGGCAAAATTAACCCCCTCATTGTGTTCCTTTTTAAATTAAACTACTCACTCTCTACTACTCACTCGCTACTACTCTCTACTACTCACTCTCTACTACTAACTCTATACTACTCTCTTCTACTCTCTACTACTCACTCTCTACTACTCTCTACTACTCACTTTACTACTCTCTACCACTCACTCTCTACTACTCTACTACTCACTCTCTACTACTCTGTCTCTACTACTCTCTCTCTACTACTCTTTCTCTACTACTCACTCTCTACTACTCACTCTTTACTACTGTCTCTCTACTACTCACTCTCTACTATTCACTCTCTACTTCTCACTCTCTACTACTCGCTCTCTACTGCTCTCTACTACTCACTCGCCACTACTCACTCTCTACTACTCACTCTCTACTACTCTCTACCACTCACTCTCTACTACTCTATTACTCACTCTCTACTACTCTGTCTCTACTACTCTGTCTCTACTACTCCCTCTCTACTACTCACTCTCTACTACTCACTCTTTACTACTGTCTCTCTACTACTCACTCTCTACTATTCACTCTCTACTTCTCACTCTCTATTACCCGCTCTCTACTGCTCTCTACTACTCACTCTCCACTACTCGCTCTCTACTGCTCTCTACTACTCACTCTCCACTACTCACTCTCTACTACTCGCTCTCTACTACTCTCTACTACTCACTCTCTACTTCTCTCTCCTACTCACTCTCTACTACTCACTCTCTACTACTCTCTACTACTCACTCTCTACTATTCACTCTCTACTACTCTACTACTGTACTACTCTCTACTACTCTCTCTACTACTCACTTTTTACTACTCTGTGCTACTCACTCTACTTCTCTCTACTACTCTCTCTCTACTACTCACTCTCTACTACTCACTCTGCTACTCTCTGCTACTCACTCTCTACTACTCACACTCTACTACTCGCTCTCTACTGCTCGCTCTCTACTACTCACTCTCCACTACTCACTCTCTACTACTCCCTCTCTACTACTCCCTCTCTACTACTCGCTCTCTACTACTCTCTACTACTCACTCTACTACTCACTCTCCACTACTCTACTACTCTCTACTACTCTCTCTACTACTCACTCTCTACCACTCTCTACTACTCACTCTCTACTACACGCTCTCTACTACGTGCTCTCTACTACTCGCTCTCTACTACTCTCTATTACTCACTCTACTACTCACTCTCTACTACTCCCTACTACTCACTCTACTACTCACTCTCTACTACTCTCTACTACTCACTCTGTACTACCCCACTACTCTCTACTACTCACTCTCTACTACTCACTCTCTACTACTCTACTACTCCCTACTACTGTCTCTCTACTACTCACTCTCTACTACTCACTCTCTACTACTCTCTAATACTCACTCTCTACTAATCTCTCTCTACTACTCACTCTCTACTACGCATTCTCTATTACTCTCTGCTACTCTCTCTCTACTACCCTCTACTACTCTCTACTACTCACTCTACTACTCACTCTACTACTCACTCTCTACTACTCACTCTCTACTACTCTCTCTCTACTATTCTCTACTACTCACTCTACTGCTCACTTTCTAGTACTCTCTACTACTCTCTACCACTCGCTCTCTGCTACTCACTCTCTGCTACTCTCTACTTCTCACTCTCTACTACTCACTCTCTACTACTCACTCTACTACTCACCCTCTACTACTCACTCTACTACTCTCTACTACTCTCTACTACCCACACTCTACTACCCACTCCCTACTACTCTCTACTACTCACTCTCTACTACTCACTCTCTACTACTCTCTACTACTCACTCTCTACTATTCACTCTCTACTACTCTACTACTGTACTACTCTCTACTACTCTCTCTACTACTCACTTTTTACTACTCTGTGCTACTCACTCAACTTCTCTCTACTACTCTCTCTCTACTACTCACTCTCTACTACTCACTCTGCTACTCTCTGCTACTCACTCTCTACTACTCACACTCTACTACTCGCTCTCTACTACTCCCTCTCTACTACTCGCTCTCTACTACTCTCTACTACTCACTCTACTACTCACTCTCCACTACTCTACTACTCTCTACTACTCTCTCTACTACTCACTCTCTACCACTCTCTACTACTCACTCTCTACTACACGCTCTCTACTACGTGCTCTCTACTACTCGCTCTCTACTACTCTCTATTACTCACTCTACTACTCACTCTCTACTACTCCCTACTACTCACTCTACTACTCACTCTCTACTACTCTCTACTACTCACTCTGTACTACCCCACTACTCTCTACTACTCACTCTCTACTACTCACTCTCTACTACTCTACTACTCCCTACTCCTGTCTCTCTACTACTCACTCTCTACTACTCACTCTCTACTACTCTCTAATACTCACTCTCTACTAATCTCTCTCTACTACTCACTCTCTACAACGCATTCTCTATTACTCTCTGCTACTCTCTCTCTACTACCCTCTACTACTCTCTACTACTCACTCTACTACTCACTCTACTACTCACTCTCTACTACTCACTCTCTACTACTCTCTCTCTACTATTCTCTACTACTCACTCTACTACTCACTTTCTAGTACTCTCTACTACTCTCTACCACTCGCTCTCTGCTACTCACTCTCTGCTACTCTCTACTTCTCACTCTCTACTACTCACTCTCTACTACTCACTCTACTACTCACCCTCTACTACTCACTCTACTACTCTCTACTACTCTCTACTACCCACACTCTACTACCCACTCCCTACTACTCTCTACTACTCACTCTCTACTACTCACTCTCTACTACTCACTCTACTCACTTCACTTCTCTCTACAACTCACTCTCTGCTACTCTCTCTACTACTCTCTACTACTCACTCTATACTCTCTATTACTCATCCTCTACTCTCTACCTCTCGCTACCTCTCTCTCTACTACTCTCTACCTCTCCACCTCTCTACCTCTCTACCTCTCTACCTCTATACCTCTACACCTCTACACCTCTACACCTCTACTTCTCTCTACACGCACACATATACACATATATATATGCATATGCATCTATATATATGTATGTGTATATATATACATACATATATAAACATATATATAATCTGCATATCTATATAAATACAAATATAAATGCATGCATACATATACATATATATATGCATACATATGCATGCAATGTACATGAAAGTTTGAAAAACACTAATAAAAGCAAAGCTAAAAAGCCATCTATTTAAAAACAGAATTGCTTTAACTTAAACGAGGGCGAGACCTATTTCGTTTTCAATGCTTGTTTACTTTGGTTCCATCAAGAAGGCATTCAGGTGTGTCACACATTTGCCATAAATTCTGAATGTAAGCACTCTAGTTGCTCATTAGATCACTGTAGAAAAGCTACTGCTCACCAGGGAAGTCTGCTGCTGGTATTCAAAGTGCATGTTTCAGTCTGCATGTCAGAATGTTTTAATGAAATAGAAGAGGATTTGAGAAGTCAAAATGTGCCCTAATTTTTCTTTCTGCAGTACTAATCATAATTTCTATGGCAAAATGAACCACCTCATTTTTTTCCTTTGCAAATTAAATGTTTTAAGTGTTACCACTTTATTCCAATCATGATGGCTTCAGGTGTGCCATACTTTTGCAATAAGTAAGACTGTTAGCGCTCTAGTTGTTCGTTAGAACACTCTGTGACATTCTGTCATTGGGCTATACTTGGGCTACATCTGGGTGATGTTTGTGCTACATTTGGGCTCTTTTGTCTCTGGTGGCCATCTTGGGAGACTTATTTGTTCTATGAAGTTTCCTAATTTCCTCGTTTACTACAGTCACCTCAGTAGGAATCACTTTCAGTTTTTTACTTTGATTCCATCAAGAAGGCATTCAGATGTGTCACACATTTGCCATAAGTTCAGAATGTTAGCACTCTAGTTGCTCATTAGATCACTGTAGTAAAGCTACTGCTCACCAGGGAAGTCTGCTGCTGGTATTGAAAGTGCATGTTTCAGTCTGCATGTCAGAATGTTTTAATGAAATAAAAGAGGATTTGAGAAGTCACTCAAAATGTGCCCTAATTTTTCTTTCTGCAGCACTAATCATACTTTCTATGGCAAAAAGAACCCCCTCATTTTGTTCCTTTTTAAAATTAAATGTTTTAAGAGTTACCACTTTATTCCAATCAAGATTGCTTCAGGCGTGCCATACGTTTGTCATAAGTAGAACTGTTAGCGCTTTAGTTGTTCTTTAGAACACTCTGGGAAGCTGCAGTAGAACACAAAGGAATCAACTGACAGTCTCTGCCCTTGTTTGATGTACATGTTTTACTGAGAATGTCAGACTTCATTCTCACATGACTGAGAAAGATAATGTGAATTTACAGAAAATATGCTCTCAGTTTAGCTTATAGATCACCTTCCAAACCTCTGTGGGAAAAGCATGAGAAAATAGTTTTCTCTCAAACATGATTCATGATATCCCAGCAGAAGGCTTTTTCACATGGTAAAATCACCTTGGAACACACCACAATTCCTAAAATGAGTATGGTACCATCAACAAATGATTTATAATGTAACTAAAGTCTTAAAACCTTCAATTAACTGCAATGCTTTTTAATGAGGTGTTATCATGTATATTGGTCCCAAGATGGCTGCCAATGCTGCAGATCGGAGCATATAAATTCTCCCTACTTCTACAGACAGAGTAATTCCACAGTCCTACGCGGTAACTAGACATAATATCGAAAAAAAAATATCGAGTAGCAAGAATATCGAGTTTTTAATATCGAATGGACAGAATATCGACTTGCAAAAATATAGTGGTGAAGAATATCGAAAAACAGGTAAGAAATATCGATTGCAATAATATAGAAGTAAGTAATATCGACAGTCATAATATAGTTGTTAAAAATATCGAATTTTTTATAGTGTTTTAAGTGTTAGTATATGTGTTAAAAGTATGTATTAATATTGGAATGTATGTTAGAATATTTTTAAATTATTGAATTTTATGTTTTTTAATTTTTTTGTAATTTAATTCCGTAGCGGGTTGTGGGTTTATAGGGGAGTAGGGTGGGAAGTAATTTAATTATAGTACATTAAATAATAATTTATAGGAATTATTAATTATTTTTAATTTAATTTTGCGTTTTACTTCTGTAGCGGGTTGTGGGTTTATAGGGGAATAGGGTGGGAAGTAATTTAATTATAGATTATTAAATAATAATTTATAGGAATTATTAATTATTTTTAATTTAATTTTGCGTTTTACTTCTGTAACGGGTTGTGGGTTTATAGGGGAATAGGGTGGGAAGTAATTTAATTGATATTAGTTAATTATTAATTGGTATTGCAAATGAATTGGTTGTTGATTAATTATTAATTGGTAAATAATTAGTATTAATTGGTAATTAATTTGTATTAATTGTTTAATTGATAATTATGTTAATTGTATTCATTTACTATTTGTAGCGGGCAGTGTGTTTATAGGGGAATATGGTGGCAAGTAATATAATTGTAAATAAATAATTATTTAATTTATTTGTGTATATTGTTAATTAATATATCTTTAATTTAATTTTGCATTTTACTTCTGTAGCGGGTTGTGGGTTTATAGGGGAATAGGGTGGGAAGTAATTTAATAGTTATTAGTTAATTATTAATTGGTATTGCAAATTAATTGGTTGTTGATTAATTATTAATTTGTAAATAATTAGTATTAATTGGTAATTAATTAGTATTAATAGGTAAATTGATAATTATGTTAATTGTATTCAATTAATATTTGTAGCGGGTATTGTGTTTATACGGGAATATGGTGGGAAGTAATATAATTGGAAAAAAATAATTATTTAAATAATTTGTGTATATCCTTAATTAATATATTATAAATTAATTATTAATTGGTATTATTTGCATTTATTATTGTTTGTTATTGAAAAACAATTGTTTGTTAATTAATTATTAATTGTTAATTAATTAAACAAAAATGTATTGGTATTTATAAATAATCAATTCTTTTGTGATTGGTAATTAATTGTAATACTTGTTTTTGTATTAATAATTAATTAATTTAAAAATAAAAATACATTTATTATTTTCTCTACTATTGCACTTACTTGAGTGGGAATAGTAATTTTTACCCCTACGCTATCCAATGCTTTCCCTATTATTGCACTCTCTGGAGTGTGAATAGTAATTTTTACCCTCCCGCTATCCAACGCTTTCCCTACTGTTGCACTCACTGGAGTGGGAATAGTAATTTTTACCCTCCCGCTATCCAACGCTTTCCCTACTGTTGCACTCTCTGGAGTGGGAATAGTAATTTTTACCCCTACGCTATCCAACGCTTTCCCTACTGTTGCACTCACTGGAGTGGGAATAGTAAATGTTACCCTCCCGCTATCCAACGTTTTCCCTACTGTTGCACTCTCTGGAGTGGGAATAGTAATTTTTACCCCTACGCTATCCAACGCTTTCCCTACTGTTGCACTCACTGGAGTGGGAATAGTAAATGTTACCCTCCCGCTATCCAACGCTTTCCCTACTGTTGCACTCTCTGGAGTGGGAATAGTAATTTTTACCCCTACGCTATCCAATGTTTTCCCTATTATTGCACTCTCTGGAGTGGGAATAGTAATTTTTACCCTCCCGCTATCCAACGCTTTCCCTACTGTTGCACTCTCTGGAGTGGGAATAGTCATTTTTACCCCTACGCTATCCAACGCTTTCCCTACTGTTGCACTCACTGGAGTGGGAATAGTAAATGTTACTCTCCCGCTATCCAACGCTTTCCCTACTGTTGCACTCTCTGGAGTGGGAATAGTAATTTTTACCCCTACGCTATCCAACGCTTTCCCTACTGTTGCACTCACTGGAGTGGGAATAGTAAATGTTACCCTCCCGCTATCCAATGCTTTCCCTACTGTTGCACTCTCTGGAGTGGGAATAGTAATTTTTACCCCTACGCTATCCAATGTTTTCCCTATTATTGCACTCTCTGGAGTGGGAATAGTCATTTTTACCCTCCCGCTATCCAACGCTTTCCCTACTATTGCACTTACTGGAGTGGTAATAGTAAATTTTACGCGCCCGCTATCCTACACAGAAAATATTGAATATTTTTAATTAATATCACGTTAAGATATATGTATTAATTTTTTTTTTTTACTTACTTTAATTATTCATTAAGTTTACTGTTATTTAAGTATTTATAAGTATGTGTCAGTTAATTATATGTATTATTTCATTTATTTAACATTACTTTTAAAACATTTAAAAAATTCGATATTTTGACTAACTATATTATTTACAACGATATTTTGGATTCGATATTTTTGTAATTTCCTGTTTGGAGATAGGACTTCGATATTTTGGCATTCTATATTTTGGCATCGATATTTTTGTAAGTCTATATTTTTGTAGTCGATATTATGTCAGTGATCCTCATACGCACATACACTCGTCATACGCTAGGGCCCATCACACTAACATTCATTCTATTACTCTATCCACACTGAATATACGAGAGAAATCCTAAACAATCTGCGTCTAAAGCGAGGTCAATGCGACCTAAAAGATCTGTCTTGAGTCATGACTTTAAAACATAGGAAATACATTTGGAACTCAATTAGTTACAAGGAAATAATCACCCGACACTGTGATTCAAACAAAATGGTTGTTTATCTAAATTAGTTCAAATGAAAGTCAATCATTAGCAAAATCATTATTCTCATAGTTACCTATTCTAGCTAACTGTCATTTGGGTCAGGACAGGTCTCTCAGTAAAGTCTCCCAAGTCGCCGTCCTCTCAATCAGCGTCGATCCTCTCGAGCATAGGTTCGGGAAGAAGTGGCCTTAGACCCTCGTTAGTCTAACAATATTTATAGTGGAAATAACAAATTGAAAGTAACAAACAAACTCTAAACGTCCGTTGAGCTGCTGAGCAGAGCGAGCAGGAAAGGATGTTGATTTGCAACATTTAGAAAATCTCCGCTCACAAAAATCACAAAAATAAAAACACGGAAGAAGGAAACTCAAGCTAGAAAATGTTACATCTATGAATGCTCTTCCTCGGAATCATAGTGAAGCCACCGCAAGTTTATCAGAGTTCATTGTGGCTTTATTCTCCTCCAAGGGCAACTGGCAGCATGCCTGGAGCTTCTGTCTTCACGGAAACTTTTCAATACAATCAGAGGCCGAAGTCAGGTGGTTTCAAACCATGTTCAGCAAGGCCTCTCGTCACATTTCAATCACTCTAGTGCAGGCTGTAAATATCGGCCATCTTGGATTAGGCCAAAACGGACCATCTTAATTAAAAGAAATACAAAACAACGTTACTACATCGTAATGATTAAACAGTGTTAATTCCCACTAACACCCTTATGTGTATGTAATTATCTAGCCGTCTGCAACACAGAGAAGCATTAAAGCACGTTATTTTAAAGCGCAAACACGAAACAAATAGCACTTTTGCGACACTTATTTAATTAATTTGCTCACCAATTTAGTTCACGTATTAATAAAGCAACATAAATGCATTCCCACGTATAATTCTTTTATTAGTAATGTTGATTAGTAAGAGACTTTAACAAAATTAATAATTATCAATTAATTATCAGTAATTTTAATCATGACATGTAACATAAACTGGAGTTTAAATCTCAATAAATTTTCAATAGAAAACCCTGCTCCAGCACCAACACTTCTTGGATGAAGTGCTGACAGCCAATCAGATCTCACGATGAGATATGTGGTTAGGCTCCGCCCAGATATATCTATGATTTTACTTTTGATTCTCTCAGCAACTACTGAACGGATTTACACTATTTAACCAAAAGGCACGAGTGTGAACCAAGGGCTACCTCTTTGCTAAATTTCGTGTAATTTCGTTCAGCAGTTCGGGCTGCAGCTGCGATTAACGATTCCTATGGAACGTTAGAGTTAGGAATTAGCATTTAAAAAACCTTAGAAATTCACTGAAAAAACCATAGGTTTCAGGGGCGTTATAGTTAGCTGGACTTTTTACTCGTACAAAACCATTGAAATTCCCCCGTTATAGTTAGTTCAGCTAACTACAACTCGCGCGCCCGCAATGCACTGCTGATGACGTCACATATTACATCACTCATGACATGGTCAGTGACATCACTCATGACATCACTGATGAAATCATCCTTGTGATAGAGTGGCAGACCTCCTCTCCCCCTAATATAACCTTTGATAGTCACATTCAAAAATAGAAACTAAAATTTTCAAAACAATGGACATACCAATATCAGTTACAACAACCTATCCAGTAATTCTAAGATCCACATACACATCCACTCATTCACCAACAGTCCTATACAGTCACTCATACATGTACTCACTCATCATATGTACTCATACACCTATACATCCTGTTACACAATGCCACTCATCCATAGAGTTACTCACACACATAGTCACTCATGCTAATAAAGAATCAAACATCAATTTACTTGCATATACAGTTATACACACACCACCACACTTACTTCTACAGACACTTACACATACTTAGTCTTTTAAACATATAGAAACACATACTTATTCATACAGGAACTCTTTCAATCTTTCACTCTCACATATACTCACTTATATACACCAATAGTCACATAAACTAGTTTAACACATATGTAGTTACTCATAAAGACACTATTGAGACAGTCATTCTAACTATGCCTACAGAGATAGGACATGTGAAGAAAGAAGAAAAAACGCACAGAAAGAAAAAAAAGAAATGCAGAAAGAAGCAACAGAAGTCCTCAAAGACGAAGAAAAGTGCAGGAAGAAGGATAACGTGCAGAAAGAACAAACAGAAGAGCAGAAAGAAGCCTTGTTGCAAAATCATCCTGTACCCTCAACTTTTTCAGACGGATACTGGTGGTAACTGAGTCTGACTAACCCGTCCTAGAGCCAGTGCTATGCTAAAAGACACTCAGAATACAGTGAAAACACCTACATACACTAGGGAACACTATGCGTTGGGGTCCCCCTGTGATCAGCATTACCTCCTCTGTAAGCCCCTAGTATATAATAGGGCAGGGGATTAAAACTACCTCTTAAAACGTGCCACAGGGCGTGTTTGCACACGTCACCTCAGGCCCCCGTCCCCTCACTTCCCCACTGTGTAAACATGCCCTGTGGCCGTTTTAAGTTGGAAGATTAAGTCCCCTTGAATCCTGAGGGTCCCTAGGGTCCAACTAGACCACTAGGTACCTCCAGTAAGCGCCACAGAGCTGCGTTGCAGAGAGATGTAAAAAGGGGCACGGCCAAGACCACCTCTCTGCAACGCAGCGCAGTGGCGCTTACTGGAAGCACCTGGTGGGCTAATTGGCCCCCAGGGTCCCTCAGGATTGAAGGGGAATTATTTCCCCAACTTAAAATGCGCCACACGGCTTGTTTGCACACGTTAACTCAGGCTCCGTCCCCTCCCTTCACCACTGTGTAAACACGCCCTGTGGCCGTTTTTAGTTGGGAGATTAAGTTCATTTGAATACTGAGGGTCCCTAGGGTCCAACTAGCCCACTAGGTACCTCCAGTAAGCGCCACAGAGCTGCTTTGCAGAGAGGTGTAAAAAGTGGCACAGCCTGGACCACCTCTCTGCAACGCAGCTCAGTGGTGCTTACTGGAAGCACCTTGTGGGCTAGTTAGCCCCCAGGGGCCCTCAGGATTGAAGGGGAATTATTTACCCAACTTAAAACGCGCCATAGGGCGTGTTTGCACACGTCACCTCAGGCCCCGTCCCCTCCCTTCCCCACTGTGTAAACACGCCCTGTGGCCGTTTTTTAAGTTGGGAGATTAAGTCCCCTTGAATCCTGAGGATCCCTAGGGGCAAAACAGCCCACTAGGTACATCCAGTAAGCGCCATTGCAGAGAGGTGTAAAAAGGGGCACGGCCTGCACCACCTCTCTGCAACGCAGAGCAGTGGCGCTTACTGGAAGCACCTGGTGGGCTAGTTAGCCCCCAGGGGCCCTCAGGATTGAAGGGGAATTATTTACCCAACTTAAAATGCGCCATAGGGCGTGTTTGCACACGTCACCTCAGGCCCCGTCCCCTCCCTTCACCACTGTGTAAACGCACCCTTGAATCCTAAGGGTCCCTAGGGTCAAACTAGTCCACTAGGTACCTCCAGTAAGCACCACAGAGCTGCGTTGCATAGAGGTGTAAAAAGGGGCGTGGCCTCAGAACACCTGTCTTCAACGCAGCTCCCTGGCGCATACTGGAGATACCTGTTGGGCTATTTGGCCCTCTGGGACCCTCAGTATTGAAGGGGAATTAATTCCCCAACTTACAACTGGCCAGGGGGCGCGTTTGCAGAGTGCTGCAAGGAAGGGGCGTGGCTTCCGGTACAATGCCGGTCTTTTATTTATTTTATTTTTTTAAGAAGGAGGGCTGTGTGGCCCCCCTTCTTTTTCTAATTTACTGGCCCTGGGGACCCCATCCCCCAGGGCCTGCACCCTTATTTATTTTTGTTGAAAAAAATAAATTTGGCCATCCCAAGGCCTTATTCGGCCCCGGGGACCCTAAACCCCGGGTCATGGCTTTTTAAAAAAAAAAATTCTTTAGGAGGGGGCTGCATTGCCGCCTCCTCAGGCCACTTATGGCCCCGGGGACCCCATCCCCCGGGGCCGGCCTCTGTTTTTTATTATTTAAAAAAATATATATTTATAGAAACACCTAGGACATGGTGGACAAACCGTATGTACCTATCACCATGACGATTTGCGTGATATTCATTAAAAGGCGACTATGCATAGAATGAATCCACATGGAAAGTATTTACACCGCTAGTGAAGCTCTGACTGGTCTGACGCCTTACCGTGCCTAATCCCGGCGCCCCCACCGGTGGGTACTCTCCAAGTAGACACCCTTGTCGTTTATTTATACAAACATGGGTAGCTATTCATGGGCGCAGTTAATATACACGCACACCAAGCCATTCAAAGGGGATTCGACAAAAATTAGACCAAACTATGCAAGAAACCCCCCTCACGGTTAATAAAACACACGTCCACCGCCGGATGTGTAATACTTTTTATTTTACTCTCTGGAAAGGAGACGAACCTCACTTGAGAGTCACAGCGTGCTCTTGGCTGAGTCCAATGCTGTGTTACACCCACCAGTGCCCGCTGAGTGCCTCACACCTCTGTGTTGTATTCCACCAGCTAGTGCATATGCTATGACACTCTCTAGCCCATGTGCACTGTAACACCACCCCGTGAATATGTCATGCCACACTTGCCTTCGCACGGGTTATATTGCCCCATCTAACGTGCCTTCCTCGATGCCTATGTTATAACGCACAGCGCTATGCCATACATATTACAATCTGGGATCCATATCTTTGTCACAGTGCATATGCAACGTTGCACTCCCCAGCACATATTTTATATTACAACTTTAGAGACTAGTTAGGTTACACAACACTGCCCTGTGCATATTACACTCCAAGGCGCATATTGCATAGCACGCGCTAGTGCCTGTGCTATCTCGCGCTCTCCAATTAATCTGTCATTGCGCACAATGTATTGCATATTATATTTCACGCCCGGTTCATCTTATATCACACTTTTTGGTGCATAGTTTATACCATATACTATATCTAGTTTTCAATTTCAATCGTGCTCTCAGGACTATGTTCTATATAACACTGCGTCCACCTGCCCTTTTCATGGGCATTACATTTTGCGATGGGGGGTGGAGGGTCAGGGGTTTTTTCTGCCAAGTGAGCCCGGAGTCACAGTCACAAACGTCCTCTTCTTAAAAGTGAGATTATGCTGCATACTTGTTCATATTTTAAGTAGTTCGCACAGACATACATTTTGAAAACAATAAAGTTCCTAATACCCACCTTCTGTGAACACTTAGCTTGCTGCCCCATCCACCTCCTCCCTATCCTCTGTTCCAATCCATGGACTAGCCTCCTCCCTCCTGCCATGCATGGTCTGATGTGGTGCCACTGTCCTCCATTTAGCATGATGTACCAGTCCACTCCTCCTGCCCTCCATTGTCAGTTTCTATGGCCCATCATTGACCTCCTGCTTAGCCTCTGTGCTTAGCTTGCTGCCCCTATTCTCCTTCCCCCTGCCCTCCAATGTATTTGTGCATGCCCCTGCTCCATCCTTTTTGCCCACCATGTTCCATGGACCTGCCACTCCTATCTACTCTGAGTGTTCTGTTGAGCTGCCACTCCCCTCCCACCTGCCTAGCATTGTCAGATGACTGTAACCTGTCCCTGCCACCTCCACCCTGCCTGTCCACATGCCATGCCCCTATCCCCTTCCTCCTGTCCTCCATGGTCCATTTTACTGCCACACCCTTCTGCCCTCCCTGGTCTGTTGTGCTGCAACTGCTCCTCCTGCCTGCCCCGCGCAGTCTGTTGTGAGGCCCCATCCCCTGAACTCTCTGGTCTGTGCCCAGGTCCTGACCCTCCCTTCTATCCTCCATGGTCCTTTGTGCATGCCCCTGCACCCTCCTTCTTGCCCATCATAGCCATTGTGCTGCCACTAACCCTCCCGCTTGCCATGCATGGTCTTCTGTGCTGCCATGGCCCCTCCCGCCTTCCCTGTGTGGTCAGCTAGCTGCCCCTGACCCCCTCCCACCTTCCCTCCATGGTCTGTGTGTATGCCCTCATAGTCTCATTGTTGCTGTCCATGGTGTGTCTTGTTTCTAGTTCCCATCCTGCCTGACCTCCATGGTCATCTTGCTGCTCCTGCCCTGCCCCCTTGCCCCCAGTCCTCTGTTTCCATGTGCAGACCCCTATTCCCTCCCTCCTGGCTTGTCTGTTCCATTGTAATGCCCCTGATCCATCCCCCCTGCCCTTTATGGTCTGTTATGCTGCAGCTTTCTCTCCTGTCTGTCCATTATGGTCAGCTAGCTACCATTGCCTCTTTCCCCTGTTATGTTATGTTATGTTAAAGGACTTTTATATAGCGCAGATTCACCAACTGGTCTCTTCGCGCTTTGGAGAGGAAGATAGCGTCCTAGTACCGTGCAATAACATAAGAAAAAGTGAGGTGTTATTCTAATGACTCTCTAAACAGGGTAGTTTTAAGAAGTTTCCTGAATTTCAAAAGAACGGGCTCCTTGCGCAGGTGTTCCGGCAGGTTATTCCAGAGATGTGGAAGAAGAGTCGAACAAGCCCTGCCCCCCTTGGAGGTGAGTTTAAACCGAGGGGGGACTAAAAGACCCGCCTCCGAGGACCGCAGAATACGTCTCGGGGTATATATTTGAAAGCGCTCCTTAATGTATGCAGGTGCCTGGCCGTATAGGGCTTCATGAGTGATGCAGAGGCCTTTGAAGATGGCTCTTTGCTTCATCGGCAGCCAGTGCAGTTTGGTAAGGAGGTCAGAGGCATGCGCCCTTCTGGGCAGGCCAAAAATCAGACGGGCTGCATCATTCTTCACCACCTGCAATTTCCTGATCAAGTTTAATGGCAGGCCAATGTACAAGGCGTTGCCATAATCCAGCCTTGAAATAATGGTAGCAGACACAATCATCTGCAATGAGGTCGTAGACAGAAGGGGCACAAGTTTACGTAATTGCCTCAGGAGGCCAATGCATGTCCCCACAACTGATGTAACTTGCCTAGCCATGGTGAGATCAGAGTCTATTTTAATACCTAAACTTTTCACCACAGGGACTGGGGAGGGGGCAGACCCCAGCTCCCGTGGCCAAAAAAGTTCACACCACGGGCTGTTTTTTGGGGGGACAGTCAGGACCTCTGTCTTGTCGGGATTGATCTTAAGCGAGTTGGCCGACATCCACTTTACGGTAAACCGTAATATATTCTGAACTCTTTCCTGAGCTAGTCTCGAGTTATCAAGTCGTACCAAAAGTTGTGTATCGTCGGCGTAGTTAAAAACTTGACAATCCATGTGTGCCAGGCTCTCCACCAGTGGTTGGAGGTATAGATTGAAAAGGAGAGGGGACAAAGCAGAACCCTGAGGGACTCCGCAGGTCAGAGAGCCCTTGTCTGATATCTGTGTGCCCAGTTGGACCCACTGGGTACGCCCCGACAGAAAGGACTCCAGCCATTGGTATGCTAGTCCCTTAATACCTGCATCCGTAAGACGGGTCAGTAAAATTTTGTGGCTAACCGTATCAAATGCCGCTGATAGATCAAGTAAAATCAGGGCATTCGAAGTTTTCCTATCGGCAGCAATTCTCAGCTCATCCAGGACAGACAGCATCACCAGCTCTGTGCTGTGAAGGGCTCTAAAGCCCGCCTGTCTGACCTGGAGCAGCTTATGGTCCTCTAAAAATGTTGAAAGAGTTTTGAGGACATGTTGTTCCAAAAGCTTTGATACAAAGGGGAGCTGAGAAATCGGCCTGTAGTTTTTCAGGTCAGTCACATCCGCTCCCATTTTTTTCAACAAAGGTGTAACCCTGGCTTCTTTTAGGTCAGCTGGTACATAACCCGTTTCCAGCGAGGAATTTAGGAGACAGAGAGTCTGTTTCTCCATGCCCGTGATAGCCATACGAAAGATATCCGGGGAGCAAGGGTCTGCCGGAGAACCCGATTTTACCCTGTTTACCAAATGTTTTAAGGCTAGGGCATCAAGACAAGGGAAATGGGTGAGTTGAACACCCAGCGGAGCTGAGAGTGACTGAGCTCTAACCGGCATCAGGGAGCTTCGACCGAGATCAGTCTCTTCGATCTCTAAGAGGATGTCCTTAACTTTATGAAGAAAGAACGATTGGTAAGCGTTACAATCACTGGGGGCGTCTTGGGATATACGTGTAGTTTTTTGGCTCAGCTCTTTCAGGATTCTAAACGTTTCCTTCTGTTTGTTAAGAGCCTCTGAAATCCTATTCTCATAAAACTCCGCCTTCCTTACGAGGATCGCTTGTTTATATGAGGTCAATAGCTTTTTATATGAGACAAGTTGAAAAGGATCATAGTTTTTTAGCCATCGTTTCTCAGCCTGACGAAGATTCTGCTTACTCACTCTAAGCGCTTCATTGAACCAAGGCGCCCCCTAGCCTCTGTCTCTTACTTTGATCTTCCACTCTGGCGCCAATTGGTCAAAGGCTTTACAAAGGGTGGCCTTAAAGAGATCATAGTGTCTACAACCAAAATGAATTTGATCTTGTGTGATGTAACCAATGCTCATGTAAAGCACTCCAATACCTGACAAGTCTGCACTATATAAAACTGCGAATACACAAAAAATAAGTGTTTTGCACACTTCTGTAATTGGGCTACATGTGGGCTACATCTGGGTGATATTTGTGCTGCATTTGGGCTCTTTGTCTCTGGTGGCCATCTTGGGAGATTTATTTGTTATGAAGTTTCCTAATTTCCTCATTTACTGCAGTCTCCTCAGTAGGAAATGCTTTCAGTTTTTTACTTTGATTCCATCAAGAAGATATTCAGATATGTCACACATTTGCCATAAATTCAGAACGTTAGCACTCTAGTTGCTCATTAGATCACTGTAGTAAAGCTACTGCTCACCACGGAAGTCTGCTGCTGGTATTAAAAGTGCATGTTTCAGTCTGCATATCAGAATTTATTACTGAAATATAAGAGGATTTGAGAAGTCACTCAAAATGTGCCCTAATTTTTCTTTCTTCAGCACTAATCATAATTTCTATGGCAAAATGAACCCCTTTTGTCATAAGTAAGACAGTAAGTGCTCTAGTTGTTCTTTAGAACACTCTGGGAAGCTGCAATAGAACACAAAGGAATCAACTGACAGTCTCTGCCCTTGTTGGATGTACATGTTTTACTGAGAATGTCAGACTTCATTCTCACATGACTGAGAAAGATAATGTGAATTTACGGAAAATATGCTCTCAGTTTAGCTTATAGATCACCTTCCAAACCTCTGTGGGAAAAGCATGAGAAAATAGTTTTCTCTCAAACATGATTCATGATATCACAGCAGAAGGCTTTTTCACATGGTAAAATCACCTTAGAACCCACCACAATTCCTAAAATGAGTATGGTAGCATCAACAAATGATTTATAATGTAACTAAAGTCTTAAAACCTTCTATTAACTGCAATGCTTTTTAATGAGGTGCTATCATGTATATTGGTCCCAAGATGGCTGCCAACACTTCTTGGATGAAGTGCTCACAGCCAATCAGATCTCACGATGAGATATGTGGTTAGGCTCCGCCCAGATATATATGTGAATTTACTTTTGATTTTCTCAGGAACTACTGAACGGATTTACACCATTTAAGCAAAAGGCACGAGTCTGAACTGAGGACTACCTCTTTGCCAAATTTGGTGTAATTCCGTTCAGCACTTCGGGCTGTAGCTGCGTCAACAGGTCCTATGGGAAAATGCATGGGGAAAACGCGTTTTGGGACCCCCCTTTATTCTCGGCCCCCGCTTGACGAATCACCGTGAAATTGTCAGGATAGGAGCGGACCGGAGCTGGCCAAAAGTTTGGAAAATTTCGCAAAGATTCATCAATCGACGCCAACGTTATTCCAAATAGAATGTTGCTGATTACCTATGGAAAATAGGTCGTAACTATAACTACCTACTGGTGACTGCCAGTAGGTAATATATATATATATATATATATATATATATATATATATATATATATATTCCAAATGAAATTCTGACGTGAGGGGCGCCACAGCCTCTCGGATCGGGGCCCTTCAAGGTGCGCCAGACACCTTCAATATTCCAAACGAAAACGCGCACTCTTTAGTAACGCAATACAGGCCACACCATCAGTGCTTCGTATAGTTTTTAATCTCAGCAGACAGAATGCATAACGCGTTTCAACTCTAACGAGTCTTTGTCAAATGCTTACAAACGTCGGGCAGGCTCATTGGTTCTTTTAAACATTCAAAGCCATCAACACTGAGAACGGACTGGTTTCTCTCATATTACGATTCACAGCAGTGACGAGCATTTCTCAGATTTTAGATAAATTAACCTCGGCCATGATGTAAGGTATTATTTACAATTTGATTGGTAAATGATGTCATATACATATAGTATTTTCAAACTGCCATCATTAAATGCCTTAGATATCGTTGTTTAGGGGTCATCTGGACCACAACTACCATGATGCTCCATTCCTGTTGTTCGTACATAGTCAGTCATAATTAGTTCACAATTGGATAAAGCATAATTTTCTACTTTGTGACAGAATCGCATGTTCCCGGACAAGTTCCATATCCTGGCAAAAGTCACATCAGCAGAGTCAGAACCGCTCCAACATAGTTCTTAATGAATTTATACTTGCCTCAGAGATAACGTTCATGGAGGCACTGCGTGCAGATGGATTACATGCTTCAAACACTGGCTGATTAATAGTCCATTTTCAAAAATAGAGGCGGGCCTCCTCACAGTGGCCCTGCCATCGATATTCTATCAAGGTCCGATCTCCAGCCAGCGATGTGTTTACATTTCAGGAAGCAGATCTACAAGGAAATCCACCTGCAAACCCTGGCTGAATTGAAATCCATTTCCCAGAATAGAAGCGGGCCTCTCAACGATGGCCCTGCCCTCAATACTCTGTTCGTGTCTCATTCAACAGCCGGCGGGCGCTCCTTTAACACAAACTCCAAATGAAATTCTGACGTGAGGGGCGCCACAGCCTCTCGGATCGGGGCCCTTCAAGGTGCGCCAGACACCTTCAATATTCCAAACGAAAACGCGCACTCTTTAGTAACGCAATACAGGCCACACCATCAGTGCTTCGTATAGTTTTTAATCTCAGCAGACAGAATGCATAACGCGTTTCAACTCTAACGAGTCTTTGTCAAATGCTTACAAACGTCGGGCAGGCTCATTGGTTCTTTTAAACATTCAAAGCCATCAACACTGAGAACGGACTGGTTTCTCTCATATTACGATTCACAGCAGTGACGAGCATTTCTCAGATTTTAGATAAATTAACCTCGGCCATGATGTAAGGTATTATTTACAATTTGATTGGTAAATGATGTCATATACATATAGTATTTTCAAACTGCCATCATTAAATGCCTTAGATATCGTTGTTTAGGGGTCATCTGGACCACAACTACCATGATGCTCCAGTGATATATATATATATATATATATATATATATATATATATATCACTGAAAAAAACCATAGGTTTCAGGGCTGTTATAGTTAGCTGGACATTTCACTCATACAAAACCATTGAAATTCCTCCGTTATAGTTAGCTGTACTCACTATAACTCGCGCGCCCGCAATCCACTGCTGATGATGTCACATATTACATCATTCATGACATGGTCAGTGACATCACTGATGACATCTCAAATGGCATCACTGATGACATCACTGATGACATCATCCAGTGAATGTGGTTTGGTTCGTTAATTACAAATGTATGATGTATATAGCAATCTGCATTGAAGAATGAGTGGATATATAAATATAAATATCTGGATGGTAGTGTAGCAGTGTGATTGACTGTTTACCTGATTATTTTATAGTGTCTCACTAAATATATTGGATAGTGACTAAACTGTGTGAATATCTGTATCACTCTGTCAATTGCTGTGTAAACTGCTGTACCAGTTGGTTACTAGCTATGTGAAAGTCTATATTAGTTGTTGATTAGTTAACTGAGTATTTGTATGGGAGAGTGAATGTGTGTGTGGTTCGGTGGGGGAAGTGTGACTGCCGAAAGATGTGTGAATAGTTGATTCAGTAGGTATATGAGGTTAAGACTACATGTTATAACAGTTGTTTGGGTGAGTGAATATCTTTATGGGTGTGCTGATGAGCAAATATATCTCTTAATGGTACATGTCCAACAAACTAGAAAAATAAAAGGCAGTGTATGTGACAGTTGTTGTATATAAATAAGTATATATAAGACTCAGTGATTGTATGAGCGACTGCATGGATAACTGTATACTTGTAATAGTGATTTTATAACACACTAAGTATGAGTTACTATCTATATGAATAAATGAAGTGGTGTTTGTATAAGTGTGTAGCTGAGTAAATGTAAGTAGGATTCGTTGTTTGCATAAATGAGTAGGATGACTGCATAAGTGAATAGGATGTCCTAACTATACTACTACTAAGCTGAGAAAAATCCTAAATTTAAGACTTTCGGTATTCACAGAAGGCATTTAGGAGTCCTAAAGTTAGGACTCCTAACTTCTGTGAATACCGAAATGAGTAAGTGCCTTCTGTGAATACCAAAATGAGTAAGTACCTTCTGTGAATACCAAAATGGTAGTAAGTTTAGGATTTTGTCTTAAGTTAGTTCTGTGAATCGGGCCCACGGTTCTGGTTCTTTAACCGTCATCAGTAGAGATTACAGTCTTTCAAATGTGGAGTTTGCTGAGTGGGCTGCCAACATCTTTCTCAGGTCAGGTACCTCTCACAGGCATGCGGGTGCTTCATGCACGAGCTTGTTAGCTCAATGACTCACGGGAATACTATTAAACAGGAACAGGGGTGGTAGCACACCGCTTCAGCTCCCAGCACGGTTCACCCCTGGCATTGTGGTAAATGCAGTTTCGGTTACTTGCTTGCTTCAAGAGTGTTCGAGTGTTTCGCCACAGTTGGCACAGATAGCGCTGATCTCTAGACACGTGTTTCTGGTTCTTTAACCGTCATCAGTAGAGATTACAGTCTTTGAAATCTGGGGTTTGCTGAGTAGGCTGCCAACATCTTTCTCAGGTCAGGTACCTCTCACAGGCATGCAGGTGCTTCATCCACCAGCTCGTCAGCTCAATGACTCACGGGAGAACTATTAAACAGGAACAGGGGTGGGAGCACACCGCTTCACCTCCCAGCAAGGTTCACCTCTGGCATTGTGGTAAATGCAGTTTCGGTTACTTGCTTGCTTCAAGAGTGTTCAAGTGTTTCGCCACAGTTGCCGCAGAGAGTGCTGATCTCTAGACACGTGTTTCTGGTTCTTTAGCCATCACCAGTAGAGATTACATTCTTTCAAACGTGGGGTTTGCTGAGTAGGCTGCCAACATCTTTCTCAGGTCAGGTACGTCTCACAGGCATGCGGGTGCTTCATCCACGAGCTCGTCAGCTCAATGACTCACTGGAGAACTATTAAACAGAAACAGGGGTGGGAGCACACCGCTTCACCTCCCAGCAAGGTTCGCCCCTGGCATTGTGGTAAATGCAGTTTCAGTTACTTGCTTGCTTCAAGAGTGTTTGAGTGTTTCGTCACAGTTGGCGCAGATAGTGCTGATCTCTAGACACGTGGTTCTGGTTCTTTAACTGTCATCAGTAGAGATTACAGTCTTTCAGATGTGGGGTTTGCTGAGTATGCTGTCAACATCTTTCTCAGGTCAGGTACCTCTCACAGGCAAGCGTGTGCTTCATCCATGAGCTCGTCAGCTCAATGACTCACGAGAGTACTATTAAACAGGAAAAGGGGTGGGAGCACACCGCTTCACCTCCCAGCAAGGTTCACACCCTGGCATTGTGGTAAATGCAGTTTCAGTTACTTGCTTGCTTCAAGAGTGTTCGAGTGTTTCGCCACAGTTGGCGCAGATAGTGCAGATCTCTAGACACGTGTTTCTGGTTCTTTATCCGTCATCAGTAGTGATTACAGTATTTCAAATGTGGGATTTGCTGAGTAGGCTGCCAACATCTTTCCAGGTCAGGTACCTCTCACAGGCATGCAGGTGCTTCATCCACGAGCTCATCAGCTCAATGACTCATGGGAGTACTATTAAACAGGAACAGGGGTGGGAGCACACAGCTACGCCTCCCAGCAAGGTTCGCCCCTGGCATTGTGGTAAATGCAGTTTTGGTTACTTGCTTGCTTCAAGTGTGTTTGATTGTTTCGCCACAGTTGGCGCAGATAGTGCTGATCTCTAGACACGTGTTTCTGGTTCTTTAGCCGTCATCAGTAGAGATTACAGTCTTTCAAACGTGGGGTTTGCTGAGTAGGCTGCCAACATCTTTCTCAGGTCAGGTACGTCTCACAGGCATGCGGGTGCTTCATCCACGGTATCGTCAGCTCAATGACTCACTGGAGAACTATTAAACAGAAACAGGGGTGGGAGCACACCGCTTCACCTCCCAGCAAGGTTCGCCCCTGGCATTGTGGTAAATGCAGTTTCAGTTACTTGCTTGCTTCAAGAGTGTTTGAGTGTTTCGTCACAGTTGGCGCAGATAGTGCTGATCTCTAGACACGTGGTTCTGGTTCTTTAACTGTCATCAGTAGAGATTACAGTCTTTCAAATGTGGGGTTTGCTGAGTAGGCTGCCAACATCTTTCTCAGGTCAGGTACCTCTCACAGGCATGCGGGTGCTTCATCCACCAGCTCGTCAGCTCAATGACTCACGGGAGAACTATTAAACAGGAGCAAGGGTGGGAGCACACCGCTTCACCTCCCAGCAAGGTTTGCCACCTGGCATTGTGGTAAATGCAGTTTCGGTTACTTGCTTGCTTCAAGTGTGTTTGATTGTTCCGCCACAGTTGGCGCCGATTGTGCTGATCTCTAGACACGTGTTTCTGGTTCTTTAACCGGCATCAGTAGAGATTACAGTCTTTGAAATCTAGGGTTTGCTGAGTAGGCTGCCAACATCTTTCTCAAGTCAGGTACCTCTCACAGGCATGCGGGTGCTTCATCCACCAGCTCGTCAGCTCAATGACTCACAGGAAAACTATTAAACAGGAACAGGGGTGGGAGCACACCGCTTCACCTCCCAGCAAGGTTCGCCCCTGGCATTGTGGTAAATGCAGTTTCGGTTACTTGCTTGCTTCAAGAGTGTTCAAGTGTTTCCCCACAGTTGGCGCATATAGTGCTGATCTATAGACACGTGTTTCTGGTTCTTTAACCGTCATCAGTGGAGATTACAGTCTTTCAAATTTGGGGTTTGCTGAGTAGGCTGCCAACATCTTTCTCAGGTCTGGTACCTCTCACAGGCATGTGGGTGCTTCATCCACGAGCTCATCAGCTCAATGACTCACTGGAGAACTATTAAACAGGAACAGGGGTGGGAGGACGCCGCTTCACCTCCCAGCAAGGTTCGCCCCTGGCATTTTGGTAAATGCAGTTTCAGTTACTTGCTTGCTTCAAGAATGTTTGAGTGTTTCGCCACAGTTGGCGAAGATAGTGCTGATCTCTAGACATGTGTTTCTGGTTCTTTAACAGTCATCAGTAGAGATTACAGTCTTTGAAATCTGGGATTTGCTGAGTAGGCTGCCAACATCTTTCTCAGGTCAGGTACCTCTCACAGGCATGCGGGTGCTTCATCCACCAGCTCGTCAGCTCAATGACTCAGGGGAGAACTATTAAACAGGAGCAAGGGTGGGAGCACACCGCTTCACCTCCCAGCAAGGTTCGCCCCTGGCAGTGTGGTAAAGGCAGTTTCGGTTACTTGATTGCTTCAAGAGTGTTCGAGTGTTCCGCAACAGTTGGCACAGATAGTGCTGATCTCTAGACATGTGTTTCTGGTTCTTTAACCATCATCAGTAGAGATTACAGTCTTTCAAATGTGGGGTTTGCCGAGTATGCTGCCAACATCTTTCTCAGGTCAGGTACGTCTCACAGGCATGCGGGTGCTTCATCCATGAGCTCGTCAGCTCAATGACTCACGGGAGTACTTTTAAACAGGAACAGGGGTGGGAGCACACCGCTTCACCTCCCAGCAAGGTTCGCCATTGGCATTGTGGTAAATACAGTTTCAGTTACTTGCTTGCTTCAAGAGTGTTCGAGTGTTTCGCCAGAGTTGGCGCAGATAATGCTGATCTCTAGACACGTGTTTCAGGCTCTTTAACCGTCATCAGTAGAGATTACAGTCTTTGAAATCTGGGGTTTGCTGAGTAGGCTGCCAACATCTTTCTCAGGTCAGGTACCTCTCACAGGCATGCAGGTGCTTCATCCACCAGCTCGTCAGCTCAATGACTCACGGGAGAACTATTAAACAGGAACAAGGATGGGAGCACACCGCTTCACCTCCCAGCAAGGTTCGCCACCTGGCATTGTGGTAAATGCAGTTTCGGTTACTTGCTTGGTTCAAGAGTGTTCGAGTGTTTCGCCACAGTTGGCGCAGATAGTAATGATCTCTAGATACGTGTTTCTGGTTCTTTAACCGTCATCAGTAGAGATTACAGTCTTTCAAATGTGGAGTTTGCTGAGTAGGCTGCGTACATCTTTCTCAGGTCAGGTACCTATCACAGGCATGCGGGTGGGTCATCCACGAGCTCGTCAGCTCAATGACTCACGGGAGTACCTTAAAACAGGAACAGGGGTGGGAGCACACCGCTTCACCTCCCGGCAAGGTTCGCACCCTGGCATTGTGGTAAATGCAGTTTCAGTTACTTGCTTACTTTAAGAGTGTTCGAGTGTTTTGCCACAGTTGGCGCAGATGGTGCTGATCTCTAGACACGTGTTTCTGGTACTATAACCGTCATCAGTAGAGATTACAGTGTTTCAAATATGGGGTTTGCTGAGTAGGCTGCCAACATCTTTCTCAGGTCAGGTACCTCCCACAGACATGCGGGTGCTTCATCCAGGAGCTCATCAGCTCAATGACTCACGGGAGTACTTTTAAACAGGAACAGGGGTGGGAGCACACTGCTTCACCTCCCAGCAAGGTTCGCCCCTGGCATTGTGGTAAATGCAGTTTCAGTTACTTGCTTCCTTCAAGAGTGTTTGTGTGTTTCGCCACAGTTGGCACAGATAGTGCTGATCTCTAGACACATGTTTCTGGTTCTTTAACCGTCATCAGTAGAGATTAGAGTCTTTGAAATTTTGGGTTTGCTGAGTAGGCTGCCAACATCTTTCTCAGATCAGGTACCTCTCACAGGCATGCGGATGCTTCATCCACGAGCTCGTCAGCTCAATAACTCATGGAAGTACTGTTAAACAGGAACAGGGGTAGGAGGCCATGATATCCTATGGAAGGAAATTCAAGTTACTGGTAAGTGCGGTTAGAATTACGTTTCAAGATCAGTACTGGGCTCAAAGATGCAGCAGTGAGGTCTGTCCTGATAACATGTGAGTAAATCAAAATTCGTAGTTCGGCTGATTTTAGAGGAATATTTGTAAGTTCCAAAACTCCACACTTACAAGAATTTCCAAGTGAAACCAGTCAATGTTAGCCTATGGAAAGAAATTCAAGTTACTGGTAAGTACGGTTAGAATTACTTTTTAGGATCAGTACTGGTCTTAAACATGCAGCACTGAGGTCTCTCCTGATAACAGGTGAGTAAATCGGAATTCGTCGTTCGGCTGATTTTAGAGGAATATTTGTACGTTCCAAAAATCGACACTTAGAAACTTTTCTGCTGAAAACCACACAATGGATTTCTATGGAAGGAAATACAAGTTACTGGTAAGTACGCTTAGAATTACTTTTCAGGATCAGAACTGGGCTTAAACATGCAGCACTGAGGTCTCTCCTGATAATAGGTGAGTAAATCAGAATTCGTAGTTCGGCTGATTTTAGAGGAATATTTGTACGTTCCAAAACTCCACGCTTGGAAGAATTTCCAAGTGAAACCAGTCAATGTTAGACTATGGAATGAAATTCAAGTTACTGGTAAGTACGGTTAGAATTACTTTTCAGGATCAGTACTGGGCTCAAACATGCAGCACTGAGATCTCTCCTGATAACAGGTGAGTAAATCGGAATTCGTAGTTCGGCTGATTTTACTTCGGTCCAGTATATGTAGAGCCACTTTCCTACACCATCCCCTCCCTTCACCACTGTGCAAACACGCCCTGTGGCGCATTTTAAGTTGGGTAAATAATTCCCCTTCAATCTTTAGGGTCCGTAGAGACCAACTAGCCCACTAGGTACATCCAGTAAGCGCCACAGAGCTGCGTAGCAGAGAGATGTAAAAAGGCGCACGGCCTGCACCACCTCTCTGCAACGCAGCACAGTGGCACTTCCTGGAAGCACCTGGTGGGCTACTTGGCCCCCAGGGTCCCTCAGGATTGAAGAGGAATTTTCCCCCCAACTTAAAACGCACCACAGGGAGTGCTTGCACACGTCACCTCAAGCCCCGTCCCCTCCCTTCACCAGTGTGTAAACGTGCCCCATGGCGCATTTTAAGTTGGGAGATTAAGTCCCCTTGAATCCTGAGGGTCCCTAGGGTCAAACTAGCCCACTAGGTACCTCCAGTAAGCGCCACAGATTTGTGTTGCAGAGAGGTGTAAAAAGGGGCGTGGCCTCTGAACACCTCTCTGCAACGCAGCTCCCTGGCACATACTGGAGGTACCTGGTGGGCTAGTTGGCCCCCAGGGACCCTCAAGATCGAAGGGGAATTAATTCCTCAACTTAAAACGCGCCACAGGGCGCGTTTGAACAATGGTGAAGGAAGGGGGCGGGGCCTGAGGTGACATGTCTGCAAACACGCCCTGTGGCGCATTTTAAGTTGGGGAATCAATTCCTCTTCAATCCTGAGGTCCCCTGGGGGCCAACTAGCCCACCAGCAACCTCCAGTATGCGCCAGCGGGCTGCGTTGCAGAGAGGTGTTCAGAGGCCACGCCCCTTTTTACACCTCTCTGCAACCCAGCTCTGTGGCGCTTACTGGAGGTATCTGGTGGGCTAGTTGGCCCCCAGGGGACCTCAGGATTGATGAGGAATTAATTCCCCAACTTAAAACGCACCACAGGGCGTGTTTGCACACATCTCACCTCATGCCCCGCCCCCTACCTTCACCACTGTGCAAACACGCCCCATGGCACTTTTTAAGTTGGGGGATTAAGTCCCATTGAATCCTGAGGGTCCCTGGGGTCCAACTAGCCCACCAGGTACCTTCATTAAGCGCTACAGATCTGCGTTGCAGAGTGGTGTAAAAAAGGGTGTGGCCTCAGAACACCCTCTGCAACGCAGCCCCCTGGCGCATACTGGAGGTTCCTGGTGGGCTAGCTGACCCCCAGGGACCCCCAGTATTGAAGGGGAATTTGTTCCCCCTCTGCAAACGCGCCGCGGCAGGGGGCGTGTTTGCAGAGTGATGAAAGGAGAGGGCGTGGCCTCCTCCCCATCCTGTTTTTTCTTTTTTCTTTTTAAGAAGGGGGGCTGTGTAGCCCCCCTTCTTTTTCTTACTTTTTGGCCCTGGGGACCCCATCCCCCAGGGCCTGCCCCCTAATTTTTTTTTTTAATTTTAAAACTGTGGAGGGGGGCCGCGTGGCCCCCCTCCCGAGGCCATAATTTGCCCTGGGGACCCCACCCCTCAGGGCATGGGAATTTTGGCCCCGGGGACCTCATCTCCTGGGGCCAGCCCTTTTTTTATTTTTTATTTAAAAAAAAAAAAACATTTTGGGGAGGGGGGCCATGTGGCCCTGGGGACCCCATCCCCTGGGGCCTGGCCACCTCGTTGGGGAACGTGGGGGGTCCCAATCCCCCCACGGTCCCAGCCAGCACCCGCTTCCTGCAGGAGCCGGCATTGCTTTTCCACAGGGGAGCAGCTAACATGCTGCTCCCCATGTGGAAAAGCAATCTGCTTTGCTTCATTGAAGCGAGAGCAGGTTTCCCTGCTCTCGCTTCAAAGAAGCAAAGCAGTTTGCAATGGCAGGGTGGGAGCCGCGAGGCTCCCATCCTGTCATTGCAAACAGCAGTGTCCTGGTGGTGGGCACCCCGGGACACTGCAGGAGCCGGCCCTGGGAGGTGGCGGTCCCCAGGGCCATCATTGGCTCCAGGAGGGGCCCCCCTCCCACTTAATTTAAAGCCCTGGGGGGTGGTGGTCCCCGGGGCTTGGGGGGGCCGTGAACCCCCCCGCAAAATAAAGCCCCGGGGGTGGCGATCCCCGGGGCTGGGGTGGGGGCTAAGAGCCCGCCCACATATTTCACAAAAGCCAAGGGGGTGGCGGTCCCCGGGGCTGGGGGTGCCCAGAGAAATGTTGCCCCCGGGGGCTAATTGTAAATGAAGCGCGGGAGCCCGCGCTTCGTTTTTTTTCCAGGAGCTGGATGTGCGGATCCTAAGCGCATCCCTCGATTTTTAAAAAAAATAAAAAAAATGTTGGGCCTTGGGGGTCCTTATGGGAGCCCCTGAGCAGGCCTAGGGGTCAGGGTGTTTCTACCCAGCCCCCTTTTTGGTTTTTTTTGTGCTTTCTTGTGCCTCGGTTCTACCGAGGCCCAAGATGGCTGCCAACACTTCCTGATTCAGAGTGTTGGCAGCCAATTAGCATAAAGCTCGTGCTCGGGAGGATCCGCGGCCCTAGATATATCTATCTTTTTACTTTTGAATATCTCAGGAACTACTGAACGAATTTACACCATTTAACCGGCGCCAGACTTATTGGGAATAGAATGTTGCGGATTTCCTATGGAAAATAGGTCCTAACTATAACTATCTACTGGTGTCCGCCAGTAGATTATATATATTCTTGATTTTTAAGCTCCATCAGAATGTTTTTAAACATGCCTCCTTCAGTGTGTCATGAACACAGAAGAAGGCTTTTCGCCGAAACGCGTTTGTTTGCTGCTGGTTGCTGATTAAAGAACATTTCAAATGCCCCCCGAGTGCGATATCTATTCATGAAACGAGGGAACTGAGCAGGATTTATAGTGGGTTCCACTACCACAAAACCGCACCCGTCCGAGAGTGCTTCGTTTGAAGTGGAGACTGAGCGAGGATTGTTTACGACAGCACCGCCGCAACGACTGTGCAGAAAGAAAAATCTCGAGAGTGGAGTGCATTGAATATCCGGATCAAAGCGGGAGATTGAAGAGTGCAACCACCGGTGAGCCGTGCTAATTTTATCTATCAGTAGTGCAAGGCGGCTGGGCGTAGGGGGGGGCATTGAAACGCAACACGGCAAAATAGTGACTTAGCGAAGGAGGCATGTTTTGTGAATCAACACGCCGTGAAGCGGCCAAAGACTTGTTCAAAAAACATGGGGGAGCAACATACTCTAGTATGCCGGACCCCGGACACTCAAAAAATAAATTAAATGAATTACTGTGGAAGCTGGAGAGACTCTATGAGCGTGAAACCCGCAAATGGTGGGAAGCCACCAGTCTTCAAAGTTACATAGACGAGAATAGGTTGCCAAGGGGGCTAAGAGTGTACACAGTCCCGTCCTATGAAAATCCGGACCCACAGCTCCTTACGGATTGGGCGGAACACACGGCAAACTATTGTCAAGGGACTTTGGGACTTCTGGGGAAATACGCTTGGAGTGATCGAGGAAAAGCTCTAGGGGAAATTAAATCACCAGAAGAAGATCTGGCAAAAGAGGAAGAGAAGGATAAAGTGGAAGAACTGAAAGTACAAATGAAGACGAGACTGTTGAAATATGAACAGAAAATTAAAACCAGGAAACAAGAGAAATTTATCCGTGATGAGAAGGACTATGCACAAGGAAGAATCCTAACCTTTGCCCGTAAATTTGATGGTCCCAGAAAAGAATTGAATCAAAGATCGAAACAGTCGGCATCACAAAGAGTGGAGACCTCTGAATCAGACCTAACAGAGAATGAGTCAGGTGATGAGCAACCAGGAAGATCATTGGAAGGGAGGAAAACAGCGACCCCTTTTCACGACGAGTCTCAAATAATTTGCCAATCATGGCTACGGGGTGGCAAGAACAAACCACCCTAAGCAGGCGTAGACAAACGCGACAAGCGCGTGGGGGCAGGAAGAGGAAAGGCACCAGCATGGATGAACCGCAACAAGAAATCAGGCAAGCGGCAACAGATGCAACAAATTTTGTAAATCTGACCAACAAGACTCTCACGGATAATGAAAAGAAAGTACGAAGTCTGGGACTTACATTCTGTCCCAGCAATTATTTGGAGTATACGCAAACTAGAATCGATCTTTTTAGTTTCGTACGCAAGCTTAAACTGCACAAATACTTCAAATTGAGATTAAATACTAGGGATCCTAAAATTGGGTCTAGACTAACAGTCACTGATGTACTAACGGGGAAGGATTTGCCAGCTATCGAACTTTTGGAAAACCTCAGATCAGGAGACCAGGATAATTGGGGGGGCAGTGACAACATGGCAGAAAGAGCAAGGAGAGTGGGTATTGATCAGGAAAGAGAAGAAAGTCCATTCAAGCCTGCATCCCTGTTCAATCCCCAAATGCCATTCGATGCCATCGATGTCTTTTCAGAGGCCATGGTGAATGATTTATTAAAATTCAGGTAAAAAAAGAACGGACACCAGATAAGGAGCAATATAACGAATGCAGAAAAAACAGCACTGCAGGATCTAATGAAAGATGTGTCAGTCATAATCAAACCTTCTGACAAAGGTGGCAACGTAGTTCTTCAGACCAGGGAACGTTACTGCAAGGAAGCCCTACGACAACTTTCGGATGAGAACTACTATGAGAAAACTACTAATGAGGTCTATTTCAACAGCATCTAAACGTATGATGAATCCAAAAATGGTATGCCAAATCCATGCTAGGGACGGAAGAACATATGTTTCTCCGCAGCAACAATCCGGTGGTACCCACTTTTTATCATATCCCGAAACTACACAAGGATAATATAGATCCTCCAGGTAGACCCATTGTGTCTTCTTTGAACAGTCTGACCGAACATTTATCAATGTTTATTCATCATTTCTTGTTCTCTTTTGTAATACAACTTTAATCGTACATCAAAGACACTAAGGACTTTTTGAACAAAGTTTCTAAAGCAAAATGGGACTCTACCTATCTGCTAATGGTACTAGACATCACAAGCCTATACACTTGTATAGATCATAAGCATGGTGTAAAGGCGGCACAGTTTTATCTTGAGAAACGTCAGCTACGCTATTTTGAACACAATCAAATGGTGATAGAATTTTGGGAGTTTTGTTTAATGAATAACATTTTCCTGTTTGAAAACCAATATTTCAGACAAAAATCTCATACAGCGATGGGCACCTGCCTTGCCCCTAGTTATGCGAATCTATTCGTTGGCTGGTGGGAGGATCAGGTGCCCAAAACATATACAGGGCAGAGTAGTAAATTGTAAATTGATACTTGTATAGCGCACTACTTACCCGCAAGGGTCTCAAGGCGCTTGTACGAATACCGCTGTGGAACCCATCCTGGCTTTCCCTGTGAGGCGTCCACTCCTGGGCACCCCCAAGGTGGAGGCCAGGCATCCTTAGCGTTGTGGGAGCCGTTGTGGAGATTAAGCAAGCTATTGCCCAGAGTTGCAGAGTGGGACTCCATGATTGGAATGGCACCGAGGAGAGAATTATCAGGTCCGTGGAATTTTTGAGCCCAAGACCCGCCGAGGCAGGGAATTGAACCCTGGTCCCGGGCTAGACCTCTGCATCAGGGTCTGCCGCTCTAATCATTGAGCCACACTTCTCCAAAAGTTCGATAGCTGGCAAATCCTTCCCCGTTAGTACATCAGTAGTGGCAAAGTGGTAGAATGGTATCGATATATCGATGACCTGTTCATTGTGTGGCAAGGCACGGTGGACTCGGCTCTCGGATATATCGATGTCCTCAATAACATTCAGCTTAATTTACACTTCTCGGGCACGGTAAATCCGGTGGCAGTGGACGACCTGGACCTGAGGGTGTTTATTGAGGATGGAAACATGCATACTGCACTGTATCGTAAATCCACAGCAGGGAACTCCGCTTTATTTGCCACAAGTAACCATCCACCAAAACTCATTCAAAGTATCCCATATGGCGAACTTCTCAGATTAAAAAGCAATAGTACTAGAGAGAATGATTTTGAGGCGGCTGCCACAGAATGCATAGCTAGATTCGTTGTGAGAGGATATGAACCTGGAACCTTAGATGAAACCTTGCAGAAGGTAAGAAAGATCCCAAGAGATAGACTTCTGATGGATAAAGATAAACAAAACGAAAAAAACGGTAAGGGTAAATTCCGGATGGTTACCCCTTACTCCTCAGAGGATAACTATCTAAAACACATGCTGAGAAAAAATTGGCATATCTTGAAAACAGACAGTGTTATCTGTGAAGATATCCCAGCTTATCCTCTAGTGACTTTTAAAAAAGCTAGATCACTACGGGAAATGCTGGTAAAAAGCCATTTAGAGAAAGTCCCAGAACGAATGAACACCTTAAAAGAAATGAACGGATCTTTCCCTTGCAGTAGATGCAAAGCATGCTCAAATAGTAGAAGAGTCCTCACATACAAGATACCAGATACAGGGAAGACAAGAGAAATAACAAAGTTTTTAACCTGCAGTACAGCTTATGCGGTCTATTGTTTAGTATGTCCATGTGGGCTACGCTATATAGGTAGCACCATACATCAATTGAAAATTAGGATTCTGGAACACCTAAGAGCTATAGACAAAGTAGATGCCGCATATCCTGTGGCACGTAATTTTGCAGATCATCATCAAAGTGACAGAAATCAACTACAATACTTTGGCTTGGATTATGTTCCAATGATTGTTCGTGGTGGGAACAGAATACGGAAATTACGGAGACTTGAATCAAGATACATTATAGATCTGCTTACGAAGTATCCGAGAGGATTGAATAGTGGGGAAGAATTGGCTGTTCATATAGGTCCATAGGTCACACTAGTTTTACTGAACATATAAGTATGTTGAATGTAGATCTGAGTATGGATTGTTACTATTGCTTGCTCTCCGTTATTCTGAATTTTTGAATTTTTGAAATTTTGAAATTCTTTGAAAGAGAAAAAGAAAAAATGTTTGGATGAGAACATATGTGATTTGAAAATATGAATTATGTTGATTTGGGGTGCAATATGAAGGGACCTATGCCGATCCACGGCGAGATTTAATAGTTGCACATTATAAATAGGCCGATATACGGCTTAATCTATGTTAAAAAGATTCTTTAACATGTATTTATCTGCAACCATGTTACAAAGAAACAAATGGTTAATACATTTTCATGCAAACTATATTAATATGCACTATTTCAAAATGGCACTCAAGATAGCAAGTGAATGTTAGTCCCTTCTTGATTTTTAAGCTCCATCAGAATGTTTTTAAACATGCCTCCTTCAGTGTGTCATGAACACAGAAGAAGGCTTTTCGCCGAAACGCGTTTGTTTGCTGCTGGTTGCTGGTTAAAGAACATTTCTAATGCCCCCCGCGAGTGCGATATTTCTTCATGAAACGAGGGAACTGAGCAGGATTTATAGCGGGTTCCACTACCGCAAAACCGCACCTGTCCGAGAGTGCTTCGTTTGAAGTGGAGACTGAGCACATATATATATATATATATATTACCTACTGGCGGTCGCCAGTAGGTAGTTATAGTTAGGACCACGTTTCCATAGGAAAACCTCAACATTCTATTTTGAATAACTTTGGCGCCGGTCGACGAATCCTCACGAATTTCTCAAAATAGGTGGGGCGCTACGCTCCGCTCCTACCCTGAAAGTCTCGGGGGGATTCGTCAAGCGGGGGCTGAGATAAAAGGGGGGTCCCAAAACGCGTTTTTCCCATGCATTTTTCCATAGGACCTTTAGAACAAGCTACAGCCCGAACGGCTGAACAGAATTACTAGAAATTTGGCAGAGAGGTAGTCCCTAGGTCAAGGAAGTGCCTTTTGTAGGTTTGGTGTAAATCTGTTCAGTAGATTCTGAGAAAATAGCCTTTAAATCAATATATATATCTGAGCCCGCTTACGGTACGCTTACGGTACGCTTACGGTACGCTTACCGTAAGCTTACGGTGGCGTGCGCGAGCGCGATTCTGATTGGCTCTTAGATCTTAGTAAACATTCGAATCGGCCGAAACCAGGAAGCGGCGTCCGCCATTTTGTCTCTCGCACTGAGTGTTGTTTATCAAACATGATGGCCAAAAACATGTTACGGGGCTGTTTTGACAACTCCCTCCCACATAGTCATGTTGAGGGAGTCCCCAAACATCCCCCAAGAGCAAAAACGGTTTTATTTTTTTTTCGGCAATTTCGCGGGGTACGCTTACCGTACGCTTACCGTACGCTTACCGTAAGCTTACCGTACGCTTACGGTAAAAAAATAAAAATAAAAAAAACACTATCCACACTTACCCCACCCCCTGTGCTTTTGGTGGCCGCAGGCCACCAAATGTGCAGGGCTTATTAATAGAGAAAAAAATACGTAATTTTGGCAACATGAAATTATCAAATCGAAATAATAAAAACACTATCCACATTGACCTCACCCCCTGTGCTTTTGGTGGCCGAAGGCCACCAAATGTACAGGGCTTATTAAAGTTGATAAAAACCGTGCACGGAACGAACTGCGTTAAGTGGGCGCGCACGCCACAAATGGCGTAAAGTAACTTAGCATTTAAAAAACCGTACAAATTCACTAAAAAAACCATAGGTTTCACACACGTTATAGTTAGGAAATAGCATTTAAAAAACCTTGCTAATTCACTGAAAAAACCATAGGTTTCACACATGTTATAGTTAGCTGGACATTTTACTGATAAAAAACCAATGAAATTCCCCCGTTATAGTTACTGTAGGCAACTATAACTCACGCGACCGTAATCCTCTGCTGATGACATATGTGTCTTTATGAAAAAAAAATATTTGTAATATATGTATAGCTAAAATTTAATGGAAGAAGATATGGGCAAATAAGTGTCTAAATACAGTATTAGCATCAGCAGAGGATTGCGGTCGCGTGAGTTATAGTTGCCTACAGTAACTATAACGGGGGAATTTCATTGGTTTTTTATCAGTAAAATGTCCAGCTAACTATAACATGTGTGAAACCTATGGTTTTTTCAGTGAATATATATATATATATATATATATATATATATGTATATATATATATATATATATATATATATATATATATATATATATATATATATATATATATGATTGCTCCAAGTTTGCCCTCCAGCTTGAAAACGCACTCCAACGACCATGATTTGCACAGGTAGAGGCAGGGTCAGTATGCCGCACGTAGCAGCGACATAGTGATCTTCTTCTATTAAAATTCTTAACGCCTGACGCGTTTCAGTGCTTCCGCACTTCCTCAGAGGCGTGGCAATTGTGTTTGACATGTCCGTCCATTTGAATTTATTCTTCCACCAATAGGCGGCTCAGGTGAGCCCAAATGGAATTCTGGGGCATGTAGTTGCTGCTGCGATGTTTCAAGCCCTCCAATGGGCTGTGGCACACTTGTCCTGCTCACAATTCCCTATGGAAGTTCCCACTCTGAAGCTCTATTGGATATAGAGCCCCGTGGCCCCCAGTGATTGCGGGGGGGTGCATTTTCTGCGGCGAGGCTGCCGCAATGTATGAACGCTCCAAGTTTGCCCTCCAGCTTGAAAACGCACTCCAACGACCATGATTTGCACAGGTAGAGGCAGGGTCAGTATGCCGCACGTAGCAGCGACATAGTGATCTTCTTCTATTAAAATTCTTAACGCCTGACGCGTTTCAGTGCTTCCGCACTTCCTCAGAGGCGTGGCAATTGTGTTTGACATGTCCGTCCATTTGAATTTATTAGAAGATCACTATGTCGCTGCTACGTGCGGAATTCTGGGGCATGTAGTTGCTGCTGCGATGTTTCAAGCGTCAGGCGTTAAGAATTTCAATATAAGAAGATCACTATGTCGCTGCTACGTGCGGCATACTGACCCTGCCTCTACCTGTGCAAATCATGGTCGTTGGAGTGCGTTTTCAAGCTGGAGGGCAAACTTGGAGCGTTCATACATTGCGGCAGCCTCGCCGCAGAAAATGCACCCCCCCGCAATCACTGGGGGCCACGGGGCTCTATATCCAATAGAGCTTCAGAGTGGGAACTTCCATAGGGAATTGCGAGCAGGACAAGTGTGCCACAGCCCATTGGAGGGCTTGAAACATCGCAGCAGCAACTACATGCCCCAGAATTCCATTTGGGCTCACCTGAGCCGCCTATTGGTGGAAGAATAAATTCAAATGGACGGACATGTCAAACACAATTGCCACGCCTCTGAGGAAGTGCGGAAGCACTGAAACATGTCAGGCGTTAAGAATTTCAATATAAGAAGATCACTATGTCGCTGCTACGTGCGGCATACTGACCCTGCCTCTACCTGTGCAAATCATGGTCGTTGGAGTGCGTTTTCAAGCTGGAGGGCAAACTTGGAGCGTTCATACATTGCGGCAGCCTCGCCGCAGAAAATGCACCCCCCCGCAATCACTGGGGGCCACGGGGCTCTATATCCAATAGAGCTTCAGAGTGGGAACTTCCATAGGGAATTGCGAGCAGGACAAGTGTGCCACAGCCCATTGGAGGGCTTGAAACATCGCAGCAGCAACTACATGCCCCAGAATTCCATTTGGGCTCACCTGAGCCGCCTATTGGTGGAAGAATAAATTCAAATGGACGGACATGTCAAACACAATTGCCACGCCTCTGAGGAAGTGCGGAAGCACTGAAACGCGTCAGGCGTTAAGAATTTCAATATAAGAAGATCACTATGTCGCTGCTACGTGCGGCATACTGACCCTGCCTCTACCTGTGCAAATCATGGTCGTTGGAGTGCGTTTTCAAGCTGGAGGGCAAACTTGGAGCGTTCATACATTGCGGCAGCCTCGCCGCAGAAAATGCACCCCCCCGCAATCACTGGGGGCCACGGGGCTCTATATCCAATAGAGCTTCAGAGTGGGAACTTCCATAGGGAATTGCGAGCAGGACAAGTGTGCCACAGCCCATTGGAGGGCTTGAAACATCGCAGCAGCAACTACATGCCCCAGAATTCCATTTGGGCTCACCTGAGCCGCCTATTGGTGGAAGAATAAATTCAAATGGACGGACATGTCAAACACAATTGCCACGCCTCTGAGGAAGTGCGGAAGCACTGAAACGCGTCAGGCGTTAAGAATTTCAATATAAGAAGATCACTATGTCGCTGCTACGTGCGGCATACTGACCCTGCCTCTTCCTGTGCAAATCATGGTCGTTGGAGTGCGTTTTCAAGCTGGAGGGCAAACTTGGAGCGTTCATACATTGCGGCAGCCTCGCCGCAGAAAATGCACCCCCCCGCAATCACTGGGGGCCACGGGGCTCTATATCCAATAGAGCTTCAGAGTGGGAACTTCCATAGGGAATTGCGAGCAGGACAAGTGTGCCACAGCCCATTGGAGGGCTTGAAACATCGCAGCAGCAACTACATGCCCCAGAATTCCATTTGGGCTCACCTGAGCCGCCTATTGGTGGAAGAATAAATTCAAATGGACGGACATGTCAAACACAATTGCCACGCCTCTGAGGAAGTGCGGAAGCACTGAAACGCGTCAGGCGTTAAGAATTTCAATATAAGAAGATCACTATGTCGCTGCTACGTGTGGCATACTGACCCTGCCTCTACCTGTGCAAATCATGGTCGTTGGAGTGCGTTTTCAAGCTGGAGGGCAAACTTGGAGCGTTCATACATTGCGGCAGTCTCGCCGCAGAAAATGCACCCCCCCGCAATCACTGGGGGCCACGGGGCTCTATATCCAATAGAGCTTCAGAGTGGGAACTTCCATAGGGAATTGCGAGCAGGACAAGTGTGCCACAGCCCATTGGAGGGCTTGAAACATCGCAGCAGCAACTACATGCCCCAGAATTCCATTTGGGCTCACCTGAGCCGCCTATTGGTGGAAGAATAAATTCAAATGGACGGACATGTCAAACACAATTGCCACGCCTCTGAGGAAGTGCGGAAGCACTGAAACGCGTCAGGCGTTAAGAAATTCAATATAAGAAGATCACTATGTCGCTGCTACGTGCGGCATACTGACCCTGCCTCTACCTGTGCAAATCATGGTCGTTGGAGTGCGTTTTCAAGCTGGAGGGCAAACTTGGAGCGTTCATACATTGCGGCAGCCTCGCCGCAGAAAATGCACCCCCCCGCAATCACTGGGGGCCACGGGGCTCTATATCCAATAGAGCTTCAGAGTGGGAACTTCCATAGGGAATTGCGAGCAGGACAAGTGTGCCACAGCCCATTGGAGGGCTTGAAACATCGCAGCAGCAACTACATGCCCCAGAATTCCATTTGGGCTCACCTGAGCCGCCTATTGGTGGAAGAATAAATTCAAATGGACGGACATGTCAAACACAATTGCCACGCCTCTGAGGAAGTGCGGAAGCACTGAAACGCGTCAGGCGTTAAGAATTTCAATATAAGAAGATCACTATGTCGCTGCTACGTGCGGCATACTGACCCTGCCTCTACCTGTGCAAATCATGGTCGTTGGAGTGCGTTTTCAAGCTGGAGGGCAAACTTGGAGCGTTCATACATTGCGGCAGCCTCGCCGCAGAAAATGCACCCCCCCGCAATCACTGGGGGCCACGGGGCTCTATATCCAATAGAGCTTCAGAGTGGGAACTTCCATAGGGAATTGCGAGCAGGACAAGTGTGCCACAGCCCATTGGAGGGCTTGAAACATCGCAGCAGCAACTACATGCCCCAGAATTCCATTTGGGCTCACCTGAGCCGCCTATTGGTGGAAGAATAAATTCAAATGGACGGACATGTCAAACACAATTGCCACGCCTCTGAGGAAGTGCGGAAGCACTGAAACGCGTCAGGCGTTAAGAATTTCAATATAAGAAGATCACTATGTCGCTGCTACGTGCGGCATACTGACCCTGCCTCTACCTGTGCAAATCATGGTCGTTGGAGTGCGTTTTCAAGCTGGAGGGCAAACTTGGAGCGTTCATACATTGCGGCAGCCTCGCCGCAGAAAATGCACCCCCCCGCAATCACTGGGGGCCACGGGGCTCTATATCCAATAGAGCTTCAGAGTGGGAACTTCCATAGGGAATTGCGAGCAGGACAAGTGTGCCACAGCCCATTGGAGGGCTTGAAACATCGCAGCAGCAACTACATGCCCCAGAATTCCATTTGGGCTCACCTGAGCCGCCTATTGGTGGAAGAATAAATTCAAATGGACGGACATGTCAAACACAATTGCCACGCCTCTGAGGAAGTGCGGAAGCACTGAAACGCGTCAGGCGTTAAGAATTTCAATATAAGAAGATCACTATGTCGCTGCTACGTGCGGCATACTGACCCTGCCTCTACCTGTGCAAATCATGGTCGTTGGAGTGCGTTTTCAAGCTGGAGGGCAAAATTGGAGCGTTCATACATTGCGGCAGCCTCGCCGCAGAAAATGCACCCCCCCGCAATCACTGGGGGCCACGGGGCTCTATATCCAATAGAGCTTCAGAGTGGGAACTTCCATAGGGAATTGCGAGCAGGACAAGTGTGCCACAGCCCATTGGAGGGCTTGAAACATCGCAGCAGCAACTACATGCCCCAGAATTCCATTTGGGCTCACCTGAGCCGCCTATTGGTGGAAGAATAAATTCAAATGGACGGACATGTCAAACACAATTGCCACGCCTCTGAGGAAGTGCGGAAGCACTGAAACGCGTCAGGCGTTAAGAATTTCAATATAAGAAGATCACTATGTCGCTGCTACGTGCGGCATACTGACCCTGCCTCTACCTGTGCAAATCATGGTCGTTGGAGTGCGTTTTCAAGCTGGAGGGCAAACTTGGAGCGTTCATACATTGCGGCAGCCTCGCCGCAGAAAATGCACCCCCCCGCAATCACTGGGGGCCACGGGGCTCTATATCCAATAGAGCTTCAGAGTGGGAACTTCCATAGGGAATTGCGAGCAGGACAAGTGTGCCACAGCCCATTGGAGGGCTTGAAACATCGCAGCAGCAACTACATGCCCCAGAATTCCATTTGGGCTCACCTGAGCCGCCTATTGGTGGAAGAATAAATTCAAATGGACGGACATGTCAAACACAATTGCCACGCCTCTGAGGAAGTGCGGAAGCACTGAAACGCGTCAGGCGTTAAGAATTTCAATATAAGAAGATCACTATGTCGCTGCTACGTGCGGCATACTGACCCTGCCTCTACCTGTGCAAATCATGGTCGTTGGAGTGCGTTTTCAAGCTGGAGGGCAAACTTGGAGCGTTCATACATTGCGGCAGCCTCGCCGCAGAAAATGCACCCCCCCGCAATCACTGGGGGCCACGGGGCTCTATATCCAATAGAGCTTCAGAGTGGGAACTTCCATAGGGAATTGCGAGCAGGACAAGTGTGCCACAGCCCATTGGAGGGCTTGAAACATCGCAGCAGCAACTACATGCCCCAGAATTCCATTTGGGCTCACCTGAGCCGCCTATTGGTGGAAGAATAAATTCAAATGGACGGACATGTCAAACACAATTGCCACGCCTCTGAGGAAGTGCGGAAGCACTGAAACGCGTCAGGCGTTAAGAATTTCAATATAAGAAGATCACTATGTCGCTGCTACGTGCGGCATACTGACCCTGCCTCTACCTGTGCAAATCATGGTCGTTGGAGTGCGTTTTCAAGCTGGAGGGCAAACTTGGAGCGTTCATACATTGCGGCAGCCTCGCCGCAGAAAATGCACCCCCCCGCAATCACTGGGGGCCACGGGGCTCTATATCCAATAGAGCTTCAGAGTGGGAACTTCCATAGGGAATTGCGAGCAGGACAAGTGTGCCACAGCCCATTGGAGGGCTTGAAACATCGCAGCAGCAACTACATGCCCCAGAATTCCATTTGGGCTCACCTGAGCCGCCTATTGGTGGAAGAATAAATTCAAATGGACGGACATGTCAAACACAATTGCCACGCCTCTGAGGAAGTGCGGAAGCACTGAAACGCGTCAGGCGTTAAGAATTTCAATATAAGAAGATCACTATGTCGCTGCTACGTGCGGCATACTGACCCTGCCTCTACCTGTGCAAATCATGGTCGTTGGAGTGCGTTTTCAAGCTGGAGGGCAAACTTGGAGCGTTTATATATATATATATATATATATATATATATATATATATATATATATATATATATATATATATATATATATATATATATATATATATATATATATATATATAAATATATATATGTATGTGTCAAAAGCATTTTCAAACTCCATTATGAGAATGAAAGCTGGCACCCATGTTCAAGGGAAGCAAGCCTCTTTATTGAGTTAAGGTACCCCAGATGCAGGAACACAGAGTTGCGTTTCGGCAGTATAACTGCCTTTCTCAATCTGCAATGCACTGTTGTAATGCTCCATTTAAAGTAAAAAAATAAAATACAATAGACATAGGCAACATACTATTCAATTTGGTAGCAACTTAATAGGGCATGTGTGACACTGTAGGATCTTTAAACAGTAAAAACAGTATGTTTCTTTTTGTTTCTCAGAGATATTTGACATAGAACTCATAAATGAGCGATTTCAGTAAGTAATTACAATGTCTACTTCATATAGCAATTCCCGTAGCAGGTATCAGCATCTACCATCACACACCAAAAGTATTACACTCAAAACCCAGACTGGAGTATTTTTCAAGTCCTTTGCTACTGATAAAATCGAGCATTCAGAACATATGTTTTTAAACCAACATGCCGCATTGTGTTCTTGAAAGACTAGTGAATAATTATTTTTAGTACCAATACGAATAATGCTCCTTTTCCTTCAGGTAAATTTCGAGCATTAGCCTTCTGAGTCTCTTTGTATATATGTCCAGCTGGAATACTCACAGCAGCGGCAAAAGAGTAGCATAAATTTGTGTATACAGCTTAATAAAATTCCCTCAATCAGTTTCTGGATCCTAGAACTCCACTGCTCGGCCAGTGCCTTCAATGCGGTGCCCGGCTCCAAGTCTGGGTAGTACTCCTAGGGGGATATTCTCAAGAACGTGCAATAATCATTGGCAAAATAGGTTAACGCAATCTTTCATATCGTCGTCTATCGCGGGAAAATAACTCTGTGTTAACGTCCTATTCACAACAGGGCGGTAACATGCGATAGATTCCCGACAACGCGTCAAATGTCCATGACAGAATTACCTGGACGGCGATAAAAATCGATACCCTAACGCGATGGGTCCAACAGCGATAAAAACACAGAGATAAGCAGCGCCACGCCTGCAAGTCCCACAAGTCAGGCGGGAAAAAATCACTATAAAAACGGCTGCAAAAAACACAAACAAAACCCAAACAACTGCAAAGCACCATGAAGGTAGCCGGAGCAAGCACAGAGGACCCCCACAAGCCCCATGGAGGACCAGCCTGGGAGACGGTGGCAGGAGTTGGGGGATCGGACACTGCACAACAGGACCTGAGCCAACAGCAACAGGGTGAGTAACGACCAGGGACTGGGGGGGACGGGGGGAGGTGGGCACAATGACACACATGCACAATTAAGTATAGCACATCTGCGGACAAACCATGCCCAAGATTCACAACTCCGACCAATAACCCAATTTGTCTAAGTCTGCAACATCTCAGAACTGTATAAGCACAGAGGTGAAAGACACACCGCTTGAAAGGGATAAGGGCCGGCAAAATCAGGGCTGAAGGGGCAACCCACCCACAATGCAGCACACACACATAAGAATCCGAGCACCTCAACATTGTCAACAATGTGGTACAAACTGCAACACTTTCACAACAGAACAGAGGAAATAACTGCTGCCGCTTGTGTGCAGAAAATGGCCATTCGCCTTTGGCATAGCAGGAAACTGTGAGATGTCAATGTACAAGTACAACCTCACATCCCTGATGGTGTAGAAATGTCAACTGTCCTGCATCAAATATGCATCTCCTCACAAACAGTCACAATGTACATTGTCATGCAGTCTGTTAGCAAACTTGTACACTGCGTGAGCATACGTCTGAACACAATGTCAATATGCATCTCCCCTTCACATTACAGAGGGACAATCAACACCTCCTGCAGAGCAGACCCAACAAAACAGCACTGATGATGAAGAGGATCCCCCCAGCATCGACACTGATGCCCTCCAACAGCTCATGGGCAGCTCTGACACCCCACCCCCAGGAGCAGGGCAGCCCAGCTGCATCCAGGAGCCCCCACCCCCTGCACAGACCACACAGCAGGAAGCACCCACCACCACGGCTGTCTCCCAGGACCCCAACAACCAACACATGTAATGTAATGTAAAATGTAATGTAATGTGCACTTGTATAGCGTGACTGTCACCCCAAGGGTATCCTGGCGCTTAAATTACCAACCAGTGAAAACAGAACAAGATAAGAAAAGATCTAATTTCTAGGGAACAGTCTAGTTTTCAGTTCCTTCTTGAAACGTGACAAGGTATTCAGTTGCCAGAGCTCCAGGAGTAGTGCATCCCATAGTCTGGATGCCGTAAAGCTAAAGGATCTGCCACCCATTCGAACTTTTTTGTCCGGCATTCCAACGCCGTGTGTTAGGGTGCCAGGAGAAGATGGCTGTTCAGCTGCGGGTGGGGTTCGACCTCATGGCAGCCAAACTAGGTGCCATACGTGGGTGTCTAAGTCCCATCAGGGACCACTTACAGTCCCTGACGGACACCCACTGTCCGCTCCATGCTCTCCAACAATCCATGGCTGGCATCGCTGGAGTCATGACTCTGAGACAAGAACAACTGTCTAGTCAGAGTGGTGCCAGCGATGTCTCCCGGGAGTTGTGACACATAATGAGAATGATGGAGAGCTTGGAGCGGATGCAGGCGGAAACAATGTTTGGCATGGCTGCACACCAGCGAGATGTAGCTGGGATCTTCCATGCCCTGCGGATCCTCTTCATGGCATTGCCACCACAAGGCCTGGCTCGGATGAATGCTGCTGCTACCACTCCATCTACATCTTCACTCACGGAAGTGCCAGTGCCACAAAGTGCGGCAGACATTCCACTTTCAGCTCCTGATGTGTCACTGCCACACAGTGATGCAGACAGAACACCACCATCAACATGTGCAGCACCTGACACATCAGAGGTCGATGATGGTGATGAATCCGGCTCTGTGCTCAGAATGAAGTGGTAGCATTCATCTCCGCCATATGGCTGGTTTCAGCTTGGTTCCGCACTCTGTATCTTGCCCTGGAATAACACCTTCCACTGTCCCCCGATACACTCAGCGACACTCAGCTTGGACCTCGACATGGACTGCCATATTTTTCTGGTTACCAATGACACAGCAATCACACTGTGGACTGAAGTCTTCCACTTCCGCAGAACTTGTCATTCCCTAAAGGACTCTGACTGGCCCTCCACGGGGCAACAATGTGAAGTGGGATTTGCACGGCCCTATACTGCTCCAGCTACAACCCAACCACTGAATGTGAATAAAAGATTCTAATTCACACAGATGTGTCAAGGCTATGATCAATCAAGAATGTAAGTATGGATGAATGTAGGGACAGTGATTCAACAAAAAGGTACTCCCTGGGTAATGATATTAATGCGCATGTCTGGCCGAGACCCAGATGGGAAGTGAGACACACACATTGACATTCAAATAAACACTCATCACAGTTGAATACAAGTGAAGATGCGTACACTTTATTAGCATATGCGTGTCAGTAGGGGCAAGATAAGTGCCACGACATGCAGACCAATGAAGCAGTATGTCAGAATGAGGAACGTTGCCAAGCGCCGCTGTCCACTCCGGGGGAGTGCCTCACCTTTCACAGGTGTGTGTCAACCCGCGTTGTTGTCTGCTCATGTAGTCGGAGTCCAGGCAAATGCAGCCATGTACACTGTTGTCATTGGATATGTGACCAGACCTCCAAGATGCAATAAGGTGTTGGGACATGTGCAATGGGTTCAAATCAGTTGTTGCAGCAGGTATGTAGTTACTCGTCCATGAAAGCGATTGAAGCTTCGTAGGCCATCATTTCCAACATGAGGTCGTTGTCGACTTCATCAAACAGGATGGCGAGTCCATCCATTAGTAGGTCTGGACAGATGTGCTGTGTCCACCCCCTTTCACCAATTAGCACTACAGCCCAATAGGGGAAAGGTTCAATGAGGTCACTGCACATGAGGATTTGTGCAATAACCCAGGTCCAGCTGCCAGCATGTATGCCCAGTAGCAAGGCATCCCATAAACCGGTATCACAGTGCCACTCCTGGTCGTGTGCCAACAGGGGGCGCACATACATGTCAAGATCCAGTTCATCTACCGTCCTGTTGGATAGGCAGACATCCATGCACCAGTCGAATATGCATGATCGACAATGCAACACAGGCTGAACGCAGGTGACGTTGGCAAGGCGGAAGCTCAGCCGATAACTGATCCGCAGCACTGCCAATGGCAGTGCCCCCAGTAAATGCAACATACATGCACGGTACAGTTCCACGTGACAGGGGTTGTGCATGTGTCCTGGATGTTCGGCCATTGTGTTAGTGGCTCTTGTTGAAGCGGCACTGTTCTGACCTGCGCCTCATCTGTAGATGAAATGCCACATCTCGGATCAATGAGTTGTTTTAGTGTGCACCGGTTGTACACCTGGGATGTTGTGGGAGTAAGTGTGAAGGCCATTCCATACAAGATAACTTCGGGCAAGGATTTTTGTGTGTGGGGTGTGTGTATGTTGGTTTTTTGTCGGGCTGTGCCTAGTTTGGGAGTCGTCATCAGCTGCTATAGTATCTGTCAGGGGGTGCCAGGCACATGCAATTCTGAGGTCAGAGGTGCAGATGTGCTTCCGCCTGATAGTTCAGGCAAAAGAGCTTTCATCCTATCGTAAGTTTGTCATCTGCTTGCATTCAGGAAATGTAAAGTGGCTTTTTGGGGGTGGGGTGGGAATGGTATGAGTGAGACTTTGGGATTTATTATTGACATGTCTTGCATGTGGTATATGAGCGGCATCACTGTGTGTTACGTTGCCTCACAGCTGCTCCTCCCTCCCCCAACTCATTTACATATGTGCGCTGCACAATTGCATCACTTGCACTCCTACGGCACAGTATTGTCATGCCTGTCTGCGCATGTCCACAAGCCTGACAACGACACTGTGATGTTGTCCATTGAAGGTGGTGGGCCACGTGAGTGTAGGCGTATGGTAAGGATAGGGGACACACAGATGTAGAGTACATGCCTGGCTGAACTGGCGCTGCTAATGTGTCTAGGCATTTGGCTCATGCTGCGGCAATACAGATACACACAACACTTGGCATGTATGATCCTGGACCCCGAGCGGTCTTGCGCGCCTTCATTACTCCATTTGTGCAAGCCCGTCCTCTAGGTGCATGATACTTTGCAACATTGTCGCTTACAGGGGGAGACAACTTAGCTACATGTCCGAGCTCTTACCTACTGCCTGAGGTGACATGATTGCATCCGCTGTCCACAGCTCAATGTAATGTGGTGGGCCCAGGGCCATCATTCATACATAAATACCAAACTGACACACTTGGATAAATAGTGGAACTGGCTACGCGCACGTGCGCCCGGCCCCTTTTTATTAGCAGGATCACATATCCAGTGACGCCTGTGCTGGATGGGTGTGGGGTGAGTGTGAGCCAGCCCTCAGGGGGTGGTTGGTGCTGGCAACAACTTGAACAGTGATCACTATTAAAGCAGAAACAAAAAACACCAACATAACACAAACAACTGTGAAGCATCATGGAGGTAGCCGGTGCAAGTACAGAGGTCACCCAATATTCAATCAGAAGTGGCCATGACTTGTGTTGCACTGAGATAGGGGCACCAGAGCTGAGCGTGCTCATGCGAAGAAATTGTCAGTGATTGTGTCCCTTCGGGATATTCCTGTTGCAGTGGGGTGTGTTACACCTGCCTCATCTTCCTCATCATCATCCCAGGTCTTCCCCAATGCCTGGGATGACATAGTTGCATCTGCAGTCCACAGCACGTAACTCAATCATAGCTCCTGGTGTGTAACTGGACTTCCACCTCCAGTCTGCATTGCTGCCTTCTGGTTGTTGCCTTCTGCCCTCCCATTGTCTGTGCCTTCTCACCTCCGCACACCTGCCTCATCTCCATCATCATCGTCCCAGGTCTTTCACACTGCCTGAGGTGACATTGTTGCGTCCGCAGTCCATAGCATGTAACTCAATCATAAAGGGTCCATGAGTGGTGGTGCACAGAGTTAGTGGCACCTGTGACGCTCAGCGTGTGCGCAGCTTGCGATGATGCATGGTCTGGGCGGGCCGCACTGGGTGCAATGTTTGTTGCCTACTGGGCTCTGCCATCAATAAATCAAGTCTCAATTTTAAGTGTGGGCCCTGCTGACCGCAGTGTAGGCCGGAGGCAGTGGTCAGCAGGGGCCCACAGCCACGTGGCATTGACTTGTGGTGCACAGAGTTAGTGGCACCTGTGGCGCTCAGGGGGTGTGCAGCCTGCGATGATGCGTGGTCTGGGCTGGCCGCACTGCAATGTCTTTTACCTATTGAATTCTGCCTCAATAGGGCCACGTGGCGTTGACTTGTGGTGCACAGAGTTAGTGACACCTGTGGCGCTCAGGGGGTGCGCAGCCTGTGATGATGCGTGGTCCGGGCGGGCCACACTGGGAGCAATGTCTTTTGCCTACTGAATTCTGCCTCAATAGGGCCACATGGCATTGACTTGTGGTACACATAGTTAGTGGCACATGTGGAACTCCGGGGGTGCGCAGCCTGCGATGATACATGGTCCGGGAGGGCCGCACTGGGAGCAATGTCTGTTGCCTACTGGACTGCGTCATCTGCAATCGGGACTCGATCTAAATTGTGAGCCCTGCTGGCCGCAGTGTAGGTCGACGGCAGTAGTCAGCACAGACATAACTCAGCGGTGTTGTGCCGCTGGGTTTGCTGGGGGCCTGTGTGGCGGATGCCGGCAGTCACGGAGGTGGTCTCGTGGCAGGGTGAGGGGTGCCGCCCGGGGAGACGCGTTGGCCATCCCAGAAGTGAACCACACCCAGAACCCCGGCCTCTTTATTCACACTCCTACGCTGGACTGGCGTACGACGGACCAGCCCACTCCGCTTACGCTTACAGGGGCGGATGACACAGCTACATGACCAAGGTCTTCCCCATGGTTGCGTCCACTGTCCAGAGCACTACAAACACCAGCAGTATATGTCCACATGGACAGGTCTGTGCTCTGCATACTGAGGTCTGTTCAGCACTTCACCGCCACACTTGGCATTGTGTGCATTCTTATTCATGGGTGACTTGCCTCTTTCACACATACTTGGGGGCATATCATCAAGGACCGGCGATAATTATCGCTAAGCGCACTTAGCGCTAGGATAATTAGCACCTGGTAACGTGGAATTTTATCGCTGAGATAGCGTGCTATTAGCAACGCTTATCTCAAAAGCGATAAAATTCCAAGCGCTAACCGCCAAATGTGAGATTATAGCTGGAAATCCAGCGATAATCTCACAAAGTTTGGCGATAGCTTGATGATAAGGCAAGGCATACTTAGCCATGATATCCACCTTACATAGGATATCATGGCTAAGTCAGTCTTGAAGCAGGCGTAAGGAAAGTAGCGATAACAGAGGTTATTGCTACTTTGCTTGTCGCTCGGCGGTTAGTGTGCCCATTGATAATTGGAGAAGTGTCGCTCAGCGACTTTTCTCCAGTTATGTCAGGGCAGGAACGCTCACTTTGCATCTCATTAGAGATGCAAAGCTGGGCTTTCAGAATACAGGCGCTAATGCAAGGTTTCACGCGATAGTGTGACCTTGCTGATTAGGCGATAAAATTATTGCCTCTTTTCGTCCGAAAACGGATGCAAAAGCTGCAAACATTTTTTTGCGCCTCGTTGATGATATGCCCCCAAGTTCCCACCTCTCCCCACATTCTGCTATTATGTGGCTGAGGAGCTATGCCTTTTTTGGAACGTCCACTGTCCTGTTCTGCGCAACCTCGGTGGTAGTCGGGGGGCCTGGGGTGGTGGCGGTGGGTGTTGTGGACCTCTTGGGTCTTCGAGCTGCATGATCAGTGTCTCCATGACATGTGTTGGTCTTCAGATGTGGCTCTGGGCTGGGCTCCTTTTCATACTGCAGGTAGTCGTTCTGCTGTACACCCGTAAAAGGCAGATGTTAAATCCCTGCTGCTGACGCCCTTATCACCTGTTTTTGGATCGCATCGTAGGTCTGGCTGGTCGCTGTGAATATCGCAAAGTGGTGTTTTTGTATGTTTTTGCACGGGAACGCCTACTCTGCATATCATTAGCGTTAGCTCCCGCTCTCATCCGAGGCAAGGTTTTTTGCGGAAGCTATCGCTGGAAAACTGGTGATATCGGCAGTTTGCACCTGCTTGAGAATGGGGCAATAATTCTTTCGCCAGTTTTGCTGCGCTAAGGTGACGATAACTCGGCGATAAGTCCTTGAGAATATGCCCCCTAGGGTGAGAACTCGACTAGTATTGGCCATCCAAAGTCCCCAGCAAAGGTTCCACTGCACCTAGCACTGAACTGCTCACTCCACCGTTGCCTCTTTCTCGTCTCCATCGACAGTTTGATCCTCAACAGAATGTAAGGTGTACTGTTTCATTTCCTTCCTAGAGATGTGCCGTGTTTTGCTCTAGAATTGGCCTGGGAAGAATGTGCTCCATTTAATAATGGATTGTGTACAATTTATAGATTAATGAAAAGGAAAATGCACTGATTTCGCCCCACAATAATAAAATAGTGCACAATAATTTCAGCAATAATGTGGCTCACTAATGTGTCACCTGAAGTCCATGCTCCTATTTTCAGTTCTAGGTCCTCACTTGCATCTGCTCTAGGAATCTGTTCCTCACTGAAAATGGAAGTATACATCTTTGGCACTCCAACTGATAAAAACAGACCAATATACAGAAATTCAAACCAGGATATCCGGATTTAGAGGAAACATCACAAACCCCAGCTGTAGTCAGGGAACCATGAGAATGCATGAACACAAGCAAATTTCAGCTTATTTCAAGTAGAACCTGCAAGTAGTTATTGAAAAGAGCAACACTTTCAATGCACTATCTGTTAATTTTCTTTAAAAAAAACTGTTTAATAAAAACGCAAAACAATCACACCGTTTGCTATGTAACGATATCGGGAATTTATAGAGAGCACGATCACCGTAAGGTCTTTTGGCGCTGAGGTAGTGGAAGCAGCAACAGCGGCGAGGTCTGAACAGCCAGGTTTTTAAGAGTTTCCTAAAACCCACATAATTGGCTGATGTTCTAATGTCAGGGGCAAGGGTATTCCAGATGTGGGGAGCCATTACAGAAAATCTGACTCTCTCCTAGCTCTTTCCTTTTACTTCTTGGAACAGTTAGTTTATTCAGCTAAGCTGAATTAAAAATCACATCACTAGAGCAAGTGGCATTGGGGCATATTACCAAGCACAGCGTTAAAATTATCGCCGGTTTAGCGGCAGAAAACTGCCGGTAAAGTGGCGATAATGGGCTTGATAATATGCCGCAGAGAATTCCAATAGAAGCCCATGTTGACACCAGAACATGAGCTTCTATGGGAATTCTCAAGGGCATATTATCAAGCCCATTATCGGCGCTTTAGCGGCAGTTTTTTGCCGCTAAAGCGGCGATAATTTTAACGCTGTTTCTTGATAATATGCCCCATCGTTTTTAAACATAACTCAAGACAGAAAGAAGTTAGCTGAATCATAACGTGGACATGATAATTTCATTACAAAACAGCTTCTCGCATGCAAGTCACTCTGTCACACTAACGTTCCTTGGGATAACAGCATACATGTATTGATCGCACACAGTCTACATGAGTCCAAAACATTGTTTTACCATAGTAAATGAATCAAATTATGTTATGCGCATAGGGGCTGGAAGTATAAACGTGATATTTATCAGGCAGCACTAAGCCACTTTTTTTTACTTAATACTGCCTGATAAATATCAGTCCCTTTAACGCAGTGTTCTGTGTTAAAGAGACCTGCAATGGGTGTTCCTGGGGGTGTTCCCGCTAAGAGCATTGAGCAATAATTATCACGAGTCCTTATAGATATGCCTGAAAATTACAAATTAATAAGCAGTGAGAGAGGTGATAATTTTGGGATCCTCCCTAACCTAGGGAGAGACCAAGCAGATGACTTGAAAACAAAAAGCATATCTTCTTGAATGATTCGGTGGTGGTTCCATCCTCTTAAGACCACCCCAAGCACAGTTATTGGCAAAAATACAATCCCAACCAAAGGCCCTGCAAAGCATTATAGGACGAAATTAGCAGTGGGCAGTGAATATTATAGTGTCCAATATCAAAATAATTCTACAAAGAGCTGCAGTTCAACTAGTCCTTACTAGATGTCCCTCAAGTCAAATGCAAAAGCATTGAAATTATTATTACATCAAGCTGCAGTTCCACTAATCGTTACTAGATGTCCCTCACGAGTCAAATGCAAAAGCTTCATAAAAGGGTTTCAATGCTTTTGCATTTGACTCATGAGGGACATCTAGTAACGACTAGTGGAACTGCAGCTTGATGTAATAATAATTTCAATGCTTTTGCATTTTACTCCTGAGGGACATCTAGTAACGACTAGTTGAACTGCAGCTCTTTGTAGAATTATTTTGATATTGGACACTATAATATTCACTGCCCACTGCTAATCTTGTCCCACAATGCTTTTCAGGGCCTTTGGTTGGGATTGTATTTTTGCCCATAACTGTGCTCTGGGTGGTCCTAGGAGGAAGGGACCACCACTGAATTGTTCACCAGCATGATATGCTCTTTGTGTTCAAGGCATCTGCTTGGTCCTCCCCTTAGGTTAGGGGGGACCCCAAAATCATCACATCGCCTAATTTTTTTCTTTCACAGTCCTCTTTAGTGAATTGGTTATGTGGTTTTTAGCATTTAAAATTGCTTTATCATAGCATTTAAAATTGCTTTATCAAGTATTTGTGGGTAGTTTTGATATTGCTACTACGCCCGTTCCAGTACTATGCCCAGGGTTACTTTTGACACTGTCCCAGATTTATGAGAAATTGCAGCACACATAGAAAGTGGAAAAAGCCTCTTGTGATTATGTTTGTACAGAAAGGTTTTGTTTCCTGTACAAAAATTATCATCCCGTAATACAGACACCTTTGCACCATGATACAAAGGTGCCTGCGTGGCACGGCAGCCGATTGTGCACCAGTGCAGGGGAAAAGGACAAGAATGTGCTGTATCTTGTTGATACAGCGCATTTCTGTCCTTTTCTTTTGCCATTGGGAAGCACATGGCAAAACCTCATAAATGAGGGCCCAAGAGTTTTGCATTACCCTTGCGCAAAACCTAGGCCAGATTTACCAAGCTACGCAGGGCCACCTTCTGTGGCCCTACTTGGCTTGATAAATCTGGAGGAACTCAATGCAGCACCAATCGCTGCGTCGCGTTTTTTTTTTGCCCCAGAGAGGCATTCCATGCGTGGAGCATGGGTGTTTTCAGATTAATCATTTACCATTACCTGTAGACCTGGAAATGCGTAAATACGTCAAAATGCTACACCTCCCCAGGAGAGCCGTAACAAGGAGAAATCTCTTCATTTCTCCTCGTATTTTCCTCTTTCTAAGTGTGCCACATTATGCAGCATACATAGAAAGGGGAAAATGCCACTCAGGATTGTTTTTGTACAGGAAGGTGTCTCTTCCTGCACAAAAACGATCCTGCTCACAACGGTGCAAGCATGCCTGCATTTGCGCTAAGCTGCTAAAAGTGTGCCAGCACAAGAAAAGGGCATGATTATGCCATATGATGTTTAATACGCCACAACCTACTCCTTCACGCAGCACAGCGCAGCAGGTGGCTTACTGCACTGTGTGAAAGTTTCAAAAATCTGCAGCTGAATTTGCTTCAGTGGTGGACTTTTTTGCTCTCCCCCATCCTCTCCTCTGCCCCTCCTCTCATCAGTTGTTTCACAAGTTTTAATAAGGAAGAGTCACCAAGCCTCTGTCAAAATCCCAGTTCCAAAGTACTCCTTCTGACATCCCTCTTACCAGCTCCTAAGCGCATCCCTGCTTCCCTCTGTTGCAGGAGGTTAAAGGTCTGGTTGGCAGCAGCACACTGTGAGGCATATCAGCAAGGGCTTTATCTCCGCATTTTTGTCTTTAAAATCCAGAAGAGTGGAGATAAAACCATCGCCCTATCAGCAAGAGGGTGCTAACATGCATATTCACATGTTAGCACCCTTTTTCACTGTGCCTACCTTTGCATCTCCAATGAGATGCAAAGTGGGCGTTCCTGACATTCACTACATGTCAGAACATCCATAACGCGTCTTTGCGCTATCAGCAAGGATGCCCTTGCATTTTAGCAGACGTTAGTTTTTGGAGAAAACTGCTGTTTTCTCCAAAAACTAATGTCTGCTAAAATCCTGACTTAGCCACCCCTAACATAGGGGGTGGATTCTACTGATACGACCACAGGGTCATGTTAGCACGGTTATCGCCGTTTTGCAGGGAACATCGCTGGAAAACCAGCGATGTTCCCTGCAAAACGGCAATTTCCCTGCTATTGCAGGTATTTTTATCGCCTTGGAGATACGCGTTGCTAATAACGCAATATCTCCACGATAAAAACCTGCGATAGCGGCCGTTAGGAAAAGGAGCGCTAAGCACACGTTGCGATAGTTATCGCAAAGCGTTGCTAATATGCCCCTGTGTGAGGTGGCCATCAGTGAAGTGTGACTAGAACCCTCTGAAGGCTGTGAAAGGCACAGAGGCATGAGTACACTCCAGCTGAGAGACAAGGGGGCAGAAAGGACATGGACTGATTGACGACACTGGGACTTAGACCCACCGATACAGTAACAGTGACTGGTGTACGGATGATGGGATTTAGAGACACAGGCACAGAGCCATAAAGACCTGCATAGAACCGTCACTGGAACATGTGACTACCACAATAGAAATGCCACTGAGTCTCAGGCACTGGCGGCTGCGTAAAAATGTGTGCGTCAACAACAGTAGCTGGCAAGCATACTTGGTTCAGTTTATTCCATTAAATGCAACGCCTCCTGATTGCACAAAATTGGAGGAGCTGTAATTATGCGCGACTAATGCATTTTTGTGCAGTGATGTGCACACCTGAACTAAAATGCGTTAATCTAACCCCTAATGATGGTACTGGCAGGGCTGTTTGTCATCATGGGAACTCCAATCCTGCAATAGAATTTGCATTTTTACCCTAAAGACTAGAGGAAAAAAAGAGGAAACTTTTTTTATTATTATTTATTTATTCGGGTTTTCAAAATGAGAAATAACACAAACAGTACACATGTATGAGCAGTCATTGGGTACACACAATATAGATACCTTTACATCATAGTACAGAGCTACAAATCAAATAAGATATGAGACAAGCAGCAATATTACATCAAAAATAAAGGGAAAATGCTAAAAATGATGTAGAATTTTGCAAGGAGAAAGGATACAGCTGGCATCGAGGAAACTATTTTTGAGATGGGAAACATCTTTCTTTTAGTTTCTACAAGTGCTAGTCATTATGACCAGGTGGCTAGGGTTAGCAAATAAAAATTCAGGGTCTTATTTATCAAGCAGTTACGTCAGCCTTGCCGCGGGTGATGAGGTGTTACGTTAAACGTTACGTTAAAATTATTTGTAACGCGCACTATCACCATCGGTTTCTTGGCGCTCATTGACAGGTAACGTGATCCAGGATGAGAGGGTTAGTCATATGCGGATTGAAAAAGCAGGGTTTTTAAAAGTCTGCGGAAACAGTCGTACTTTGGGCAGAGACGGAGTGAAGGTGGCAGGGAGTTCCAGGTGGAGGGGGCCTGGACAGAAAAGCTCAAGCCACCGTGCTTTTTTCTTTTGAATTTGGGGACCTCAAGGAGATTAAATGATGCTGAGCGAAGAACTCTAGAAGGGATGTGACGGGTCAAGCCCGAAGAGATGAACGCGGGGGCTGCATCCGAGAGGGCCTTGAAGGTAGAACATGCCAGTTTGAAAATGCAACGTTTGGAAATAGGGAGCCAATGCAGACTATGGAGGAGGTGAGTGACGTGCTGATGTTTGGGCTGGCGGAAAATCAGGCGGGCAGCTTGATTCTGCACCAGCTGTAGTCGGTGAAGGTGGCATGCAGGAATTCCCGCGTACAGCATGTTGGCATAGTCGAGCCTGGAGGTGATGAGTGCAATGACAACTTGGGTCAGGGCTTCTTTGGTGAGAAACCTGCTGATCTTGCGGATCCGCCTGAGGTGGAAGAAGCAGGCTGAGGTGACCGCGTTGATTTGCGGTCTCATCGAAAGATCTTCAGAAATGATCACCCCCAGGCTTTTGACTGAGCTCACAGGAGTGGGTGCTGTCCCCAGAGATGTTGGCCAGAAGGTGGAATTCCATGGGTGATTGGGGCCTCCTACCAGGACGAGCTCAGTTTTGGTAGGGTTCAGCTTTAAGTGGCTGTGGTACATCCACTCCGCAATGGTCAGCATGGTGGACTGGAAGTTAAGACGGGAGGAAGGAAGGGAATCTATGGGAAAAATTAACTGGAGGTCTTCCGCGTAGTTAAAAATTGTGACCGGGGAGTTGCGGAGGGAGGCTAAGAGGGGTTGGAGATACAAATTAAAAAGAAGAGGGGATAGTGCAGAGCCCTGTGGGACGCTGCAGGGAAGGGATGTGTAGGGTGCGGAAAAAGTGAAAAGATGGACGGACTGTGATCGCTGGTGAAGGAAAGATCTGAGCCAGTCAAGGGCCACTCCCTGAATGCCGGCATTGTGGACACGGTCGATCAAGATGGTGTGATCGACCGTGTCGAATGCCGCCGAGAGATCTAATAGGACAAGGGCCTGGGAGGTGTTATTGTCAGCTCCCTTCCTGAGGGTGTCCATGACTGCTACTATGACCGCCTCGGTGGAGTGGAGGGGTCTGAATCCCGCTTGTTGAGGGTCCAAGAAGGAGGATTTCTCTATGAAAGAGCTCAGGCAGCGGGTGACGTAGGTCTCCAGAATCTTTCCTAGGTAGGGGAGGAGGGAAATGGGTCTGTAGTTGCTGAGTATTATGGGATCTGCGTTGGGTTTCTTTAGGATAGGTAAGACGGCAGCTTGCTTGAAGGAAAGAGGGACCTCCCCAGTAGCAAGAGAGTTGTTAAGTAGTGCTAGGGGGGGGCCTGGACATGCGAGAAAGGCTTCTCGCAGGATCTGCGGGGGGCAACAATCATTGGGGGATCCCGAACTGACTTTGTGAAGGAGTGAGGCGAATTCTTGTAAAGAGATAGGTGGGAACTCCGACAAGGTGCTGGTATTTCTAGGGGGAAGAGGAGGGGGAGTAGGAGATGCCGGGGTCGGGATGTTGTTTTTTATTGTTGTAATTTTCTCTATGAAGTAGGAGTTTAGCGAGTCACAGAGGGTTTGGGTCGGCTGGGGTTGGGGGGTGACCCTATCCGGCAAGGAGAGCTCATTTACAATTGAAAAAATATCTTTCGTTTTGTTGTTTGAGTCCAGGATTATTTGTGAGAAATATGCCGTCTTAGCTGCCAGGATCGATTGTTTATAAGATTTTAAAGCCTCAGTGTAAACAAGTTTAAGCTGTGGGTAATAGTGGCGACGCCAGCAGCGTTCAGCTTGCCGCAGGGCAAGTTTGTCCGCTTTGAGTTGGTCCGTAAACCATCGTTGTGCGTCGTGGGGGCGCTTAGCTTTGATCTTTTTAAAAGGGGCAACTTTGTCACTAGCCTGACGTATCCATTCATCAAGTTTGTCAGCCTGATCCTCTAATGAGGTCAAAGACGTGGGTGCAGTAGAAGCCAGTGAGTCGTGAAATTCAGGCAGATTGGCTCTTTTCCAGTTGCGAGCCATAAGATTCTTAATACGGGGGGGAGGACACAGAGTGTGCAGATGTAAGTGAAAGGAGATGAAGTAATGGGCAGACCAGGAGCAAGGGAGAACTGAAGGAGGTGAAATGTCGAGGTTAGATGTCCAGACTTGGTCGAGGATATGACCTTTCTGATGGGTGGGGGTGTGAATGTGTTGGGAGAGATTCATGCCTTTTAGAAGGTCTGTGAATTCCACCGACGATTGGCTTTCATGGACATCAGAAGGCCAATAATTAAAGTCACCAATCACCACGATGTTAGCGTGGTTGATTGCTAGTTGGGCGATAGAGTCGCTGAAGAGTTTGGGAAAGAGAGGCATATAGTCGGGGGGTCTATATACAAGAACACAAATAAAAGACGACTTAGGGGAGGTAAATTTTAGTGCTAAGTAATCAGTTTTAGGGATAGAAGTCACCGTGATCTCGGAGAAGATATGTTCAGAGCGGATGATAGCCGCCACTCCGCCACCAGTCTTCCCCGCGGGCCGGTTGGCGTGCATAATGTAGTATCCCGTAGGTGTAAGGGCTAAGTAGATTTATGAACCCACGCGAGGACGCCTTGCCTGGCTTGCTAAATCTAGGGTGAAGCAACGCAGCGCAAATCGCTGAGTTGTGTTACCTTGCCCCACAGAGACGTTCCAGGGATGGAGCATGGGTGTTCTCACGCAAACACCCATGGATTTTGGTGCATTCCCAGATTTACCATCACTGTTAGACCAGGAAATGCATCAAAATGCTACGCCTCCTCGGGTGAGGCGGAACCAGAAGAAATATCGTTATTTCTCCTTGTTTTTACCTCTTTCTATTTGTGCTGCATTCTGCAGCAAAAATAGAAAGAGGAAAATGCTCAGAGAATTGCTTTTGTGCAGAACGGTCCCCTATCCTGCACTAAAACAATCCTGCTTACAACGCAGGCACCCTTGCAACCTGGTGCAAGGGTGCCTGTGCTGGCAGGAGGCAGCACATTGTGCGTCGGTGCAGGGGAAATGAGAGGAATGCGCTGTATAATGTTAAACTCGGCACATTCCTGTCCTATCACGTAGCGCAGCTAGGTGGCTTGCTGCACTGTGCTGCGTGATTTGTTTTTATAAATATGTCCCCTAGTCTCTTCTCAAAACCCTACTACTGTGCTCATCGAGTTCCTGCGTTATCCAACTCCTTTACATTGCAACTTTTCCATTCTTTCAGGGATTACCATTGGCCACAAATACATTTGATCAGTTTATCTATGCTCATATGTATGCAAATGTGTAAATGCCGGTCTTTATGTGAAAACAACAAAACATTCAGACACAAATTTACGAAGGACTTGCGCTGTCCATCCGTCATGCAAGTTGATGGAAGGCAGTGCAAGTCGTTAGGTGATATTCACTAGGCCATGCAAGGGTCGATTTGCGCCACCTTTAATGACTTCGAAAAGAAGTGTTACACAACACAGCGGCTTTTGCTGCATTGTATTACATTTCATAGTGGTAGGCACTCCTTCCATGGGTGGAGCATGGGCTTTCCTGTGCATTATCTGATGGAATCTGATGAAATCCCAGATTGAATCAAATCTGTAACCCTTAGAGTGCGACAAAGTGGTGCACTTCCCAAGGATGGCGTAGCAAGGAAAAATATTTACTCTCTTTACTTCTTCTTTTTATGCATTATGCATTCCTCATCACACATAGAAAGAGGAAATTGCCACTTAGGATTGCTTTTGTGCAGAAAGGTATCCTTTTCATGTAACGCAGATACCCTTGAACCATGGCGCAGGGGCGCCTGCATTGGCACATAGTCAGCACACAGTATGCCACAGCAAAGAGGGAGCATATGTGTACCACAGTTTAGCAGTGATGGCAGATTTCTGCTGTCTCCATCACATGTAACGCGGCACAGCAAGTTCCCTTGCTGCCTTGCTTTGCATAAACTTCAATACATTTTGCCCCTAGTGCATCCTACAAAATGTCTTTTCTTCAGTTTATAATTTTCAATGCAACTTTAGACTGGAAACACCTATCCGTTTTTAGGTCGCGCTACAGTGCACATGCGCTGTCTGCAAGAGCCACTGTCATCAATATTACTACATTGTTTTTTCCCGCCTGCTACTTACCATTGGTTCGCTCTAGTGTAACTTTTCTTTGCTGCTTTGGCCATACGTCACTTCCCTTCAGTGCCGAGGCGCACTGGTAAATTATAGTTTTCTTCTGCTTCCATTGTTGATATGCTGTTAGGAGAACTCTTTTTCCTGTTTCCAGCACCATGACTTCGGTGCAGCCCTCCCAGTGTCCAGCCCCCATCTTGCTTCGGTGTGAGTCCGTGGGATCCCTCTGCTGCACTGAACCAATTTCAGCAAACGGATGCTGTAGAAATAATTTCTAACTTTTTTCATGCTTCAGTGCAACACAACTTCAAATACTAGCACATAACATTGCGTATTGAATGGATAACACGCATGCGTAAGGGATCAGCAGCCGCCTTACATGCATGTGCTGAGACAGGCACATTATAGGAGCGCATGTCTGATTACCAAACACTCCGCAAGTTCAAGGTCCGAGCCCCGGTAAACAAGTTAAAAAGGAGCGCTGACTTCCATTGAAAGTTTGACTGCTGTCGCTTCTAAAGTAAATGTTTTAATTTTATGACATGACAATGATTTGAAGCAATTAGGTTCATTAGGTCGAGCCTGAGTCAGCGCGCATGCGCTGCTCTGGCGATCTGCTGTAGTGAAGTATGGAAGAGAAGCCCCTCCCACTCTCAGCCCATATTTGTCATTGGCTTCTGTCTTTGTCCTTCGTAAATGCAGGCTTCTGATTCAGTAATTGGTTTGTTAGTCCCTCCTTAGTAACTCCTTTTCTTCATTTGTAACCTCCCATTGCTACTGGCCCCTTTACTTCTGTTGTTACACGGTCCATGATTATTAGTCTGTAAGCACTATTTTCTTTTTTCCTACTGCAGGTAGGTCGACGTGCGCAGCCGGAAAACAGTGCATGTGTTTTTCTCATTCTCTCCCTTGTTGCTCGACACAGCACGGAAGGTGGGTCTGAGGCAGGCGCTGCCATGCCCGCGTAGCCCGCCGCCGACCAGTAGTAGCTCTGCTCGCCGCTCAGGTAGGGCACCACCACAGGGGGCTGGGGATGGACGCGGAGTAGCACGCCTGCATGGCCCCAGGCGGGCAGCTCAGCCTCTCCTTTGCATAGCAGCTTCTCTTATGGTGTGGGGGGATCTTATCTGCGCCCCCACCTTGGCCTCTGCCAAGCCCTCTTCAAGGGTAGCGGGGAGACAGTCTATGGTGCCAGGCCACACCGGCCAGGCGCAGCGCCCAGCCCCAGAAACCGCACAGAAACCTTCCCAAAACTGTTCTAGTGCAAATTTTTCTTCTCTCCCCTGCGCGTCTTCTCCACCCAGAAGAGTTAGTCAAAGTGCGCAAATAAGGGACAGGAGTTGAGGAAAGGCCCGAGGAAGAGCGCAGTGTTGGCAGGCCGCACTCAGCTCCTTGTGGCCAGTCCTGCCAAGTACCATGCATCTCGTGTTAGACTAACACATTTCAGTGTGGTGCTCCGCATCACCGCACTGAAATTCATTGTCACGCAGATCTGCAGACATGTGAGATGTCACTGTGAAGCGCTGCGGAAGGCACTGTGTGTGGAAGGTGGCAGCACGCTTTCTGTGCCATGTGAGCGCTGCTCCCGCAGGCTTGGGGGCACCGCTGTGAGCATTACAGTGCTACAATGTATCTTAATGTGATAATTATGCGGTGCCGCAGGGCTCAGATTCAGACAACCTGACTACCGGGCTGGGCCCAGTCAGGTTGTTTGATACAATTGGCCAGTGGCGCTGCGAGGGATGCTACCTCCTGCTAGAGCACCGTGGGAAGTTTGAGAGGAAGGCCGGCGCCTCACTGGTTTGCCGGTGGCGTTGGCCTGTCTCAGCGCTGCTGTCTATTGCTGAATACTCACAGGCCATGGCGCCCGCGTTGTGGGGCTTTAATGATGGCTGCCGCCCACTGTGAATCCAATATTGCCGAGCCAGGCCGAGGGAGAGTGCAGTGGACATCGTGGGAATCATCTGTCACCCACACTCACTGAACGGTAAGATTCATTCAGCGGCCGCCAGGACAGACAAAGCTCATAGCAGGGCAAGTCAGCCGCTTTAGCTTGGACTAAGGCGTGGGGCATTCTAAGCAAAATGAACCGATCATCCTTTTCTGTTTCTTCTGCTCATCTTGTTTGTGCCTTAAATTGAGGCCGAAATAGAAAATACACAGGTGGGTTACACACATTAAACAAGCATTTACAATGCAATGGTCTCGGCATTGGTAAAGTTAGAGCTATTGGCATTGCTCATGACATTATTTTTGTTTATGTTTTTGTTTTTAAAACATTTAAAGAAACGGCATTGTCATGAGCAATGCCAATAGCTCTAACTTTAACAATGCCTAGACCGTTGCATTGTAAATGCTTGTTGGCCGGGCTGCTGCTGTTTTTGGAGCCGCGCTGGGAGCTCTGGCATGGGCAGGGTGCGGACAGGCTCCTGCCTGGGTAAAGGGCTGGCGTGCCAGGCGTCAGAGGGGCCCCTCCGAGTAGGGACTCTGCTCTTGCTGGACGCCGAGGCCCTGATATGTGGCTGGCCAGGCCTTGCCAAGCTCCGCACCAGTGCTTACAGTCTGCAAGAGGGCGATGCGAGTTAAACGCTCGCTGCTGACGTCTTCAGTGAGCTTAACTTGTGATTTTGCGCCTCAAAAATGCCAACTCAACTTTTCTTCATCCCGATGTCCTGTAAATTGAGGCTCATGATACTGGAAAATAGAAACCTCTTCTATTTAAATCACGAATGTCCTCGCTACGAGTGGTCCGGTATTTGAGACATTAATAACTGTATCCATAAATTCTAATATCAAGTTTTTTTCGATTTATTGGATGCCAGGACTAACGCCCGTTACGAGTTTTGCCCCGAAATGTAACAGAATGTCGGTGACTCTTTCTGCAACAACATGTTAAGTGGATGAAACATTTATGGAAGCAGCGAGTATGTAACGGGTGCGAAAAGAGAGAGGAAAGTCATAACTCCGGCATGTGCGAGAACAGGATTTACCACGTCTGTAGTAATTATCCACTCGTCTATGAAGCGCTATATGAAAACAGGGTGTCATGTAGGCGCACCAGCTCTGCCTCTCGCAACCCATATTGTCCCAGAAAACAAACATTTCTCCTTGCAGATTATAATGTTTATTTTACACTTGGCCTTCTCTAACCCCCCTCCCCCCTCAGTCTGACTCGCTCCTTTACCACGCTCTGCGAAATGTTAACTTTAATTGCGCGCGCCCGGGATCGCAGCCCTTCATTTTAAATTTCTACGCTTCGAAAAACGTGGCTGCATTTAAATAAGATTAAACATCTCTGCGAGAGTGTTGTGAATTGGATCAGAAACGGCTGAACGGGTGGGAGCCGTGGGGGAGGTGCCTGCTGGAGCGGGGAGCGGAGCATCTCTGCGGTGGGGGGCGAGGATCAAGGAAAGTGTCGAAGAGTGGGGGGTGGGTGTGTGGTGGCGCCAGGACTTTGCAAGGCACGAATGAATTGCTAACCCATCCGTGCAGTTGGAACCCCCACAATGAACGCCTGCTATTCATTTAAATCAATTATTTTCGAATTTGGCACCTCTTCCATAAATGGTGTACATAAAAACATCAGTGTTAAACGAGTTCATCCAGACTGTCCGTGTAAAAAGCAGATGTTTCCCACACCGCGTCGGCGTGATTTTTCCCATTTTAAAATTGGATTAAATCAATGCGTCGGTGTTTTCCATTAATCTAGTTACGGCTTGTTTGGCTGTTCTTCCGCGCATGTGATATAGACGTTTACACTGTGTTCCGAAGTGACATTAGCAGCAACAAAAACTCGCCAGAATGCAGCGCGTCCAGTAAATTAAACTGTTTAACACATGTGGTTAAAAATAGAGAGCGTTGCAATGTTTTTCCTTCTTCTAAGAGAACCATGTGTTTAACATTTTGCCGGGTTAAATATAACAAGGCAGAGCAAAAGGCACACCACTGCCTTTCTCCGAGGCAGAGCAGAGCAGAAATGCCTCGGAGAAAGGCAGCCTCCTTTTCGGATTCGGGGGCGTGTTTTGCTGTTGTCTCCTCCCTGAGACTTTTCGCAAAAAACACGCCCTCCGATCCGAAAAGGACGGGGCATGATTGGAGTGACGGGACCTCTTCTCCAATGGCTGGCCAGCATTTACGAGGCCAGCCAATGGAGAACAGGGCAGAAGAGGGGCGGGTTCAAGCCCCTCTTCTCCCAAGTCATTAAATCTCCGGACTTCCGGTCTGCCGACCGGATGGTCCCGAGACCTAAAAAATGTAGGGCACAATAAATGTGCAAAATCCGTACGGAACCAAGGAATCTGCGTTTTTGGCAGAAAACCCTTGCTGCATACTTGGATTAGCTCTGTGCAGGGTGGGGCCTGCCACTCGGCCGGCAGGTGGCCCTTAGCTTTTGAGCTGTACCAAGTACCAAGCACTTAGAGGTGATTCCGATTCATCTGCCATGTTGCTCTCTGTGCCTGCAGCCTGGGTGACCCCTTAGGAGTGTGAAAGGCACAGTAGTGCAGAGAGAGTGCCGCAGAGCCCAAGGAGGGCGGAAGGTCCTGGTGGTATGTTTAAGAAGCAGAGTGTCACACACATTCACACAAGTAGCATGACCCTATATGAGTTCTACAGGTGTGTCTGCAGCCTGGGTGCCCTTAGGAGTGTGAGAGGCATGGAAGGGCAGGGGGAGCGCCTTAGAACTCGGGAAGGGCTGGAGATGCTGGGGGTCAGAGGCAAGAGGTGCTTAGAAGCAGAGCGCATGGAAGTCTCCCTCTGTAGGATCACCGCAGCACGTGATAATTTGAATGAATAAAAATAGAGATAACGTTTGCATTTTCGAAGTGTTTCACCTCCATGACAAACTTATACAAATGTGTTAGTGTGGACTTCAAGAAAGTGTACTTGCACTATTATGCTCTCATGTTCACGAGGACTATATTAGGCTGGGTATTGACCGGGATTCGCAAAGCAGAATGGAGGTTACTTCTTTTCATTGTGTTCGCATCTATTTGTCCATGGGCCCATTCCTGCATAATTTGCTCTTTTCCGACCAATGTTTCAGCGTACAGATGTCTCCTGCATTTAGCAGGAGTTATCTGTGAGTAAAAACAGCAAGGCAGATACTAGGCAGCGGTGTAGCTTGCATTGGTGCAGCAGGTACAGTGGCACCGAGTCCCAGAGGCCTGAGGGGCCGATTGAACCCTTATTATTGCTGGATTTTGTCATTCAAACAGCAGACTGGGGGCAATGTTTTCCTTGTACAGGCCCCATGACACACTTGCTACGCCACTGATGCCAGTGAGGGTTCGCATCCGTGCAACGCAGAATTGGGCTGGGTGGTATTCCCACCGCCTGTAGTGAATGAGCCACTTTTGTGGTCTGACACCCTATGATGACCCTCAACCACCACCATGTTAACTGATTTTAAGTGTGTTATGTTACCTTAGCCTTAATGTAGGATGGGTTTGCATATGCCTGCTTCTCTTCTGTCCTGTAATCTTGCTGTATTTTAGTAGAATAGTCTTGCCAAGAATAGAAGATATGGGATGCTGAGGTGCAGTGTTGTGGGTGATGGTGCACACATGTGCTCAATGTTGGATACTGAGGGATTAAGTGTATAATGTTATTTGCGTTAGGTGAATTATGACTTTGACCTATTGGCTTTGGCGTGGTCTAATGTCATTCTGTTTTCTGACTTTACCTTGCTTTATGGCAGTGCTGACTTTTGCCTTTGACATGTTCTCATGTCATCTTGCTTTTCAATTTCATCTTGCTTTGGGCCTTTCTGTGTGCATGGCTTAACTAACTCCATTTTCATGCTGAAGCCATTTTCTGTGCCTGCACTAGAAGAGGGCATGTTTTGATTTCCTCCTGTTTTTCACACTGTACTGACTAGAGAGAACTGGTTCTTATCAGAGGAATGTACATGGTCTGTCTCGGAGCCAAAGCAAAGGCCTGATCAACCGATGCAGTGGCCTTGGAGCAGGCTGGTACGGGCTCTCATGAGAACGAGGGGGCGAGGCTTGCTAGAAGCTTTGTTGTGTTTGAATTTGCATTAAAAAGGGAAGCCTACACTGGCCTGGTGGAAGTTCACGCCATGGAGCAGACGTGTTGTCACGGAAGAGTGGTGTCACCTCTGAGCTTTCACCTGGTTCAAGCAATGGACTCCCCTTGAGCAAAGTGGGGTGAAATGATGAAGCAGTAGGTGAGGTGTCTCTGCTACTAACTGTCTCTTGATTCTTTACTGATTCTCTCCTTTCCTTCTTATTTTCTGATTCTTATATCCATACATATATATTTCTACATATATATATTTGCTTTGATTGTGTATTTCAATCATACTATTGATATGTTAGAGTCTGCAATGATAGGTGCATTTGGCTTACCGTGTGGTGCTATTTACTAATAAATACATCCCAGATATACCAATTTGTCTTTTCCTTGTAGCAGGAGGTGTGGACTCTTCTTGGCCAAGTATTCTGTTGTAGAAGGATGGGTGAATTCCCTTCTAGCAGGTAATTGTGTTATAGGAAGTTGTTCTACTCCTGGCAAGTGATGTGCAAAGTATGTTTCACTCTAGAGAAGTGCTGTGTAGATACTGTTTTCTTGCCTTGCCTTTGGGGGAGTGTTGAAAGTTTGCCCACCTTAGGAAGTGCTGTGTATATGTTATATTCCATAAGTCTGGAACTGATATTCTCTCCCTGGGAAAGTGACGGTACATACCTTGGTCCAGGGGAGATCTGAGCATTACACCACCCCTTCCCCAGGTATGCCCATGTACCTGACTCGTGCTTGAGGCCTGGTGGCCAGTGGCAGGCTTTAGGTTTGTATCACTGTCGCTGTCTGTCTGTCTTTCCCTGTACTGCCCATACTGTCTTCTGGTGTCGGTGACCGCTGTTGCCTGTCTCCCCCCTGTGCCTGCATTCTTATCTGTGCCCATTTTTCTTGCCTTCTGTTCCCCTCGTTGCCCCTTTATTCTGTGCCCTCTTTTGCCTTCTGTTCCCCCTCGCTGCCCCTGATTTGTGCCTGTTTTTCTTGCCTTCAGTCCCCCTCCTTGCCCCTTCATTCTGTGCCCTCTTTTGCCTTTTGTTCCGCCTCGCTGCCCCTGATTTGTGCCCGTTTTTCTTGCCTTCTGTTCCCCTCATTGCCCCTTCATTCTGTGCCCTCTTTTGCCTTCTGTTCCCCTTCGCTGCCCCTGATTTGTGCCCGGTTGCCTTCGGTACCCTTGCCACCCCCGGTTCCGACGCTGCATCCCCTGTGGCACCGCCCTTCTCACTGCCCATTCGCTGCCCCTGCCTCCCGCCTCCTAGCTGCTCCTCCCTCCCACATCCCCATATATGGCGGCCACGCCGCTGGCACGCCTAAGGCAAGCCTGTCTGCGCCTGTCGATGCCCGGACCGCGCCCAGCGCCAGAACCCCTGGTCCCCGCACCCGCCACGACGACCACCCCCGCTACGATGCCAGCACACTCCACGCTCTCAACCCCGGACAGACCCACACCTGCTTCAAGGCTGCCCGAAACGCACACACGGTCCTTTCACCTGCCAGAACTGCAGCTACACCAGCCTCAGAGCCGCCGAACAACCCGCCAAGAAAGACCTCAACCACCTCCGATGCATCCTACTGAACACCCGGTCTGCACGCAAACACGCCGTTGAGCTCTGGGACCTGACCGACACATCATCCCCGGACGTCGCCTTCCTGACAGAGACGTGGATGAATGACTCCTCCGCACCCGACATCGCCATAGCCATCGCAGACGGCTACAAGATCACCCGCAGAGACCGCACCAATGGATTCGGAGGAGGAATCGCCATCGTCTACAAGAACAGCATCAGGGTCTCGACCAGCACCGCCGACACCTTCAGCACTGCCGAACACATGCATTTCCAGATCCACACAGACCCCAACTCCACCCTCAGAGGCACCCTCGTCTACAGACCCCCGGATCCCGACCCCAGTTCAGCGACTCCATCGCCGACTTCATCAGCACGCACGCCCTGACCTCCACCAACTACATCCTCCTCGGGGACCTGAACTTTCACCTTGAGAACAACGACAGCAACTCAACAACCCTGATCGATAACCTCGCCAACCTCGGACTGAGGCAACTCGTCACAACGCCCAACCACTCCGCTGGCCACACGCTCGACCCCTTCTCCGCAAGCCCCCACGTCTTCTTCAGCCACACCACCAAACTCCTCTGGACCGACCACTGCTGCATCCACTTCACCTTCTAGAAACCCACCACACACCACCGCACCCAACAGATCCCCCGCCGCTGCTGGAGAAAAATCACCGAAGGCCAACTACACGCACGCCTCGCTCTCAGCCCACCCACCGAACCCTCCAACAGCCTCAGACGCTGGATCGACGACTACGCCAACACCCTCACCCCACTGAAGAAACCCCCCCACAGAGACACCAGCAAGAGGGCCAGCTGGTTCACCCCAGAACTCCTAGCCTCCAAGCGAGCCTGCCGGAAACTAGAGAAGAAATGGCACAGCGAACAGACTCCAGACAGACACGCAGCCCACAAGAACGCCACCCGCAACCACCATCACCTCATCAGGACTGCCAAGAGGACCTCCTTCAAAGACCACCTCGACAACAACGCACACAATAGCAACGAGCTCTTCAACATCGTGAAGGAACTCTCCAACACCAACAACATCCCGCCGTCGCAAGCCCTGTGCGACTCCCTCGCCACTTTTTTCCACCACAAGATAGCAGACATCCACGACAGCTTCAACACCCAGACAGCCCCAACAGACAGCAACACAACAGACTCTCCGCACACCATCGACCACGACCCCCTGCTAGACCCCAACTCCACCCTCAGAGGCACCCTCGTCTACAGACCCCCGGATCCCGACCCCAGTTCAGCGACTCCATCGCCGACTTCATCAGCACGCACGCCCTGACCTCCACCAACTACATCCTCCTTGGAGACCTGAACTTTCACCTTGAGAACAACGACAGCAACTCAACAACCCTGATCGATAACCTCGCCAACCTCGGACTGAGGCAACTCGTCACAACGCCCAACCACTCCGCTGGCCACACGCTCGACCCCTTCTCCGCAAGCCCCCACGTCTTCTTCAGCCACACCACCAAACTCCTCTGGACCGACCACTGCTGCATCCACTTCACCTTCTAGAAACCCACCACACACCACCGCACCCAACAGATCCCCCGCCGCTGCTGGAGAAAAATCACCGAAGGCCAACTACACGCACGCCTCGCTCTCAGCCCACCCACCGAACCCTCCAACAGCCTCAGACGCTGGATCGACGACTACGCCAACACCCTCACCCCGCTGAAGAAACCCCCCCACAGAGACACCAGCAAGAGGGCCAGCTGGTTCACCCCAGAACTCCTAGCCTCCAAGCGAGCCTGCCGGAAACTAGAGAAGAAATGGCACAGCGAACAGACTCCGGACAGACACGCAGCCCACAAGAACGCCACCCGCAACCACCATCACCTCATCAGGACTGCCAAGAGGACCTCCTTCAAAGACCACCTCGACAACAACGCACACAATAGCAACGAGGTCTTCAACATCGTGAAGGAACTCTCCAACCCCAGCTCCAACACCAACAACATCCCGCCGTCGCAAGCCCTGTGCGACTCCCTCGCCACTTTTTTCCACCACAAGATAGCAGACATCCACGACAGCTTCAACACCCAGACAGCCCCAACAGACAGCAACACAACAGACTCTCCGCACACCATCGACCATGACCCCCTGCTAGCCTGGGCCAGCGTGAGCATCGATGACACCATCAAGACCATGAGCAGAATCCACTCCGGATCCCCGTCAGACCCATTCCCGCACCACATCTTCAACAAAGCCAGCAGCTCCATCGCACCCCACCTGCGCAACGTCATCAATCTCTTCCTCGAGACTGCGACCTTCCTAGAGAGCTGGAAACACGCCGAGATCAACGCCCTACTCAAAAAACCCAAGGCAGACCCCAGAGACCTCAGAAACTTCCGGCCCATCTATCTGCTCCCGTTTCCGGCCAAGGTCATCAAGAAGATCGTCAACAGACAGCTAACCCGATACCTCAAAGAAAACAGAATCCTGGACCCTTCCCAGTCAGGGTTCCGCAGCAACCACAGCACCGAGAACACCCTCATCGCCGCCACTGATGACATCAGGACCCTGCTGGACAACAGTGAGACCCCAGCCCTCATCCTCCTGGACCTCTCCACCGCCTTCGACACAGTCTGCCACCACACACTACGCGCACGCCTCCATGCCGTAGGGATCCGAGACAAAACTCTGGAATGGACTACCTCCTTCCTCTCCGGCAGAACCCAGAGCGTCCAACTCCCCCCATTCCGATCCGAAGCCTCTGAGATCATCTGCGGCGTAACCCAGGGATCTTCCCTCAGCCCGACACTGTTCAACAATTACATGGCCCCAACCTCAACATAATCTCCTACGCCAACGACACTCAACTGATCCTCTCCCTCACCAAGGACCCCATCACCACCAAAGCCAACCTTCATGAAGGAATGAAGGCTGTCGCCGACTGGATGAAGATCAGCCAACTGAAGCTGAACACGGACAAAACGGAGGTCCTCATCCTCGGCTCCTACCCTTCAGCCTGGGACGACTCCTGGTGGCCGACGGCACTGGGGGCAGCCCCGACATCCACCGACCATGCACGCAACCCGGGAATCATCCTCGACTCAATGCTCTCCATGACCAAGCAAGTCAACGCCGTCTCCTCCTCCTGCTTCAGCACCCTCTGCATGCTCCGCAAGATCTACAGGTGGATTCCGACAGATACAAGAAGAACAGTCATCCAGGCCCTTGTCAGCAGCAGACTTGACTACGGAAACGCCCTCTACGCGGAAGCCCCGACCAAGCTCATCAAACTTCGACGTACCACGACACGGCCACATCCCGCCCCACCTGAGAAACCTGCACTGGCTGCCCATCAATAAGCTCCAGGCACACAAGGCACTCCACAAGAACGGCCCAGCCTACCTCAACAGACGACTTTCCTTCTACATCCCCAACTGCCAGCTCCGCTCCGCCGACCTCGCACTCGCCACCGTCCCATGCATCTGAAGAACAACCACCGGCGGGAGATCCTTCTTCCACCTCCCACTGAGCCTACGACAGACCCAAGACCTGCTGACCTTCAGGAGGCTACTCAAGACCTGGCTGTTCGATCAGTAGCGCCACCCCGCCTCTCAGCGCCTTGAGACCCTCACGGGTATGTAGTGTGCTCTACAAATGTTTGATTGATTGATTGATTGAGGTACTTCCAAGGCCATTGTACCTGTAGCTGGACAGGATCCCCATTCTTTAGCTGTGTTGCTGTAGCTGCAATGGGTGTGGCCTGCAGTTCTCACCAGGGATAATATACTGGCAACGGACAGCACCAACAACGGGAAGTTGCTATACTTGTAATCAGGGCACAAGTCCTAATCAAGCATTTGCAATGCAATAGGTCTTGCATTTGCGTGAGATTAAGCTATTAGTATTCTAATTGACAATGACTTGTATTTATGTTTTAAAATCCAAAACATAAATAAAAGGCATGGTCTTTTGCAATGATAATAGCTTAAACTCACATGAATGCGAGACCTAGTGCATTGCAAATGCTTGTTTTTAACAGCTTACTTCCTAGGTGGCGCTAAACTGCTAATTAATTAAAGGTGTTTCTCAGGCTGTTGCCATTTTTGGTGGAAGATTTGAGAATTAACTTTAGCTTTCTGGAGAATTCCAGTTTTCTGATCTCTCTTTCGCTCTAGGTGGCATATGTACAAGCCCCTATCACCACCACAACATCACTTTTACCGACATTGTGGTGGTGATAGGGGCTTCACCTTATGTACAAGGCAACGTTAAGCCACTTAATGTGGCTTAATGCTGCCTTGTACATAAGGCCCCCTTTCACACTATGGTTAGCATGAAAGGGGAGTGCAGTGGGTGTTGTGGTGGGCGTTTCACCGCAACATCCATTGTATTTGACGCTGCCCCTTATGTACAAGGGTGGTGTACATAGGAGGCAGCGCCAAAATTAACACCAGAAAAACCCTGGTCTTAAGATGGTGAAACGAGGAGCAATGCATTCCTTGCGCAGCACACATGGAAAAAGCAAAAAGCCATGGTTTGTCTATGTACAGGAAGGTGTCCCTTCCTGTACATAAACAAACCTTTAAAACAAATTCCATTTTGTCACTTTCTTGTGTGCTGCATGAGGCAGCACACGTGAAAGTGACAATATAACATTTTAGGATTGTTTATGTGCAGGAAGGGACACCTTCCTACACATAAACAATCCTCCCCTGCACGCAGACACTCTTGCACTCTGGTGCAAGCGTGTCTGCGTTGGCGCTAAGTTGCTAAACTTAACGCCATTGCAGGGGGAAACGCAAGGCTGCACCACATTCTTGTAAATGTGGTGCAGCCTTGCGTTTCAGAAGTGGCAGAGCATGCCGTTAAGCCAAGGAGGCTAACGACACGCTCCGTCACTTCCTTGTACATATCCCCCTAGGCGTCGTCTTATTCTTTCACCCCCTTTCCTTCCACCACCCTGCCTTCTCTCTCTCTTGCACGCACTCTTTCACCTTGGCTCTACTAAGACTTCAGCAGAAGGAGTGCCCTAGGTGCTAAAAATGAAAGCTTTACACAGGTTTTGAATCGTTTTCAATACGAGCCTTAATCTTCGCTCTTTGGTTTTAAATCAGATGCACAGGTTTCTTCCCCTGCAGATGCACTTAAAAGCAGTGAAGATTAATTGACAGTGAGCTCAGAGACTTGTAATCTTTCACAGTCCCTGAGAAGCAACTTCATACACTCCTGCATCAAGCGGGCCAGTTTCACACGGTGTGCAGCTAATAAAGTCCCTCAAAAACACAGACACACTATCAAGTTCAGTCTGAAACTATGGGGTATATGTATAAGAATTGCCGCTAACTAGCTTTAGCGTTAGTTAGCCACAGTTTTCTTAACGCCGCCTATCACCAAAACTATCACCCTGTTAGTGCTGTATTTACAATGCATCGCTATATAGCGATAGTTTCAGGTAGCTGCCGTGAAAACTTCTGCTAACACTATCATGAAGGCGGTACATATTCTGGCATTAGCGGGCAAAAATTGACAAAAGACCCTTTAGCAGCAAAAAAACTCACGTTAGTCAGCCCAATGTGACTTTTTTTTGCCTCTAGAGGTGAAAACAGCCAATAAGTCCACCTCCAATGAAAAATAGGAAACAAAACCAATAAAATGCATAATGGAGCAGCCAGGGCCAAGTGCAGCACAGATCAACAAACCCACAACAGCCAGGATGACCAGCCAGAGTCCCAGGGGAAGAGGACAGTCAGGGCTGCAACCATGAAAAGAGGCGCATCGCTGGGCAAAACCAGTGATGCATCACTTATCATTGCTCACTCATTGCAACACCAGGGCATCCAAAACCTTGAAAGTGCAGACATTCCCTTGGGCTTGGAGACCTCACTGGGCCTGCGTCTGGGACCCGGAGTGGGATGTGGAGGTGCTGTGGAGTTGCAGGGCCGTGGCGGTAGACATTGAGGCATCGGCGATCGCCCTTACCTGCTGGTGATGTCTGCCAGGTCGCTGACCTGTGTGAGAAGACCGCCTAGTGCCCCTTGGAGCTGTGAACAGTAGAGGCACTCCTGCGCATCAATGTAGGGAGGTCGGCATCGCATACCAAGTGCCACCACTACACCAGGGTGCATGGATGGGACTACCAATGGTGGGCCGCTCCTCTCTGCATCACAGGCCGGAGGTTGTTGTGCTGGCTGGATGCTGTGGAGGGTGAAGCCCCTGAGGTGCGCTGAACTTGTGTGATGGGAGCACTGCAACTTCATGCCTAAGGGGGCCCTGTTGCATCACCTGCATTGGGAGTATCACCAGTGGACTTGGCAGCGACTGCTGAACCCAGGCTTGTGAAATCCTACCTGGCTGAGGCTCCTGCTGGCTGAGTCACAGGTTTGGATACAGTGCAGTGGATTGCACCACGGTGTCAATGTCCAGGTGAGGAGAAGGTGGGACGCGCAGCGGAGGAGGCCCGGGGGTTGAGTTGGGCCCAGGCCTAGCACCTGTGGGTTACACCCCCCCAATGTTGGCTCATCCGCTATGCCGGAAGAGCGTCACCCCACTGCTTTCAAGCAGTGCAAGAAGAGGAAACATAACATGATGATAACTTTCTGATATACTCATGCTATGTTTCCTTTGCGGGCTCTGCTCTACTTACGGAGCAGGGCAGGGATGGAGTGGTATGCCCACTCAAGTGCACAATAACTGTTTGGTTGGCCTTCTCAGGCCGCCCAAAGTAGTCATGTGCAATGTTCGCAATGCAGGCTGCATTACAGCTTGCAGGGAGAACATGTCCACCACTCCAGCCCCTGGCTGAACGCCTTGTCATGGCGCTCAAGAACAATAAAAAAGCAGCATTGCAATATTGTGATTGGCTTAGGGGAGGGAGTCTGGCTGCCTACTTCCTGTTCCTGGAAGCAGACTAAGGAGAGCAGGAGCACAGAAGACGTGGGACCCGGCCTCGAGGTAAGAATTAAAAAATATATATTTACAACTCCCACCTCCTCCAGTGTCCTATCCCATGTTTCCAGCCTCCCAGCTGTCCAGTCCCCCATGCAGCACTACATAATGGCGGCTGCTGTGCGGCCATGCGCAGCGGGCGTACCACTGGTGCGCCAAAGGCAAGCCCGTCTGAGTCCGTCTGCCCTTGGACCGCGCCCAACACCAAAGAACCTTCCTCTCGGACACTCCACCAATACAATGCCAGCATCCTCCTCGCCATCAAACCTGGACGCCACACCACCTGCTATCTAGCAACACTGTGGAATTCTCCTGCACCCTGTGTCTGTCAAAACTGCAAACGCACCTTCTGCCACATCAGCACACCAGCGCCTCCTGCCAACCAACAGAGCAGCCAACTGGCTAAACTGCATCCTTCTCAATGTGCGGTCCCTCCACAAACAGAGATGCCACCTCTTCAGACATTTATTTTTGTTAACAATAGTCCCTAGCGTAATCTTAGTTAGGAAAAACGGTTCTACATAGACTTCAATGAGACCTATGTGAGTTCCTCCTGTGTCCAGCCGGACAGAGGAGCATTTAATCTTGAATTTTCAAAAGAATGTAAGTTAGAATAGTGAAGACTGATGAAACAAGGGCACAGTCCTGTACCGAGTTTTCAACAGAGGGAGGAAAAGAAAGATCAAGAAGTAAGAGGCAATTACAAATTAATAACAGGCAAACAAACTTTGGAGCGATCATGGGGGCTTACAATACATTAATCAACTTCAGGTAAGCTCTAGCCAATAGTATCCACGGTACATTTACACAATCGATATAATGTGGAACTATTATAGCAAGTCGACGTGACGTTTCGATCCCTAGCTCCTAGTATAACGGGATCATCATCAGGACTAAAAGATTGGTCAAAAGAATGCCTGGTTTGATTATAACGCCTGTGGACATTGAATGAATAAAAGAAGGAGAGAGTAAAATACAAATAATCAGCATTGCGTAAAATAGTACTCAAAAGGACAACATGTCAATTGTCAATTATGTGCTCAGGAGTGGCGCCGCATGCGACAGTTGGTGGTGGAGGGAATCAAGTGACGATGTGGAGAATTAATAGTGTATGTGGCCTTGGTGGAATATTCGCTCAAGGATACAATTGTGCTGGAGGTAGATGCTAGAAGAAGTGCCAGGTGATGGGCAAGGCGTGTGACTTAGATATTCAATTTAGCCTTGGGACGATGATGGTTCATGCGAAGAATCGGCAGTTGGTGCGCGAAACTGTCATGCGGTGCGAGGCTTCGGAAAAAGGTGATGGTGATTGACGTGCAAGTTGCATAGCCTGGAGGAGTGAGAATGAACGATAATGATAGTTACCTAAGGGGGGGGGGGTTAGTGGAATAAAAGGAGTTCGCGGTTCCAAGAATTCGCGACTTCAAGGGGGTGGTTTCCTTCTGGTTGAAGAAGCGGAAACCGATGCAGCTAGAATAGTCAGCCGCGGTGTAAAATCTGAAAATGAGGCACGTGTTAGACTTGAACTAAGTTGGTGGCCAGACGTGAGTCTCAAATAAGGAAAGCCAGCTCACCATTCGGATGGGGGACACGCTTTAAAATCAGGGAATACAGGAGCGCGTCTTGGTGTTGTATCTAGGCGGCAGCTACTTGTGCTGTCCGTAGTTTTCCAAGGGCTGGTTGCGGGGGAAAAAAGGATTTAAAATAATTAGGCAATTTACGTGAATGGCATACGGCGGATGGTGACCCGACCGCAAGGCTCCTATCAAGGAGGGCTTCTGTGGAAGGACACAAGTTGGTGGATCTGCTTACCGTGGTCAAAAATATGGACACGCGTGTTTCAAGGGATGACTGAAGAGGCGCGTCTGGTTACGATATTCAAACGGCTAAAGATGGGGCGGAGGTCACAGGGGTTGAGCGGGACAAGCGCTTACCTCGTCCGAGTCTCGCAGCCACAATGGGGAGTCCAAGTCAGTCGGCAATGGTGACTGGACTGGAGGGAGTGAAGAATGGTATAAGTGGAAGAAATGGTAGAAATGAAAGAAGGGCTGTGTCAGTACGATGCCGAGACCGGCGTGAATGCGAGACTCGGACGAGGTAAGCGCTTGTCCCGCTCAACCCCTGTGACCTCCGCCCCATCTTTACCCCACTAACGATATTTCCCCTCCATCTAGCTCCAACCAGAACGCGGACAGCCATTGTAGCTGCCGTTTGAATATCGTAACCAGACGCGCCTCTTCAGTCATCCCTTGAAACACGCGTGTCCATATTTTTGACCACGGGAAGCAGATCCGACAACTTGTGTCCTTCCACAGAAGCCCTCCTTGATAGGAGCCTTGCGGTCGGGTCACCATCCGCCGTATGCCATTCACGTAAATTGCCTAATTATTTTAAATCCTTTTTTCCCCCGCAACCAGCCCTTGGAAAACAACGGACAGCACAAGTAGCTGCCGCCGAGATACAACACCAAGACGCGCTCCTGTATTCCCTGATTTTAAAGCGTGTCCCCCATCCGAATGGTGAGCTGGCTTTCCTTACTTGAGACTCACGTCTGGCCACCAACTTAGTTCAAGTCTAACACGTGCCTCATTTTCAGATTTTACACCGCGGCTGACTATTCTAGCTGCATCGGTTTCCGCTTCTTCAACCAGAAAGAAACCACCCCCTTGAAGTCGCGAATACTTGGAACCGCGAACTCCTTTTATTCCACTAACCCCCCCCCTTAGGTAACTATCATTATCGTTCATTCTCACTCCTCCAGGCTATGCAACTTGCACGTCAATCACCATCACCTTTTTCCGAAGCCTCGCACCGCATGACAGTTTCGCGCACCAACTGCCGATTCTTCGCATGAACCATCATCGTCCCAAGGCTAAATTGAATATCTAAGTCACACGCCTTGCCCATCACCTGGCACTTCTTCTAGCATCTACCTCCAGCACAATTGTATCCTTGAGCGAATATTCCACCAAGGCCACATACACTATTAATTCTCCACATCGTCACTTGATTCCCTCCACCACCAACTGTCGCATGCGGCGCCACTCCTGAGCACATAATTGACAAATGACATGTTGTCCTTTTGAGTACTATTTTACGCAATGCTGATTATTTGTATTTTACTCTCTCCTTCTTTTATTCATTCAATGTCCACAGGCGTTATAATCAAACCAGGCATTCTTTTGACCAATCTTTTAGTCCTGATGATGATCCCGTTATACTAGGAGCTAGGGATCGAAACGTCACGTCGACTTGCTATAATAGTTCCACATTATATCGATTGTGTAAATGTACCGTGGATACTATTGGCTAGAGCTTACCTGAAGTTGATTAATGTATTGTAAGCCCCCATGATCGCTCCAAAGTTTGTTTGCCTGTTATTAATTTGTAATTGCCTCTTACTTCTTGATCTTTCTTTTCCTCCCTCTGTTGAAAACTCGGTACAGGACTGTGCCCTTGTTTCATCAGTCTTCACTATTCTAACTTACATTCTTTTGAAAATTCAAGATTAAATGCTCCTCTGTCCGGCTGGACACAGGACGAACTCACATAGGTCTCGTTGAAGTCTATGTAGAACCGTTTTTCCTAACTAAGATTACGCTAGGGACTATTGTTAACAAAAATAAGCTTCCACCCGTGGTCCTTAGCTACCTCTACCGGGTTCCCTTATTACTTATACTACTACCTCTTCAGACATTGCCTTCTTCACGGAAACTTGGACAAACCTCTGCTCCGGACCGGCCATCACCATCACCATCCATGACGGCTACAAATCCACCAGCACGGACCACGCGAGTGGCCAGGAGGAGGCATTGACATTGTCTAAAAAAGGCAATCTCCGACTGACCACACACTCTAATGACCCGATGGTGACCATGGAACACCTCCACTTCCAGATCCGGACCAACCCCAACACCACCCTCTGCTGCACCCTTATCTACAGGCCCCCGGGCAATAAACCCCAATTCACCGATGCCGTTGTAGACCTCATCACACTCTAGGCTCTCCCATCCCCCGACTACATCCTACTCAGAGACCTCAAGTTCCACCCGGACAACCTCAGTGACCAGAGCACCACCCCCCTCCTGTGGAACCTTGCCAGCATCATACTCAAGCAGCTAGTCACCCCACCAACCCACATAGCCTGACACGTGGTCAAGCCTGACTTCTCCACCAGCGGGAACTTCAACTACAGCCACACCACAGGACTCTCCTGTACCAACCATCATTGTTTACATCATGCCTTCACCAAGCCCACTGTACACCATCGCCATCATTGTGCCCCCGTCACAGCTGGATCAAGTCCACCTAAGAACTTCCCGTCAACTCCCTCAGCACCACCACTCCGCCAATGCTTACAGATGACAACACCGCAGCGCGCATCCTCCACCGATGGATCTCCAACTGCGCTGACACCCTGGCACCCCTCAAGAAAAGACCAGGCAAACAACACTCCAAGAAGGCCATCTGGTTCACTCCCACCCTCCACTAGTCCAGACCCTAATGCAAACATCTCGAGAAGTGATGGAGCCACTACATTAATCAACTCTGCATCAGAGTCACCCTTGCACCATGGCGCAAGGGTGCCTGCATTGGGGCATGGCACCCATTGTGTGCCAAAGTAGGGGAAAAAGATAGGGGGGCTTATTCATGAGCCCCTTCTGACAATTTCAACCACGCAGTTTCACCCCGCTGGTGCATCATTTTCTTTACGTATTTGCAGTGGGATTCTTGCACCATGTTGCATCGTATTTGCAAAGTGACGCATCTAGGGTTATGCGTGACCTTGTGAAGCCCTATGCCACATTATACCTGCATAAGGTATGATGTATGTGGGGTGGGCATTCCTACGCAACAAAGCCTCATAGGAGTGGTGCAGTGAAATCCATCAGAACTCACTGCAACAATTGTAGGACGCCACTACGTCGGTACCTTACGACAGGCGCAAGGGTGGCGCAGTGCCACAGGGATAGGCTGGTCCCATGCATTGTTGGAGTTGCATCTTGCTTGTGACACAACTGCAGCAATATGTGACTTTAGTCCTCACAGATACGTCAGGATTCCAGACGTATCTGTCATCAATTGCGACATGGAGCGACGTACAGTGAATACAGCTCATCCATGGTGTCGCAAGAAGGGCGTAGTAAAAAGTGTTGGAAAGCTGTTTTGTCACAGCAATGCAACACTTTTCATGAATGAAGCCCAGGAATGCGCCCTATCTTCACAGGGCAGCGCAGCAAAATTACTTGCAGCGTTGTCCAGCACCAAAACCTTCTGAAATGAGGCCCCAAGAGTTTGCACCAATTTTAAGACCAGCTATTTTCTGGTCTTAAAAAACTGCCTCTAATTTGAGTTTGAGGCAGATTTTTTGGTTTTGCACCATACAAGGAATACCTTGTAAGTATCGTGAAGTGGGGTTAGCGGCAGTTTTTGCACAGGAACGCCCACCTTGCATCTTATTTTTGTTAAGTCGCGCTAACATAAGTGGCAATCTTAAAAATTCATGTTTACACTGGAAAATTGCCGCTAACTGCAGTTAGCAGCAAATTGTAAATACAGCAAGGTGACTTGCTGTGCTGCACTGTGTGACAATCTCGCATATCTGTCTTCCAACTTACCAATAAGAGAAGGGCACCCTGCCAGTACAAAACCTATGCTTTACATCACACACCCTTGGTGTAAGGATGTGTGCGTGGCACAAGACAGCTTAAAATGCAACAATGCATAGGATGAGAATCAGCACTGTGTTATAATTGATATGGCACTGTTCTGCTCTATCCCTTTCATGCAAGCTGCACATTAAGTTTGGTTGATGTGCTGCATTGCTTGACAACTTAGTGTAACAGCGTAAAGTTAACTCCACCCTAATATAGTGTAGGAGTACATTATAATTATGTGCATTTAGCACTCAAATGTATGTTGTGTGATTAATGCTACTAAAGGAGAATGCAGTATTGTACATATAAAGGACTCCATGTGAAAACTAATGGGATTTATAAATTGTGTGCCTAGAATGTGATTGATATATGTTTCTGCAACACTTACATATTAATATTGTATTCGTTAGAAAACTGCGTTTGCTATGTGTTTAGAAACGTGCATGTATTTGCAACCCTGTGCAGTATTAATTTGACATGATATTAAGGCCTTAAGCATATTTTCCTAGTATAAGCTCATGCTTCAAGTATAAGATTGATTTTGCATTTAACCTTCAATGTAGAATGTGCTTGTTTGCATTTTTGTTTCAACGGCAAGTGCGTCCAAAGCCTCATTAGTTAGAAAAGAAGGGTTTGAGTTTTGGTGAGATAGCAAGGTATGATAAGATGATTCTTGGCAAGGAGAATTAGGAAGAAGACAAGTTCCCATGGAGGAGGAGAGAGTGGTCAAAAACAAATGAAGTGGCAACTTATCGATGTGGGAAAGATGGTGTCAGTAACCAATATGTGCCAGGATTGTAGAAAGTCACCGAGGCAGCTCATGTGACATACCTTGCAGGCAGACTGCTATCTTATGCTGTAATGTAGTGAGGGTCAGAGGGACATCTTACGACTTCGTGGGGTGCGGACCTCTTCTGTCTTCTGTGGCTTCATGCTGCATGATTCTTGGTTGGAGTTTCTTCTACTGAAGGCTCTGACAGCTGATACCTTTTTATTCCTTATTCTTAATTCTTGGCTTTTAGCTTAGGGTAACCCTTTTTAAGGTAGTGTAGGGGAAGATAGCATGCTCATGCTTACTTTCGATAATCAGTCTCTAAATTTTAACATTCAATTATTTTCCTTATTATTTGCATCATCATAACCGAATAGGTTGTATGCTTTTATTTATATCAGGTGAATCTCTTTAAGAAATTTGCACGCACATGCATCAAACCTTTTTGCGATCGCAAACGGTGCGAATCGCAAAAATTGGCCGTTTGCGATCGCAAAATACCGTGTAGAAATGCATCAACTGGATATTTGCGAAAACCCAACTTTTCGCAAAAATAAGGAATCGCAAAAAAATCTGCGATTAAAATTGCGAGTCGGTAGTAGCGTCTTCCAAATTGCGATTCGCAAACAAAGAATTGCAAAAAGAATGCATGAAAAATCGCAAATTGCGATTTCCATGAAAATCGCAATTTTGCGAGAGCAAAATAAGAAGGATCCCAACCAGGTGGTAATCATGAGTGCTAATCAGAGACAGCTGAAAACCCATTTAAACACAGCCAGAATGAGCTAGCACTCTTCACAATGGCAGGGATTTACCTGATGGCGAGGAGGATGAGGCTGCAGGCTGCTGGACAGAGACGGAGGCGAATAAATGAGCGCATCTTCAGAGTCCGCATAACTTTGCTAGGCCAGCAAGAGGATGAGATATACGATAAGTATAGGCTCAATGCAGCAATGATCCATGATCTAATCAATGAATTGGACCCCATTCTGCAACGACAGACACGTAGGACCAATGCTATCCCAACGCATGTGCAGGTCCTATGTTGCCTACACCTACTGGCATCAGGCAGTTTTCAGGGGGTCATTGCTGTAGCGGGAGGTGTGTCACAAAGCGCACTTTCAAGAATATTCAAAGCATTCCTTGATGCCATGATGGCCGTGATCGGGTCTCACATCAAGTTCCCTACCACCGCGCTTGACCTTGCAAAAACAAAACAGGAGTTCTACCAGATAGCTCGCTTCCCACATGTTTTGGGTTGTATTGATTGCACCCACGTGGCAATATGTCCCCCTGCAGCACAGGAATATTTCTATAGAAATAGGAAATGTTACCATTCCCTCAATGTTCAGGTTGTTTGTAATGCCAAAAACATCATCACTGACATAGTTGCGCAATTTCCCGGGAGTGCACATGATTCTTATATTTTCAGGCAAAGTGGCATACACACCCATCTTGTCAGGGGAGAATTTGGAGAGGGACATCTGCTTGGTAAATATGTGTAATTGTTTCTCACTGTCATTGTACGTATGTCAATGTCAAACTGCCACTGACCCTTTCCTTCCTTACATGTAGGTGACAGCGCATACGCCTTGGGTAATTACCTCATGACGCCTTACCTCAATCCCACAACTGCCAATCAACAGAGGTACAATGCAGCACATATTTCAACAAGGAACATCATAGAGCGCTCATTTGGGCTGCTGAAGAGCCGATTCAGATGTCTACATAAGACCGGTGGAGCACTGCAGTACAACCCTGAACAATGCTGCAAGATAGTAGCAGCATGTGCCATGCTGCACAATATTGCGACAAAGGGAGGAATGGAAATCGAGGTGTCTGACAGCGATTCGGAGGATGGGAACCAGCAAGTGCCACACCACCATGCAGCACAAGGGGCAAACGCAGCAGAAGGGCGTAGGAGAAGATTGGACATCACACAAAATTATTTCTGAGGTGAGTACTGATGACACAGAAACGTTATATTGCAATCAAAGTAATCTTTAATTAAATAAAAATGTCATGAGTGTTGAAGCACACTTTTAATCTGACAAGTGTAATGGACATAAGTGGTTTGCAAATGAAAATGTACTTGTAAGTCAGTAAAAAGTCAGATCCCAACAATGGGTACGTCACCATAGTGGAATGTACTTGTACATGCCAGTCTAGTGCTTTCTACCACGAACACCCAGACGCCTGTCAGAGCCAGCATGGTCATCCCCAATGTTGGAAGCGGCTGTGGTACTGCTGCGTGTGTTGCGTCTTCCTGCAGTGCCGACTGGAATTGCCAAACTACTTAGGCTTGAGGCACCCTCACTACCCTCTTCCGGCGTGGAAATGTTTGACGCAATTGTGGAAGCATTAAGCAATTCTACTGCATTGGTCACCTGGTCCAGTGCTTTAGCCACATCCCCGCTCCAATGGCACATTTCAGTTTGCATGGTCACAGACCTACGTGCCAGCAGTGCAGTTGTCGTGGCCAACCTATTGTTTGATTTTGCAAACATTTTCAGGTGCAGCATTAGTTGACGATGCTGTCTCTTCTGGGATACATTTCCCTCATGCATCACCTTGCTCAGTTGCTGCACACTTTCAGACAGTACTGCTATGTTGCTAGCCATCTTGCCAATTTGTAATTGTACTAAACGTGTGTTTTTTGTCTGCAGGCGCTGCATACGGAGCATCTGTCCCTTCAGACCACCCCAGACATCAATTGGTTGCTCCTCCTGCTGTGTCCTGAGTGCTCTCCCTCTTCTACGCCGGACTCTGATATTGGTTCTGGGGACCTGTGGTTGTGGTTGTTGGATGGAAGTGGGTTGTCCATGGCTGCCACCTGGTGTTGCATCAGGCTCATCATCACACTCCATGGTGCCTAGGGATGGGACAGTTGCCCTGCGTGAGTTTGTGGCATGTGATGGATTTATTTGCACCATGGGTGTGTCCATATGTTCACCTGCGCTGGTGTCCTGCATGTCTGGGGAATCGCTATTCACAGCTTCTACACGTTGAGCATCTGTGAGGTGAAACAGTGCAAAACTGCATTATTAAATGTCTGTGATCAAAATGTCACAGTAATACATTTTTGACTTTGTTAATGAATTTATAATCTATTAAACTATTTTGGGTTGTTCCTCTGAGATTTGTCATTGTAACTGCTTGACCTGACTACATCTCCCATAATGCACCTCCCCTAATGAATACATTGAGTTTGAGTTTAAGTTTGAGTTTAAGGAATTTGTAGAGCGCACATACACCAGGCGGTTTCTTGGCGCTATGTAATTACTACTGCTCAAGGGGCATAACAACTGAGGGAGCAGGGTGGTTAGGATTGGAAGGCTTCGGTAAAAAGAAAGGTTTTGAGGTCTTTGCGGAATAAGGGATATTGGGAGCAAGACCTCAGTTGGAGTGGGAGGGAGTTCCAAAACGCAGGAGCCGTGGTTGAGAATTTGGAACCTCCCCATTTTTTCCGTTTGAAGCGACGTACCACCAGTAGTTGCTGGGTTGTAGAGCGCAGTTCTCTAGGGGGGATATAGTCTTGAATGGCTGTGTTAATGAAAGCCGGGGCAGTGCCAGACCGGGCTTTAAAGATGGTACAGCCAAGCTTGAAAAGAGCGCGTTGCCGAACAGGGAGCCAATGGAGGGATCTGAGAAGAGGGGTAATATGTTGTGACCTGGGTGAGTTAAAAACCAGTCGGGCCGCCTGGTTTTGAACTAGTTGTAGGCGCCTCACGAGGTACGCAGGCATGCCATGATAGATGGCGTTGCCGTAGTCCAAGCGGGACGTCACCATGGCCAGAAGTATTAGTTTGAGGGCAGATGGAGAGAAGAAACGTGAAACTTTCCGGATAGTTCTGAGGGAGAGGAAGGCTGAAGAGACGATGGCACTGACTTGAGAATGGAGAGAGAGTTGATTATTGATTTTGAATCCAAGAGTTTTGACAGAAGGAACCGGCGTGGGTGGAGGGCCTAGAGAAGGGGGCCAGAAAGAGGAGGACCATGGACTGGAGCAACTACCCGTCAACACCAATTCCGTTTTGTCGGGATTGAGTTTCAGGTGGTTGAAATTCATCCAGTCCTGGATAAAAGTCATGATGGACTGAAAGTTAGCAATTGACTGGGGGGAGGGAGAGAGGGAAAAAATAAGCTGGAGGTCATCTACGTAGTTGTAAACAGAGACCTCCAGTTGCTGTAGCGCGAAAATAAGAGGGGCAATGTAAAGGTTAAATAACAGAGGGGACAAGGAGGATCCCTGGGGGACCCCGCACTGGACTGGGCGATAGTCAGCTGAGAACTCGCCCAGGCGGACCGCTTGGGTGCGCCCACTCAAGAAGGAGGAGAGCCATAACAGGGCAGTCCCTCCGATTCCCGCCGCCTCGACACGAGAAAGTAAGATGGTATTGTGAGAAGTTGGCCTGATATGTAGTGCTCACTATTCTAGTGATAACTGTGTATCATTCCAAACGACCCTTATTGATGATTGGTTGTAAGTCAACCTTATAGACCAGCTATCTTAGTAGCGTGGATACGAGCAGTCTTAAGCTAAACTCTAGAGGGCGTGTTAAGCCAGCTGTTTACCATCACATATACCCCTTGAACACCCCGTGAAAGGACACCACACAAGTTGTTATGAAAATAAAAGGATATTTATTTATAACAAGACTACCCTGGCTCTTTATGAGTCAGGGAGCTAAGCACAATACAAAACTCTTAGGAAAATACTTCAGTTGCACAATTTACACAAATGCCCGAGGGGCACGAGAAACCATCTACACTTACAGTGAAATGCGAATGGATAGAGTCTGGAGGTACTGATTCCGGAGTGTTCCGATCAGTGGGACTAAACGAAAAAGGAACTGGACACTTGTAGAGCGAACCTGCGATGGAGCACCGAAATGCTCGAGTTACCTAGCCCAGAGGCTGCGGCTGCGTGAAGTTCGGCAAGATGTCGGGAGTCCTCGTGTAGTCTCAGGAGCCTGAAAGAAGAAGTTGCTGGCAGGCGACCAGTGATGATGTTCAGCGAGATCCAAGCCTGGATCGGGGATGAAGGAAACCTGAAAGCAGAGGGGACTCAGTTCTCAACCGCTAGCCAGCGATCGTGTGGGTACCAGGAGGGTACCGGCTGAAGTCACCTTGACCAGGTGAGTGGGTGACGTCGGACTCGGCTGTTCCTCGGACCAGGAGGCGCGGCGGCGACCAGGATGGAGGGCGAGCTGTCCCACGAAGGTGTCTGCTGTCGATGATGCTGGGCCCAGGAAGGGGCAGCGGATCTTGGCAGTGGCAACCCAAGCGGGGAAGTCAAGATGGCGTCGGGAGTGGACCAGGAGGGTCCGTGGTACTCCTCTGTTGGAGGGGAGCAAGAGCCAGTCTGGAGCAACCAGACCGGTGATGAAAACAATCTTGGAGCGTCGTGAAGAGGGCCACAAGCCGGTCGGCAAGTGGTCGGACAACGCGGCGAACAGCAAGGAGCGGAAGGGCCCCCACGCAGATCTCGTGGATGCTGGGGAGACAGACTTCGATGCTGGAGCTGCTCAGGGTTAGGGCTTCTCAAACCCTAGGTGCACTCACTCGAGGGTCCCTCGGTGGCGTGCTAGATAAGCGTCGTGCAGGTTCTGAAGATGGCCGGTCCCACAGGTCTCGTCACACCTACGACTCTCAGCTGGGCTGATGAGGTAGGTAAAAGGTCAGAGATGGCAGGGACTCGGGTCTCGTCGAGCTGGGCAGTCTTGATCCGTAGGAGAGACTTACAGCAAACCGCAAGCGCTTAGGTGGTGCCTGCTGGTGCAGGGTGGCTACTCCTTAGCCACAAGGGAGAGTCTTCAGAAATTGTCAAGAGTTCCTTTCGTGGAAAGTAGTTCGTGATTCGGAGTCATCCGATTATCTGATTATCCAAATTGGGAAGGGGACTCGCTCCTACCTTTATTCTAAGAAAAAGGGGTTGGCCCGTGACTAGGTCCTACCTATGGGTGGAGCCAGGAGGGGGGTGGTTACACCCCTATCCTTTGTCCGGCTTCGCGCCAGCTCAGGGGCTGGTGTGCCCCCGAAACTGGTTTGAGCCGGGCTATGCACAGTGAGCACCGGGGTGCCACTTGCAATCACCTTCCTTTCAGCCCTGCCTACCTGGAATACACAACCCCTGTCTGGGATGGTGCTAACACCGCCCTCGACAGGAAACCCTTTGTCCAAACTCCCTTCGCTGGAAGGTCTCCCAGCAGCAGGAGGTCAGACTTGTGTCTGGTGGCAGCATCCATTTTGTGATGTTGAGGCTTGAGTCAACTTTAACCGGGGTTCAAGGTTACTTCCATGTCGTGCCCCTCTAGAAGGGGGGAATGCTAACCCCGTCGCCAGAACTAGCGAGGGGTTCGTATTCCAATTCGTATGACACCTTACTCGACATGTGTAGGTGATGCGATGCCAAAGTTAGCAAATAACCACAAGGATTATAATGCATTTAAAATAGTTGGCCCGCGTCACCATGGAACGGCTATTAGGACTTGGTTCCGCAAGCCGTCGACGGGCTCAGCTCGCGCCAGAGCACCATCCCACATGACTCCCTGCACTCTGCCTTCAGGATTGATAAGGCCTGCCATAGGAGTGACTGATAGGAATCCATGTGTCCATTTTAGGGTTAGGTGTAGGAATACTACACCTACAGCAACGGGTGATTACACCACGTGGCCCCAGCTGTCGTGCAGCCAGTTGTGTCAGATTTGGGCGGCCATTCCATGGGTGGCATAATAAATGCTGCAGTCCCTGGTAGGCCCTGGGTACACCGATGCCCTGGATACCTGTGGTATGCTGAGACAGGGACTGACAAGGCGGCCCAGTTCCAATTAGTGGATGCACCTAATGTACATGTGTGTTAATTTCGAGAGAGAACAGCTAGGCTGTGGGTCTGATCGGCAGGCCCACAGCCGGGGAAAGTCGTAAACCAATGAAGCAAAAGCAAAAAATCTGGGTGATCATAGGATTGCAGACCCTACTCTCCTACATGACCCCCCCCCCCAAACTTTGGGACAATAAGCTAACCTTGACCAGGTGAGTCTTCTTGCTCTAAGTGGAAATACCTGGAGAGCCCATCTGCATTGCCATGATCAGTGCCAGGTCTATGCTCCACTGTGAAGTCCATCCCCTGTAGGGAAATGGACCACCTAAGTAGTTTGGGGTTTTCACCCTTCATTTGATTTAGCCACAAGAGGGGCTTATGGTCGGTCTGAATCTTGAAGTGAGTGCCAAACAAGTATGGCCTCAACTTCTTCAGGGCCCAAACCACAGCAAAGGCCTCCCTCTCAATAGCTGACCAATTCTTCTCTCTGGGGGTCAGCCTCCTGCTAATAAAAGCTATGGGCTGGTCATGACCATCAAAATTCAGTTGCGATAGAACAGCTCCCACACCCAGCTCCGAAGCGTCTGTTTGGACAATGAATGGTCTGGAGTAGTCTGGACTCTTTAGGATAGGTGCTGTGCACATGGCCTGCTTTAGGTCATCGAATGCCTTCTGACAGCTTGCTGTCCACTGAACTTTTTTTGGCATCTTTTTACTTGTCAGGTCGTTTAGCGGGGTCACAATGGATCCATAATTTCTGACAAATTTCCGGTAATAACCAGTCAGGCCCAAGAAAGCTCGAACCTGAGTCTGGGTGGTTGGAGGAGCCCAGTCCTGGATGGCCTGTATTTTGCTCTCCAACGGTTGAACCTGACCCCCTCCTACAAGGTGGCCCAGGTATACAACCTGTGTCTGCCCTATCTGGCACTTGGTGGCCTTGATAGTGAGGCCTGCCTTCTGCAGGGCCTCTAACACTTTCCTCAGGTGGACCAGGTGATCCTCCCAGGTGGAGCTAAAGACAGCGATATCGTCCAGATACGCCGCACAGAAGTCGTCCAACCCAGTGAGAACTCGATTCACCAGCCTTTGGAAGGTGGCAGGTGCATTTTTCAAACCAAAGGGCATTACCACGAACTGATAATGCCCACCCGGGGTAGAAAATGCTGTTTTGGGCTTGGCCTCCTCAGCTAACCTGATTTGCCAATACCCAGCTGTCAGGTCAAACGTACTTAAGTAGTTGGCCGAGGCCAACCGGTCGATAAGTTCGTCTGCTCTTGGTATCGGGTGGGCGTCAGTCTTAGTGACTGCATTGAGACCTCTGTAGTCCACGCAAAACCTCATCTCTTTCTTACCGCCCTGGGTGTGAGGTTTCGGCACGAGCACTACGGGACTAGCCCAGGGGCTGTCCGAGGGTTCAATGACTCCCAGCTCCAACATTTTCTGCACCTCCGTCTTGATGCAGTCTCTGACGTGATCAGGTTGCCGATAGATTTTACTCTTTACGGGTAGACTGTCCCCAGTGTCGACCTCATGGGTACACCAATTGGTCTGACTGGGTGTCAGAGAGAACATATGTCGAAAGGATTGAAGAACCTGTTTACAATCCTTTTGTTGATGTCCAGAGAGGCTGCCACAAAAGACAACACCATCTACTGACCCATCGTCAGGGTTCTGAGAGAGCAGGTCCGGGAGAGGGTCACTCTCCTCCTCCTGTCCCTCATCTGTGGCCATGAGTAAGCCCATGCCCTCCCTGTCGACATATGCCTTGAGCCTGTTTACATGGAGCACCCTGTGGGGGCTCCGGGGAGTTCCCAGGTCTACCAGGTAGGTGACCTCTCCCTTTTGCTCAATGATCGTGTGGGGCCCAGACCATTTGTCTTTGAGTGCTGCCGGGGCCACTGGCTCCAGCACCCACACCTTCTGTCCAGGCTGGTACACAGTCAGGACAGCCTTTTGGTCGTGCCAAGCTTTCTGTAATTCTTGGCTCGCCTCAAGGTTTTTAGACGCCTTTTCCATGTACTCCGCCATCCGCGAGCGGAGACCGAGTACATAGTCCACAATGTTCGATGCCGGCTTTCTGAGAGGTCTCTCCCATCCTTCCTTTACCAAACAAAGGGGTCCCCTTACAGGATGTCCGAACAGAAGCTCAAAAGGGCTGTAGCCAACCCCCTTCTGCGGGACCTCTCTGTAGGCGAACAAGAGGCAGGGTATCTGGACATCCCATCTCCGCCGAAGCTTTTCAGGTAGTCCGTGAATCATCCCTTTTAGGGTCCTGTTGAATCTCTCAACAAGCCCATTGCATTGTGGGTGATAGGGTGTGGTGAATTTGTAGTTGACACCACATTCCTTCCACATAGCAGTCAGATATCCCGACATGAAGTTTGCACCTCTGTCTGAGACGACCTCCTTAGGGAAGCCCACTCTGGAGAACACTCCAAGTAGGGCCCGTGCCACCACAGGTGCTGTAGTGGTCCTAAGGGGAATAGCTTCAGGATACCTGGTGGCGTGGTCCACCACCACCAGTATAAACTTGTGCCCTGATGCTGTCTGGGGTTCCATTGGTCCGACAATGTCGATCCCCACTCGTTCAAAGGGTACCCCCACCACTGGTAGTGGTATGAGGGGGGCCTTTGTCGTGCCACCTGACTTACCACTGGCTTGGCAAGTGACACAGGAGCGGCAAAACTCCTTCGTATCTTCGGACATGTGGGGCCAGTGAAAGTGTGGAACAATTCTGTCCCAAGTCTTATTCTGGCCTAAGTGACCTGCAAGGGGAATCTCGTGGGCCAAGGTGAGAAGGAAACCTCTCAGAGACAAGGGGATGACCAGCCTCCTGGTCGCACCAGGTTTGGGGTCTCTTGCCTCAGAGTACAGGAGTCCATCGTCCCAGTACACTTTGTGGGTACCTGTGGCGTTCCCTGCAGCCTCAGCAGCAGCCTGCTGTCTGAGGGGTTCAAGTGAGGGGCAGTCTAACTGTGCCTTCCCCAGGTCTTCCCTGGAGGGTCCCCCTGAGCCCAGAAACTCAACCTGACCAGGTTCAAGCTCTTGCGGCTCAGTTTCCCTCAGTTCTTTAAGGTCAGCCTCCTCGGAGACTTGATCCACGACCTGGGGCAAGGGGGAAGGCGAAGCCTTACCCTTACTGCTCCTTTTCTTGGAAGGTGTCTGGTCCGTTCTTCCAGGATCCAGCACCTGTTCAGTGGGGCATCTTTTGGCCTGTGACCTGGTCACAGCAAGGACATGTGCTGGCAAGCCTAACATCTCCATGTGAGTCCTCTGCTCCACTTCTGACCATTGTGACGTTTCCAAATCATTGCCCAACAGACATTCTACGGGGAGGTCTGAACTAACCACAACCTTTTTCGGGCCACTTACCCCTCCCCAGGAGAAATCAACAACTGCCATACTGTGATTGGTGGTGACGTTGCTGGCATTGGTCACTAGGTAACTGGTACCTAGCATGATCTGTCCAGGGTCCACAAAGTTAGGCGTCACCATGGTGACACTGGCACAAGTGTCCCTGTAGGCCAGAGCCACTTTTCCATTGATCAAAGGTGTCTGTCTGTATTTGCCCAAAGTATTGGGACTGGCATCAGGGGACATATCCATATCCCCTGTACAGACAAGGACGGCCTGAGTGAGCGTGCCGACTAAGTCGTCACTCCCCTCGGTTCCCAAGGTTAACCCAACTAATGCCTTGGGAGGCGCACTACCACTGCTGACTGTACTAGGGGGTGCAGGTGCCTTAGGGGCTGCAGTGGTAGGAGTTTGCCCTCCTTTCTTGGTGCACTCACTAAACCAGTGAGTCTTACTTTTACAGTATTGGCACCACCTTTTTGACTGGCCTTCTTGAGTCTTCTTCTTCTGTGAAGCCTGACCCCCACCCTCTTTGGTTTGTTGGGGACCTGTCGAAGACTGCTGGTCATTTTGTTCGTTCTTGTTACCCTTTTGGTCTGCTTTCTTCTGACCACCCTGGTTCGGATTCTGGTTCTGCTTGACCCTTGTTCTGACCCATCTGTCTGCCTTCTTTCCCAATTCTTGGGGAGAGGTCAGATCCGAGTCGACAAGGTGCTGATGCAACAATTGGTTCTGACAGTTGTTTAAAATCTGTTCTCGCATGATAAGATTGTACAATCCTGTGTAATCAGTAACCTTGCTACCCAGTAACCAGCCTTCCAAAGCCTTAGTGGCACAATCAACAAAGTCAGTCCAATCCTGAGACTGAATTTTCTGGGTGTCCCGGAACAGCACCCGGTACTGTTCCGTGGTTAAGCCGAACCCATCAATCAGTGTGTTCTTCAGGACTTGGTAGTTGTTAGCATCCTCAGCTCTTGTAGTGAGGAGCTTGTCCCTTCCTTTACCTTCAAAGGAAAGCCACAGTATAGCTGCCCACTGACTTGGGGGGACGCACTGGACAGTGCAGGCCCTCTCCAAGGCAGTTATCCACTTGTGGATGTCGTCCCCTTGTTTAAAGGGGGGCACTATTTTACTCAGGTGTCTAGTGTCTATACCCCTGTCTTTCTCTCTATTGAGAATGCTGCCACCAGTGGGATCTAACCCACTTAATTTCTGCTCTCGGGCCAGGGCAAGTCTTTCTTTGGCGAGGGCAAGTTCTTCCCGCTCGATCCTCAGATTGACTTCCCTCATCTTCGCTTCATGCTCCCTTCTCTGAGGGGACGTCATTCCTCTCTGAGAAGATGCCTGAGAGACATGTGTATGAACCGATCTGCCGGAGCCTCTGGAGAGAGACCTAGCTCATCCGTTCCCAAGGTTAAGCCTGCTTGAGCGTGGGCCCGGGGCTCCCCCAGTTCCATTCTCATGCCTGCTTAAGTTGGTCCTTGTAAGCCTGCTGACTACCACTGGACCTTTGTCTGCCTCGTCTCCCGATAACTCGTCCTCGTCCTCCTCCTCTGTGTGGAGGTCGAGGTCGGGGTCACCGAGGGTTCCCTCTAAGGGAGGCATGTTCCCATCTGCACTGGGGGGACCTGTGTTAGAGGACCTCCTAGCATCGTACGCCTCTAAGAGACCTATCAGAATTGCGATGGTAGGGTTAGAACCCTGGTTTAACTTCCTGGAGGCACACAGTTGTCTCATCTCCTTGAAGCTAAGAGTTGCATATCGTGACACGACCTGTGGAGGGTCACTGACCACTAAGGGAGTCTGCGAGGACTCTCCGTGGACCGACATGCTTGTCTAGTGAGGTGTAAGTGATGCACCTACCTACACTATGTGTTTACCTACTAGTCCCTTGCTAAGAGTTGTAGTCAGGGTGTGCTAAGCCCTGTTACACTACAACAGCCGGTTCAGTAGAACTCGGAGTATTCTAAGTTAAGTTATATGTACCTGGGTACTTATGTGATCTTTCACTGCGATATTCTTAGGATACGTGTGTGGTAAATCAACAGCAAGCTCAAATCCCAACCGCTGCTCACCAATGTGAGAAGTTGGCCTGATATGTAGTGCTCACTATTCTAGTGATCACTGTGTATCATTCCAAACGACCCTTATTGATGATTGGTTGTAAGTCAACCTTATAGACCAGCTATCCTAGTAGCGTGGATACGAGCAGTCTTAAGCTAAACTCTAGAGGGCGTGTTAAGCCAGCTGTTTACCATCACATATACCCCTTGAACACCCCGTGAAAGGACACCACACAAGTTGTTATGAAAATAAAAGGATATTTATTTATAACAAGACTACCCTGGCTCTTTATGAGTCAGGGAGCTAAGCACAATACAAAACTCTTAGGAAAATACTTCAGTTGCACAATTTACACAAATGCCAGAGGGGCACGAGAAACCATCTACACTTACAGTGAAATGCGAATGGATAGAGTCTGGAGGTACTGATTCCGGAGTGTTCCGATCAGTGGGACTAAACGAAAAAGGAACTGGACACTTGTAGAGCGAACCTGCGATGGAGCACCGAAATGCTCGAGTTACCTAGCCCAGAGGCTGCGGCTGCGTGAAGTTCGGCAAGATGTCGGGAGTCCTCGTGTAGTCTCAGGAGCCTGAAAGAAGAAGTTGCTGGCAGGCGACCAGTGATGATGTTCAGCGAGATCCAAGCCTGGATCGGGGATGAAGGAAACCTGAAAGCAGAGGGGACTCAGTTCTCAACCGATAGCCAGCGATCGTGTGGGTACCAGGAGGGTACCGGCTGAAGTCACCTTGACCAGGTGAGTGGGTGACGTCGGACTCGGCTGTTCCTCGGACCAGGAGGCGCGGCGGCGACCAGGATGGAGGGCGAGCTGTCCCACGAAGGTGTCTGCTGTCGATGATGCTGGGCCCAGGAAGGGGCAGCGGATCTTGGCAGTGGCAACCCAAGCGGGGAAGTCAAGATGGCGTCGGGAGTGGACCAGGAGGGTCCGTGGTACTCCTCTGTTGGAGGGGAGCAAGAGCCAGTCTGGAGCAACCAGACCGGTGATGAAAACAATCTTGGAGCGTCGTGAAGAGGGCCACAAGCCGGTCGGCAAGTGGTCGGACAACGCGGCGAACAGCAAGGAGCGGAAGGGCCCCCACGCAGATCTCGTGGATGCTGGGGAGACAGACTTCGATGCTGGAGCTGCTCAGGGTTAGGGCTTCTCAAACCCTAGGTGCACTCACTCGAGGGTCCCTCGGTGGCGTGCTAGATAAGCGTCGTGCAGGTTCTGAAGATGGCCGGTCCCGCAGGTCTCGTCACACCTACGACTCTCAGCTGGGCTGATGAGGTAGGTAAAAGGTCAGAGATGGCAGGGACTCGGGTCTCGTCGAGCTGGGCAGTCTTGATCCGTAGGAGAGACTTACAGCAAACCGCAAGCGCTTAGGTGGTGCCTGCTGGTGCAGGGTGGCTACTCCTTAGCCACAAGGGAGAGTCTTCAGAAATTGTCAAGAGTTCCTTTCGTGGAAAGTAGTTCGTGATTCGGAGTCATCCGATTATCTGATTATCCAAATTGGGAAGGGGACTCGCTCCTACCTTTATTCTAAGAAAAAGGGGTTGGCCCGTGACTAGGTCCTACCTATGGGTGGAGCCAGGAGGGGGGTGGTTACACCCCTATCCTTTGTCCGGCTTCGCGCCAGCTCAGGGGCTGGTGTGCCCCCGAAACTGGTTTGAGCCGGGCTATGCACAGTGAGCACCGGGGTGCCACTTGCAATCACCTTCCTTTCAGCCCTGCCTACCTGGAATACACAACCCCTGTCTGGGATGGTGCTAACACCGCCCTCGACAGGAAACCCTTTGTCCAAACTCCCTTCGCTGGAAGGTCTCCCAGCAGCAGGAGGTCAGACTTGTGTCTGGTGGCAGCATCCATTTTGTGATGCTGAGGCTTGAGTCAACTTTAACCGGGGTTCAAGGTTACTTCCATGTCGTGCTCCTCTAGAAGGGGGGAATGCTAACCCCGTCGCCAGAACTAGCGAGGGGTTCGTATTCCAATTCGTATGACACCTTACTCGACATGTGTAGGTGATGCGATGCCAAAGTTAGCAAATAACCACAAGGATTATAATGCATTTAAAATAGTTGGCCCGCGTCACCATGGAACGGCTATTAGGACTTGGTTCCGCAAGCCGTCGACGGGCTCAGCTCGCGCCAGAGCACCATCCCACATGACTCCCTGCACTCTGCCTTCAGGATTGATAAGGCCTGCCATAGGAGTGACTGATAGGAATCCATGTGTCCATTTTAGGGTTAGGTGTAGGAATACTACACCTACAGCAACGGGTGATTACACCACGTGGCCCCAGCTGTCGTGCAGCCAGTTGTGTCAGATTTGGGCGGCCATTCCAGGGGTGGCATAATAAATGCTGCAGTCCCTGGTAGGCCCTGGGTACACCGATGCCCTGGATACCTGTGGTATGCTGAGACAGGGACTGACAAGGCGGCCCAGTTCCAATTAGTGGATGCACCTAATGTACATGTGTGTTAATTTCGAGAGAGAACAGCTAGGCTGTGGGTCTGATCGGCAGGCCCACAGCCGGGGAAAGTCGTAAACCAATGAAGCAAAAGCAAAAAATCTGGGTGATCATAGGATTGCAGACCCTACTCTCCTACATGACCCCCCCCCAAACTTTGGGACAATAAGCTAACCTTGACCAGGTGAGTCTTCTTGCTCTAAGTGGAAATACCTGGAGAGCCCATCTGCATTGCCATGATCAGTGCCAGGTCCATGCTCCACTGTGAAGTCCATCCCCTGTAGGGAAATGGACCACCTAAGTAGTTTGGGGTTTTCACCCTTCATTTGATTTAGCCACAAGAGGGGCTTATGGTCGGTCTGAATCTTGAAGTGAGTGCCAAACAAGTATGGCCTCAACTTCTTCAGGGCCCAAACCACAGCAAAGGCCTCCCTCTCAATAGCTGACCAATTCTTCTCTCTGGGGGTCAGCCTCCTGCTAATAAAAGCTATGGGCTGGTCATGACCATCAAAATTCAGTTGCGATAGAACAGCTCCCACACCCAGCTCCGAAGCGTCTGTTTGGACAATGAATGGTCTGGAGTAGTCTGGACTCTTTAGGATAGGTGCTGTGCACATGGCCTGCTTTAGGTCATCGAATGCCTTCTGACAGCTTGCTGTCCACTGAACTTTTTTTGGCATCTTTTTACTTGTCAGGTCGTTTAGCGGGGTCACAATGGATCCATAATTTCTGACAAATTTCCGGTAATAACCAGTCAGGCCCAAGAAAGCTCGAACCTGAGTCTGGGTGGTTGGAGGAGCCCAGTCCTGGATGGCCTGTATTTTGCTCTCCAACGGTTGAACCTGACCCCCTCCTACAAGGTGGCCCAGGTATACAACCTGTGTCTGCCCTATCTGGCACTTGGTGGCCTTGATAGTGAGGCCTGCCTTCTGCAGGGCCTCTAACACTTTCCTCAGGTGGACCAGGTGATCCTCCCAGGTGGAGCTAAAGACAGCGATATCGTCCAGATACGCCGCACAGAAGTCGTCCAACCCAGTGAGAACTCGATTCACCAGCCTTTGGAAGGTGGCAGGTGCATTTTTCAAACCAAAGGGCATTACCACGAACTGATAATGCCCACCCGGGGTAGAAAATGCTGTTTTGGGCTTGGCCTCCTCAGCTAACCTGATTTGCCAATACCCAGCTGTCAGGTCAAACGTACTTAAGTAGTTGGCCGAGGCCAACCGGTCGATAAGTTCGTCTGCTCTTGGTATCGGGTGGGCGTCAGTCTTAGTGACTGCATTGAGACCTCTGTAGTCCACGCAAAACCTCATCTCTTTCTTACCGCCCTGGGTGTGAGGTTTCAGCACGAGCACTACGGGACTAGCCCAGGGGCTGTCCGAGGGTTCAATGACTCCCAGCTCCAACATTTTCTGCACCTCCGTCTTGATGCAGTCTCTGACGTGATCAGGTTGCCGATAGATTTTACTCTTTACGGGTAGACTGTCCCCAGTGTCGACCTCATGGGTACACCAATTGGTCTGACTGGGTGTCAGAGAGAACATATGTCGAAAGGATTGAAGAACCTGTTTACAATCCTTTTGTTGATGTCCAGAGAGGCTGCCACAAAAGACAACACCATCTACTGACCCATCGTCAGGGTTCTGAGAGAGCAGGTCCGGGAGAGGGTCACTCTCCTCCTCCTGTCCCTCATCTGTGGCCATGAGCAAGCCCATGCCCTCCCTGTCGACATATGCCTTGAGCCTGTTTACATGGAGCACCCTGTGGGGGCTCCGGGGAGTTCCCAGGTCTACCAGGTAGGTGACCTCTCCCTTTTGCTCAATGATCGTGTGGGGCCCAGACCATTTGTCTTTGAGTGCTGCCGGGGCCACTGGCTCCAGCACCCACACCTTCTGTCCAGGCTGGTACACAGTCAGGACAGCCTTTTGGTCGTGCCAAGCTTTCTGTAATTCTTGGCTCGCCTCAAGGTTTTTAGACGCCTTTTCCATGTACTCCGCCATCCGCGAGCGGAGACCGAGTACATAGTCCACAATGTTCGATGCCGGCTTTCTGAGAGGTCTCTCCCATCCTTCCTTTACCAAACAAAGGGGTCCCCTTACAGGATGTCCGAACAGAAGCTCAAAAGGGCTGTAGCCAACCCCCTTCTGCGGGACCTCTCTGTAGGCGAACAAGAGGCAGGGTATCAGGACATCCCATCTCCGCCGAAGCTTTTCAGGTAGTCCGTGAATCATCCCTTTTAGGGTCCTGTTGAATCTCTCAACAAGCCCATTGCATTGTGGGTGATAGGGTGTGGTGAATTTGTAGTTGACACCACATTCCTTCCACATAGCAGTCAGATATCCCGACATGAAGTTTACACCTCTGTCTGAGACGACCTCCTTAGGGAAGCCCACTCTGGAGAACACTCCAAGTAGGGCCCGTGCCACCACAGGTGCTGTAGTGGTCCTAAGGGGAATAGCTTCAGGATACCTGGTGGCGTGGTCCACCACCACCAGTATAAACTTGTGCCCTGATGCTGTCTGGGGTTCCATTGGTCCGACAATGTCGATCCCCACTCGTTCAAAGGGTACCCCCACCACTGGTAGTGGTATGAGGGGGGCCTTTGTCGTGCCACCTGACTTACCACTGGCTTGGCAAGTGACACAGGAGCGGCAAAACTCCTTCGTATCTTCGGACATGTGGGGCCAGTGAAAGTGTGGAACAATTCTGTCCCAAGTCTTATTCTGGCCTAAGTGACCTGCAAGGGGAATCTCGTGGGCCAAGGTGAGAAGGAAACCTCTCAGAGACAAGGGGATGACCAGCCTCCTGGTCGCACCAGGTTTGGGGTCTCTTGCCTCAGAGTACAGGAGTCCATCGTCCCAGTACACTTTGTGGGTACCTGTGGCGTTCCCTGCAGCCTCAGCAGCAGCCTGCTGTCTGAGGGGTTCAAGTGAGGGGCAGTCTAACTGTGCCTTCCCCAGGTCTTCCCTGGAGGGTCCCCCTGAGCCCAGAAACTCAACCTGACCAGGTTCAAGCTCTTGCGGCTCAGTTTCCCTCAGTTCTTTAAGGTCAGCCTCCTCGGAGACTTGATCCACGACCTGGGGCAAGGGGGAAGGCGAAGCCTTACCCTTACTGCTCCTTTTCTTGGAAGGTGTCTGGTCCGTTCTTCCAGGATCCAGCACCTGTTCAGTGGGGCATCTTTTGGCCTGTGACCTGGTCACAGCAAGGACATGTGCTGGCAAGCCTAACATCTCCATGTGAGTCCTCTGCTCCACTTCTGACCATTGTGACGTTTCCAAATCATTGCCCAACAGACATTCTACGGGGAGGTCTGAACTAACCACAACCTTTTTCGGGCCACTTACCCCTCCCCAGGAGAAATCAACAACTGCCATTCTGTGATTGGTGGTGACGTTGCTGGCATTGGTCACTAGGTAACTGGTACCTAGCATGATCTGTCCAGGGTCCACAAAGTTAGGCGTCACCATGGTGACACTGGCACAAGTGTCCCTGTAGGCCAGAGCCACTTTTCCATTGATCAAAGGTGTCTGTCTGTATTTGCCCAAAGTATTGGGACTGGCATCAGGGGACATATCCATATCCCCTGTACAGACAAGGACGGCCTGAGTGAGCGTGCCGACTAAGTCGTCACTCCCCTCGGTTCCCAAGGTTAACCCAACTAATGCCTTGGGAGGCGCACTACCACTGCTGACTGTACTAGGGGGTGCAGGTGCCTTAGGGGCTGCAGTGGTAGGAGTTTGCCCTCCTTTCTTGGTGCACTCACTAAACCAGTGAGTCTTACTTTTACAGTATTGGCACCACCTTTTTGACTGGCCTTCTTGAGTCTTCTTCTTCTGTGAAGCCTGACCCCCACCCTCTTTGGTTTGTTGGGGACCTGTCGAAGACTTCTGGTCATTTTGTTCGTTCTTGTTACCCTTTTGGTCTGCTTTCTTCTGACCACCCTGGTTCGGATTCTGGTTCTGCTTGACCCTTGTTCTGACCCATCTGTCTGCCTTCTTTCCCAATTCTTGGGGAGAGGTCAGATCCGAGTCGACAAGGTGCTGATGCAACAATTGGTTCTGACAGTTGTTTAAAATCTGTTCTCGCATGATAAGATTGTACAATCCTGTGTAATCAGTAACCTTGCTACCCAGTAACCAGCCTTCCAAAGCCTTAGTGGCACAATCAACAAAGTCAGTCCAATCCTGAGACTGAATTTTCTGGGTGTCCCGGAACAGCACCCGGTACTGTTCCGTGGTTAAGCCGAACCCATCAATCAGTGTGTTCTTCAGGACTTGGTAGTTGTTAGCATCCTCAGCTCTTGTAGTGAGGAGCTTGTCCCTTCCTTTACCTTCAAAGGAAAGCCACAGTATAGCTGCCCACTGACTTGGGGGGACGCACTGGACAGTGCAGGCCCTCTCCAAGGCAGTTATCCACTTGTGGATGTCGTCCCCTTGTTTAAAGGGGGGCACTATTTTACTCAGGTGTCTAGTGTCTATACCCCTGTCTTTCTCTCTATTGAGAATGCTGCCACCAGTGGGATCTAACCCACTTAATTTCTGCTGTCGGGCCAGGGCAAGTCTTTCTTTGGCGAGGGCAAGTTCTTCCCGCTCGATCCTCAGATTGACTTCCCTCATCTTCGCTTCATGCTCCCTTCTCTGAGGGGACGTCATTCCTCTCTGAGAAGATGCCTGAGAGACATGTGTATGAACCGATCTGCCGGAGCCTCTGGAGAGAGACCTAGCTCGTCCGTTCCCAAGGTTAAGCCTGCTTGAGCGTGGGCCCGGGGCTCCCCCAGTTCCATTCTCATGCCTGCTTAAGTTGGTCCTTGTAAGCCTGCTGACTACCACTGGACCTTTGTCTGCCTCGTCTCCCGATAACTCGTCCTCGTCCTCCTCCTCTGTGTGGAGGTCGAGGTCGGGGTCACCGAGGGTTCCCTCTAAGGGAGGCATGTTCCCATCTGCACTGGGGGGACCTGTGTTAGAGGACCTCCTAGCATCGTACGCCTCTAAGAGACCTATCAGAATTGCGATGGTAGGGTTAGAACCCTGGTTTAACTTCCTGGAGGCACACAGTTGTCTCATCTCCTTGAAGCTAAGAGTTGCATATCGTGACACGACCTGTGGAGGGTCACTGACCACTAAGGGAGTCTGCGAGGACTCTCCGTGGACCGACATGCTTGTCTAGTGAGGTGTAAGTGATGCACCTACCTACACTATGTGTTTACCTACTGGTCCCTTGCTAAGAGTTGTAGTCAGGGTGTGCTAAGCCCTGTTACACTACAACAGCCGGTTCAGTAGAACTCGGAGTATTCTAAGTTAAGTTATATGTACCTGGGTACTTATTTGATCTTTCACTGCGATATTCTTAGGATACGTGTGTGGTAAAACAACAGCAAGCTCAAATCCCAACCGCTGCTCACCAATGTGAGAAGTTGGCCTGATATGTAGTGCTCACTATTCTAGTGATCACTGTGTATCATTCCAAACGACCCTTATTGATGATTGGTTGTAAGTCAACCTTATAGACCAGCTATCCTAGTAGCGTGGATACGAGCAGTCTTAAGCTAAACTCTAGAGGGCGTGTTAAGCCAGCTGTTTACCATCACATATACCCCTTGAACACCCCGTGAAAGGACACCACACAAGTTGTTATGAAAATAAAAGGATATTTATTTATAACAAGACTACCCTGGCTCTTTATGAGTCAGGGAGCTAAGCACAATACAAAACTCTTAGGAAAATACTTCAGTTGCACAATTTACACAAATGCCCGAGGGGCACGAGAAACCATCTACACTTACAGTGAAATGCGAATGGATAGAGTCTGGAGGTACTGATTCCGGAGTGTTCCGATCAGTGGGACTAAACGAAAAAGGAACTGGACACTTGTAGAGCGAACCTGCGATGGAGCACCGAAATGCTCGAGTTACCTAGCCCAGAGGCTGCGGCTGCGTGAAGTTCGGCAAGATGTCGGGAGTCCTCGTGTAGTCTCAGGAGCCTGAAAGAAGAAGTTGCTGGCAGGCGACCAGTGATGATGTTCAGCGAGATCCAAGCCTGGATCGGGGATGAAGGAAACCTGAAAGCAGAGGGGACTCAGTTCTCAACCGCTAGCCAGCGATCGTGTGGGTACCAGGAGGGTACCGGCTGAAGTCACCTTGACCAGGTGAGTGGGTGACGTCGGACTCGGCTGTTCCTCGGACCAGGAGGCGCGGCGGCGACCAGGATGGAGGGCGAGCTGTCCCACGAAGGTGTCTGCTGTCGATGATGCTGGGCCCAGGAAGGGGCAGCGGATCTTGGCAGTGGCAACCCAAGCGGGGAAGTCAAGATGGCGTCGGGAGTGGACCAGGAGGGTCCGTGGTACTCCTCTGTTGGAGGGGAGCAAGAGCCAGTCTGGAGCAACCAGACCGGTGATGAAAACAATCTTGGAGCGTCGTGAAGAGGGCCACAAGCCGGTCGGCAAGTGGTCGGACAACGCGGCGAACAGCAAGGAGCGGAAGGGCCCCCACGCAGATCTCGTGGATGCTGGGGAGACAGACTTCGATGCTGGAGCTGCTCAGGGTTAGGGCTTCTCAAACCCTAGGTGCACTCACTCGAGGGTCCCTCGGTGGCGTGCTAGATAAGCGTCGTGCAGGTTCTGAAGATGGCCGGTCCCGCAGGTCTCGTCACACCTACGACTCTCAGCTGGGCTGATGAGGTAGGTAAAAGGTCAGAGATGGCAGGGACTCGGGTCTCGTCGAGCTGGGCAGTCTTGATCCGTAGGAGAGACTTACAGCAAACCGCAAGCGCTTAGGTGGTGCCTGCTGGTGCAGGGTGGCTACTCCTTAGCCACAAGGGAGAGTCTTCAGAAATTGTCAAGAGTTCCTTTCGTGGAAAGTAGTTCGTGATTCGGAGTCATCCGATTATCTGATTATCCAAATTGGGAAGGGGACTCGCTCCTACCTTTATTCTAAGAAAAAGGGGTTGGCCCGTGACTAGGTCCTACCTATGGGTGGAGCCAGGAGGGGGGTGGTTACACCCCTATCCTTTGTCCGGCTTCGCGCCAGCTCAGGGGCTGGTGTGCCCCCGAAACTGGTTTGAGCCGGGCTATGCACAGTGAGCACCGGGGTGCCACTTGCAATCACCTTCCTTTCAGCCCTGCCTACCTGGAATACACAACCCCTGTCTGGGATGGTGCTAACACCGCCCTCGACAGGAAACCCTTTGTCCAAACTCCCTTCGCTGGAAGGTCTCCCAGCAGCAGGAGGTCAGACTTGTGTCTGGTGGCAGCATCCATTTTGTGATGCTGAGGCTTGAGTCAACTTTAACCGGGGTTCAAGGTTACTTCCATGTCGTGCCCCTCTAGAAGGGGGGAATGCTAACCCCGTCGCCAGAACTAGCGAGGTGTTCGTATTCCAATTCGTATGACACCTTACTCGACATGTGTAGGTGATGCGATGCCAAAGTTAGCAAATAACCACAAGGATTATAATGCATTTAAAATAGTTGGCCCGCGTCACCATGGAACGGCTATTAGGACTTGGTTCCGCAAGCCGTCGACGGGCTCAGCTCGCGCCAGAGCACCATCCCACATGACTCCCTGCACTCTGCCTTCAGGATTGATAAGGCCTGCCATAGGAGTGACTGATAGGAATCCATGTGTCCATTTTAGGGTTAGGTGTAGGAATACTACACCTACCGCAACGGGTGATTACACCACGTGGCCCCAGCTGTCGTGCAGCCAGTTGTGTCAGATTTGGGCAGCCATTCCAGGGGTGGCATAATACATGCTGCAGCCCCTGGTAGGCCCTGGGTACACCGATGCCCTGGATACCTGTGGTATGCTGAGACAGGGACTGACAAGGCGGCCCAGTTCCAATTCGTGGATGCACCTAATGTACATGTGTGTTAATTTCGAGAGAGAACAGCTAGGCTGTGGGTCTGATCGGCAGGCCCACAGCCGGGGAAAGTCGTAAACCAATGAAGCAAAAGCAAAAAATCTGGGTGATCATAGGATTGCAGACCCTACTCTCCTACAGGTATGATCCACCGTGTCGAATGCAGCGGAGAGATCAAGAAGGACCAAGGCCTGAGGCTTACTGGAATCCATACCTTCTCGAAGGTTGTCTAGGACCGAAATAATTACTGACTCGGTTGAGTGTGCGGGGCGGAAACCAGCCTGCCTTGGAGCCAAGACGCTGTATCTTTCCACAAATTGGCTCAAGGTTCTGACCACATGGCGTTCCAGCACTTTTGCCAAGAAGGGCAGAAGGGATATAGGGCGGTAATTGACTGGGTTTGAGGAATCCACGCCAGGTTTTTTCAAAATAGGTACAATCACCGCCGATTTAAGTGCAGGGGTAACAATACCCTGGGATAAGGAGCTGTTGAGAAACGAGAGAGGTGGAGTGGGGCAATGGGTATAAATCTGCTTCAGGATATAGGCAGGACTGGGGTCCAAGGGGGAGCCGGATTTAACCATCGAAAGAATGGAGGTGAAAGAATCGATTGTGAGGGGGGGAATGGAGTCCAAGCGAGCTACGGCAGAAGGGCAACGGGGGTCAGTGAAAGAGGTAGATGGAGAAGGAATCTTGGCCTTGATCGTGCTGATTTTATCGAGGAAGAAGGAATTAAGGGAGTCACAGAGTGATTGAGAAGGAAGGGGTTTGAGAGAAGCTCTGTCAGAGTAAGCCAGGTCTTGGACGATGGAGAATATTTCTCTGGGCCGGTTCTCCGCAAGTTGAATTTTAGGTGAAAAGTAAGCCTTTTTGGCTTCCAGAATAGATTTCTTATATTGGGCTAAGAGGGTGGTGTATTGGAGTCTGAGGGTGGGGCAGTAATCTCGTCTCCAAAGATGTTCCGCTTGGCGGAGGTTGAGTTTTTGAGTTTTTAGGTCGTTGGAAAACCATCGGTTGGCATCTTTGAAGCGTTTGGACGAGATGCATTTCAAAGGGGTGATGGAGTCGCAGCCGGCCCGCAGCCAGCTATTGATAGATTCAGCCTGTGCTGAGGATGGCAGCCCTGAGAGGTCGGGGCTAGATGAAGAGAGCGTGGCCGATAGAGCCGCTGCATCAACGTGGTTCCATGATCGGGCCCAGACGTTTTTGGCAGGAAGGGGTTTGGGAAGTGAATGGGGGCATAAAGAAAAAGTGATCAGAAAATGATCCGACCAAACACAGGGAGAAATGGAAAGTGAAGTGACCGGGCAATTTCGGTACCAAATTTGGTCAAGGATATGTCCCAGCCTATGGGTGGGAGCTTGGACCGCAGGAATAAAATTGAGCGAACGAAGTGAGTCTGAAAACTCCTTGGAAGTTGCACATTCCTCGGGGTCTGAGGGCCAAAAGTTGAAATCTCCAAGGACTGCGATGGAAGAGTGGTCGACAACTAGGGTAGCCATCAGGTCTTGGAAGTTGGGAAGGAACGATTGCGAGGAAGAAGGAGGTCGATAAATAAGGACGCACGTGAGAGGGGGAGTCAGGGAAGATGAACGGGCAACTAGACAGTCTGATGAGCCCAGGGGGGAGAATGCTAAAGGTTGGAACGTGAGTTCTTTGCGAGCAATCAGGGCCACCCCTCCACCGGGCTTTCCGGAAGAACGATCGACTCGGATAGCATAATAGGATGGTGGGAGTATAGCCAGTACGGAGGGGAGAGAACTGTCCGAGAACCAAGTCTCAGTAAGGAAAAGTATATCGGGTTTGTGGGACTCCAATAGCGAGAAAAGATCGAGCTGGTGTTTAACTGCCGATCTGGTATTGAGATACATTACGGAGACGGCTGTGGGAGGGTGGTCAGTGGCAGATGGGGCTGGAAAATAACTGGCGCGGGGCAAAGACCGGGAGTTCAATTGGGATGAAGTTTGGGAGGATAAGAGGCCATATTTGATAATTTGGTTGATGGCGACATTCGCCAATGGCCACTTGCCTTGTAGCTCGGTCAGCTGCGAGCTGGAATAATGGATAATAGGGGTACAGTGACCTGCCTCTGGCCTCGGTCGGTCGCGGACGGGCGCAGACGGGATTTCCTTAGGCGCGCCTTCGGCGCGCCATCGGCGCGCCCGCTGCGCTCGTCCGCTGCGCTTCCTGAAGAGGCACATGTTTATGGAATGAGAGTGGATAGGCGGTAGGCGTGGCCTCCGAAGGGGGCGTGGCCTGTGATCGAAGCAAGACGCTGGGATAGCGTTTCCCCGACGAATCCTATCAGCGGTTATCCCGCTGTCAGTACAAGTAATTTGGGTGAGTGAGTCTTTTTAAAATACACAAGAACACAGGAATAAATTTAAAATTAAGCACTCTCCCGGCTTTGTGCCTCAGGAGCAACGTAACTACAAGTGGTGACGCTAGTAATCAGCGTCCCTTTAAGCAGTGGGCGGTGGGCGTGGCCTCCGAAGGGGGCGTGGCCTGTGATCGAAGCAAGACGCTGGGATAGCGTTTCCCCGCCGAATCCTATCAGCGGCGATCCCGCTGTCAGTACAAGTAATTTGGGTGAGTGAGTCTTTTTAATATACACAAGAACACAGAAATAAATTTAAAATTAAGCACTCTCCCGGCTTTCCGCCTCAGGAGCAACGTAACTACAAGTGGTGACGCTAGTAATCAGCGTCCCTTTAAGCAGTGGGCGGTGGGCGTGGCCTCCGAAGGGGGCGTGGCCTGTGATCAAAGCAAGACGCTGGGATAGCGTTTCCCCGCCGAATCCTATCAGCGGTGATCCCGCAGTCAGTACAAGTAATTTGGGTGAGTGAGTCTTTTTAAAATACACAAGAACACAGGAATAAATTTAAAATTAAGCACTCTCCTGGCTTTCCGCCTCAGGAGCAACGTAACTACAAGTGGTGACGCTAGTAATCAGCGTCCCTTTAAGCAGTGGGCGGTGGGCGTGGCCTCCGAAGGGGGCGTGGCCTGTGATCGAAGCAAGACGCTGGGATAGCGTTTCCCCGCCGAATCCTATCAGCGGTGATCCCGCTGTCAGTACAAGTAATTTGGGTGAGTGAGTCTTTTTAAAATACACAAGAACACAGAAATAAATTTAAAATTAAGCACTCTCCCGGCTTTCCGCCTCAGGAGCAACGTAACTACATTGTGTACTGGATGTTCAAAGTGTGCACTTGGTCTGTACTGTGGTCATGTTCTACCTTTCAATTTTGGGATAATGGTAACATGCATTCATCTTACCTTCAGATGTGTTTGCTGCTCCGGACGTGTCAAGGTGGGTCACACCTACAACAGCTTCTGGCTGGATGGTGGATTCCACCAAGTCCTCCATGGGAGTGTTCCCAGTGTCTGTTGGTGTTCCCCCTCCTGTCTTTTTAGCCTCCTTGAGCCGGTCAGCAATGCGCACCTTAGCCCGACTGCGTAAGTCGTACCATCGTTTTTTCAGCTCTTCAATGGTGCGGTGTGTCACCCCAATGGCATTGACCCTGTTTTGGATCCGGAGCCAGATTTTCCTTTTCTCCTGCTCTGCCACTTTTAATGATGCCTTTCCAAACAGCTTATCATGGCTGTGGACTACTCCCTCAATGAGGGTGTCAATTTCTTTTTCTGCAAACTTTATTTTGCGCTTCCTGCCTGTTTGGCTCTCCTCTGCTGTTTGTGAGGCTTCCATTTGGTTGAGGAAGTTTTTCTAATGTTTCTGTCCCACTCCTGTTCAGGTCCCAGAGCCAGCTCCCTCCTCTCCCTGAGACTGTACAGTGGAAATGAGGCTGGAGCTGCTCACTTCCTGGTTGTGATGTCATCAGGATGCATCAAAATGCGACTTCGGTAATTGCGATTTCGCAAATAGCGAAATCGCTATTAGTGAGTTCGCAATTACCGGACTCGCTATTATATTTGCGATTTTTAGCGATTCTTTATTTTCTCGCAATTTTTTAGGTGCATCGCGTTTTGCGAGTCTTTATTTGCGATTCCTTAAAAATCGCAATTAGGAACTCGCAATTTTTCTATTTGAGGCATGTGCCTGTTGGTCTCATTCTGTGTGTCCTATATTTCTATACTGTATTGCTCAGATTGATTTACATCAATCTATTTTTGAGTTTTAATTAAAATGTACTAGTCCCAGTCTAGTTGTTGAGTAGGTATTGTGTATCCAATTCGGTTATGCTGTATTGAAATTTTAACTTAGTGTGTTAAACCTCTTACCTTTCAAGGAGCTAAAAAGACCATCTGGTTTAATAGGGATATGCAAGTGGGCCCGAGCTTTCTCATTAGTAAATCTGACCAACCTACTGCGTGCCTCCACTCTATCTTTGTGTGATCAACAATAAAACATGGGGGCATATCAACAACAACCGGCGATAATTATCGCTAAGCGCACTTAGCGCTAGGATAATTATCGCCGGCTAGCGTGGATTTTTATCGCTGAGATAGCGTGCTATTAGCAACGCTTATCTCAATAGCGATAAAAATCCACACGCTAAGTGGCTAACGTGAGATTATCGCTGGAAACCCATCGATAATCTCACGTTAGATTGTTGATAGGGACAGACAAACTTAGCCATGATTTCCTCCTTCCATAGGATATCATGGCTAAGTCAGAAAAATACCAGACGTAAAAAAGCAGCGTTAACCGCGGTTAGCTCTGCTTTTTTTGTCTCTAACAGGGTTAGCGATATTCTTGATAATAGGAGAAATGTCGCTAAGCGACATTTCTCCTATTATTTTACTCTGGAACGCCTCCTTTGCATCTCATTAGAGATGCAAGGGGAAGCGTAGAGTAAAAGGGTGCTAACATGCCAATTTGCATGTTAGCACCCTGTTGTTGATAGGGTGCTAGTTTTATCTCTGCTTTTTTGGCTTTTAAAGCCAAAAAAGCAGAGATAAAGCCCTTGTTGATATGCCCCTAAATTCTCCAAACAGAAGAACTGGTGATGTGCCTGTCAGAAAAGGTTTTAATATTTCCCAAAAAAACTCTCTTACCGATTTCATTGCTAGTGCACACAAATTACATATTTTAAAAGACATACTATCATCCATCGATACAGACAATTACTGACAATAATACATCTTTGCCAAGGATCAATATTGTTTGTTATACTATTTGCCAACGCTTCTTTTTGAAAAGCACAACTATACCTGGATTATATCTGAATTTCTATTGCTTCTATAAGAATAAACAGATTAGACATGATTCCACGATTGTGTCATTTGTGAATAACACTCATGTGCATATCCTACATCTGCTACCAACGATTTACAAAATTGTAAAGCTAATATTCTTCGGTGCAAAATCTATTAAAATATGGCCAGACGCGGGTCCCGAGCTCACTACACCACTGGATTCAAACTTGCCTGGCTGATGAGGGGTGATGCCCTGAAACCGGTCCCAGGATGCTTGTTTCCGGTCCAGGGAGGACCTGGTTTGGCAGTTTGGGCTAGACTGTTCCCATGGGGAGCAGGGTCAAGACTGATATGCATATGGCTTGGTCCAAACTGGGGTGGTGTGGTGAGCAAAAGAATGATAGATTTAACTCAGATCCTTGTGACTGGGGGTGAATGTTTGCATTGTCCAGCATTCCGTCCATCAATTGTTTCTTTTGCATTGCAGCGCAGCAACTAAGGTTTCTGCACTGCTTTTCATCAAAAGGGAGAGTGAAAAATAGTGCTGTAGCTACTAAGGCATGGTGCTATTTTTCCCTGCCCTTGTGCCAATGCACACATCCTTTTACTATGGTGTCCAAGATAGATGTTGAACTAGAAGGGGAGCCTTCCAGTATAAAAACAATGGGCCATATTTATCAAAGAGTAGTGTCATTTTTGCACCAAGCAACAGGCGCAAAAGAGATGCAACCATGAAGATGCGATTTATCAAGCCACACAAGGCCACCTTGTGCAGGAACTGAAAGTCTTGATAAATCCAGAGTGACACAACACAGCGCAAAGGGAGGGGTTCATTGGGTGGTGCATGGGTGTTCCCACGCTAAACCCATGGATTTTGATGAATTCCCAGATTTTCCATAAGTGGTAGACCTGGGAATGCGCCAAAACGTCTTCCCCGTCTAAGGCATTCTTAGGCATTCTGCAACACACTTACAAAGAGGAAAATGCCTCTGCATTGTGTTTGTGCAGGATGTTACCCCTTCCTGCACAAAAACAATCTTGATAACTTGTGCCTACATTGGCGCTATGCAGCACAATGTGCGCCAGTGCTGGGAAAAGACCTGAATGTGCCGTATCATGTTAAATATTGCGCATTCTTCCCCTGTCCTGTCATGCATCGCAGTGCCGGAAAGTGACTGGCGGTGCTGCCCGATATAATGATAAATAGGCCCCTATGTTTTAATACTTTCCAAATTTATAGGGTGCTCTACAATGCAGCACACATGCAATGTTTGAAAGTATGGAGAAATTAAAACATTTCTCCTCCTCATGCCACAACCACAAGAAGGTATACAGTTTTGGTGCAAACCTCTGCGTGTTAGGCAATATGTATTTGAGTCAAATCCCAATGGTTGTTGTATAGGAAGGCTCATTGACCACCCATGGATCGCCCCTAATGCAAAGTTGAGCAAAGTAGCACATAGTACCTTGGGCCTCCTTTATGAGATATTGGTGAAGGGCAGCCCTGCAAGTCTTCTTGCTGTGCTGCCATAAGCCAATTTGAAAGGGTAGGAATGCACCATATTTATGAAATACAGTGAATTCCTGTCCTTTACCCCCGGCTTTGGCGCAAAATTTGCTGCCTGGTGCCAATTTAGGCACCCTTGAACCATGGTGCAAAGGTGCCGCCGTTGCAGGCAGAATTGTTTATGTGCAGGTGGGGGCACCTTTCGGGACAAGAACAATCCCGAGAGGTTTTCCTCTTTCCATGTGTGCTTTTTCCACAGCACAAATGGAAAGAGGAAAAAAAGAGGCGAAATAAAAATATTTCTCCTCGTTACGTCAGCTCTGGGGAGGCGTATGTTTTGGTGCTGCCCTAGGTTTGCACAATTAAGTAAATCTGGGGCAGTGTCAAAATCCATGGGTGCTGCATGCGAAAACCCACTGTAATGACCATGGAACACCTCATGATGCAGAGCAAGGCAACGACTTGTGCTACTTTGTCTTACTCCATACCTATGAGGTCATGCAAAGCCATGCAGAGTGGCTATGCGCCACCTCATAGATATGAGTGAGTGGCTTACACAGCTGAAGCGTCAAACAATGTGACGCTCTGGCGGCGTGAGCTTCTTATAGATAAGCCCCATAATGTGCTGCAAAATGCAGCACACATACAAAGAGGAAATTACGAGGAGAAATAAAGGAATTTCTCCTTGTTACACCTCATGTCGGGAGGCGTAATGATTTGGCACTTGCCCGGGTTTATATGATTTTTTAAAATCTGGGGCAGTGTCAAAATCCATTAGTGTTGCGTGGGAAAACCCATCGAAACACCTATGAAACACCTCCTTGAAGCTGAGTATGACAAGGCAGCGACTTGCGTTGTTTTTTCTTACACCTTATCTATGAGACCGTGAAAAGATACGCACAGTGGCTTTGTGTTGTCCATAGATATGATTGAGACGCTTGTGCCACCGGAGCATCATAAAAAGTGACGCCCGGGCAGGGTAAACCTATCATAAGTAGGCCCCCTCATGTGCTACAACTGAGAGTTTAGGGCAGATTTACAAAGTTCTCATGCAACCCATCACAGCATCCAAAAAGTCTGCGCTGGGTGAGGAGGAGAGAGCAGGAGAGCCCCATATTTCGAGAAATATACCACTCTCCTCCCCTCTCCATAGCGCCGGTGTAGAAATGTGGGGGCATATTATCAAGCCAGGCGATAAAATTATCGCCGTTTTAGCGGCAGAAAACTGCCGCTAAATCGCGATAATGGGCTTGATAATATGCTCTATGGAATTCCAATTGAAGCCCATGTTAGATGTGAAGGACATCTAACCTGAGCTTCAATTGGAATTCCATAGAGCATATTATCAAGCCCATTATCGTCGTTTTAGCTGCAGTTTTCTGCCGCTAAAACGGCGATAGTTTTATCGCCTGTCTTGATAATATGCCCCGTGCTGCTGTACACCACGGACACACCTTAGAACCATAGTGCAAGGGTGTCTCTGTGAGTATTGCATGTGTTGTACTGGAAGGATACCCTTACAGTACAAAATACCATGCTTAGACTAACCTTAAAACTTTTCCCACTTTGCATGTGTGCTGCATTGAGCACCAAGCAAGAAAGTCATAAAAGAAAGGAGAAATGAAAGCATTTCTCCGTGACAGTCCTTATCAGAAATGGGTGCTGTTTTTGCCGCGAAACGCGATCTACTTCTTTAAGTAAATAGGGGCAGATTTACAAGCCCCTTGCGCCACTTTTGCGTCACATTTAACATGGGAAAAGTGACGCAAAAGTGGCGCACGGGGCTTGTAAATCTGCCCCATAGTCTTTTGTGTCAAAATTCTTGGATGATTGCATGGGAATGCCCATGCACCTCCCATGGTATGCCCCCCAGTCGCTTAGTAATGCAAAGCAGCGTAGAGCGCGGCTTTGCGCTACTTTCGAGCAATTTTCCAGCACTAAACAAATTTAGCACTGGAAAGTAAATTAGTAAAAAAAGATTTGATGTTGATTTGCGTCACTTTTGGATGCAAACATGGCACAAAAACTTAGCAAATATACCCCTGTGGCCAGGGCCGGGCAGGGAACCCAAAGCAGCCCTGGCAATTTTGACGAACTAGCCCCCCTCCCACCCTTTTGTTACCGGCGGCTGATATAGCAGTACCGCTGTAAAACCTGCCCCCCCTCTCCCACCGTTACAAAAACGTCTCCCACCGCTGCAAAAACTTGTAACGCCCCTTTGACACAAAGTAATTGGAATTTTTGGGTTCTTTCCAGCGCAAAACTTTATGCGTTGAAAAGTGAATCAAGAAAAAAACATTTCCTCCACTTCGAAGGCGGGGATTACTGAGAGGTAACAACAGCCATAGGCAGAGAACATTGCAATAGAGACAGGAACAGACGGCGCAGTTACACCCAGCAGCCGACAGGCGTCCTCTCAGAAAATGACGTACAAATGGCTGTTGCTTCATAGCGTTGAAAAGCTTCCTCTTAGGTAAAAGAGCATACAGAGCGTTTGTTAGCTTAGACTTTTGTTTTACTTGGTGTTTGACCACTTAGTGGTCTCCAAAAATTCCTGAATTAGTGCTTATCGCAAAAAGACAGAGCTATCATGGAAATACCCTTACGAGAGAACTGGATGGTGTGTCTGTGCACTATCTGAATAAAATAATTTTCCTTACAGACATAGGGCGAGTGATTTTGGTACAGGCTTAGGAACAGACAGCAAAATGTAAAAATCCACTGTATATTTTTTTTTTAGAGGTAATAAACAGGATCATTTATTGTGGCATAATATACAAAAGGGATAAAAGGAATTGTGGGTATGCAAATTTTTCTATCCTCAGTCTAGTCCTACTGGGAGTAGTCTTTTCGTTTACTGGCAGGCAGCCACAATGAATTCTTCGGCGTACAGCGCCCCCTATCGTCTGCTAGTTCTGGCCGGTGAAGTTCGAATTACATTTTCTATAGGTTTGGGGCCATGATGGTGGCAAAGTTTCAGGGAAAGGGCAGGAATGCGCCACCTTTAAAGGAATATGGTGCATCTCTGCCTCCCTCCCCTCCTCTCCCCGACAGAGCTGCCAAGGTTTCAGATTGATTGTGTGACATTTTCATAATTTCAGAGTAATTATGTGTGACAGTTCAACGACTATGAGTGACACTGTCTGGCGAGCAAAATCAAGCAATGAAGAGGAGGGAAGCATTAGCAGAAAGTACACCCGTTTGAACAACGAGAAACTGAGGCGCAGATTTACGAGGAAGTGACTCCGTGCATTCCGCAAGCCATTGGGCTGCACCGCACAGAGTCACTTTCAGAGCACAGGAATGCGACAAATTTACAATGATATGTCATAATCCTGCGCTTTCCCCTGCACTGGCACACAAACAGCTGTCATGCGCCGGCGCAGGCACCCTTGCACCATGGTGCAAGGATGCCTGCATCATGGGCAGATTGTTTTTATGCAGGAAGGGGCACCTTC